>NC_089839.1:297058622-297658622 GCF_035609145.1 Eleutherodactylus coqui
GATATGAGATAGATAGATAGATATGAGATAGATAGATAGATAGATAGATAGATAGATAGATAGATAGATATGAGATAGATAGATAGATAGATATGAGATAGATAGATAGATAGATGGATAGATATGAGATAGATAGATTATTATATGTTATGTCTGATTTTGTCTGTACCCTTTGATTTACGGAATATGTTGGCAGTAGATAGGAGATATTTTTATCACTTTCTTTGCATTTTATGTTGTTTACATTTATATAATAATATAGAAAAATAATCTTAACGTTAGTTGATTCTTCTCCCTCCATATTACTGACAGCAGTCGAGCTGATTATTATAGACGGACGATGTCAGAATGGCTCTCTCCATTATCCATCACTACTTTGAGATGGCAGACACACCCTTGCTGGCAGCAGCACGGTGTGGCGGTCAGAGCTCCCTGTCTAGGAAGTGAGTTCTATTCTGGCACATGCACCTGCTGCTGCCGCGTGTCTTCCATATTATTTATGACTGTATTCCATATGGAATAATCCTCCAGTCTGTGTGTATATCCCATTACAGATCCCTCGTCTGGCTGCAGCTGATCGGATAGGCATCGATTTTGCATTATAGTGACGGTTACATTTAAAAGAGCCCTGGACACCGAAGATACAAAAGTATCGACTTTTAGCAACACGTTTGTCATCCTCTACAGAAAGCTATTTACAAACACAATCCCATCACCTTCCTCACACCGGAGCCTCCCGGCGCGGCTCAGATACCTCCACAGATTATTTCCTGCAATTACAGAATTCATAGAAATGGAGAAAAAAAAATCACCAGTCTGCGGCCTTTGTTGTGTGTCGGTAAATTGCATTTGCTAAATCTGCTGATAAGAGCCTCAAATTCCTAATCAGCAGCTAGCAGATGGTCCTGTGGGCACAGCCAGGCCTTAGAAGACTGGCACACAGGAGCCACACCTTGCACGGCGAATGCTATATGTTTTCAGTGCACCACATACATATACATAGATGCATATATATATATACATATATTGCATATACATTGTATCGTCGGTGGGTAGCAAAAGCGAAAAGTCATATATTGCACCGATGCAATCAACGCCGGTCCCTGTGCAGGACAGAAGGGGTTAAGCACAACAGGTCGGTGGGTCACTTACCTCTTTCCTCCGGCTGGGGGCCCCAGGTCTGGTCACCAGGGCGGTTTCGTTGAGCACAACCGCAATGTCTTCCACAAAGGCGGCATCTGGCACAGTGTTATCTGCATCTAACTCGATGACCTGCAGCCCAAGCTTGTCCTTTAAGACTCTGGTGTAGAGCTCATGCTCCCTCCTGGCCCGGGCGGTATCCACCTCTGTACTCTCCTTGGTCCGGAGAGCCAGCTGGTTGAAGGAGTCTGGGATGCTTCGCACTATGGCGTGTGTGCATTTGCCTAAGCTTGACACAGCTTGCACAGACATAGTGAGAAGAACACAGACTGAACTGTGCCCGGTTCAATGGCCAACAGTGTAAATAGAGTCCTAGTGAGAGGCAAAGCTACATCCTCTGCCTGGATGTAATCTGGTCCCCAGAACAAAGATGTAATGCAGTTTGCAATTGGTCACTTATCACTGCCAGCTGATTGGGCGCCGCACAATCCTGGATGACAGCTGCATCTTTCAGCCTGGTGCTGAGCCGACCGTGTGGTTTCATTCATAGTGATGAGTGGCTGGCAGAGGGTGAGGATCGACGGTTGTAGCAGCTTCTAGGAAGTCCTGCACAGGGACAGCTCCTTGGAGAAGGGAAGGCTGTTCTTTATGGGGTGTTTGGGATTTTTGCAACAATGTGTCAGACTGGGATGTCCAGAATCCACCGATACAATTCATTCTGTACAGCTACATGCAAATATTACCTGATCGCAAGTTCCCGACCACCGTGTTCTCCGTACAAGTCAATAGGAAGGTAGCCATATTGGTGCGCTTCCTGGTCTCTACTGAACTGTATGGAGAACGTGGCAGGGAGGGAATTGGTGACCCCCGTTCACTTGATCGGTGAGGATTCGGTGACCCCCGTTCACCTGATCGGTGAGGATTCGGTGACCCCCGTTCACCTGATCGGTGAGGATTCGGTGACCCCCGTTCACCTGATCGGTGAGGATTCAGTGACCCCCGTTCACCTGATCGGTGAGGAATCATTAACCCCTTTCACCTGATCGGTGAGGATTTGGTGACTCTCGTTCATCGGTGAGGATTTGGTGACCCCCGTTCCCCTGATCGGTGAGGATTCGGTGACCCCCGTTCACCTGATCGGTGAGGATTCCAGAGGTGGTATTTAATGGTATAACTTGTAAAAAGGTGGGATCACACGTAATCGCCGCGGTACGGCACCGACGCACAGTTTTATGGCAAAACAGCAAGCTGACTTTTAGGCCTCATTGACACGACCGTATGCGTTTTTATGTTCGCCGTACGCACAGTATTACTGCATGAATGAATAATTGTCCCGAGCTTTAGCAGCGTATTTTCAGCCGTTCACACGGGCCGCTGCTGTGTATTGGGAAAAAAATATGCAGAAGCACGGAAAACCGTTGATCGCGGTAAAATGTTTAGAATGACTAATAATGCCTAAATAAGGCCAGCCGTGTTGTACGCCGGGTAATTCCCTCCCCCTCCCTTTTTTCTGCTTCCATTGAAGTCTATGGTGGCGATTTTTGGGCGATTTATTCTACGCGGCTGAATACCAGTGTAAATACGGTCTTGTGAATAAGGCCTTACTGACTGTGCAGGTGAACAGCAGTTTTACTCGCAGAAGGGCCGGCTCACATGAGCGTATGCGTAAAACAATGAGTGCATAACGCAGCATCAACCACAGTGTGAGAGCTTATATTTAAAGCTCTTCCCTGAAAAAAATAAAGAGGTGTCGGCAGACCATTGCCTTCAATGCATTCCCTATGGTGCACACACATCCTATCTTTACAGGCTCACGCCTGTAAAACATGAAACACACCATAGGGAATGTATTGGTTGTAATAGACGCGTGTTTTTGATGTGCGCGTATGCTCGCACAAAACCACGCTCGCGTGAAGCCACCCTAAAGCCCCATTTACACGCAAAGATGATCGCTCAAAATTCATTCAAAAGATAGCTTGAATGACAGTTTGAGCGTTTATTTTGCATAAACTACTAATGGGAACTAATGGCAATTAGTAGCTTATTAGCTTCATTTGCATGTAAATGAGGCTCCCTTCGCTGTATCCAGATAACAACGGGTGGTCTGTTATCTGCATACTGCCCCTTTGTTCTCCCACGGGAATGCAGCTGGAAACAATGTTATCAGCTGGCCGGCAGAAGGATGGTTTTTATGCTGAACTAAAAATCATTCTTTGACCAATGGTAGCACTCACATGCAACGATTATCGTTCAAAAGATGTAGGTTGATCGAATTTTGAGCAATAATTGTTGTGTGTAAATGGGCCTTAAGTCACAACCTAACCTGATGTGGACCAAGCACCGGCGTATCGCTGTCGAGTATCTCACACGTGCGCAATCTGACTTGTTTCTTTTTTTTTACATTTTTTTATTGCCCATAGAGAACACTAGGGCGCTATTGCATGTAGTACAGGGTAAAATGCGTAGACACAATGAAATTACGCTCATGGGAGCCTTCCCTAAGGGCTTCACGTGAGCAAATGCACAAAAACGGTTTTTGCAGCGCAATGAATAAGGTACATTTGCGCCTGTGTCTGCGCATAATATTGTACTTTTTTGCGCAGGCAGGGCCCGTTCACATGTGTGCGCAACACACCCTCTCCGTGGGTTAAAAGGCTATATAGCCTAATGAGGTCGAGATGTGTTCTTTCGCCCACGGTTTGGCACAGTGTTTCACACATCCCCTTGCGTATTTGCGCACCTCCCATAGACTTCTACATAGCCTTTGCTGCGCAAGACGCAGAAAGATAGGAGCGGGATCTACTTTTTTCCGCACACACAAAATTTGCACGCAAAACATGCTGATGCAAACAAACCCATCAAAATGGGTTCTATTCTCTGTGTATGGCGCACGAAAAAGGCTGCGCAAATACGGTCGTGTGAAGAGGCCCTCAGCGTGTGGCCAATATCAGTCACTTTGAAAACTGTGATGACTTGCAGCAAACCGAATGCCCCCCCCTAAGGGCTCATGTCCACGGCCGTTTCTTCACCGTGTATTACGTATGCGTTTCAGAGCCGTGTCATACGCGGTGAATGGAGTCAATGAAAGTCAAAGGACCTTCACTGATGCATGCGCATGTGCGTGTAGCCACTGCATGTTGATACGCATGAGAAATAGATTGCAGCGTGCGCTATTTCTCTGCATACTGCGCAGCATGGACCCTATACATTAGTATAGGCAGCGTTCGCAACGCTATCCATATGTAATACAGCGCATATGGGCGGCGTTTTAATACGCAACTCCGCTATGAAACAAATACGGGTAAGACGCTGCGGGGAGGAACGGCCGTGGACATGAGGCTTTAAAGGTGTTGTGTGCCCTCTTTTTACTGATGACGTTTCCACTGGTTAGGTCATCAGTAGTTGATGAACGGAGGTCCGCCAGTCAGGACCCCCATCCATCAGTGAAATGAATGTAATGGCACCGCACAGGCGCGACCGCTACTCCATCCAATCACCACATTACTGCAGGTGGATGCAGTGAGCTAGCAGTGACAAGAAGAGAGGAACACAGGACCCCCATTTCTTGGTACTAACCCTTTAACGCTATAAGGACCAAGCACTGTAAATTTACGGCGCTTGGTCCTGGGCTTTAATCCAGGCTGATAGCACAAATACAGTGCAGGATTAAAGCTCCTCCTCCTACAATGTAGTAGGAGCAGATGGGGTCCTCAGCTATTAGTCACAGCAGAGGACCCAGAGGAGAAGGGAGAAGCTCAATGAGCGCTTTGTAGTGCAGAGAGAAAACAGTGTTACCATTTTCAAGAGCACTGCTTGCTGTCAGCCTGTAGCTAGAGACTGAAAACAGTAAATGCATAGGGGCATATATATTAAACTTTCTACATTAGTGCACCCTGTAATTTGCAACCTTTCGCCTTTTTGGATAAGCCTCTGAGAGGTTTCTAAAAGTGGGTAGGGCTATACAAAAAAGGGGGTGTGGCCTGATTGGACGATCACATTTACTATAATCTATGCCCGAAATACCTGTAAATTATAGCTGATGGTGTAGATGCCAGTCGGGCACACGGAGGTGCCGACAGATGCAACAAATACATTAATAGTCTTGATAAATTTGTCGAGGGTCTCTTAGACCGACATGTGATATTCCTGGTAGATATGCCCCTGTATGCTTCTCATGGTTAAGGATACATATAGATTCAGTCCGGACGGTCCTATATGCGCTAAATACCTCCCTCCTGCCCAGAGATATAATGTATTAGACTGTTTGGGCCAGGAAGGGTTACATAAACTGGATACAAGTGTAGCAATTCCTCGTTTTGACTAAAAGTTTATGGATATTCATGTAATGAATGTGAAAATGTTTTTGTTCACTGACAGCAAGCAGAGGTCTTAGATATGGTGAGGCATTGATAATACATTAGAAACACGCATAATGCTTCATTATATAATAGATTAACATAGACTGGCAGGCATCCGCTCCCTCATGATTCGCATCAGGTGCATGGTGGGCGGTACGGCTGCCAAGGAAAACATAAATACCCGGCACGGGCACTGCCCACCGGCAGCTGTGTCTCTCCACATCAGATTGGGTAGAGAGAGTCCCTAGGGGTCCAGTTTAAAGAGAAGCAGTTCTCTCTCCTGACATGTCTGTTTAAGTTAACCATATTTCTGAGGGCTCTTTCCCACGAGCGCATAAACGGCGACGCCGTTTTTTCGTTTTGACGCCTGCTCTGTATGGGCGCCTGAGAGGCGTTTTTCCGCGATCACGGCCAGCGTTTTCTCGACCATTCACACAACCGCATAGTTTTTAGCGAAAAAATACGCCGCACACCAGAAAACCCTCTGCCAAAATCCTTGGGATGCCATCCAGTGTGTATATAGAGGCACCTGTAAGCTTTTCGCAGCGTTGGACGCTGCAAAAATGCCCCCCGCCCCCCTACCTTCTCCTTCCCTGCTCCTCTAGGAGTAAATAATAAAAATCGTGAATAATAGCCGCAAATTGGTCGCGGCTATTTTTTGTTCATGTAATTTTCTGCTCCGATGATCGCGATTTTATTGCGCAGTTTACTTTGCCGTGAAATTACGTTCGTGTGAAAGAGCCCAAAGAGTGATCCTCTGTAGCATTACATATGGTGGTGACCGTCCGACCCGTCTCAGAGCTACAGTAGTGGCCATCCCCATTAGAAGACTGGGCTGGCTTATACACCAGTCGGTAATCTCATTAACAGACCTATGTAAAGTAGGAATGACAAGGGAAGAGATTCTTCTGGGCTTCCTGTTAGTCATCCCATTGAAAATGACTACAATTAACCTCTCCGCAGAATGAAATGACAGATAATGAGATGCAATAATTAGCAATTAGGAAAACTAAGTGAATCACCTATATAATTACTGGAGAGATTCTGCTATATGTTATTGATGACTCAGTGCAAAGTGTTTCTGGGCTGTGCGGGCCCTTCCTCAGGACTGGTGCACAAACCTCCCGGACTGCTAGATACATTGTATATAAACTGGCGGGTATGTAATAAATAATAAACAGACGTGTAATAAATAGAGGATGCTAAGGAATACAATGAATCAAACTACAATGAGATCAGGGATAAACCCTACATACACTGCACACGGGCGGAAATTCTGCGGCGGGATTTCCCGCCCATGGCTGCTGCCATTGGAATGCATTAGAAAACGCAATCTTTGGCAGACGGCCACGATTTATCCGCGTGAAATCGCAAGCGGAAAACAAATCGCGGCATGTTCTATTTCTGTGCGGGTCTTGCAGAGGCCCGCACAGAAATGTCAGTAGTGTCGGGCCAGGTCCCCAGCTGGCCGGCAGACGGCACATCACAGAGCCGGAGCTGCAGAAGCAGGTGAGAACCCCACTGGTCCCTGCAGGGGCGTGGGTCGAATCCCACTGCGAGAATTCTCCGACCCGGCCGTCTGCCGGCGGCCATTATTGGTATTGCCACATCTATAACAACCTGAACTATAAAATATTACATTATTTATCAAACAATTTAAAAAATCCAAAATGGACGTTTTCTGATCACTTTCACTAACCAGGTATAAAAAATAATGTAAAAAATGTCCAAACCTCAGAATGGTACATATAAAAGTACAACAGGCCTCATACTGCTCCAGCTTTAGGCCCCATTCACACAAGCGATGCACCTTTACGCCGGCCGCAACGTGGCAGAAAATCACATCAGTGAAGATTAGCCGCGATCGAGTACCGAGGTTAATTAGTAGTTTCTCGTTTAATCACACGTGTGACGCGGTATTCCGTCGGTCGTCAGAAATTAACGGAATGACTTCTAATGGTTATACAGAGCCAGCTGTCGTCTTTCCTGAGCGCCGGACGCAGGTAAACGCCCTCCACCTCCCTTTTTTTCAGTTTCCATAGGAGTCGGTCACAAGCGATTCTGTCCCGCTGCTGATGGCCTATCTTCTTTGTTGCGATTTTTTGACGCATGTAACTTTGCTGCAGAAAATCGTACGCCGAGGCTGCCATGCCGTTGCCCCTTTCCCCTCCCCCCCCCCTTACATTCTCACCTCTGCTCTCCTCCGCGCTCGCTCTTCGCAATGGGAGGGGAGGAGCTAAGTGCCGCCCCATCCCGCTTCCTCCCATTGCTGGCTGTGATAAGGGGTGGGGAGGGGTTGGAAGCCCAGCCCCGCCCCTTATCCACAGCCAGCAATGGGAGGAGTTGGGACAGGGCTGTGCTTAGCTCCGCCCCCTCCCGTTGCAAAGAGCGAGAGGGGAGGAGAGCAGAGGGAGGAAGTTTAGCAGACACAACTGCTAAACTCCCTCCCACCTCCCTTCTGCGGCCACTGTCATTGGTTCTCATAGGAGCCTATACAGCAGCCGACGTATTCCGTCCCGAAAGATAGTTCCAGGACTGTCATTTGGGCAAGACGTAAATACGCCCCGCGCCATATTGGCCGGCCAAGCGCTTTAATGTTACGGGAACATGGCCATGTGGTCTAATGCATTAGAATCCAATGCATCAGATCACAGCGTATATCGGCCGACCGTGAAAATGGCGTGACAATATACACTTGTGGGAAAGAAGCCTTAGGCTTCATTCCCACGAGCGCATATACGCCCGGGCGTATATATGCTACCCATGTGAAGCATTGGATCCCAATGCATCCGTTCACATGGGCGAATATACGGTGTAGACATTGGAAGGCATCCCGAGAATTTTGACAGAGCGAGGGTTTTCCAGGGTGCTGCATATTTTATTTACTAAAAATGACGCTCGTGGTTGTGTGAATGGCCGAGAAAACACTGGCCATGATCGTGGAAAAACGCCCATTCAGACGCTTATACGGAGTAGGCGTGAAAACGTAAAAACGCCGTATATCCGCTCTTGTGAAAAAGCTCTTATTCTAAGTATGGATCACCAGTCTAAGGCTTTATTCACACGGACGGCTGAAAATTGCATGAACGAGAGGCAGCCATGACCAAGTCGCGGCTGCGTCTCCCATTTTCTCGCCCATTCAGACAATCCAATGCTTCAGATCGCTGCGCATTTCGGCTGATGTTTTATCGCGGCAAAATCGCCCCAATAAAACGCTTGTGTGAATAAGGCCTTAGAAGTTCTACAACCCGTTTACTCCTATTCAAGTGAATGGAAATGAGCTGCAATACCAGGTACAGCCACTACGATACGTACAGAGCTGTTTGTGAGCAAATGCCACGGTCCCTTCAATTAGCTATTTGGGGTGCCAAGAGCTGAACCCCCCCTGCAATCTGGTATAGATGTCCTATATGCACATTCATTTAATAGACCCGGGACACCTTTAAAAATGCAGCAGAATGGCGATAACTCAGGGCTGCGGTCTCTATTCCATCGGCTGCTTTGGATTGTGTGAAATTCAAGATCATTTTGCAGGTATTTTCACTGCTGATTATCAGACTTTCCAGACTATCGGACTGCGGATTAAACGATTTGTTTTGCATATCAAGATTTCTCACCTGTGTTGTTTGCGGTCATCAGCCATTGCTGCTATCTCCATGCTGCGACAGAGATTCATGGTGGTCTCCAGGACAGAGAAAGTCTTATGATCCTCATCATCCCACCATTCATAATCCAACCGGAGCCGACGTGGAGCCTGTGGGGGGAAGAAGCAAAGTCAAGAGGGCTGTGAGGATAAAATCACAGGCAGGACCAGAGTGGATATACTTCATTACGTACGACGTCGTACCTTATTGTAGACTGGGCTGACCTTAGGACAGATCTGTGCAACTTTTGCTGACACCCCCATCATAAGAAAATAACTATTTTATATTGCATTGACAGACAGTCCGCCTATATTCTGCTTAATAGCTGCAGGCCCACATTAAGAAACATAAATACAGTACCAGAACCAAGCTTATAAATCTATCTTATCTATCTTTATCCATTTAGTTGCGGCTGATTAACGGACAGTTTATGGATCAACCCTCACCACACAGTTCTGTTTTGTACCAGCTTTGGTAGCCAGAGCGATCTTTGGTGGCCAGGCCTTCTTTTGCTGCTGACCATTCCAAGCATTGTACAGCCCCAGAACCAAGCTCATTACAAAAACACAACACTGGAACCAAGGTCAGTTAATAAATACAGCACCAGAACCAAACCCATAACATATATACAGCCGCAAAAGCAAGCTCATAACATAAATACAGCCCCAGAACCAACCAAGCTCATAACAAACACAGCACCAGAACCAACCAAGCTCATAACAAACACAGCACCAGAACCAACCAAGCTCATAACATAAATGCAGCACTAGAACCAAGCTGATAGCATAAATACAGCACCAAAACCAAGCCGATAACATAATACAGCACTTCATTGTCCACTAGCTTCTTCCAGGTTCTAAGCAATGGGCTATGGGGCTCCAGCGCTGGACGGTGTGCCGCGGAGCAGGTAAGTATGGGTTTTTCTTTATTTTATACATTTCTAAGCTACTGAATTTTTGTTTTGAATCCAAGAAAAAGCCTTTAAAAGGTAATAATGTGTTTTTCTTTATTTTACACTTGTATCTACCCCTGACTCCAGGCACCCCCACTGAGTGCATATATTTATTTTCAGCCCCACTTCAGCACTATTCACCAATCAGGTTGCTGGAATTCTGAAACAGACAACCCAAACAACCAATCAGGTTGCTGGAATTGTGAATCAGAACCAATTAGGGTGCTGGATTTGCTGAATAATGCTGAAGTGGGGCTGAAAATAAATATATGCCCACTGATCAGCTATTTGAAGGGTCACAAGTTCACAGCTCCTTCCCATTCAAGTGAGTGGAATAGCGCTGCAATACCAAGTGTGGCCACTATACAATATACGGCGCTGTGCTTGTTATACAATGAAGAGAGCTCAGTGCATGCTTTAATGCCATTGCTCTTTCATGGCCCATAAAGACAAACAGGACTGAATGCACACTATAAAATAGCTCCTCCAAAAACAATCATCTCACCCTAATCCTAGTCTAGAAATCTATTGGAACAGAAGAAGAGAAAGTCCAGTGTGGAGCATTGTGTCCTTATATTATACTTAGCCACTGCACTTTACTGTTTTGGGCGGAGCCAGTACCTAGAGGCTGCAGTTGCACCCAGGCCCTAGAGCCTGAAGGGGGTGCCACATGGTCCTTTTGTCCCATATGAGGACAAAAATTGATGGGGGCCTTATACGGAAATTAGCATTATGGCTCTTGAGCTTCAAGTATCACTTCTGCTTGGAGCTACTTTTTAACCCCCTCAAGACCAGAGATTTTGCATTTTCGTTTTTTCGGCCCTGCCTTCCAAGACCCATAAGTTTGCAATGGGAGGGAGGCGGGGCATAGCTCAGTGCACCGCTCCCGGCCTGCATCCTCCCCCTGCAGAAAGGGACACCGTATAAAGGCCGGGGGGTGAAAACTTGGCTGAAATACCCAAAAAAATTGCAATTCTAAGATTGTAGGAGTGTTGATGGGGTGTGGGAAGGGATCCCCTCTCCCACTGACTGTTTAGATGTGCAATCAGCTTTGAGCATGGCATCTAAAGAGTTAACGGATGTCAGGTGTCAGAAACAGGTGATAGCCACCAGATATGGAGGAGCCTCGACTCCCCGGACGCTTCATGCACACCTCATAACTAGCTTATGTAAACTTACATTAGGCGGTCGTGAAGTGGTTAAGGAGTACTGTTCCTTTAAGGCATGCCAATGTACGGAGCCTTCGAGTCCCATTTTTATGTCTTGTACTAATATATATTTTTGGCTTTACCCTTGACACATAAACAAGACACCGCATTCCTCTAAGATGCACAAGATGTCTTAAGAAAGGAAAAAGTGTCCAGGTGGGAAAATGAAGAAGTGATGAATTTACCTTTTCTTCTGTAAGGCGGTGGGTGAGTTATGTGCCCATTAGCTCCGTCTAATAACAGCCACATTTAGTTTGGAAATTTGGACCAGTCTCCGGGTAATCTTTATTTTTTCTTCCATTTGAATCCAAATGGTTTTCCTTAGACATTCCATTCTGCAGCGGCGGAAAGTCATTAATCTCATGTCTGACACAAATGAACATGGAGCGGGAGACATAGTTTCCACTGTTTGGGAACGGCAGAGATTGTTTTAATAACTCCACAGGGTGAAGCCAATGTGAATGGTACAAAAAAAAAATCCTCAACAGATATCCACAGTAGAAGTCCGATCTGGGGATGAACACCGCGTTGTAGGTGTGCGGCTGCGAATGGAGAAGTACAAAAACCGCCAGTGAGCAGCCATTTGCATCATCGCTCGAAGGACAAACCACCGAGAATGCAGAAGGATGTTTGCATTATTATCATTCCAGTGTGCACAGTGGGTAAGAAGTGCTGTGTCACCAGGATACGGGCAAACTGGTCACAAGACAAGGGAAGAACCCTATGCACAAGATATCAGCATACCCACACCAGAACAGCTCAGTGAAAAAATACAGTACCAGAAACAAGCTCATAACATAAACACAGCACCAGAACCAAGCTCATAACATAAATACGGCCCCAGAACTAAGCGCATAACATAAAAACGGCACCATAACCAAGCTCATAACATAAATATAGCACCAGATTCAAGCACATAACATAAATACAGCACCAGAACCAAGCTCATAACATAAATACAGCAACAGAACCTAGCTCATAACATAAATATAGCACCAGAACCAAGCTCATAACATAAATATAGCACCAGAATCAAGCTCATAACATAAATATAGCACCAGAATCAAGCTCATAACATAAATACAGCACTGGAACCAAGCTCATAACATAAATACAGCACAAGAACCAAGCTCATAACATACATACAGCAACAGAACCAAGCTCATAACATAAATACAGCAACAGAACCAAGCTCATAACATAAATATAGCACCAGAACCAAGCTCATAACATAAATATAGCACCGGGTCCAAGGTCATAACATAAATATAGCACCAGAACCAAGCTCATAACATAAATACAGCACCGGAAACAAGCTCATAACATAAACACAGCACCAGAACCAAGCTCATAACATAAATATAGCACCAGAATGAAGCTCATAACATAAATACAGCACTGGAACCAAGCTCATAACATAAATACAGCACTAGATCCAAGCTCATAACATAAATACAGCACAAGAACCAAGCTCATAACAAATACAGCATCAGAAACAAGCTCATAACATAAATATAGCACCAGATCCAAGCTCATAACATAGATACAAGCACCAGAACCAAGCTTATAACATAAACACAGCACCAGAACTAAGTTCATAACATAAACACTGCACCAGAACCAAGCTCATAACATAAATACAGCATGGGAACCAAGCTTATAACATAAATACAGCACCAGAACCAAGCTTATAACATAAATACAGCACCAGAAACAAGCTCATAACATAAATACAGCACCAGAACCAAGCTCATAACATAAACACAGCACCAGAATCAAGCTCTTAACATAAATATAGCACCAGAACCAAGCTCATAACATAAATACAGCACCAGAACCAAGCTCATAACATAAATATAGCACCAGAACCAAGCTCATAACATAAATATAGCACCAGAACCAAGCTCATAACATAAATACAGCACCAGAATCAAGCTCATAACATAAATACAGCACCGGACCAAAGCTCATAACATAAATATAGCACCAGAATCAAGCTCATAACATGAATACAACACCAGAACCAAGCTCATAACATAAATACAGCACCAGAACCAAGCTCATAACATAAATACAGCACCAGAACCAAGTTCATAACATAAACAGAGTACCAAAACCCAGCTCATAACATAAATACAGCACCAGAACCAAGCTCATAACATAAATACAGCACTGGAACCAAGGTCATAACATAAATATAGCACCGGGTCCAAGCTCATAACATAAATATAGCACCAGAACCAAGCTCATAACATAAATACAGCACCAGAATCAAGCTCATAACATAAATACAGCACCGGAACCAAGCTCATAACATAAATATAGCACCAGAATCAAGCTCATAACATGAATACAGCACTGGAACCAAGCTCATAACATAAATACAGCACCAGAACCAAGCTCATAACATAAATACAGCACCAGAACCAAGTTCATAACATAAACAGAGTACCAAAACCAAGCTCATAACATAAATACAGCACCAGAATCGAGCTCATAACATAAATACAGCATCAGAACCAAGCTCATAACATAAATACAGCATCAGAACCAAGCTCATAACATAAATACAGCACCAGAACCAAGCTCATAACATAAATACAGCACCAGAACCAAGCTCATAACATTAACACAACACCAGAACCAAGCTCATAACATTAACACAACACCAGAACCAAGCACATAACATAAATACAGCACCAGAACCAGGCTCAGTGCATCACTACAGCCTCAGAACCAAACTCTGTACATGACTACAGCCCCAGAATCAATCTCAAAACATAAATACAACCGCAGAACCAAGCAGATAAAATAAATACAGCCTCAGAGATCCAAACTCATAACATAAATACAGGACCAGAACCAAGCTCAGTACATGACTACAGCCCCTGAACCAAGCTCATAACATAAATACAACACCAGAACTAAACTTACTCCATAAATGCAACCCCAAAACCAAGCTCAGTAGCCTCCTGGGTGATGTCATCATCAGTCCACATGGGGCGGGAGCATGAGAACACAATCAGAGGGAGCTTTTCTCAGTGCTGAGCTCCCACTCCTATAGTTTATGCAGGGGAGGAAATACTGACAGAGCTGCAATGAGTACTTGGCTGTCAGGATTAGCTGTCCTTACAGCGGCACTAGATTGGCAGCTTGTTAGTTTATGTTTTTAAGTGTTTAATACTTTGTATTTCAAATAGACCATTTTTGCTGCAGCCGAGCGTGAGGATACATTTAACTTTTAGGTATGTGTCTTTTCTGTTGTGCTGAACCTCTTGTACTTTGCTGTCTTTTCCTGGCATACACCGCCACCACGGAGCATATTAGCGCATGAACCGGGGTTTATTCTTTGACTACTCAACCTATGCGCTATTGCATGCAAGTTTGAAAAAAAAGTGGGAAGATAGATATCTATATTTTCTCACATGTAGAAAAACAACATGCGCAAAAGATCCTACGTGCGAGAATCCCGATGGTGAAAACGAACCTACTGAAATCAGAGATTTAATATCGCCTCATTTTGCAGCCATAATTTTCACGGTCTCAAAGCGGGACAAAGACGCGCCCATGTGTTTAAGAGTCAAAGCTCTGTTTTCCTAATGCTGAGCCCCAAAATGATTTATCTACATAGTCAAAGAGTTGAATGGTAAGATTATGGTTACCTACAGTCAACACTAGAGGGAGCCCTGCAGCTTACTGTATACTGTTTATACACTTTAGGCTTCTTTCCAACGAGCGTATGTCAGCCGCCGTTTTCACGGTCGGCCGATATACGCTTCCATCTGTGGCGTTAAAGCTTCTGAACGACTGCACAAATCTAATGTTTGTTCGCCCGTTCACACGGCATGGGCCCCGATGCATAAACGCCGAGCTATCATGCCATCACCTCTTTCCCCTCCCTCCACCTTGCAGGCTCACCTCTGCTCTCCTCCCCGCTGGTTCTTTGCAATGGGAGGGGGTGGCAGAGGGCAGAGCTAAGCGCCGCCCCGTCCCGCCTCCTCCAATTGCTGGCTGTGGACAAGGGGCGAGGAGGCGCAGCGCTTAGCTCCGCCCCCTCCCACTCCCTCTATTGCAAACAGCCAGCAGGTAGGAGAGCAGAGGTGAGCCTGCAAGCGGGGAGTAAAGCAGAGGGAGGAAGTTTAGCAGCCACACTACTAAACTCCCTCCGGCCGCTGTCATGGGCTCCCATAGACTCCCATAGGAGCCCATGCAGCGGCCAACGTATTCCGGCCCAAAAGATAGTTCCAGGATTACCTTTTGGGCCCAACGTAAAAACGCCAGATGCTATATTGGCCGGTCGGGCGCTTTTATGTCACGGGAATATGGTCATGTGATCTGATGCATTGGGATCCAATGCATCAGATCCCAACATATATCAGCCGGTCGTGAAAATGGCGGGCTGATATACGTTCGTGGGAAAGAAGCCTCACCCAATAAGAAATCAATACACAGTAAGCTGCCCCTAGTGGGCAATATCTTCTAGACATATGAGCATTATAAAGGAGAGTTCCCTAATGAAGGGCTGCTGGAGTGAGCAACACTCTACTCTAGAGGACTTGGTTTAAGTATATGGAGTGCAAACCCCTGCAGTGCAAGTGAACCGAATGTCGGATGGCCATCACATTACAGCCATGTGAATAGGGCCTAATGCAGCTGAGAACTGTGTAAGCGCCAAAGTGATAGCAGCTGATCACCATAGTCAAACACCCAGCAAGGCCGCCATAATGGAGGTGATTATCCTCAGAGGACAACAGTTTTTTAAATGCAGACAAAGTGCAGAATTTGCCGCGGGAATTCCCCACTGCGTAATTCTGCAGCATTTCCGCTCCGTGTGGACGCACCCTTAATAATTCTGATGTCTAGCGCCACCGCTGGTCTGGGGCCGACTGGCTACACTCTTGGTCATGGCTGGGTTCGCGGTGTGTAGGTGTAGCCCATCTTACGCCAATCCTATTTCTCACATCCCCCGATTGACGCGGACACAATGACCATTATCACTTGGCCTTCTTCTGTTCTGTGTGTCACCGCTGTAAATGTCTAGTTTCAGGCATGTGAAGAATGCCTTTACGTCATTGTGTTTCTATCAATCCTTCCGAAATAGTAAAGTGAGAAGGATGTTTATCAGCGTTTCCAAAATGTCAGGAAATGTCAAGAAATCCGTAATGTCATAGATTGTTCCAGAACTACTTGGGGCTGGCTATTACAGCTGGAAAAATACGAAATTCCGTCCCACGGCAGGATGGGGGATATTCTCTGCATGTGTTCGCCCCCTTTGATCCACCAATTCTGGACCTCATTTTCAGCTGTCAAAGGTGGCTGCAACTATTTTGTAACTACGTACTACACACTCTGCACTCTGATTGGCCTGCATTTATCATGTGACCAGATCCGGCGAATCGGAAAGACGTTATAAAACATTGGTAGTCTAACATGATCAATGCATTGTGGGGAGTAGGTAGACTGAAGAATGTGTCAGACATCTCGGATAGGTGAAAATGGGACCCGGAGCCAATGGATTGGAGGCACGGCAGGAATCTAGAGGCGTGGGCAAAATTATGGAAACAGATGCATGGCTTAAATTACATGGGATTATAAATCCTATTTTAATAAGACATGTAAAGACTGAATTTAATTGGAGGTAATATGACACAGATGCCGCCGATGCCCGAGCAACAAGGTCACATTGGTCCGGGGTTTGAGCCACTCAGCTGCTGTTACCAGCTGGCACCCAAAACCATCCAGAGCAGGGCAAGAGGTGAAGTAAACACAACAGAAAAGCTCTCAGCCAAGCAGGGGTGAAAGGGGCAGCTCAGTGCTAATGATTAAAATCCCATGCATCTAGCATGGTGTTTCCATATTTTTGTCCACCCCCTGTATGCGATGCACTGAGTACTGGTCAGGCCAGGAAACTCGCCCGTATTATGGACACATACATGTGCCTGTGATGTGTTCGTGTGAAACTGGCCTTATGGAGGAATGGCTGCGGGTGAAATTATCTGTGCAGATTGCAAGTGTCCTAGAAAACAATGGCTTCCATCCAAAGTAAACTCTAAATCCCCAGCGGTGGACGCATTCATATGAAGTGAGCTCATCCGAACACAAGAGTACGCAACAATAGGTAAACACATGCGGTGCCATGAAATACCTGAAGCCACGCACCTCTAATTACCGTTTGCAATTAAACATTGGCATATTGACAATGGAGATGATTTAGGACCAGGCTTATTACGCGTCAGTCAGTGAAATAAGTCCAGTTGTCAGTAAGCAGATATTAGCGGTCGGATAAGATCTGTCTGCACATGATCTAAATACTGGTAGGAAAGAGATGTCTTCATACACTCATTGTCAGATACAACCCCTCCCCAAGGAGTATATATATATGTAACGTCCCTCCCCTAGAGGTTGGTGGAATGCGATGAAACTTTCTGTGTGTGACTGTAATGTTGTTATAAGTAAGTGATTACAATATCAGAGGAAATGGGTTATTTATTGTGGGGAGGTTCTAGTATCCTGTTCTACCACCTCTAGCTTGGATACAAGATGTGATACTGGTGGGCATGGAGGCTCTACTACCCTGTTGTACCGCCTCTAGCTTGGATACAAGATGTGATACGGGCAGGCATGGAGGCTCTAGTACCCTGTTGTACTGCCTCTAGCTTGGATACAAGATGTGATACAGGCAGGCATGGAGGCTCTAGTACCCTGTTGTACCGCCTCTAGCTTGGATACAAGATGTGATACGGGCAGGCATGGAGTCTCTAGTACCCTGTTGTACCGCCTCTAGCTTGGATACAAGATGTGATAACAGCGGGCATGGAGGTTCTAGTACCCTGTTGTATCGCCTCTAGCTTGGATACAAGATGTGATACGGGCAGGCATGGAGTCTCTAGTACCCTGTTGTACCGCCTCTAGCTTGGATACAAGATGTGATAACAGCGGGCATGGAGGTTCTAGTACCCTGTTGTATCGCCTCTAGCTTGGATACAAGATGTGATACGGGCGGGCATGGAGGCTCTACTACCCTGTTGTACCGCCTCTAGCTTGGATACAAGATGTGATACGGGCAGGCATGGAGGCTCTAGTACCCTGTTATACCGCCTCTAGCTTGAATACAAGATGTCATACGGCGGGCATGGAGGCTCTAGTACCCTGCTGTACCACCTCTAGCTTGGATACAAAATGGGATACGGGCAGGCATGGAGGCTCTAGTACGCTGTTGCAACCGCGCGAGGTCTCCAGACACGAACACAACCGTCGTCTGCGCCCAAACTAAACCTGGATTCACTTGGAGCTGCTTATGCTTGTTGGACGATCAGAAGATCCTCTCTATTGGTGGTCTGTCGACGGCTTCCTGAGCCCGGGCACCTTGTGTGCCCTCATGCATTGTCACGTCACTGGCAACACACCTGTACTGCAGTTTGTTCTGTCCTGACTAGTTAGGGTTAATAAATCCCTGCTGCTGTTAGCTGAGGTAGTGACTGGTGATTGGTCTGTCAGCCAACGAGTTGGTGCATTAATTATGTCTGCCGCTGTGCTGTCTTTGCTGATTGACAGCTCTGCCATCCAATCAGCTTTTGCCCTATCCCTATATAATCTGCCTCTTCCTGGCCGGCGGTGCTGGTTATACTCCTGGTCTTGTCAGCAGCCGCAGCTCACCTGGCTGGTGTGTGGACCCTGGTTGTCTTCTGTTTAGTTCCCTGTGTATTCTCACCTTTTATTAGTTGTCAGTTACTGTTTGTCCCCGGTTTCTGTACTCTGGTTCCCCTCTGACTCTGGAACTGGTTTCGTGCAAGTAATGGGATTGTCCTTTTCGGGACGGGTGCTCCGCTTTGGGGTGGGTTTTATTGGCTCTGATTGGTACCCCTTTGTTTAGCCTGCTCTTGCATCTAAGCCACCTTAGTAGCAACTGCTACAGCCTGCTCCAGTATCCTATCACCCATGGTTTTGTTAGCAGTCCAAGACAAATGTGCCCTCACACATCCACTGGTCCCAACACCTCCTAACAGTCTGGTCAGACGCTGCTCTCTACTGGTGGTCTGTAGGGGGCGTCCTGAGCCCGGTCACCTTGTGTGCCCTCACACATCCACTGGTCCCAACACCTCCTAACAGTCTGATCAGACGCTCCTCTCTACTGGTGGTCTGTAGGGGGTGTCCTGAGCCGTGTCACCTTGTGTGCCCTCACACATCCACTGGTCCCAACACCTCCTAACAGTCTGGTCAGAACGGCCGGTGGTTCATGGATACGACTATCCAGCTTCTCACATCCCAATAATGCGCCCCCCTCTGGTAACGGGGTGGCATCTCTGCGTCGTAGAGGCGTCTAGTGGTCAACAAGCTCTACACAAGCAGAAGAAGAGGTCACTACACACAAGGAGCCTCCGAGAGACCTCTGTGAAGTCAGCACCCCATCTTTCAAAAAAGTTAATTTTTTTATAAGTTCTGGATGCACCCCAAAGAGTTCTAGAGTTCCCAATTAATTTTTAAAATAGTTCTAGCAAATTAGGCAAAAAAATCAACAAATGTATCTCTGTGGTGCTAACTTCCAAAAATGATATTACTAAATTAGCGAGAACTTTGTAAATATTGGTTCTAGAGCTTCGAGCATTAAGAGTTTTCTTCAGAACTCTTGAGGTGCTACCCAGAACTCTTATAAAATCGCAGGATTTCCCCAAAAATTATTTACACATAATAACTGAATTTTTTTTGATCCGGCATTTGAAAATCAGCGAGAACACTGTAAATATTGGTTCTAGAGCTTCGAGCATTAAGAGTTTTCTTCAGAACTCTTGAGGTGGTAACCAGAACTCTTATAAAATTGCGGGATTTCCCAAATTTTTTTTTACACATAACTGAAATTTTTGGATCCAGCATTTGAAAATCAGCGAGAACTTTGTAAATATAGGTTCTAGAGCTTCGAGCATTAAGAGTTTTCTTCAGAACTCTTGAGGTGCTACCCAAAACTCTTATAAAATCACGGGATTTCCCCCCCAAATATTTACACATAATAACTGAAATTCTTTTGATCAGGCATCTAAAAATCAGCGAGAACTTTGTAAATATTGGTTCTAGAGCTTCGAGCATTAAGAGTTTTTTTCAGAACTCTTGAGGTGCTACCCAGAACTCTTATAAAATCGCGAGATTTCCCCCAAATTTTTTTACACATAAATGAAATTTTTGGATCCGGCATTTGAAAATCAGCGAGAACTTTGTAAATATTGGTTTTAGAGCTTCGAGCATTAGGAGTTTTCTTCAGAACTCTTGTGGTGCTACCCAGAACTCTTATAAAATCGCGGGATTTCCCCCAAATTTTTTTACACATAACAAATTTTTGGATCCGGCATCTGAAAATCAGCGAGAATTTGTAAATATTAGTTCTAGGGCTTCGAGCATTAAGAGTTTTCTTCAGAACTCTTAGAAAATCATGGGATTTCAAAAAAAAAAAAAATATTTATCCATAACGTTGAAATTTTTGGATCCGGCATTTGAAAATCAAGCCTTGGTCACACGGGCGTTTTTTCCCGCGATTTGCGGATGTCAAGACGGATGCGCATCCGCAAATCGCGTGACTGGGGCCGAAAAATCGCCCCCAAATTCTGCTCCTAGCCACGTTTCAATAGAAACGGGCCGGAGCAGTTCAGCGCTGTCCAGCGCATTGAATTCAATGGAATCGGCAATACAGCCAGCTCCATTGAAAGCAATGGGCTGTGGGCGATCTCACGATGAATTTTCGGGAAGGGCTTAAAAATATATGCCTTTCCCTGAAATTCATCCAGAAGTGTGTAAAAACAAAAAAAAATATACTCACCTGGTCCCGGCAGACGGAGTTCAGCCACGGCCGGCCGGCAGTTCTCCTGAACTGCTCAGAGTAGTATTCAGCAGCCGGGGCTTTAAAATCCCCGCCTGCTGAATGAGCTGCCTCTGATTGGTCACAGCCTGACCAATCAGAGGCAGCTCTCACTCACACCCATTCATGAATGGGTGAGTGAGTGCTGCCTCTGATTGGCTCAGCGCAGGGACCAATCAGGGGCAGCTCTCAGCTGAATGACAGCTGAGAAATCTCAGAAATCTCGTCCACACGGGATGGCAAATCCGCTGCGTCTAAGCTGGCAGAAGCCGCCGCTGCGGATTTGTGTAAATAATTTTTTTTTAAATTCCGCGATTTTATAAGAGTTCTGGGTAGCACCTCAAGAGTTCTGAAGAAAAGTCTTAATGCTCGAAGCTCTAGAACCAATATTTACAAAGTTCTCGCTGATTTTTAGATGCCGGATGCAAAAATTTCAGTTAGTATGTGTAAATACTTTTTGGGGAAATCCTGCGATTTTATAAGAGTTCTGGGTAGCACCTCAAGAGTTCTGAAGAAAACTCTTAATGCTCGAAGCTCTAGAACCAATATTTACAAAGTTCTCGCGGATTTTTAGATGCCTGATCCAAAAATTTCAGTTATTATGTGTAAATAATTTTTTAGGAAATCTTGCGATTTTATAAGAGTTCTGGGTAGCACCTCAAGAGTTCTGAAGAAAACTGTTAATGCTCAAAGCTCTAAAACCTATATTTACAAAGTTCTCGCTGATTTTCAAATGCTGGATCCAAAAATTTCAGTTATGTGTAAAACAAAATTTGGGAAATCCCGCAATTTTATAACAGTTCTCGTTAGCACCTCAAGAGTTCTGAAGAAAACTCTTAATGCTCGAAGCTCTAGAACCAATATTTACAAAGTTCTCGCTGATTTTTAGATGCCTGATCCAAAAATTTCAGTTATGTGTAAAAAAAAATTTGGGAAATCCCGCAATTTTATAACAGTTCTGGTTAGCACCTCAAGAGTTCTGAAGAAAACTCTTAATGCTCGAAGCTCTAGAACCTATATTTACAAAGTTCTCGCGGATTTTCAAATGCCGGATCAAAAAAAATTCAGTTATTATGTGTAAATAATTTTTGGGGAAATCCTGCGATTTTATTAGAGTTCTGGGTAGCACCTCAAGAGTTCTGAAGAAAACTCTTAATGCTCGAAGCTCTAGAACCAATATTTACAAAGTTCTCGCTGATTTAGTAATATCACTTTTGGAAGTTAGCACCGCAAAGATACATTTGTTGATTTTTTTGCCTAATTTGCTAGAACTATTTTTAAAATCAATTGGGAGCTCTAGAACTCTTTGGGGTGCATCCAGAACTTATAAAAAAATTAACTTTTTTGAAAGATGGGGTGCTGACTTCACAGAGGTCTCCGAGAGCCTCTTATAGGCCGGGGGGGGGGGGGGGGGGAACCACTTTTAGGGCCTCAGGTGACAGGGCTGTTCATCTACTCACTCCACAAGGCCTGCATACTCCTACATAATGAATGTAAGTGTTCATGTCACTTTAAAATGCTAATTTAATGTTGGTCAACCACACTTTGCTTATTACAAGGTACGTCCTAGTTTTCAAGCACGATTCAGCTAAATAGAAGAAATATATATATATGTATCAGCGCCTCTTTATCAAACAATGAAGTTCTTAACAAGCAATCTGTAGTGAGTATCTGTAAGTACTCACCTGGTGCTCAGTGAAATTCTCAAGATCGAGAACCCACTGGCACCTGTTGTCCTCGAAGGCTTATTAACCACTCAGGGCTCACAATCCAGAGACGTCCACGGGATGCAGCTCTCCTGCGAGCCGTGAGATCCAGAAGGGGTGTGCACACAAATAAAAATCCCCGCACTCTGGAACCCAAGGAGATTCAAAATAGACTCTATCCACCATATTACGTTCTTTTATTCTTGCGACGCGTTTCGGCAATAAAATCTTTGCCTTTCTCAACCATATAACATACACACCAGAGGCGTAACTTGAAGCTCCTGGACCCCAATGCAAAGCCTGGAACAGGGCCCCCAACTATAATGCTTTATTCATAGTACTGGGCTCCCTATATGGAGAAGCGAAGCCTTATGGGCCCCCAAGGCTCCTGGGCCCGGGTGCAACCGCATCCCCTGCATCCTCTATAGTTACGCCCCTGATACACACTACAAATACATCCACATTTTTATAGGAGATTAAAAATGCATGTGGTCTGTCATTTCTTGGCCCCTGGATCATCGGGCCCTCTCCCCGACCTCTCTGCTGGGTCTTTGGAAATTTCTGCTACCACGTCCTTCACGCCTGCATGCAGCTGTCGCCCACACATTGGTCTGTAGTCTGCCCTCTCTGCCTCTGTCAAGCAGCTCCTGCTGTGGCTTCACTCACTACTGAAATCTATGGGCCAAAATGACCGTCATGTCATCACTTGGGGGCAGGGTGTAGTCCTCATGTACAGCCCCAGCATACAGAGCCAGTTACTTTCAGGACCATAGTCATGTCACAATCATGTGACCTCTGTCTGTGAAGGTCCTTGAACCCATGTATAGGCAGGCATATCAAAAATGGATTTAACCCCCTTACTTTCCCCCTTTCACCACAATATTACACAAATTTAAGGAGTGGAAGCAGTGGGTTCTGACCCTGTATAGTTACTAGAACTTGTCACTGCAGGCACAGGTCTGATTAATATCAATGATATCTGTGCCTGCAGTTACCAACATCAGCCACTACATAGGGGTCAGAGCTCTCTGCTTCCACTCCATACCCATGTGTTATGGCACTAACAGCGGACGCCTGATCAGCTGATCGCTGGGGTCCCAAGAGGTGACCTTTGCTCAGCTTAGGTCATCAATAGTTGACCAGCTGAGGTCCAACAGTAGTATTTCCCCAGCAAACCCCTTTAAGCAGAGCGTCTTGGTAATGCAAGACAGGCTGGTCGCTGCGGCGCCTCTTCCGACAACCTAATAAAAAGACTGTAGCGCTTTCGTTGTGAATCTCTATCAAAGAATCGTCACGAACAACTCAACTGTTCCGCTCAGATCTAGACCGGCAATGTGCAGCCAGCAGAGATGAAGAACAACACAAGAAAGGCCGCGACCAAGTAATCCTGCATTATTAACCAGGAGCTTCTAAAAATAAGTGGAAAACTGTTTTTTTCCCAAGAACGACGATGAATCGTTATATGCTGAGCGCGCTGGGTGTCACTAGTTTATATAGGGAGTACGATTTTGCAGCGCTGTAAAGGGATTGCCGTCGCTTACATCGGTCCCCATGGCGGCTCACAAGTCCGAATTAACCTATTTGTTAATGTTTTTGGAGATTGAAGCTTTTATCTCAGACCCCAAACACAGAGAGTCGTGTGGAGAGCCTGGATGGCCGAGCTCAGCCCTCCATGGTGCTTCAGTACAGACCCCGGCAAGCAGACTGCGTATGGAGGCGTTGTCTCTGCCTTCTTAGACCGCCATCCGCACAGCAAGCGATGGAACGTGCCGCTATTCCTTTCTTTTGGATTTAGGTAGGATGTAACACAAAATAAACTATAGAGGGTATTTGTTAATACTGGCATCTCATACGCCAGTCTTATGGCGGGCACACAGGCGCATTTCAAAATAGAACCCGTTGATTTCAATGGGCGCCTTCACATGAGTTTTTTAACTTCGCACGGGGAAAAAACGTAGCATGCTCTATTTTGGGGCATAATTGTACACCAAAGGCCCCCGTCTGCCCAAAATCACGCAGTAACATGAAAACACCTGCGCCTACCTAGTCAGCTGTCCCACCTACCGAGTCAGCTGTCCCACCTACCGAGTCAGCTGTCCCACCTACTGAGCAGGCTGTCCCATCTACTCAAACATGGCACTGCTCGGACCGCGCCGATGTGAGCGTTCCCGACAGCGCCAAAAAGTACACGGGTGATACATCCCCCAATCGTGTCCCCTGCATAGCACACGTGTCTCGCAAAAGCAAGCGTACATGCAATAACGCCCGTGTGCGGCCACCCCTATGGTAACCTCACACAGTTATGCCTTTTTGCGCACACTGTATTTGCGCTATGAACAAGTCTTTTTTGCGTTCTCATCTATGTACTTCATTGTACGTTTTGCGTTTGCAGGGCATGTTCATTTACACGCGGCGGACAAAACGCGCCCCAATTTAAACGGCTATTTCGCCTAATGAGGTGTCCTTTTCCCAGGGAAATTGCTCCGTTTTTCACGCATTTCCTAACATTTAGCGCGCTTTTGCGCCACCCAATACTCTTCTATGGGGACCTTGGGTTTGCAAAAGCGCACAAAAATAGAGCATGTGCTATTTTTCGCGTGCACAAAATCGTGGAATGTGTACAAACTCATAGACATCGATGGGCTCTATTGTCTGCGGATTGAGTGCGTAATTTTTACACGTGCAATAATGCGTAAAGATCCGACTGTGTGAAGCCGCTCTTAATATAATTCCCACTGGAGTAAGATGTAAAATCCTCCTTGAACAGTAGGTACATCTTCACACATCAGGGCTTTGACAGACAAACGTGTTACACCGCAATTTTGTGCGCTGGAAAATCCCGCACGCAGAACGTGGAGAATAGGACCCATAGAGTTCAATGGGTTCATTCTCTCTTCATTTATTTTCTTTTTGCGCAAAAAATCTGGGACCTGCCCAAACTTGTGCATGTTTGTGCACCAAAGAGACACATAGAGGTCTATGGGAGGTGCGGAAACATGCCCATCTGCACACACAGGTATGCACTAAACGCTGCGCATATCTGCAATCACTGGCACCACGCTAGGCTAATTAGCCATTTAAATCAGGGCGGTGTGATTTTCCCTTCATGGGCGCAAAATACACTGCTTCACTGCGCAAAAAAATTGCACAGCATTGAGCGTATTGCGTAACACGCTCGTCTGTGGAAGCCCTTAGGCACATCCCATCCATGCGGCTACAGAGTAGATATTCACCCCTGCGGCGCCATCCAGGCTACATCATGGTTTCTGTCTTTATGCTCAGAAGTTGGAAACAGCAATGGATTCTGAAAACACCTGAAAAGCCATTGCACAAGGAAAGACTAGAAGCAATGGGATGAAACTGAAAGGGAGGAGACACAGATTAGATATTAGACAGTGAGGGGGATCAATGAGTGGAACAGGTTGCCACGGGAGGTGGTAAGTTCTCCTTCAGTGAAAGCGTTCAGACAAAGGCTGGACAAATATCTGTCTGGGATTATTTAGTGATCCTGCACTGAGCAGGGGGTTGGACCCCGCAGGTCCCTTCCCTTTGTCAAGAATAAAAGCTTTGGTTTTACTTGCTTTCACTAATGCTGCTGCGGACCTTGTTTATTTCTGCTTGCTGTCTATTTGGAGTTGTTGGATCCGGACTCCTACTGCAGCATCCATCTAACTATTTGGTCCTGCCTTATTGGTACTATGGAGTAGTGCTGCTTGTGACCAATATATACGATTTACATTACATTGAGATGCACTTACCTTTACACTTAGTATTGAATAATCAAGTTGTGACCACTTTACTTTTCCTATTTAGGACCTAAAGAATGCTCCTGCCAAATTTCACATTTGTACGACATCGGGAAGTTAGAGAATTAGTGGCGAGTCAGTCAGTCAGTCAGTGAGGGCTTTCACCTTTATATACATATAGATTTAATGTCTCCAACGGCATCAGACAGGGATGCCCAACCATTATCTCAAGCGCTTAGAGAAAATACTCTAATTAAAGGCATCCTGATTGGAGACTGCACTCACGTAACATCATCTAGACATTAGCAGATCCTACAGCCTCCCTCCACAATGTGTTGGAAGTGATCAAAGAGTTTGGACAGATCTTTTACTACAAAGTAAATGCACAACAATCCCAAATTCTACCTATGAAAATCCCCAGTGACCCATTAGACAGTCTGCAAAACAAATATCCCTTTGATTGGCAACATGAGGGCCCAACAATAACCGCTTTACAGAAAAACCTTTTACTAAAGGCATTGCAGGACGAATCCCAAAAACTAACTAAATCCTTGGAGGCAGACCTTCTCTCCCCACGGGATCTAAATGTAAAATAGGTAGAACAACCTAAAAAATACCCAGCGCTCCAGTTGATAGCCTGAACGATATTAAAGTATGAAGCAGAAAAAATGTACTTCACAGGGGTGCCCTTAATGAATGCCCCCCCTTATCCCAGATAGCAGTAACTCACATGGTATGGATTCAGGAACTCCTCGGTCTGGATGGTTGTCAGGAAACTTTATTACATCCAGTATTGTAACAAGTTTTGGCTCAATTTCAAACAAAGCCTTTCTCAAGCAACAGTCTTGAGCGATCACTTTGCACTCCAAGCCGGATATACAGAAGACAAATGGGGCCGCTTGTCTTTTTATACTCCTGCTGCCTTCACGGATGTATACCAGCTGTGCGCTCTGTGCGGGGTATGCAGAACACAGCTGGAGCGCTGTCTTCTGCATACTCCAGCTGTGTTCACGGAGCGCTCAGCTGCTATACAGCTGTACGGGGTATACAGAACACAGCTGCAGCGCTGTTTCTGCATATTCCAGCTGTGTTCACGGAACGCTCAGCTGGTATACAGCTGTGCGCTCCATGCGGGGTATGCAGAACATAGCTGGAGCGCTGTCTTCTGCATATTCCAGCTGTGTTCAAGGAGAGCTGAGCTGGTTTTCAGCTGAGCGCTCCAAGCAGGGTATGCAGGACACAGCTGGACTGCTGTCTTCTGCATACTCCAGCTGTGTTCACAGAGCGCTCAGCTCGTATACAGCTGTGCGCTCCATACGGGGTATGCAGAACATAGCTGGAGCACTGTCTTCTGCATACTCCAGCTGTGTTCACGGAGCGCTGAGCTGGTATACAGCTGAGCGCCCCAAGAGGGGTATGCAGGACACAGCTGGACCTCTGTCTTCTTCATACTTCTGCTGTGTACGCGACTGATAAGGCTCATCTTTCTCTTTTAGTTTACTGATAGACAGCGATGAATGACTCGTTAACGAAAACTGCACGATGTCCGTGCAGTTAGACCAAATGATTCTCGCTCAAAAGATGTCTTTCAGCGATTTTTGAGTGAGAATAGTTGGGTCTAAATGGGCCTTTCTGCACAATTAAGAGGGTTTCTACTCACAAACTTACGACAAATAGATAAAGAACATTCCTCCAACCCGCTAGACCTCTTAATCCCCTCCCCCTCACGAAAGCACTCCCTCTCTAGTTTACATCGGGTCTTCAGGTTAAACCTTGCGGCATTTGATGGTTCATCGATATTTAAAAAATGATCAGAAGAAATCAATGACCCAGAAATTGAACAGAAAATCACGGATGGCTGGACGGTCATGCGCAAAGCCGAAAACTGGAGAGAAATGGTTTAAAACAAGGGCATATATGTTTGATATCCCACCACATGCCAATGCATCCAATAGCCTGCCCTAAATGTAAGAAGCCAAAAACAAACATGTTCCATAGCTTATAGAACTGTCCCGAAGCTCAAAAATATTAGGCAGAGATAAGACCACTAACACACAAGTTCGAAAAACCTTTCCTTCCATTGACACCCCGGTCTGTATATTCCATTTTCTCCCTGCTGAAATACAATCAAGACATTTGATCCAGGCTGCTCTTATAATAAGCAAGCGTTGCCTATTAGCGCAATGGCTACAGCCGCTAACTCCAACACTCACGGACATAGCACACCAACTCAAGCAACTTTTGTATATGGAAAATATGGAAGTAGAACATAGGGTGGAGTCACGGGCTCCAGGTTTTTTTTTAGGAAATGGTGTGCGTTCATTGAAGAATGTTTCACCACACCAGAGATCGTGGAATGTATGAAGTCATTCAAGGATACCTCATGTACCTTAAACTACATAATGCAAACCACTTGGATAGATTAAGAATAGATTAACCCTTTGCAATCCAATTTTGGATTCAGAGTTTCCTAGGGGGCTTTCTCTTTCTGTCATTACACAATGGTGCCATCTGCTGACTAGAGCCTGTACTGCGGTATGGGAAATGCTGGAGAGGCCCCCGACAACAGAGCGGCCAGTAATATACAGTAAGAATACCCTGCCGGATGTCTTCTGACATCGGAGCTGTACACCCTTCAATCAGAATGTCTTTAGACGTCAGACAGTGGATTGGAAAGGGTTAAGAGAGGGGAGAAGATCCATGTATCCCTGTATTTGCTCCAACACTATCCCATACCTGAATATCTCTAGGTGGGTTCCACTAGGTATCTTGTTGCATGGAGACTCTCTTGTGACATACCAGCAGTTATCATCCTGTTCTCCACGGACTTTAACAGATCACTACAAATGTCTACAAATACAACATTTCTTTGGCGCTCATAATGTTTTGGTGCGACCTGAGCATATTTATGATATTTTTAAAAGGAATCAAAGGGCTTAGGCCGGTGATGGCGAACTTTTGAGAGACCGAGTACCCAAACTACAACCCAGAACCCACTTATTAATTGCAAAGTGCCAACACATCAGGGGGGCGGGGCTTATCACAATGTATGATTTTACCCCCATTGTTATAAAAAGGACAGGGCCCCTTCAAACTAGACAGGGAGGAATGCCCAGTGTTTTTTTAACCTAACTGGAGCACTATTGGTGCGGAATTTGACTAGAAATCGGCCATTCACAGCGCATGTCATACTACGCAGCTCTTACCCTCACCTTCTCCAAAGCTTCCTGCTGTCAGTATTCCCCAGCTTCTGGTTCCCAGCAGCCTAAAGCGGTCTCACTTGACCAGGCCGCTAGGAACCGGAAGCCAGTGATCGCTGGCAGCGGGAAGCTCCTGGTCTTCAAAGCGCCGCTGCTTCTCTGCTCGGCACTACTGCGGGTGGAAGTGTGTGCACCCAGGATCCTCCTCCCCTGACCTCTCCTTCTGCAGAACCAAGGAGGAGAGGTCAGGGGAGGAGGATCCTGGGTGCACACACTGCCGTCAAGTTGTGCACCCATAACAGCGCCACTGAATGATTACCCCCCTGGCTGGTAATCACTTTAATGGTGAACAGACGTCAGTGCGCGTGCCCATAGAGAGGGCTCTGAGTGTCCCCTAGGTTCTCCACCACGAGCTTAGGCCTATATACACTTTACTATATGATCATGCAAATGTCCAAAAAACATACCTGCTGAGGAAATGAAAGAAGGAGCCGGTTCAAGAATCAAAGTGCTGACAACCACCTGTCCGTGTGTGACTGTGTGAATTACATGCTCTGCCCCGATGACATGACTGTGACGTCATCGCAAGGTCCTAAAACATGTAGAGTCTGACAGCAGCCGTGTGTTGACAGCACCTGTAATGATGTCACTGTCATGTAATCAGTAACCGACTCTTAGCTCCGCCCCTGATCACATGGCGGTGACGTCATCACAGGTGCTACTTCACTTTATTATAAAACCTGCAGAGCCGTACAGCAGCCATGTGCTGACAGTACCTGTGATGATGTCACCGTCATGCGATCACTCACTGGCTCTTATTACATGATGGTGACCCCATCACAGATCATAAAGCAGCAGAGGCAGATAACAAATGTATGTAGCAGAACTGTGTGTGCTGTTTGTGACACGCATGTAGTAGAGCTGTGTGTGCTGTGTGTAATGCACATGTAGCAGAGCTGTGTGTGGGATGTGTGTCACGCATGTAGCAAAGCTGTGTGTACTGTGTGTGATGCGCATGTAGCAGAGCTGTGTGTGGTGTGTGTCACGCGCATGTAGCAGACCTGTGTGTGGTGTGTGTCATGCTCATGTAGCAGAGCTGAGTGTGGTTTGTGTCACGTACATATAGTAGAGCTGAGTGTGGTGTTTGTCACGCGCATGTAGCAGAGCTGTGTGTGTCACGCAAATGTAGCAGAGCTGTGTGTGGTGTGTGTTACGCGCATGTAGCAGTGCTGTGTGTGTGACACGCATGTAGCAGAGCTGTGTGTGGTGTGTGTGGTGCGCATGTAGCATATCTGTGTGTGATACATGTAGTACAGCTGTGTGTGGTGTGTGATGCACATGTAGCAGAGCTGTGTGTGGTGTGTGTGATGCACATGTAGCAGAGCTGTGTGTGGTGTGTGTGACGCACATGTAGCAGAGCTGTGTGTGGTGTGTGTGACGCACATGTAGAAGAGCTATGTGTGACATACATGTAGTATAGCTGTGTGTGTGATGCACATGTAGCAGAGCTATGTGTGCTGTGTGTGACGCGCACATAGCAGAGCTGTGTGTGGTGTGTGGGACACGCATGTAGCAGAGCTGTATGATAAGTGGGTACCTGAGGGTATGTTCACATGTGGATTCCAGTGGGGAATTTTCCATATGAAATCTGCATATAAAACCGTGGCAGAAATCAGTAGGCAATCTGTTGCAGTTTTTGTCATGGACCCATAGTTGGATTTACCCTGTCAATGGGCATAATCTACGTGTGGGATTACTGATGCATTTTCGCATAGATCTGCATGGTCTTACATGTCACTTCTTGATGCGGAAATGCATGAAAATGCGTCGGAAATCAGAACATGGGTTCTGTGGCAAAATCCGCGGTGTAAACATTGCCTAAAACCTTGAGCTGACAGCATCCTGGGTCACATCAGATAAGGGGAGAGGAGCAGGAGGCCCAAGGTCCATCCATAAAGGAGGCCTAGTGGGATTGTAAAACTCACCAACCGCCCAGGTGGATGCTTGGGCACCAGGCCCGGTGGTGCCGTATCATGTTGCCCTTTGGTGCTGTGGGCCATCCCCACACACGCGCCCTCCACCAGCACCTCTGTACCGATGGTCCTGTAGTCACTTTTCCTATAATGTCGCTCTGCGTGTCGGGTTATGCAACCATGTACAGCACAGCCCGACTCCTCCCATCTCCTCCTCGCTATTCGCTCTAAGCACAGGAGACGGGGAGGAGGAGTCAGCCATTGCTGTACCGAATTGCATAGCCCGACAGGCAGAGCAACATTATAGGACATTTGACTACAGGATCTTCGGTACAGGGAGGGAGTGTGCAGGTAGCTGGCAGCAGTCACTGCGGCAAGGGAGGCCTCTGGACCTGGTGTAGGGGCCCGGTTGCAGTTTTGACCCCTGTGACCCCTATAGCTACTTCACTGTGATGGATGAAGACAATGATGGAATTCAAGACTGAGCTATCGATAAACCAGCCAGCAGTCAAGACAGTTTGGAGAAACATTGAAGAAGAAGTATGACGGGCAGATCCTCCAGTTTTCAATCTAATTGCCGAAATACTCTGACGGTTGCTCCTGTTTTATTCACATTTTTATACACCCCTCTATGACCATCAAGAGTCAAAACTGGCTTGACAGCATTACCGATGGTCATTAAGAAGCCAGCCAAGAGCCAATCATAAAGCTAAGCCTACCATCCAGTGTGCATTACCGTATACAAACATAAGCCAATCAGTGCTTGCGCTTACAGCGTTCTTTTTAATCTTTATCCGTCAGTAGGATTATGTGACATATGTTACACGGAGGCCTGAGGACACGACCTGCAATCAAGACTGTGCCACCCTACATGATATATATACAAACCATTGGCTGGAAACTCAATATGGAAGTCTTCTGCAGCCTGGAAGAGGGCAAGTTAAGCTGTACTTGGTCCTCGCTTGTTTGCACAGGGGATCCTTCCATTTTGCCACATCTCAAAGGCTCCGTAAGACGACTGAAAATATACAGATGTATTTTGTTTTCCGAGTCTTTAAAGATCTGCTTCAAACAAGAGGATGTGGAAAATTTCCACATGAATATGTGCTGAGCTTATGTTTAACCAGCATCGCTGTGACAGGAGCGCTCGCCAGGAACTCATCAGGAATCAGACTAAATATTTAGAAGGTCCGGAGGCATTACGTAACATCACACATCCCAACTCCACGTCTGCTCTTACCAGCGTTATTGGAGAGATAGGCTTTACAGCAGCCTCATGTGCCATAGACTCAATAGACTGGGAGGGACTCAATAGGGTGAATTCATTATGGGACTCGCGCCAAAAAGTTGCAATTCTGATGCAAGTGCTGTTCTTATGCCAAAATATACGACTTTCTGAAATCTTACACCAACTCCATCAGTTTCTTGAAAAATGGATGGGGCTTTGCAGGAGGGGATATAGCCTCCCTCAGCCTGGCCCATTCACTATAACTCATGCCAGCTCCTATCGCCTATCGCACTGCGGGGGCAGGGAGGGGCAGAAATGCACCTAATATATTAAGAGTCGTGCACATTATATAACAGAGGGGGTAGGAAATGCCTGCCTTGATATACACTCATTGTCAGCACCGATCCCTCCCCTAGAAGGAGTTGTCAGAATCAAATGAAACTTTCTTTGTGTGACTGTAATGTTGATATAAGTAACTGATTATAATATCAGAGCAAAAGGGCCATTAATTGCAGAAAACCCTTGAAGGGAGGCTCTAGTACCCTGTTGTACCACCTCTAGCTTGGATACAAGATGTGATACAGAGGGCATGGAGGTTCTAGTACCCCGTTGTATGGCCTCTAGCTTGGATACAAGATGTGATACGGGCAGGCATGGAGGCTCTAGTGCCCTGTTGTACCACCTCTAGCTTGGATACAAGATGTGATAGTCAGGCATAGAGGCTCTAGTACCCCCCTGTATCGCCTCCAGCTTGGATGCAAGATGTAATACGGTCGAGCATAGAGGCTCTAGTACCCTACTGTATCGCCTTTAGCTTGGATACAAGATGTGATACGGGGGTATGGAAGTTTACAGGTTCTGTATGATATCCTGCAGCATATCACTCCACATTTACTGTAACTGAGTGTTTAGATTGTGCAATCTCATAGGCTGTCGAAGTTGGCGTCCCAGATGGTCATATCTGGCAATCGGGCAGCCACGGAAGTGTGACAATGTTGTGGGGGCTTCCTGTGACCCCCTTATTTGTGCGGCCGAGCATTATCCTGCTGGAAGCTGCCATGAGAGGAACACATGTGGCTGCAGGATGTCCTGAACATATCGCTGAGCTGTCATTGTCCCTCATACAACTACTAGGGTGGCCGACTGTCGTATGCGATGGCCCTCCAGATCATCCCACCAGCAGGGGGCAGTGTGCCGCTCCATAGCAAAGGCAGAATTGAGACGTTCACCCCAAGGTCTCCACACACGAACATGGCCATCATCATGGCTTTGTCACTGAAGATAACCCAGTTCAATCCTGTAGCATTCAGTTTCATGGTTCATGACACAACAACAAACGGAGGTGATGGTACGGGGGGTCAAGGGCAGAACATGTATTAAGTGCCATGAGACCAAATGTCCTTCAGCTAAGCACCTGTAAATGGTTCTGACAGACACCGGGGCCTGTAACGATGGCGCCACCTGTCAATCAGACAGTCCACTCTACTGGTGGTCTGCTGGGGGTCCAGAGCCCAGCCACCTTGTCTGCCCTCACACATCCAATGGTCCCAATACCTCCTAACAGTCTGGACAGACGCTCCTCTCTACTGCTGGTCTGCAGGGGGCATCTTGAGCCCGGTCACCTTGTGTACTCCTACATATCCACTAATCCCAATACCTCCTAACAGTCTGGTCAGACGCTACTCTCTACTGGTAGTCTGTAGGGGGCGTCCTGAGCCTGGTCACCTTGTGTGCCCTCACACATCCACTGGTCCTAACACCTCCTGACACTCGGGTCAGACGCTCCTCTCAACTGGTGGTCTTTCGGGGGCTCCTGAGTTCGGTCACCTTGTGTGCCCTCACACATCCACTGGGCCCAACACCTCCTAACAGTCTGGACAGACGTTCCTCTCTACTGGTGGTCTGTAGGGGGTCCTGAGCCTGGTCACCTTGCGTGCCCCCACACATTCACTGGTCCAACACCTCCTAACAGTCTGGTCAGAACGGCTGGTGGGAACAATTCGTCAATACGACCGTCCAGCTTCTCACATCCTAATAATGCACCCACTGCGTCGTAGAGGCGTCTAGTGGTCAACAAGCTCCATACGAGCGGAAGAAGTTACTATACACAAGGAGCCTCCAAGAGCCTTTTATAGGCCAAGGGGGAACCACTTTTAGGGCCTCTGGTGACAAGACCGTTCATCTAATCACCACAACTCTCATCACTTACAGATCTGACTGAGATGGAACTGCAGGCCAAGTTTTGCAGCAAAACAACAACTCCTTCTAAGTGCTTGATTTTTTGACAAACAGTGTATTTGCCCCATTGACTTCTGGGCATGATTTATGACCTGTGCATGAAGGGGGTGGAAGTTAGCTGTGTCCAATACCTATTGTGAATGTTGGATCTTGTGTTATCTATATACACTGAACGATCACTGCATTAGGAAAACCTACTCAATAATGGATTGGTCCACCTTTGCACTTTTTTTGAGTGATTATGACTTTCAGACGTTGGGGAACAGGTTCCACAAGGTGGTTGACATCCTTCGAACTCAACTCAAAACATGTCCGCTGCAGCAGCTCCATCACTCACTGCACATTTTGTGGATAAGCAGGAACAGATCTTGCAGCTATTTCTAGCAGATCCCAAACATGTCCAATGGGGTTATATTCCGGTGAGTTTGGGGGCGAAGGCAGTGTGGAGAATTCATCGTAGTGTTCCTCCAACCACTCCCTAGTGATTTGAGCTCGATGACACAGAGCATTGTACTGTGGTCGGGGAAGACTTCCTAAAGATATGGGTGCAGATGGTCAGCTAGTAGGTCCATGCAGTGATTATCATTCACAGATTGTAGTATGATGACCAATGGTTTGAACTATGCCTGGAAAGTGTTCCCATACCATGATACCACCACCACTGGCCTGTTGAACTCCAACGGTGCACCCATGGGATACTGTTTCATGTAGTTTATGCCAGCTATGAGTTCAGCAAGAAATGGGACTCGTCACTCCAGGCAACCATCTGCCATGGCATCTACTGACATCTTTCCGGGGTCCATGCGAGGGGTTGCTGGCGATGACACGGAGTCATAAGGAGCACCCTTGTTGGTCTTGGGCTATTGAATCAGAGTCAACGCAAGATATGCTGCATGATCACTGCGGTCATTTCAAATCACACATGCAATCAAAAGTCAGAGAGCACTGCAACATACAAAAAGTCCCAATATGACCATTTCCATGCTGATTGTATTGGCTCTCAGCATTTTAGCTTCTTAGACAAAGTATTCAACAGCTACAAAGTATTTAAGTAAGGCCAAATTCACACAAGCTTATTAGGGGCAAGTGTCCCAGCCCAACCACAGGTTTACAGATCCCTACAATGCTCCGCGCTCAGGTCAGCAGACCCTCTGTCAGGTCAGGACACCCATCTGTATTACACACATTATCTGCTTGTAGTAAGCTTACGTGAAACTGGCCTAAATAATAATACTTAAAGGGGTTGTTCCATCTGGACCACACCACTAATACAGAAGCAGCTCTGGCCATCATCTGATCACTCATCTAACATCTCTAACCCCTAGAGATCAGCTGCAATCAATATGGGAAACCCTGTGCTGCCACTTTAATCTCTTGCAGTGACCACTACTGGTGAAATGTAATATTACACGGTATCTATATAAGTGAATGTGACCATGTAATAAATGCTTGCATTAGGTCCTGCAAAGGCCAAAGGTAAGATGACCAGATTTTTGCAGGGTCAAAGCAGGGCAGAGGGGTGTGGTCAGGGGGCGGGGCTTATCACAACGCATGATTTTAATTCCGTAGTTTCAAAAAGGACAGAGCAAATTCCCGGCTTCCACTCCCAGCGGCCTGTAGTAGCCTCACCTGACCAGGGAACTGGAAGCCAGGGAGCACTGAGAGCAGCAAGCCTCCGGAGGAGGTGAGGGGGAGCGCCACATAGTATGACATATGACGTATCCGCAGCTGATTTCCAGTCAATATCTGCACCAATGGCACAGATTTTGACTGTATTCTGGATGCAGAATTACTGCAGAATTTGCAGTGGAAATTTCTGCTGCAGACATTCCACATCATTTCCGCCACATGTAAACATACCCTAAGTCAGCTTGAGGTACGCTGCCACGTGCAGAGTGGCCTCAGTAGTAATAGTGTCCCCTATATCAGCCCAAGTAGGATGATCCCAGGAGCACACACTGCCGTCAGTATGTGCATCTCGCTGCAGCGCCAGTGAGTGATTACCAGCTGGGGAGCTGCAGCATTCTTGCTGGTAATCACCTTTATGGTGACCCCGTGTTCCCAAGGGCTTATTTCGACATTCTGATGTGCGTATATCGGCCAGGGTTTCACGCTCGACTGATATACGCTGTCTCTCTCTGCAGGGGGAGGATGCGTGCTGGGAGCAGTGCACTGAGCTCCTACCCCCTCTCCGCCCCTCGCGAAAGTTTGCAATGTAAGTGGCGGGATGGGGGTGAGCTAAGTTCCACCCTGTTCCGCCCCCTTCCATTGCAAATAGTGGTGAGGGGCGAAAAGGGGGCGGAAGCTCAGTGCACTCCTCTCCGCCCGGCCTGGCCTGGCCCCGCCTCCTCCCCCTGCAGTGAAAACTCGGCTGATATATGCACGTCGGAATAAGCCCTAAAGCAGGACAAATATCCTGAGAGCAGGACAAATAGCTGTCCCGCTTGAGACCCTGGGGAAAGTGGGACACAGGGTCCCAAAGTGGGACTGTCCTGCTTAAATCAGGATTTGTGGTCCCCTTTCCAAAGACAATCCAGACCCCTCTATGGTGTCTATAGTGCATATAAATAGAGCTTGTCCGGCACTGAGAGACAATGGTGTTAAAAGTCACTAAATATAATAATTTCATCTAATTCGCTTTGCAGCGACTTCCATCACTTTGGGCCGCAGCTCCCTGGGTTTAGCACGCCCCATCATGGATAAGCGTACGTTCACATGTGTGTATTCCGCCGCTAAAAACTGCAACAATGTCCGTGGCTTCCTGTCAATGGGCAAAATGCACAGACGGAATTCCAACACATTTCATTAGTGTTTGTGTATTTAACGTGTGGCTCAAGACAACTCTTCTCCTTCCCACGTGGCCAAGAGATGCCAAAAGTTTGGACACCCCTGCCCTACAGTATATGTGCTATGATCTCCTCCTTCTGCGGTAACCCCTGCAACTACAATTCCCCTTTTCCCAGCCCGCTGCCAAATGATCTTGTGGTTCAAATGTCATGAATGAAGCTGCGGCGACATCTACAACAGGTTCAGCAATTATCCGCCGTAACATTATTATACTACTAGCGATCCTCACTGATCAGAGCCAATTACCAGACCTCAGCCCTGATCCTCTACGCCATAAATAATAAGTGCAAGCAGAATTAGTACTGCCAGAAGTACCCGAGGGGAATAAGATAATTACTGCACGTTACTCAGAGGTGGATTAAGGAGACTAAAGGCCCGGAGACGTTCACTTGGGTCCCCCATCTCTGCAGCACATCTACCATGTACGTGAAAATACCCTAAGGCTGGGTTCACTCCGGGCGGATTTGCCGCAGAAATTCTGTCCATAATTTCACCGCAGCAAATCTGCCTGCGGCCGCTAATCCCGGGATTTGCCAGCTATGTGGACAAGATTTCTTAGAAATCTTGTCCACACGGGATAGTGAATCTATCGCAGCAAAGCCAGCAGAAGCCGTCGTTGCGGCGCGGATTTACCGGCTGCACTCTCCTCTATGGGAGCGCCGGCCTCAGCGGAAGAGCGAGCGGCAGGCCGCTTCAAAACCCGTGGCTAAGTGCCACGGGTTTTGAAGCAGCGCTTTTCCCAGGGGAAATCTCGCGTTTTTTTGCTGCGGCCAAACCTCGAGATTTGTGCCAGGATTACGGCGTGTGTGAACCCAGCCTAATAGTCCCAATATGATTGCCCATAGGGGTATGTTCACATGTAGCAGATTTGGTGCTGTTATTGACGTCGATCTGCAGTTGAATTCTTTCTCTCATTTCAAAGGGTGAAAACTGCCACAGATCCATACCAAAATCTGCAAAATAATACCGCCAAACCATGATCACATATTATCACCATATATTGATTAATGCCAACATACTGTCACTGAATAAAGACCATTACAAAGGTCAATATTACCAATAATAACACCGTATAAGGGCCAAGTAATAGCCCCAGACTGTGACCAGATAATCCCACCATAGTCTTACTGAAAAATATATACAAAAAACAATATTACCCCCATACAGTGACCATATATTAGTATATACTAGATTTACACAGGCACTTTAGAGACAAAATATAAATGAATACAGTACCGTTATATCCAGTGATCACAGATCCTCTAAAGGGAGTCGTTCACTTTTGCTTTTTCTTTATCTGGCCCAGACCATCATGATGACTTCTCCCAGTCATAACGTGTCTCTGCAGAATTTGACACAAAAACTCTTCAATTTTCCAGGGACCCAATTCGTTTTACAAACTTCTACATAATCTTCCCAATCATAGTGCCCCAGATAGTAGTAATGCCATCTGAGGTGACCTACACAGTAATAGTACCCTCCTTTTTGTGCTCTCTGTAGGCCCCAACTGGTAAGAGCCAATTTTCAGTAACAATGCCCCATATAAAGAAACTCTTCTGGTTTACTCCCAGCAACCTCAGTGAATGCAAATGATATTGACATGCTGTAATGTTCTAAAGACACACTGGGGAAATGCACTAAGTACTGTAATAGCGTTTCATACACCAGTCATTAATCACAGTATGCTGGAATAACAGGAATCACATTTATTAATAGGTGCACGTCTCTAAGAGGTGACTGCGCCAAAGTTTTGAGCTGAGATATGCCCACTTTCCTGATGACTTGTAAAAGGTGGTGAGGGAAACGTATGGGAATGTTCACACGGGTGTATTTGTGTGTGCAATACACAGAGAATGGAACCCATTGATTTCAGTTGGAACCATTCCATCTTCCTTATTTGCATATTACCCAGAGGAGCATGCATGGCCTTATAAGTCTCCTCACTCACCTTCTAGCTGCTCTCACTAAGGGCGAGCACCCACTGGCGTTTTTTTACCTGCGTTTTGCGTTTTGCGTTTTTCCTGCACAGGCATAGAGATAACATGTGTTCCTGTCCACTGGCGTTTTTTTTTGCGTTGCGTTTGCGTTTTTAACATAGGAACTGTCAGTTGCATATGTGTCCTTATTTTTCTCCTAATGCACCCATGAAAGTCAATGGAAATTAATGGAAAAGCCGCGAAAACGCCGCGAAAAACGCGCGGAAAAATCGTGGGAAACGCGGCGAAAACGCTGCGTTTTTTCCCGCGGAAAACGCAAACGCCAGTGGGTGCTCGCCCTAAGGAGAAAAGATAGCGTCCCTGACCCACAATTACATTTCTAACACTCACTTTTTATCATTTTTTTCATCTTAATTTTAGTTTATGTTATATTGTAGTACAACCCCGAGGCCTGCAGTGATCTGACATTCTCTCCATTCACAAATGATGCCAAGAACTGTGTATGTCCTGCAGGGATTAGGTGCTTCAGAGAGTACAAAAGGCTGCAATGAGCACAGGTCCATGTAGGGATCAGATCCTCCGGAGGAAGGAGAATTCAAAAACACTCATACTTCTTCTAAGACGTCATGCCTGTGCGTTCAATCAGATTGGCCTCTGGGTAACACATACGCAAATAAATGGAGATAAGCGAATCTGCGCAGAAAGACCAAGTGTAAATGTATATAGGTATTATATGTGTGTATGTATATATATATATATATATATATATATATATATATATATATAAATTAATACGGAGAGCTAAAAACCAGACAAGGCCAATTGTGTCAAAATAAACGGACTAATTAGACATAGTGACCAACACATGATGTTACACATCTGGGAAAGGATACATATCGCATTTACTGCAATTTCAGTTGCAGTCATTAGGAGCATGCATTAGAACTCACTCGCATGGGCGTATGTCCCCCGTGTACTATGTGCATTATGAAGCCCTTAGTCTATATTTTTGGACATAGGGGGCAGTATTGTATTAGTTCGTGCTGCTGGAGTAAGTTCGCCAGATCAGTGGCAATCACTGGTGTGAGAATAAAATGTGTCCATGGGATTAGTGAGAGGAAGTTTATAACGAAGTCTGCCGTCACAATCACTACCGCATCCCACATGTCTTCAGCTATGAGAACCTCCACAAACTTGCATATATGGGAATATAGTAGAAACTTAAAGGGGTACAATGACCACATATGTGCCCTGCCGCTCCAAGCATTTTATTGGGACCGCTGGAGGGGGCTAAATTCAGGCATTCGAGGTCAAGTGCTGAGTTCAAGAACAGCTTAAAAAAAACATTTTAATGTACATTCACAGGGCCGCGTGCGCGTTTTGGCCCATGAATATGCAAGCGCATTTGTGCCGTGAACGAGGCTTTTTTGAGCGCGTATCGACATATTTTACTGTACTTTTTCGTCACACAATTACGCCCCAATTTAAATGGCTATTTAGCATAATAAGTTCCAGATATGTTCTTTTATACCAAGGAATTGCACAGCGTATTGCGTATCTCTTTGCGTATTACATGCGCATTTGCGCAACCCCTATAAGTTTCTTTCAGGACCTTTGGTGAGCACAAAAGTAGGGCATACTGCATTATAATGCCAATGCAAAAAAAGGAGATGTGTAGGAACCCATTGACATCAACGGGTTCTATTCTCGGCATGTTGGGCACGCAAATACACCCCTTTTGAAGCCGCCCTTAGGCTGCCTATGAGAAAAACAAAACTTACAAGGACCAAAATAGCAACTCCGACAGGGAAAAAATGTCCCCTGGTTGACTTCCTGCAGGCCTCCTCCAAAACCACAGAAGTAAAATACAAAAAAATTCCGTAGATTTCTCTCATTCGAAGCCTGGAAAGGATCAGCCTTCATGTCCGACCTCAGAACAGCGGTGCAGGCAGAGCGCCACTTGCAGGACTCTTAAGGAGATCTGTCGCCAGTCGCCGGTCCTTGCACTGGAATCACTTTTGGGTTATTGAGAATGTACAGAGCCTATTATAGTTTCGTCAGGTCAGCCTTTGTTGCCCAGAATGGCGTTGTCTATTTTACCCGCTACAAAAAAGGACAACCTGTTGATCCCATAACATTCAATGGAATCTGCTACAATCCATTTTGCTTCCATTTGAAGCCAGTAAAAATGGATCCATCAGAGATGGAAGCCTTGATGCAGATCTGAAGAAAGACGATTTTAAGGGGTATACCGGGCATTTTCAACTGATGACCTATTGTCTGTATAGGTCATCAGCAGCTCATCAACGGGAACCCGCTGCTCAGGATACCCATCTATCCGCTGACAGCAGGCTGGACATTGTCATCAGAGGTCAGGACGGGAAGTGGGAGCGCTGGCCTCACTGCTATTATACACAATGGGAGCGCCACGCTTCCATTACATTTCCTCCTATGTCCAGGATGGAATGTCCTGTCCTGACCATACAGTAGAGCAGAAAGTGTAATAGAAGCGTGGTGCTCCCACTTCCTGTCCTGACCATACAGTAGAGCAGAAAGTGTAATAGAAGCGTGGTGCTCCCACTTCCTGTCCTGACCATAAAGTAGAGCAGGAAGTGTAATAGAAGCTTGGCGCTCCCACTTCCTGTCCTGATCATAAAGTAGAGCAGGAAGTGTAATAGAAGCATGGCGCTTCCACTTCCTGTTCTGACGATACAGTAGAGCAGGAAGTGTAATAGAACCGTGACGCTCCCACTTCCTGTCCTGACCATACAGTAGAGCAGGAAGTGTAATAGAGGCGTGGCGCTCTCACTTCCTGTCCTGACCATACAGTAGAGCAGGAAGTGTAATAGAAGCGTGGTGCTCCCACTTCCTGTCCTGACCATAAGGTAAAGTGGGAAGTGTAATAAAGGCGTGGCTCTCCCACTTCCTGTCCTGACTATAAAGTAGAGCAGGAAGTGTAATAGAACCATGGCGCTCCCACTTCCTGTCCTGACCATAAAGTAGAGTAGGAAGTGTAATAGAAGCGTGGCGCTCCCACTTCCTGTCCTGACCATAAAGTAGAGCAGGAAGTGTAATAGAGGCGTGGCGCTCCCACTTCCTGTCCTGACCATACAGTGGAGCAGGAGGTGTAATAGAAGCATGGCGCTCCCACTTCCTGTCCTGACAATAAAGTAGAGCAGGAGGTGTAATAGAAGCGTGGCGCTCCCACTTCCTGTCCTGACAATAAAGTACAGCAGGAAGTGTAATAGAATTGTGGCGCTCCCACTTTCTGTCCTGACCATTGATGGCAACATGGGAGCAGACTACAACCAAGATATGAGATAGGAGTTGAATAGTATTATGAGACAACCATACTGCAGTATAATGTGTCATTATATGTTGGTATTATGTGGGCTGTATATAGCGGCGTTATCCTCATACTATACGGTAGAAAGAAAAATGGTCTAAAAATAGCAAGCGGAGGTTGTAACGCTGCTTGTCGTACCATTTTCTCTAAATAGGTTTACAACGCGAATCATAATCTCAAAAGCGCTAAAATGAATGTCACAATTATTTAAAGACTAAGGGCGGCTTCACATGAGCGTATGTCAAAATACGCTTTTCCCTGTTCAACTTTTTTGCGCAGTGAATGAGGGTACTCAAGCGCAAAAAGAAAAGTGAATGAACCCCAAGCATGTCATATTCCGGTTCGATTCTCAGGTTAGAATCGCCCATTCAAGTCAATGGGTGCGCTAAAAGAACGGAATGCACCGGCATGACTTCCGTGTATGCTGGTCTTCTTTTCATGCACTCACTGACTTCAATAGGAGTGAAATCGGTCCGTTTTTCACTGACCAAAATTGCACTCTCCCATGTGACTACAGCCTAAAGGTCCTTTCAGACTGATCAAATTCTCAGCCGAATGTAACAAGCGCCGCTCAACATGTATAATATAATCGAAACTCGTTTCATTTTCCTTTACAAGGGCCAAGAATCGGCTTGTAGGGATGATTGTTTGCTACTACGATTGTACGGCCGGCTTATTGGGACGCACTACTTCCTGTTCACACGGTAAGATTTACAAACGCTCAGTGAGCCGTTTTAGGAAAATGAATGAAAAGCAAATGAATGAGAATTCACTCATTCATCAGCAGACTGTGGGTCCTTTTAGGCACACTACCTAATTGTCAGAGGAACATTTATGTTGGGTAATCGGGCCATGTAAAAGGACTCTAACCCCTTCCTGCAATAGGACGTAAGTCTATGTCCTGTCTGGGAAGGTGTTCCCGCAAATGGACATATACTCACGCCCTATGTAAAGCATGGGCTCAAAAGCGAGCCTCCGCCATCCGTAGTGGGAGCCAGCTGTGACTGACAGACAGCCTCCCACTGCAACGATGAGCATCCTCTTACTCTGTGATTGATATTGACATCATCAGCCAGCCGCAATGTAATCATGGAGGGCAGATGAGTTGCCATGTCAACATGACAGCAGACAATGGCATCTGCCATGGCCTATGATCGCTAAAAATAGTGATAATACATTGCAATACTTCTGTATTGCAATGTATTATCATAGTGATTATAGTTCTCAGGTTCAAGTCCCGTGCAGGCACATAAAAAATGTTTTAAAAAATATAAAAATAGTAAAAAAATTTGTGAAAATAATAATAGAAAAAAAACATTTTGCGCACTTTCCCCTCTTCATATAAAAAAAAACACATTTTTGGTATAATCGCATTAGTGATGACCTGTACAATAAATTATACAGTAGAAGTCTATGGGAGAGTGTGTGCACAGGACTCTGAAAAGAGACAGATTTCTGTGCGCTGCCCGGACTTCAGCGGAGGGTACCGCAGGATCCATAGAGCGGGGGGGTGTATAAAATCCATCATCTGGCTCCCTGTCACCTCATCTAACAGCAGTGCTTTAGGCAGATGACAGGTTCCCTTTAAGCTTCAAGTACGTGAAGAAAGAGTTACTTGGCATATCTTGACTCTGAGGCCTGACTGAAGAATGGGGAAAACTGGAAATGTACACGTGAGAAGGAAGTTTACTTTTGCCATTCAAGAACTTTCCAACCTTAATACAAAGAGCAGCAGAATTCCACCGCGAGATGGATATTCAGATAAATAGCGCACGCTTTATGTAATGGGATATTTCTCCCGATGGTCAGTAAAGATGCAGCCTCCTTGTAAACGGTCACCTCCTTGCATATTACTTTGCCTGTCTGCGGCTATGTCTGGTTCTTATTAGCCAGGAAACTGTACAAAGAATCCTTCTCTGCTCGGCCTGTAGCATTCCTAGGGGCTGACGCATGTCCCAGCCAGAAGCTGTTACTTCCTAGGCCAGGAGACATTCCCACGGAAATACTGGCCACCTACAGGCCTTGTATGAAAAGACTGCATTCATCCTCTGCTGCATCCCATGCACCACCAAAACACTGACATAAAAGGAACCTTACCTCTATCTCAAGACTGCTAAAAGGTTCTAGAAGTCAAATAAAGGATCCGGCAGGGCAGGAGGGAAGGTTGTGCTTCAGGCAGTCATACTGGTATGCAAATCACTCCAACCTACATTGATATGTACACAATGCATACGGAAAGTCTTCAGATCCTTGCATCTTTTTGTCAAAATTAAAATTCAAGTTTTTTCCCCCCGTCATTCTGCACTCAATACCCCACAATGACAAAGTGACAACAGAATGTTAGAAATTTTTGTATTTTTTTTACAAAATTTTAAACTACCATTTTGAATTGACATAAGTATTCACACCCTGTACTCAGCGCTTAATTGAAGATCCTTTGGTAGTGATTACGGCCTCCAGTCTTCTTGGGTCTGATGCCACAAGGTTGGCACACCTGCATTTGGGGACTTTCTGCCATGCTTCTCTGCAGATCCTCTCCAGCTCTGTCAGGTTGGATGGGGGCCGTCTGTGGACAGCCATTATCAGGTCTCTCCAAAGATGTTTGACTGGGTTCATGTCAGAGCTCTGGCTGGGCCACTCAAGGACATTCAGAGTTGTCCCTAAACCGCTCCTGTGTTGCCCTGGCTGTGTGCTTAGGAAAATTGTCTTGTTGGAAGGTGAACCTTCCGCCCCGTCTGAGGTCCCTTGTGCTCTGGTTCAGGTTTTCATTAAGCATATCTCTGAACTTTGCTCCATTTAGCTTTCTATCAACCCTGACTGGTCTCCATATCCTACAGCTTGATGCTCCACCATCAGGCTTCCCTGTAGGGATGGTATTGGGTAGGTGATGCTTGGTGTCCTCCAGAAATAAGGCCAAAAAACTGAGGCCAAAAAAGTTCAGTCTTGGTTTCATCAGACCAGAGAATCTTGTTCCTCAATATTAAAGTCCTTTAAGGTGCTTTTTTTTTTACAAACTTCAAAAGGGATTTCAAGTGTCTTTTACTGAGGAGAAGCTTTTTTCTGGCCGCTCCGCCATAAAGCCCAGATTGGTGGAGTGCTGTAGTGATGGTTGACCTTCCGGAAGTTTCTCCCATCTGTACACAGGATCTTTGGACCTCAGACAGAGTGGCCATTGTGTTCTTGGTCACCCATCTTACCAAGACCCTTCTCCCCCGATTACTTAGCTTGATAGGTCGGCAGCTCTAGGAACAGTGCTGGTTGTTCCAAACTTCTTCCATGTAAGTGGTATGGAGGCCGCTGGGCTTTTGAGAACTTTCAGTGCAGCAGAAATGTTTTTGTAGCCTTCTCCAGATCTGAGCCTCCACACAATCCTGTCTCTGAGCTCTACAGGCAGTTCTATCCTCCTCATGGCTTAGTTTTGGCTCTGATATGCATTGTGACCTGTGAGACCTTATATAGATAGAGGTGTCTTTTAAAATGATGTCCAATCAACTGAATTGACCACAGGTGACTCAAATCAAGGAGTATAAACATCTCAAAGATGATCAAGAGAAATTGGAGGCCCCCAGAGCTACATTTCAAGTGCCATACCAAATGATGTGAATACTTATGCCAATGCAAAATGTTACTTTTTAATTTTAAAAAATGCACAATAGGGTATCCCAAGGCTCCACTGACTCTCTAAAACCCCTTTACGCTGTTGGTCATAGGCCAACAAAATAGTTTGTAAATGCTCATGGCCGACTGCCAACCTCTTACTGGTAGGTTGTTTACAGGTCCATGGTGATGTGTGACCCGAGCAGCCATTCTCAACTCAGTGTGATGGGTGAAATATCAAAATCCTGTGAAAGATGCAAAATACAACATTCTATAAGGCTGAGTGATTCTGTGACTAAATGATAGCTTCATTGCTGCTAAAACGGCTTCCATAATTTAGCTACTTCCTGAATGAAGAGGAAGAAGTGGTCGGAGCATAACGGACTGACATAGGAAGAAAAAACAGATTATACATACCAACTGTCCCAAATTTGCAAGGATTATCCCTGGCAAAGTTCTGTCCCAGCCACTGTCCCGGAAACTTAGGGGCTGGGCTGTGTTTTGTTTTTTTTAATCAGCTTTTGCCTAGTGGACTAATCTAATAGATAATGGCTGATATTGCAACAGGTTTGCAGGAAAGAACAATGAGAATGTTTGGTGGTGGGGTGGTGGGGGCAGTAGTAGTGTAGCCCCTGTCAAGCATCTTGACCACCACTGCCGGAGAGAGATGCCAGAGTTGATGCGTCTGTGGGCAACTAACCAATCCCCAGCTAACATATAAAGTACCAGCGAATTGGAAGAAAGGGACAGAGCTGAGAATGGGCGGAACTGGAAGGGATGAAGCCAAGGAGATATACATAGGGAAATCCACCCAATGGATAATCCAGACAGATGCTGCAAAACATGTTCCCGGTTTCTATGCATTGCCGGTAAACGTCCGATAAGTACTGACTGATTTCTCCCTGGGGCACATTTTTCGTTTTCAGCACTCTTGTCCAAAATTTGGCATCTGTTCTATTCAGTAACCACATGACAAGGCCGAGAACAGATTGTTGTATACAACAGAGATGAACTTTCTCTCCCCCTTCCAATAAAATGTTCTCTGGTGCTGCTGGCATTAAGACTTATAGAAAGAATTACTATATTAGTTTAAGCTCTCTAGGGCTGAGTGGGTTTGTAAACGTCTCGCTGTGATTTCTGTAGTCTATGTCAAACATATGTTCTACTTTATATACTACCGCCTATGGTAAGAGAACAGTACATTGTGTTCATACGGCAAGTGAAATGTGGAAGAAACAGTGAGCCGTCAAGTGGTAAACAAATCATAGCTCCCTTTGTGATATCTGAGACCTTCGAAAACCATTAGTCTTGTTGAAGAATCCGCGTACCGTAAAAATAGACAAAATGCCCCCTACCGTTCCTTCTTGCATGGTTCACGCACACCCCTACCCCTGAACAGTGATTGTACCATCCAACAACACCCATACCATGCCCAGTACTTTAGATTGGCTAAATTCCCTCCAAAGCCCTCACGGCTAATCAATCTTCTACCAATTCAGAACTAGGCAAAAGAACAGAGGTGTAAGGTGAAGCTACTGGACCCCAAAGTGAAATCTCTAGGATAGGCCCCCAGACTGTCCTACTAATAAATGGGTCATTCCAGGGATTCAAAACTGTTGGCTGCAAGTCAAATAACTTGTATTGAGATTTCTAACCTTACTCCACCTTAGAGGAACTGTACTCATAGCTGTGTGGCGCCCAGCTTGTCCCCAGCAAATATCTGCATGCAGTACTATTGGGCATAACCGCCATCTGTAGAGAGAGAGAGACCATCTACGCCAAAAGCTTGCCCCAGGCGTATGTGAGGCACATACTTGCCAACCATCCCGAATTTGCCTCATTAAAGGTAGGTGAACAGTGTCGGGGCCAACTATTGCAAACAATTCCCTCCCTCCATACTGTCTTCGCTGTAAAGTCCTTTTAGTGAGGACAATATACAGGGAATATTCAGAAAAAATGTATATTCTGACAAACCCCGCCCTATGAAACAGCACACCATAACAAGCCCCAAGCCAGGGCAAGCAACACCCAATAAACCAAGCCCTTTCTGAGTCAAAGTGTCCCTAGAAAAAGTTTTCAAGTGTGAATGAATTATTGATAGCATTCACATGGGTCGAAGAATTGTTTATGAACTAGTTAAGGGGGATGAGGTTATTTGGTGGGCATTAGAGATGAGCGAGTATTGTCCTTAGCGAGTACCTGCCCGCTCGGAAGAAAAGATTCGGGTTCAGGCGCGGATGAGCGGTGAGTTGCGGGAGTGAGCAGGTGGGTGCGGGGGGGGGGGGGGGAGAGAGGGAGAGAGAGTTCTCCCCTCCGCCCCCCGCCGCTCCTCGCCAGCACCCAAATCTTTTCTTCCGAGCGGGCAGGTACTCGCTAAGGACAATGCTCGCTCAAGTACTTGCCCTTAGCGAGTATGCTCGCTCATCTCTAGTGGGCATGTATTTAAAATTTCAACCCTTCCCCAATGTATAGTCTTTGGTTACCAAGTCCACTGAACGGACATACTGTATATACATCCAAGCAGTCTCACTGCTGTGAGAGGCTACAACAGAGTGTTCCGTTGAGGGCCAAACCAGCCACAGACCTCAACCGAGTGTATATTCGAAGACCTAAACCAGCCAAGGACCAAGTGTTCTTTCGAAGACCACAGGGACTATTCACAAAAAGGCAGGAGTCAATCAGTGTTCATTCGGAGGAGCATCCTGAACAAGTACACACCTCCATGCCAAGTTGTTGGGTAGTTATTAAAAGATAAGGATTACCTGTTTACACCAGATGATAATTAATTAACTAGCAACTATTTTTAGGGGAGCTGAAACTCAAATTTTTGTCACCTGGTTGGTGGCCATGTTTACAGGGAACAATTGTTGGTTCCGTTCTCTCTATAGACCAACTATTTAGATGGTTTTCCCACATAAAATAACCTCTAAAGAGTTACTAGAAAGCCTACATTAGATTTTTGTGCCTTAGCCCCTTAGTGACCACTGATACACTATTTGACAGCCTGTATCGGCGGTCTATGTATGAAGAGAGATCATGTGGCGATCTCTCTTCATACAACGCAGGCGCTGAATGTTTCTTACATTCGACACCCCGCGGCAACAGCTGAAGACCCTGGAGGTCCCTTCCAACTCTACCATTCTATGATTTCCCCTGCAGGGCCCACTACAGGAGAAATGTAGTATATCAAGATGGCTATTCGTATGAAGTTCAGAAGGGGCAACCGGACAGGAGTAGCCCTTACTGAGCATCTCTACAATCTGGGACGTAGAGGAGAACCCCACTCCATGGCAGGAGATGCCATTTTGATGCAACCCTTTTTTAAAAATTTTCATAATGACAAATTCAGTAACTTAGAAAGTGAACACTTATTAACTTCACAAGAGTTTTATTATTCTCTAAAGTTAGAGGAAGAAAGGACTATTTACTGGGAATTCCTTTCAATCTTCAGGATAGGAGGATTCATTCTGCACAGTTGGTCAATATAGGAAAAATAAGGTCATTTCCAGGGACAAAAATATTTACAGTGGCAAACCTGGGGCCGTCACTGGAAATAAGCGATAATCTGCTAAAAAGCACAAGTAATTCTTTAGACAGGATGAATGCTCAACGGGGCGGCTCTTATGACGTAAAGGTCATTTATATTTAACATGTTCTTGACGCATGGAGGCAGCCATTTTGAAGCCAAAGCCAATATTCATAAAACTGCACCCTATGAAATCATTGGGCAACAGCCCTTAGATCACATTCTGTATGTCAAAAAAGTCTATAATTCTATTTTTAAGATTTGCGTACGCAAAATGTCTTCAGACGAGAGAATTTTGTGGAAAAAGATTCAGTATTAATTGTAATTTATTGATCCTGAATATCTGCCAATTCTCTGGCTTAGGAGTCCAGTGGGCGGTTCACTCTCATAGCTGCCAAATCACTGACTAGGACCGCCCACTGGACTCCTAAGCCCAGAAACAGCAGAGATTTAGATGATTACATTATAAACGATAGTTAATCTTTTTTTCCACAAACTATATATCTATCTGCATTTTCACATTTTCAACCTGACAAGTTCTGCTATAGATAACCTCAAGGACTATTATTTGCATTTTAAAGGAGTTTCAAAGACAAAACAAAGCCAATATTCAGCCTCCTGCTGCTGTCCTCACTTGCCCACTTCTGTCTTCCCCCTTTCTCACTGCTGCTGAGCTCTCTCCTTAGGGTGCATAGTAAGTTTCAGGACCTTTCTGGAAAGGTGGGACTTCCCTCTGCAATGTCAAGTAATTTTCAGGACCTTTCTAGTAGGGTGGGACTTCCCTCTGCAATACCTAGTAAGTTTCAGGACTTTTCTGGTAAGGTGGGACTTCCCTCTGCAATGCCTAGTAAGTTTCAGGGCCTTTCTAGTGCGGTGGGACTTCCCTCTGCAATACCTAGTAAGTTTCAGGACTTTTCTGGTAAGGTGGGACTTCCCTCTGCAATACCTAGTAAGTTTCAGGACCTTTCTGGTAGGGTGGGACTTCCCTCTGCAATGCCTAGTAAGTTTCAGGACCTTTCTAGTGCGGTGGGACTTCCCTCTGCAATACCTAGTAAGTTTCAGGACCTTTCTGGTAGGGTGGGACTTCCCTCTGCAATGCCTAGTAAGTTTCAGGACCTTTCTGGTAGGGTGTGACTTCCCTCTGCAATGCTTGGTAAGTTTCAGGACCTTTCTGGTAGGGTGGGACTTCCCTCTGCAATGCTTGGTAAGTTTCAGGACCTTTCTGGCAGGGTGGGACTTTCCTCTGCAATGCTTGGTAAGTTTCAGGACCTTTCTGGTAAGGTGGGACTTCCCTCTGCAATGCCTAGTAAGTTTCAGGACCTTCTTAATATAAGCTGCCACATCCTTCCCAATGTTATATTTCTCTATAGCTTGTGTGGCACAGTCCAATTCTTCTTGCTGCATGTTCTCAGACATGTCAGCATTCTTTATCATAGCCTTTCTATCGGACATGATGCACCGTCACAGTGTAGCACAGTCTCTCTAAATGTGCGCTGATACCTAGTGCTGCTATATACCACTCTGAGAGGCCGGGGCACGGCACTGTGTAAGGAAGGACAGCACTTCTCCCCTTACAGTGGCCTGAGTTAATTTGCATACTTTTGTTCCCATGGAGCATTGCCTGAAAAATAAGCCTCCATACACCCACTGTGTCTCTTCAATGAGAATCAGTTTCACCCTGAGCTGTCTCTAACTGAACTGGCTTTAGAAGCCCCCCATTCCATCTGCTATGTTAGTGTTTACTTCCTTGGGAAGCACCTCCTATTGCCTAAACTATTGACTAAAGCCAAGGACCATGTGCAGCTCTGCTATGAGCTTTGGCGGACCGCAGGCATCCACTGGTATATCAGCAGCCCCCATTAGTATATGACTGTGGAGGTAGTGGGACCTTCTTAAATCCCCTTGTCTCCAGTCAAGGTTGGATTATACAAGGGAAGACAATGGACATGTGCCTTACAGTTTCCACTACCTTTGGGGCCTTCACCAGCCATCCTACCTGATGAGTGTTCAATGCTCTTATACAGCCAAAAATAGGTCATAAAGTGATGCTTGTTGCACTGTATTCTGAAGGTTAAAGGAATCACCTGGCTTGGAGGCCTCCATATCTTTCATATACTTCCGCTGAGCAGGACTTGATAATGTGTGGCTGCAATTTGAGGTCAGATGGGGTCCAGGTTCCAAGACAGAAAAGGTTGCCACCTTTCTCAACAAAAAATACCGGCCAAGTAAAAAGGGTGTGGTTTGGGCAGGTTTTAGGGTCGTGCTTTAACACAACATTTGATTTTACCCTCTGGAAATGTGTCAAAAAACTAAGAACTGACTGTTATCATTCTTATATAGTGGCATTATGCCCCCATTTAGAAATAGTGCCCCTCAGTGGCCCTAATTAGTTATTCTGCCTCCTATGTGGCCCTTGCTATTTAGTAACATTACCCCCTACGCCCAGCCCCATCTGGACCTTACGATTGTGTAACCAATCTCTGCTACTTAACGCTTTGCTGTCTGGCCGGAGGGGCAGGAGGGAGACCCAGCAATTCAATAGTAGGACGGAGTCTTCTGGCCCCCACCGCATTGGCCTCGGGACATAATTGACGGCTGGGCTGGTCATTTATTGTCCCGTGTCACATGAACGAATTTGTGCAGAGTTTTGCGCAATACGCAGTGAATAGAACCCATTGATTTCAATGGCTTCGTTCATGTGTGCTTATTTTGCGAGCACTTTTTGTGCATTTTTGCTTGAAATTGGCACATATTGAACTAATTAACCTAATTGCCCATTTTAATGAATGCAAACATGCTTGTGTGTTTCTTTGCGTGAGGAAATGCGCATGATTGGCAAGTGCAAAAAGTACAGTAATATGCGCACTTGCACACTTAAATACGCATCGCCCATTGCTCAAATATGCTGCACACATGTGCATATAAATGCGCTGACACCGGCCTAACGGCGGGCTGAGGGCCCCAACTATTGTCTTGCGAACCTTCACCGACCTTAATCTGGCCCTGTCAACAGGGAATCTATAATATATGGAAACTACGCAACTTCTTTAGGTACGGAAAGATTGTGATCACGCGAGTACAAGAAAATAACAAAACATATGGAAAGAAAAAAAAAGAGGTGATAAAAGTAAAAAAGAACATAAAGTTCTTGGAAAAAGTGAGGGAACGGTCGCTTTACAATGAATTACAACAACATATGTGCTGTCATGACCTCAAACTTTAATATCGCCGAGAACACCCGCGGCTCTATACGATCGCCATGACATAATCAGATAGACGGCCTGGGACCCGCGTCCAGCACATGGGGGCGTCACTGCTGGCCATGTTTATGAACTAGTAGTCGTCGACGCGTGCTCACAATCCAGAGCGCCGTTCTCTTCCGTTGTAATTAAACACATTCCTTTCCATACAGCAAACCATGAAAGATGTATAGAGGCGTTGATGAATACACATGGCTCCCTCCGCAGAGGGGCTGCAGAATGCTGAGTACCATAAATCATTTTACGTCCCCCTGGAACTCGCTGAAACCATCCGAAAAGAGGTTTTTTTTATTTCTTTAACTTGAAATGGAAAAATGAATGATGTCATTATTTCCACTTCATTACAATTCTGCAATGAGGTAAACACAAGAAAAGAAAGCACAAGCCGCCCGCCCCTCCTCCGCCTCGTCTCGCAGCCTTGGAGGGATTCCACTACATAAGACATGAGGTATGCCACAAGCGATACTGACCCCCCTCTGGAGGACCAGCGGTGACGCACACAAGGGCTGGACCAAATATGGATCATTGCTGGACGGGTGGGAGGTGATGTCACCGATGGAATGTCCCCCCGATGGTCTGACCATCAGAACATTCATCGTTAACCCTTCAGCCATCAGCCGGAATTCCGGAATTAGAATGTTCAGTGGCTAACTTTTAGAAAGTTTGCTATATATATATATATATATACACATATATATACAAAATCTGTGATCGGTGATTCTCACCCAAAATACTGTAAAATAAAGCAATAGTAATGGCGTAATTTAATAGCCTGTTACACGCACGATGTACGCACGCAGAATACACGGCGAATGGAGTCAATGAACGTACATTCATTTTCGTTGACCCATTCACATTTGCGTATATACATTGCGCATAAAAGAGAACGCAGCATGTTCTATTTTACCGCGTATTACGCGCGAATGAGGCCTATTGTTCTCTATGTGCGTGTAATAAATGCTGCACATACGCAATTACATGGGCGGAGTTTATCCGCACCGTCGCTAAGCAACACAGCGGGAAATTAAAATTAAAAAAGGAACTCAGGAAGACTGTGTGTGTTTAAATATGCTGTTATGCGCAGTCCAAAATCTCTGCCATACGCAGCGAATTGCCGGTTCGCACAGCGGTAATACGTGGGGTTATACACGCAGTGTTTTACGCATACGCTCATGTGAGCCGGCCCTGGACTTCATACACATATGTGCGGGAGGCACCTTTAAGCCGTCTTTACATGGGCGATTTTAAAGGGGCTGTCCGACTAATTTTTTTAACTATTTAAGCCCCCGCCGCCATTGAAAAGCAAGTAAATTCGCTTCTTCACTCGCAGATACAAATTGCGTATTGCGCGAGTGGAGGAAAAATCGCAGCATGCTGTAGTTTGCTGCAGACACCGCGCAGAGGGCCTCTGTTGAAGCCATTTGTGTATGGGTCACGGGTACCTGCGTCATCGCTAAGTGACGACGCAGGAAATATAGACTTTGAAAAGAAAAACCGTGCAGCGCATGACCGACAGCGAGCCGCCGCGGTTATCCGCAATACAAGAAAATAAGGTACGCAGGGTCGCCGGCTGGGATTACAGCCGGAATCCACTGCGGGCCTCCCACGTGCGAAATTCGGTCCACCCGCGTGAGCCCGGCCTTACTTTGCAGCATTATTTCCACACCTGCCTAAAACTTTTGCACCGCACTGTATATTTTAGTCTCCCGCTGCCACCAATGTATTCTTTTTTACATCGGAAAACCCCTTTAACATCTCAGTTCTATTTGAGTTTGAAAATAACAATAAATTACATCAGTTGGGCTAACTTCCATTTTTTGATGCGCGTGAAAACTGGATGACGCTCGCATTAAGACGCAAAGACTGAAAAACCGCTGTAAAATGCACATACACTCGCAATGAAATTGGTCAGTTTTTCAGCTGCCCGTGTGAATGAGGCCCTGGGTGTAGACCCTGCAAGACGTCCCAGCAGCGTGGGGTCTATCTGGTGGCGTGCCTGGGGCAATCCCAATATTTTAGTAGTTGGGCTATAATGGAGCAGGTGCGACTGAAAGAACCAGTGTGAATGAGGCCTACGATTGAGTCATGCCCTTCTGATAAGTTGTTATCCATTTGCGGATAACAACTTATCTGTTTCTAGTAGAGCTGGGTGACAACCAATATGGCTGCCATTACAAGATCATAGGGGGCTTCACTAAGCTTTTCTGCAAGCAGTAAATCTGCGGATATATATGTATCTAGCCATGCAAGTGATAGTCGGGGGACTAATGATGGTCATATTGGGTCACTCAGCTTTTTGGCGTATTAATGAATAATGCCTTAACCATACTGTTAAGCCATGTTCACACCGCTAAACACGCATCTGCGAAATCCGACGGAGGTCCACATCCGAACTGCGGATTTCTTGGATATGTTTCTCACATCAGACTATGCAAACACGCATATATATATAGAGGTATATCTTCCCTCTTAGTAAACAGCAGCAGCTAAATGGTTAACTTGTTCAATATTATACACTAGAATATATTAGATTTTTGTATTTACCTCCCACAGGCCTTTCTCATGAGAGAGGGTGATTTTCGTGCGACGCGATTTTAACATTAGAAACTCCTATTAACTTATGCCCATAGCAGCGACATTGCTGTGGCCCGTGTGAAAGAGGCCTTGAGAAAGTGCATGGAGTTGGAGAGCCCCTTTAACAACAGACTCATGTCTGGCATTCTGGTTGCCAGGTTTGGCAGGTGGCAGAGAGAACAGGCAACAAGGCTTAATTATCTGGTCTAGCGTGCATTACAGGAGTTGTAAACTAATGATGACCCAACCACCTCCCAGGACCCTTGCCAATTAGTTGTTCACAGATCAGGACACGGACCTCATTTCTGTAGGAAGCAGAAAGCTCCATTCCAACTGCAGTGGCCCAGCTTAGTATTGCAGTCCAAGTTTCCATTAACATCATTGGGAACTTTGCCTGTAATACCAAGTTTGGCCACTGCAGTGGGAACGGAGCTGTCTGCTTCCAGTAAAAAAAAAAGTTCAGTGCATGAGTGCACCAGCCCAGTTAACAGCTCATCAGCAGAGCTGATCTTCGCTAATGCTCTATTAATTGACTATCCTAAGGACAGGCCATCAATAGTTTACAACTGAACAACTCCTTTAACGTGACCCTTTTCAGGCCTGGACAAATTAGTAGTGTAAGGCCCAATGTCCACGTACGGATTTTATTTATAAAATCTGTGCATGGCCCCCGAACGGGAGATCTGTGCGTCTTGCTGCCCATAGGGATGCATTAGCATCCGTAGGACAGCTGAAAGCATGCAGATGTGATTTTTTTCCTAGCTTGCGGGTCACACACACGAGAAGAAATCACAGCATACTCCATTTTCCTGGGGGTCTTCCATACGGATGGCTCCCGCAGCTTCCACTGAAGCCAATGGAAGCCGTCTGTACCCGCGGCACAGCCACAGCTGTTTTTGTGTTGTGCCGGGGATATGCGGGAGAGCAGGAGATTTAAATAAAAAAGATAGCACTGCGCATGCACTGTAAGCGTCGCACGGCGCTCCCGGAAGCATCCGCCGTGCTGAAGAAAGAAGATCCGGCCGGCGCAGAGGAGACCTGCGCTGGACCCGGAGAGGTAAGAAATAGTTTTTTACCTCTCCATGTCCTTGGTCACGCACGGATACCACTGCGGGGTTCAGCAGTGGTATCTGTGCCTGCAAGTGGACATGATGGCTAAGGGGGCCTACCCACTAGCGATATTTTTCTTGCGATGCGAGAGCGAGCATTATGAAACCAATGATTTTCACTGGTTCCATATTAATTTGTGATTTTTACTTGTAAGTCTCGCAGCGCAGAGAAAAAATCTGCAATATCGCTCTGTGCATTAAATGGGGCTGGTAGCAGCAGCGCTGACCCCATTGGAAACATAGGGAATACATCACAGACTTCTGCCACAGCTGTGACAGAGAATTACTTCATCGCCGCGGTCTTCGCGGGAACCGCGGGGGTGAAGGAATCCTCTGTCACAACTGTGGCAGAAGTCCGTGATGTTCTCCCATTGCTTTCAATGGGGTCAGCGCTGCTGCGGTGGCATTGAAAGCAGTGGGTTGTAGGCAACCCCCGCAGTGATGATTTTCATGGAAGGGCTTGAAATATAAGCCCTTCCCTGAAAATCTTCCCTAGCTGGAAAAAATTTTTTTACTCACCTAGAAAAGTCATCTGTGGGAAAGAAGGAATCCTCTGCCATAGCTGTCCTCTGCCAATGTACTCCCTATGTTTTTAATGAGGCTGGCGCTGCTGCCGCCAGCCACATTGAAAACACTGAGCGATATCGCAGCGCAAGAAAAATATCGCTAGTGTGTAGACACCTCAAGACACTACATACTATTCTGACTGGCCGGCACTCCTCATGTAGCCAGCACTGGGTAATCAAAGCAGGTGTAGTGTCTTAGATTCAGGCCTCTTTCACATGGCCACAGGCGTTTATACATGCACCCGCCGGCGCCGTAAAAATACATGAATGGGGCACAAATCTAATGTTTGTGCGTCCGTTCAGACAGCACGGGCCCCGGCGCATATACGCCGAGGCTGCAATGCCATTGCCTCCCCTTTCCTCCCCCTCGTCGGCTCACCTTCTCCTTCCTACCTTCCAGCTGTTTGCAATAGGAGGGGGCAGGACAGGGCGGAGGTAAGCACCGGCACCTTGTCCGCAGCCAGCAATGGGAGGGGGCAGAGCTTATTGAATGTGCTCTGCAGGCAAGTTTAGTAAAATACGCCACTACGTGCACCAAAAAAAAATCTATCGCTCCACAAAAACGCAGCACCGAGGCGCGTACAAATGCGCTCATATAATGGAGTCCTTAGAGATGCAGAAAACAATAGCAAATGTGGAGTGTTTTAGTTTTATGTTTTGTGGATGTGAAAAACGGATGACAACCGAAAGTAAAAAACGTGGACCGTATAAGGAACCGCACATTAATAGAAAATGTCCATTTCACGAGGACGCAACACGGACATGTTATTAAACACTTGCGTTGAGTTCCGCCTAACTAGGTATAAGGACAGACTGACGTCACTAATCACCATAGATACAACGTATTCATCGTTACCCGCGACTATTCATAATTAGCGCAATCAACGTCACTCAGCACTAAGTATATGATTATTGATGATAAGGAAACACAATGATTGAAGCGTAATTCCAGGTACGGCGGCTCTCCACCTGTTGGGGGCAGTTCAGGGTTTCTGTCTCTCTGCTCCATTTTTGGAGGAGATGAACTGATATAAAATGGTTAAAAACGGATCCATTTTTTCCCCCCATTGATTTCAATGGAGTTTAAAGAAAAAAAGAGGCAAATGGAGAGGTAAACTGCGGTATTGTGCTGTCCAAAAAACATGTAAACCCGATAGAATGGAAGCCAACGGTAACTTTCCGTTTTTTTGAAACCCTATTGAAATGAATGGGAAAAAAACATCACATTTTTTGATTTTATTTCTGTTTTTTCTCCTCCAAAAATGGAGCAGAGAGACGGAAACACTAAACTGACCCTTCGGCCTCATGTCCACGGGCTGGTTTGATTTGTGGAATCCACGCGGAAGATCCGCAAATCAAGCCACAAATAGGGATATATGGGCGTCCGCAAATGTAGTAAAGCAGGCGGATTTGATTTGCGGACCTTTTGGTCTGGAAAACAAATGGCAGCATGCTCCGTATCAGTGCAGATCCCGCACGGACGGCTTGGAAGCTGTTTGATACGTGGCCCGTCTGTAATTAAACTGCGGACAGGCCGCGGATTCCACGGAAAAGCAGGAATATAAAAAAAAACTCCACTGCGCATGTGCTTCCGCACACATACGCAGTAAGGAAAATGAAGACCCAGGCGGGTAAGTAGAATATCCGCAGTGTCCTCTGACGCGGGCAGGATCGGATCCCGCTGTGGGCACCCGCATGTGGAATCTGATTCCCCGTGGAAATGAGGCCTAACGCAGATGCAAATTAGGCTCTATTAACATATGAGTAGTCAAAAAACAAAGCGTGCTGGTGCGAGCGCTAATACGCTCTGTGGCGGCGAGCATATTAGCGCATGCGCCCGTCTGTTTCAGCCCTTACAGTAGAGGACTATGGGTAACATATGCCGCTATATGCCCATTCAGCGGTGTACGTGCAGCCTCCATCGGCGCTATATGTTGCTGGATTCTCATACTGCGTGCCTCCGGTGGAGTGACACAAACGAAGGAAGCGTACTACACACGGGCGAGCGCAATATCACCGCCGGCTCAGGGTCGACTCGGCCTTCCATCCTTCTGAGGACGGTAAAATGTGTACCCAGCTTGGTGGTGGTGATGGTGGGGTTAATAAATAAATTAACTGAAAACGCTGCGGAATAAGTTGGCGCTATACAAGTAACAAGCCCCTTCCCTACTGCTGAGGTAAAATTAAAGCTGCGCTGATTGGTTGCTAAGGGCAACACAGACAGACTTCCTTTCAGACAGCTTTATATTTGTTGACATTATTCCACACTCCAAAGGCAGGCCGGCTCATGGAGAAGTCTCTCTACCACACTATTAGGAAAGCCCTCTGTTGCCCATAGCAACCAATCACAGCGCAGCTTTCATTTTACCTCAGCAGTATAAGAAAGGAAAGCTGAGCTGTGATTGGTTGCTATGGGCAACAAAGACTTAGGCCTCATGCCCACGGCCTGCTGGCAGCGGCGTCCGTGCGTACCTCACATCCTTATTCTTTTTCTGTACCTCGGATGGTCCGCATGGCTCGCGGACATGCGCAATACAGACTGGATGGGGTTCTGCATGTGGGATCCTGCAGCAGAATCCGACCCTGTGCCGGCTGGTGACCCCGCGTACCTATTTAGATTCTCTTTATCTGTACTGCGGATGTGCCGGCCCGGCTAGCCAGCGCAAATGTGCAGTACAGATTATGCTGTGCCGTTGTGGGCCGATAAGGCGGATCCTGTGACCTTTCCGCAGTGAAGATTGCGGAAGGGCCGCGAGTTGGACGGCTTCCATTGACTTCAATGGAAGCCGTCCGTACAGAATCCGCCTAGAAATACAGCATGCTGCGATTGTTTTTCCCCCCGCGTCAGCAGAAAGTGACAATTGATTTCCACTCCTGAGCAGGAAAAAAACGTATTTCCATAGCATGCTATGGCAGGTATTTGCCGCGGAATTCAGAGGCGGACGCTCGCTCCGGATTCCAACCATTCAAATCCGTCCGAGTGCAGGCGGCCTAAATCTCATGCTTTTCCTGCGGAATCCGCGACCCGCCCACAATGTCAATTGCGGATAGGCTGCAAATCGGATGGCTTCCATTGACTTCAAAGGAAGCCGTCCATGCGGGAATTGCAGTGAAATGGAGCATGCTGCAGTTTTTCATCTGTGAGCGGACACGTACATGAGAAATAACTTCTCCATAGCATGCTATGGAGGGTTATTGCTGTGGAATCCGGATTATTGCTGCGTTTTGATTGGTTGCTATGGGCAACAAAGACAGATTTTTTTGAAAAGCCTTCATAAGTGTAGTGCGGGGCTCTTTTTCCGTTGCCCACCCTGCATAACAGAAACTAGCGCAACCCTTGTAAATGCCCACCAATGTGGTGTCCGTTTCGCTAACACAAGCGAAGGGTCCCATTTCTTTCGGCTCAGGTGACCATCACTGCGATGTTCCGCTGTTCTCGGCAGCTGCGATGGAATTCCCTAACGTAATCCCACAGTGTGGCCATTCGCACTGGGATATAAACATCCACGAATTGTATACGTTTTTGTACAAAAAAAACAAAAACGTACAGCTTTATGTCTCCATAGGCTAGAATAAGGCGAATGCAGTTCAAAAATGCTTACATTTGTCTTCTTTTGATCTTCTATACGTTTGTGAACGTTTCTTTTGCGGGATGGAAAAGCGTTTTTCTATGCCACAAAAAAAGCATCGGGAAACATACGTTTTTTTAACATTACAGTCAATGGGAAGCGTATGGAAACATAGCCCTCTCTCTTTTTAAATACGTTTATCGTATACTTTTTTTTTGTAATTAGCGCTGACTTCGCTGTGGCATATTTGCGCAAAATGCAGAGAACAGAACCCATTGCATTTGATGGGTTCGCTCATATGTCCGTATTCTGCGCGCGCATTTAGGTCGCACAAAAATAAATGCAGCATGCTCTACTTTGCTGCGCACCAAAAGTCCTCGTACAAGTCGATAGAGGATGCGTAAATGCGCGCGCAATACACTGACAGATGCTGCAGAATTCTGCAGGAAAAAGAACATATCTGGAACTCATTAGACGAATCACGCGAGTGAACGGAAAACGTACAGTAAAATACGCCGATGCGCGCGCCAAAAAAATTGCTCAGTCACAAATATGCTGTGCTTACATGCATGCAAATACATATACGCTCGTGTGAAGGCGGCCTAAATGCCTTTAAGGGGAAAAAAGTATTCAAATACGAAATTTGCTTACGAAAAAAAGACTTTATAGTGAAAAACGTATACATTTTTTAATGCAAAAACGGACACAAACGTATAGAAACGCATTATCCATATAATGCATGCAGTTTAAAAACGTACAGGACGCCTTAAATTCGCATACGTTCGTATACGTTTTTTCATGTACGTTTAACGTACGCGAGAATCCTAATGTGAAGAGCCCCTTAGTTTGGAATCTCTGTGGAAGAACGATACAGTCATGGTCTGGCAGATAAGCAGTTAAATACTTGGATAGGGAAACCCCCTTATGTAATTAGCGTACAAGAGGAAATGCGAAAGGCGGGGGCGGAATCCCCTCTTAACCTTAATTTCCAACCGGGGCGCTGTGTATACAATACTCTAGTGTGCGATAAAATGTACATCCGCTCAGCCCACACACATTATATATATATACGGTATCCACGCATATACGTATTCCCTCAATAAGCTGGTATACAGACATGTCTAGGAGCGGCACCCCCTGTGTACTTACCTGCAGAATCAATGGCCCCCCCGGGCATCCAGTGACTCCCACATTCTTTCGCACCTTGATGTCTGATACTTCACTGAATTCCTCGCACAATAAGAAAGGTCACGTTCTCCTTCCATTCCAGAAGCTACAAGTTGCCTGAAGCAGACTCTGCAGAGATCCTCGGTGTTCGCTTACCTGTCAGTAAAAGGAAGCGTCATTTTTTTACGTATCAGTCTACGAGACTATCGCAACAATAGAAAGAAAAGTTTCAGTCTAGTTCGGTCGCTTAAGACTGCTCCCACTATGAGTAGACGTCTTGGTAGGAAAGTATAGGGGGTGAGACGCAGCTGGTATAGTGGGAGGATATAGTGTAATTACCGTATGGAGACTGCCAGCAAAAGGTGTCAGCTTGGGAGACTTCTAGCATAGGGTGCAAAGTTAGTAGACTGCAACCATAAGACGAGGAACCTAAGGTCTAAAGGTCTCCATAAGACAAGGAACCTCAGATCTAAAGATCTTCTTCTAGCTTAACGTATGGGGTTAAGGGATAGCTTGCATAAGGAGACTGCTACCAGAAGATGTAAGACAAGGAACTTGAAGCTTCTTCTAGCCTAAGGTGTGGAGGGAGATAAGGGATTGCTTGCATAAAGTTAGGAAACTTCTACCATAAGACTAAGGGGATTCTTCTAGCACAAGTTTGGATTTAAGGGATTGCTTGCACAACAAGCTTCAATATTAAGAAACTGATAAGGAGGCAACTGGTAGGATGTAAGGGGTATAAAGCCAGTCTAAGCATAGGGGAGAACCATCACAGTGAAAGGGTTAAAGAACTGCCAGCATTGTGTGCAAGTCTCAAAGACAGTCTGTGTATGGGGAACATATATAGTGGGTAGGAAAGGAAGCGAGGGAGACTTACCCTTCTTCCAAAATGCCAAGGTCCGGGAGTAGACTTGTTGCTCATATAGGTCACTACTAGACCCCTATGTGGCTAGTATGCATTACACTGATATCCTTCCCCAAAGCTACAGGTTAATAAGGGAGTGGAGTCCTGTCTGAGTGGGTTCTGGGTGGAGGTTTTGGTTAATGTGTAGCTGGCTAGGAAACAATCCTGTCGACTACGCTGACTCGGTGATGAAACCCAAATTGCAAGTAATGTGATGGTAGTAGATATCTCTGGTATGTGACTTATTTCATGCTGTGGGGAAGGAGTCTGGATCCTTATGGCTTTTTTTTTTCAGATCTGTGCAGCCCATGAGGACACTTGGATTGTTGTAAAAAAAAAAAGTCTGTTTTCAAGCCTATCATGATAGACACATTGCGTGAATAATGAGGAATTCCACTGCATTTCCTGAGCCTGGAACACCAGGCGAGTCTATATTTAACAGCAACTAAAACTGTCAAGAATGTTTTGTGGTTGGATAACAGGGGCAGAAAAATGTGAAAAACGCAGAACTCCGGCTCTTCCAAATATGGAAATATTGTTACGTCTGGATGTGATTCCACATCTGGAAATACTTAGCACAGAATCTCTCCAGCCTGCTGCATAAATACCTCTTCTCCTCGCAGACTGAGAAACCCATTGTACCCTCTAAACGCTGTGAACCAAAGAGGAAAACACTGGCCTATTTGCAAATCCCCAAAAGTCTGGTGGCGAGAGACTTCCTACAATGCCCTGCGCTCCTATAGAAAGCTATAAGATAGGATCTGAGCCTGCATAAACTTGAACCATCTCAGTGATGGAGATCTACCCAATTAACTCATGAAACGGTTGCGAGCAGGCCTGCTATAATGAACTGTCGCTGGAAAGCAGAACTCCATCCTGCGCCACAATCCATGTGCATTGTGTAATTTTCTATGTCTCCTTCCTTTGACAGTCACCGTCTAGAGCCAGGGGCATTTTATGTTAATGGATATGCCTTGCCCGTAACTCATGAACAGAGTTTGATAGCCAGAGCTGTAAATCGCCCGTATACACTATGCTATGAAAATGATACGGGTGCATTTGGGCACTCCTATCAGTAAAATGGATCGTGTCTTATTAGCTTGCCACATGTCCTAAATCATGCTACATAAGATGCAGACCTTTGGAGGTGTCAGCCATATAGTTTGTGATGGGAACTGTACACTATTGGATATATGGGTTATGCTGCTGCACACAAGCTGTCCATCATGACGTGCAGTGAATAATGATACTAGATCCCTGAAAACTCTTAGATTAGCATTAGACACAACGGTTATCACTCTTTTGGCAATCTTTTGAGCGATAATCCTTGTGTGCATTTACGCGCTCCGAGAACTACTGTGTGCTCGGAGCGCTCAGCTGGTATCCAGCTGAGCGCTCCGAGTGGGGTATGCAGAACACAGCTGGAGCGCTGTCTTCTGCATACTCCTGCTGTCTTCACGGAGCGCTCAGCTGGTATCGTTGTGTCTAAATGGGTTATTAGTTCTGCTGCAGCTGGAGCCTCCCCCTCTTCTGAGAAGGTAAGGAAAGGCTCCAGCCATAGGGGAACAGCTAAAGTGTGCATACACTTTAGATAGCTATTGGCTGAACACCCTACCTGCAATGCACATTTTCATTCGACTTGGGCTAGTGTACATGTGTTCTCATTTGGTAGAGAAGCATAAGCCACTGCCAGACTCCTCTGGAAGTGGCTTATCTCCCTTGAGAATGAAAGGATCGGGCGTATTAAAATCCAACTATCTGATCCTTCTTTTCCCCAATATCTGCTGTTAGTGGAGTGTCAAGACATCCTAGACACGTTAGATCAGATGGCATTCAACTTTACACTAGAGGGTAATAAACCTACTAAAAAAATGAATACTATAAGGCATGAGCTGGAGTCATTTGTCTCCAAAAATTAGTCGCCTTGTCTATTAGAAAATTTTGAGTAAATTTAGGGGGAACCTCATCTAGTAGCTCTATTAGAGTCGCTCCAAGGGTTTTCTCGTTCTGGAGGACCCAGCATACCATAGACAGATCATTGATTTATTGACAACTTTGTGTAATACGTGCTTTTCCCTGTGGTGGCGGTGCAGAATTGGATGCTTGCTACCAGTTTCCTCCACCGCTGATTAATAGGGATTGCAACAGTACAGCACCCTACAATCCAGTTATCATTAGGGAGACCTTCTAACAAAATGGAATTGTGTAAAGTGGACAACCCCTTTATATATAATTCCATACAGTTTTACCCTTAGAAGCTGGGCCAAGAAGTAAGGGGGTAACATTACAGATCCCCCCTGAAAAACAGTCGACCGCCATGGTGGTTGGCCTTGCCCCCTCCCAGTCCAAGATGCAGGTGGAAGTTGAGAGACGGGGAGCAGAGGACAGAGCTTGCGACATAAGAGAGGGCATGAGAGCAACGTGTATACCGCAGCATCCAGCAGAGGCCTAGCAGACATAAGAGAAGACATGAGAGCAGTGTATGCACCACAGCACCCAGCAGAGGCCTAGCAGACATAAGAGAGGACATGAGAGCAGCATGTGCACCACAGCACCCAGCAGAGGCCTAGCAGACATAAGAGAGGACATAAGAGCAGTGTGTGCACCACAGCACCCAGCAGAGGCCTAGCAGACATAATAGAGGACATGAGAGCAATGTGTGCTCCGCAGCACCCAGCAGACGCCAAGCAGACATGAGAGGACATGAGAGCAGCGTGTGCACCACAGCACCCAGCAGAGGCCTAGCAGACATAATAGAGGACATGAGAGCAGTGTGTGCTCTGCAGCACCCAGCAGAGGCCTAGCGGACATAGGATTTAAATCCTGCAAGTGGAGAATCGATTTGATTCTCCGCTTGTGGACCCCGGCGATGCGCTTTCCATAGCATTGCCGCAGATCATCGCCTGTGGGCAGGAAACCATAAGAGAGGACATGAGATCACATGGCAATGGCCATTTAAGAACTGTGACCAGAGCGCTGTCCCCATGCTGGGGGAGGAGCACAGTAATAAGAGGTGACGAAAGGACCTGGATGATGGGGACCAAAGCTGGTGAACCGCGAGGGCCGAAAAGGGCACAGACCATGAGGAATGAAAGGGAAGCTCCCTTCCCGCAGGGACTAAGCCCTGAAATAGATGACTGCAAAATGGATCGGAACATCGAAATCTGCCAGATATGTGAGGCCGCCTCCAGTGACTGAGTAAGAGCACACTTGACAGACTAATTGGACTACGATGGACAAACTTGACTAGTAGTTATGTGTTTATATTTATGCTGGTAATGCAGGGGTTAATTCAATTCTGTCTATATGCAAACGTATGTACCGTGATGGCAGGACCCTTCACTATGTGCGTAGATTGGACACGTCATGTACCGCAGTTGGTGCGGCTGTATCGTTCGCACCTACAGTGTGTGGAGTCCTTGAGTAGGCGGAGCTCTGAGATTCCGTGAGCGTTACGGTCTGTATTACGTGCAGACGGCACCTGAGGGGTAATGAGGTTGGCATGATAGTGCATGCCACGGACCTCCCAAAATAAAGTATGCAGAGTTACGGATGAAGATGGACAGTTATATGAGAAATTGAAGTGCCTTGCCAAACCAAGATGGAGGCGTATTGTCATCGTGAAATTCCGGTTAAAGCTATTATTCAATATTCACGTATCGTGCCCCCTATGGGGATGGGGGGGGGGGATAATATCCTGGTTTCAGTTCAGTATACCTTATTTTTTTTAAATCTGTCCTCCGTCTCCATCTGTCAGCTGCTGTGCCATCCTGAACCCGTTTTCGCACCGCCACACACCTACGTCTCTAGGAGGAGGAAGCTGGCATGGATTTCAAGATACAAATAATACAAGTTTAACATAAGTGAGAAGATTTAAAGTGACACCCGTAGTTGTTCTTCTCTGCCGTCCCTCCGATTCACCTGTTCTGGACTTGTTTTTGGCTGTCCAAGATGGCCAGCACAATCTTCAGCCTCCATCATTTCCACAGTACATTAGTAGTGTTGGATTACTATTGCACTATATCTGCTTTCTAATTGGGCAGAGCTGCTCATATGATCAGCACTGGCCAATCAGAGAGCAGTGCACATTGTGCATTAGGTAGTTAGAAAATTGCTGCAGCCATCTTGGACAACACAAAACAGGCCCTGAGACCAGTGGATTGGAAGGGCAACAGAGAAGAACTGCAGGTTATATACCCTCCTGTCCTGGGACAGAATTTTCTTTCCCAAACTTGGAGGATCATTTTACATTTTAAGTAACTTGGCATCATGACAATCTGCCCTATTAAGGCTACAAAGTATATAGTGGAAGAATAAGTTGGTGGCGGTGGTCCTTAACAGGGTCAATGGTTGTATGCCCCTTGGCCAAAGCTGTCAAAATCAGGCCAGTCTGGGAATTAGTAAAGAGGTACTTAAGACATGGCATACATGCATGCCCAGAGTACCTCTGTAGGGATGTCCCAACTTGGCCAAATTGGTCTTCTTGGGTATCCCTAAAAGAGTACTCTGGACACCATCCATCACATCCATAAACCAGTCATATGCATCAAGGGCTGTCATATTGATATTTTAAAATTAAGTCCAACTAAGTTAAAACAATAAAACAAAGGGCACTTACCCATCTTCAGTTCCCGCAAGCCAGTGCTGCAGCCCTATGATTATCCCGAGGTCAGTAAACAGTGGAAAATCAGGTGACCGCTGCCTGCCAATCAGAGGCCATAGAATCACCATCCCAAACTCCTGGCCTCATGGTGCCCAGGATGTGAGTGCTGATGACAGGAGAAGACACAGTGGCACTGTGATCTCTGATTGGCAGGTGGCGATCACCTGACTTACGCTGTCAACAGATGCCAGTGGAATTGTGGGGCTGCAATGCTGGATCGCATTGCAGCCCCACAAACAGCTGATCTTTCTGGGGGTAGCCATGACCAACCTGACATTTCAGCAGTACCCGCTGCCGAGAAAATGTCAGGTTGGCCATAACATCCCCCAAAGAAATCAGCTGTTTGCCAGAGGTGCCAAGAGCGGCTCACGCCCTGGTGGACCTTCTTGTAAACGGCCATCCTCTAATAAGGTTGACCAGGGTGTGAGCTGCTCTTACTGAGCGGCTCTCCGTTTTTGGACATAGAGGGGGGTTCGAAGCGGAGGACCCAACTCTATGACATTCATATGCCCTCATCAGACATATGCACAGGGAATACTATCTCAGTGGGAGTCCATCTATTGCACCGGTCATATTTGATGTCTTGGTGCTGCACCTTCTCATTTCTCCAGATGACATACTATCCCTAAAAGCTTTTATTCGGTACACGAAAATATTTTCAATGTGCTTCGCACAGACGCGACTAAATCTCTGCAGACTTTATGGAACAATATGACATAAAACACAAGGAAAACATTCCAAAGCACTAAACACATAAAAATATACAAGGTGAACAGTGTTATAAATTTAGACGCCAAATGGACTTGGGAGCCAAGGGAGGATATTATGCATACAATAATAATATGTCTGCCTGGAAAGACGGCGTGAAAAGAGACGGGGAGAATTTGGGTTATAAAAGGCGCAGTATACGATATTGATCCCTCATTTCCTCCCGTTGATGCTGCTGTGTATTTTAACAGTATGATTAGCTCCCAATTCCTAACTCCCTCCTCCTGATGCCAGACTGGGAGCCTTTCCTGCGTCTCAGGCTGCTCTCCCCCTTCTCTCCTCTCCCTCCTTGGGAGACTCAGCCAGGCTCCATTAGACGGGGAGGGTCTTGGCCGGAGTTTGAGCCCAGCCGCATTCCTAGGATGTTTTTTTGAATGTGAAGCTCTGGAAGCGGTGGTGACGTCACGCTGTCTCCTATATAAGAGACACACTGCCTGAAGCAGCTCAGAAAGCAGAAGCAACAAGCAAAGCACAGTACTGAGACCAGTATAGACAGCACAGCACTGGGACCAGTATAGAGACAGCACAGGGTACTGGGACCAGAACTGCACAGACATTGGAATCGGTGGAGCATAGAGAGATACACACAGCCAAGTTCAAAGCTTCACCCCAATTTCTTAATTTGGACGGACCATGCCTTACCTACGAATGACTCTTCTAGTGATTGTGGCCATTCTTGCCGGATTTGCAGACCTGGTAAGTAACACCTCGTTGGCATTCTACCTGTTAACTAATGCTTGCTCTGTTTGTGCTCTTAAGCCGGTAGTTAAACTCTATCTTTCTCTTACTTACAGGCATTTTCATCTTGCCCTGCTGTATGCCAGTGTCCCCTTGAGGTGCCCAAATGTGCCCCAGGGGTTGGTTTGGTTCTTGACAGTTGCGGATGCTGCAAAGTGTGCGCCAAGCAACTCAATGAAGACTGTAGCAAAAGCCAGCCTTGTGACCACACCAAAGGGCTAGAGTGCAACTTCGGGGCCAGTTCCAGAGCCACCAAAGGCATCTGCAGAGGTAAGATGGCTTTTATTTCTCTGTCGTCTCTTTATGAAGACCCCGGGAAGGCTGCAGGGGGAGCAGGTTCTTACTGGCTGCTTTAGTCAAGGAGTTCAGGGAATCTCGGTCCTTGTATGGATATGCTTTATTGATGCTAGTTTGGCAGAAAGGCACATGATTTCAGCAGTCTGGAATGCAATTCAGTGTCTGGGTTTAGCAAAATGAGCAGGAAAAGTAATTGTGACTTATGGCTCCCCGAATAGCATTAAGAACCCAACTTTTTTGATGCCTGCAATGAAGTTCTAACCTAGTTTTGTTCTTAATTCCCTTCTATAGCAAAGTCTGAAGGCAGACCTTGTGAATACAACTCCAGAATCTACCAGAACGGGGAAAGCTTCCAGCCCAACTGCAAGCACCAGTGCACATGTATAGATGGGGCCGTGGGCTGTCTTCCCTTATGCCCTCAAGAACTCTCCCTTCCTAACCTGGGATGCCCAAATCCAAGACTTGTGAAGGTGCCTGGACAGTGCTGTGAGGAATGGGTGTGTGATGACACCAGGGACACAAGTGATGATCTGGAAGATTTCTTAAGCAAAGATTTCGGAATAGATAATGAAGGAGACCTTACCAGCAAAAACGAATTTGTGCCCATTGTGAAAGGAGGACATAAAATGCTTCCAGGTAAGTTTTCGGAAACTTTAACACTTGAATGTGAAGTTATTAGATACATATAGAATACTACAATGCGATATAGTTGCTGCAGAGTAGTGGGCAGCTACTATGGCATATGCCAACATTGGGTATACTAACCTTTTGCATTACCTTTCCTTCTAGTATTTGGCTCCAATCCACAAGCCCACGTCTTTGAGGCTCAGAAGTGCATCGTCCAAACCACATCTTGGTCTCAATGTTCAAAGACATGCGGGACTGGCATCTCCACGAGAGTCACCAATGACAATAAAGACTGTCGATTAGTGAGAGAAACCCGAATCTGCGAAGTCCGACCATGTGGACAGACCAACTATTCACAGTTAAAGGTAAGGGCTCTCCTATGATATATACAGTGACTGCTTTTCACTTCTCCTAGAAGATATCTTAGCATTGCATTTCCGGATGAGTCGCTAATATCATTTTTTATGTATCTATTCCTTTGCAGAAGGGAAAGAAGTGCACAAAAACCAAGAAATCTCAGGCTCCGGTCCGATACAACTATGCCGGCTGCTCCAGCGTAAAGAAATACAGACCTAAATACTGTGGATCATGCGTCGATGGAAGGTGCTGCACCCCCCAACAGACACGGACTGTCAAAATCCGATTCAGGTGCGAAGACGGGGAAACCTTTACAAAGAATGTGATGATGATTCAGTCCTGTCGGTGCAACTACAACTGTCCACACGCCAGCGAAGCTTACCCTTACTACAGACTATTCAATGACATCCACAAATTCAGAGATTAAAAAGGAGAAGAAAAAAAAACAACCAAGCCGATGGACAATTTGAGAATAATGGGAATATTCTGTTGTGGAGATGTTGCAATACCATCGTTGGACACTATGTGGCACTAGGAACTTATAAAGTGACTTACCACCTGGTCTTCATTACAACAGACTGAAATCTTTAGAGCTTCATAGTACTGGAGCAAAAAAATGTTGCTTCTTTTTTTGGAGCAGTTGATATTAATAATAATATAATATTTTTTTCTGTTAGTAAATTATCTTTAAAGTATTCTTCTACATAAGAATTGTTTCTGCGTAAAAGTTACTGAACGACCAAAACTGGGGGAACAAAAAAAAGTTACAAAGCGATTGAGAGTTTCTACATTCCTTCCTAATCGCGCTTAGCGAAGCGTTTCTCTGTGGCAGCTATCACGACCCGATGATTCTTAAAGTAAAAGCAGAAGTTCCAATTGAAGTAAAAAAAAAAAATTAAAAAATTTTTTTTTTGTTTTTTATTTATCGAAAACAAAATGTAGCTTTTTTTTTGTGTTCGGTGACAAAAAAATTGTAATACTGGAATAAATTGTAAATGGTTTTAATTTTTATATTCAATGAATTAAAAGAATTTATTTATGGAAATAATCAAGTAATAAAAAAAAATATTTACCTATTTTTTACATCAGGTTCAACTTTTGTCTTTCTTCTTTTATGCGGTAGAGCAGGTGATTGGTTCAGAGTCGCGGCCGTTTACTATTTAACTCTTCGTGGGAGGTGATACAATTCCTCCATAGCGCCACCTATTAGGGAGTAGCTGTCCTACAAGTCAATATCCAACTTTTAACAGGTCCTCTACCCTGATGAGGGGCAAACCCCCCGAAATAGTCTGTACAGGTTATCTTGTACTTCCGAAGAAGACTCTGGTTTTGGCTTATAGTCCCAGTCATGTCACAAGGCCTGTTAGAAAGTCGGACATTAACTTCTAGACCTTCTGCTATCTAATAGGTGGTGCTATAGAGTCATTGTACCATCTCCTATTTGCATACCTGATTTCCCAGAGGGGCATTGCAGGGTCTTTTAAGTCTCCTCACACATGTTTAAAGGGGTTGTTACACAATTGCAAGATATCCCCTATTCACAGTATAAGGGATAACTTGCGGATCAGTAGGGGTCTCACTACTAAGAACCCCACCGGTCTTGAGAACAGGACTCCCGTGTTCCATTTTGCTTCTCCCCCGCAGTGATGTCATTGTGAATCAAGCGCCGCTTGAACATTCGCGGTTATTCATTTGAATGGGCTGAAGTAGCCGAGCGGCACCCACTCAGCTATCTCTGCAGTCCCATTCAAAGTGAATGGAGAGCTAGTGCACTTATGTGACCGGCGCTCCATTCAGTCTCCTCCTCACTGCAGTGGGTATAGTAACCCTGCTGTGAGGAGGTCGGGGGACAGAGGACCCTCGTTCTCAAGATCGCCTAAGACATTGTGTTGGAGTCTCTGTTGCAGTAAGATACATAGCCTAAGACTTTGTGTCGGAGTCTCCGTTGCAGTAAGATACATAGCCTAAGACTTTGTATCGAAGCTTCCGTTGCAGTAAGATACATAGCCTAAGACTTTGTATCGGAGCCTCCGTTGCAGTAACATACATAGCCTAGGACTTTGTGTCGGAGTCTCTGTTTAGTTTCAAAGAAAATCCCGGACAAAATAGCGCTGCATGCAGTGCTACTTCATCCAGGAGAATGTGGGATTGTAAAAGGGCAGCCAGACAGAACCCACTGAAATCCAATGGGTTCAGCCTGGCATCGTTTGGGTCCGGCACTTCCACTTTTTCCGTTGTTTGGCTCCTAGGATGGAGCTGAACAATGGAATCTGTCATGTATCTACACAGTTATGCATATACTGTGATGACATCACTAAGGGATGACTATCTCAGATACCACATCCATGACATAAGGCTCCAGCAGATTTCATTTCCCTGATACAGAGGGCTGGAGGAGGTCACACGTGTGCAGAGCATGACTTGACGTTCACCATTCCTTGCACAGTCTGTAGTAGTGAATACATTAACTTGTCTGCAGGAGGTGGCTTGCTTTCACTAAATGATTATGAAGCAAGGAGGGCAGTTAATCCGAATAACTACATCATTAAAGGCAAACATGCTGGTAAATACATTGGAATGTCTGGAATCTCAAGAACTTTCCAATAAGGTGTCCAGGCTGCAGAAATATCCCTTTATCGCGAGTTTTTTAAATACTTTTAAGACTTATGAACCAGAGTCCAGCTACGCAGGGGGTTACATTCCTGATGGTTGGCATCTCAGAGGGGAGATGGATATAGAAGCTCATGGCTTAATATTTAATTATGCTTTGGGTTAATGTGATCTCAGTATGTCATGAGTGCCATTCTACATTAGATGATGATAGAGGTATATTAGTGGTGATATACACTGAATGACCACTGTATTGGTAACACCTACTAAATAACGGGTTGGTCCACCTTTTCTGGTGATCATGGTGTTCAGATGCCTGGCAATGGATCCCACAAGGTGGCGAACATCCTCCATATTCAACTCGACCTATAGTCACATGAACAGAGTAAAGGACCAGCATACATGGGTTAAATGGGTAGTGCCAAGATGTAAAGTTAACTACTCTCCACAGGATGGAGGATAACTTTATGACCATTGGCCGCTGTAGCAGCTCCGTTATTTAATACACATTTTGTAGATAAGTGGAAGTCTGCTGAGTTTGCAGGGCCAAGGCAGTGTAGAAGATTAATTGTGTTCATCTAACCACTCTCCTTAATGATCCAAGCTCGAAGACAATAAACATTCTTTGTAAAGGTTTCTCTGTCTTCACACCTGAATCGGATTTTGACAGTCCATGTCTGTTGGTGGGTGCAGCACCTTCCATTAACGCATGACACTGTGGTTGGGGAAGATATGGGTGCAGATTATCAGTTAACAAGTCCCTGTAGTGTTCACCATTCAAGGATTGTGATAGAATGACCAATGGTCCTAGGCCATGCCAGAAAACCACTCCCAAACCATGACACCACCACCACTGGCCTGTTGAACCCCAATACCCATGGAATAAGCCTTCATGCTGTTTGCTCCAGATGCTGAGCCAAAGTTAGCAGATGTCATCACTCCAGACAACCTTCTGCCATGTGTTCAAAGTCCATTGATGTCTTTCTTGAACCAATGCAAGGAGTTGTTTGTGATGATGTGGGGTCATCAGGGACACCCTTGTCAGTCTTCTGTTATCCCCAGTCGACGCAAAGTATGCAGCATGGTCACTGTGGTACTGCTGGGTCAGTTGGTCCACCGTGGAACGACGTTGCTGAGATATCAGATGTACCACCCAATGCTCACCTCTGAGATCACGCACATATAGCCTACTGCTGAGGGATCTTCTGTTAGATGTCTTACCATGGTTCAACCAGTTGGTACACGCTTGATACTGTGGTTCGGAAACACAGAACAAGTGCAAATGTTTAAAAAATACTGATACCACAATTTCGGGCACCAACAATCTGTCCACATTCAAAGTCACCAAATTCAGCCTTGACCCAAAAGTTGCCTTCTGCTGCGCTGAGAGGTCAGCACATTATCTGAGAGCAGATTGTGATGCAGCCATCACACAATACTGCATTACTGATCACAAGATGTGACGTGTCAGCTGTTTTTAATGCAGTAATCGTTCGGTGTATAATCCATTGGACCAGACTGATATCTATCATAAGCGTTGCAGCCACCTGCAGAGTGGAGGATGTTAATGATTCTGCAGCCTCTGAATTGATTTTATAACATTATTTGGGGCTCATTGGTGGTGATTTGGCAGCTTGGCATCCATTGTTGTCTAGACTGGGTATATCACACTCAAGACCTTCCGGTAATTCACCATGATTTCATTATTGAGGTGATCAAGCATGCATGGTCACCTATCCATGGGTGGATTACTCTGGTTCTTGAGATTGGTGGGTATTCCAGCTATTGGACTTCCACCAAAAAGTAATTTGTGGGACAGACTCTTTAAGGAGGTTGTCTGATGTTTTCAAAGACTGTATCAGCAACTGAAGGTCTTTTTAGATGTCCTCACAGTCAGCCCATTGTAACAAGCACCGAGTGGCAGAGCATGCTGATTGGCACTCGTTAACTACAGTTCACCTATGGGAAATGTTTTGTAGTACAAGGGCGAATGATTGTTAAATGGGTTGTGCCAAGATATAAAGTTAACCCCTATCCACAGGATGGAGGATAACTTTATGACCACTGGTTTTGAGCACTTGGACCTCAACCATCCCTGAGAATGGGAGTCCCAAAGCTCCCCACATGAATGAAGTGGAGGACCTGCATATGTGCTACCTCATTCATTTCAGTGACAGCTCTAGAAATTGCAAGTGCAAGTACTCAGCAATCCAACGCTTCTTCTGTTCAATTCATGCGGGGACCTACGGGATGTCCATTTTCAGGATCAGTGGGATCCAAGTGGTTGAAGTCCCATCAATCATAAAGTTAGCATCTACCTTGTGGATAGGAGGTAACTTTATATCTTGGCATAACCTCTTTAATAAGGTGCTTCATAACTAATATTGGTCAGCTGCACACATCGCTGTTTACATGGTGGGATGTGCAGAAGACCAGTGAGCATTTTTGTGCTTGCTAAAAAGATAGGATGAGCTGACAAATAAGCGTTCATTAGCTGATAGTTTGTACTTTTACATAGCCAAACTATCAGGGAAATGAAATTTCAGGCAAACATTTGTGCGGAATCATAAGGTTGTGTAGAAGGCCCTAGAGAGTACAGTAAAGGCCCATTTAGACACAACGATTAGTACCAATTAGTAGATAATGCAAAATGATCGCTCAAAAGCCATCTTTTGAGCGATCATCTTTCTGTCTAAATGCACCTTAAGTCACATACTGTGAACAATAGAAACCATTGATCATAATGATTCCTCATGATAGCCATGAACTTTTGGAAGGAGTCAACTTCAAGCTGCGGTTCATTGAGCCCACCAGAGCAAATGATTCTGATGGTTCCCCCTCCATCTAGCAAGCACATGTCCATAGTCACTTTTAATTACATCATAAATTTTGTTAGTACTGCACACATAGGACACATCATAAATAAGGACTAAAAGGTTATTTATCATCCCATAAGAAATAGACCCTACAGGTAAGTGGTTGACCTCAAAGTCACCTACAAAAGGAGTTGTCTTCTGCAGGACCTTTAGCTCCTGATGCTGGGCCCATCAATGGATAGTCTTATGGGCCAATCCGACTCTGGGAAGACTCACAATTTAAAATTAGACAGGCTCTATAATTCACCCAATATGCATGATCAAGTCATTCATGAATACAATGCGTTGGATGCAGGTGATGGTTAGACTTGAACATGCTACAGATGAGATATCCAGGTCAGCGCCATTGACACGATGACTCAATATACAAAGTACAGCTGGCCAACTACACAAGTCTCAGAGTTATTATTACTACCAGACTGACCCAAACATAAGCGGATATTGAGAATTAATGGTGAGGAATACAATATGTTTCTCATTCAGCATATTTTACTGTCCTCAATAATTCCCAAAATAAAGTCGGAGGCTTCTTCTGGCAGCTTCTCCTCTTGACCTTATAAGACAGAAGTGGGAACTGTATGAAGGTATTTCAAGTTCCTTTGGCCATCACAAGTTCTTGATACTACGAAAACAGATTTTCATTGATGATGAGATCTTTCTGCATCTGTGGAACATACTGCAGGCCGTCCGAGGACAGATGGACGTCGTTCTGACTGCTGGTGCTGATCGGACCCCCCCTATGTATTGTCTCTATTACTAATTCATACAGGCCTATTTCACTTCTTTCTTTGATCCACCTCCTGAGTGTTTAGATCTTTAGCCATCAATTACTTCGTTTGTTGATGGTTTCTTGAAGAATTTACTTTCCAAGGGGACTAGATACTTGCTTTAAAAAAGCTTACTTATCGTTGTACATGCTTTTATTCGTATAAATCAGTGGTACATGCGAATTTATGATATTTATTACAGGTTATTAGGAGAGAGTGACATCTTTTTCGTCTTCTAGCAGCCTTTGTGTAAATGTACAAAAACCTACTCAGTCTTCAAAAATGTACAATAAATAGACAAGGGGGAGGAGGGGGATGCAGCTGCTGCTTTTCTCTCTTTCTCTCTCTCTCTCTGGTTCTGTGAGTCTCTGTGCTGTGAGAGGGGAAGGGGAGCAGAGATGAAAAGCCATCTCACTGTACAGCACTATGGGATGTGAGGGAAGCAGGAACCAAAGGGCAAAGTTTACACCAGGAAGAGATTGCAAGGAAAAATAGAACATTTATAGAAGCCATGCTAAAAGGAAAGAAAATACCAAAAATGTGATCTTCTCTGTAACAATAAGTACCCTATCCTACCAAAAGTATTTGGACCCCCCTATCAGTAGAATAGATCGCGTCTTATTAGCATGTCACATGTCCTATACCATGCTATATAAGATGCAGACCCTTGGAGGTGGCAGCCATAGTTTGTGATGGGAACTGTATGCTATTGGATATTTGAGTTATGCAGCTGCACACAAGCCGTCCATCGAACAGCACAATGTATCTGGTCTACAATGCTGCAAGGAACATCCTCATTGGACATTTAAGCAATGGAAGCACGTTCTATGGAGTGACAAACCACACTACTCCATCTTCAAATCAGATGGGCGTATCTGGGTTTGGAGGATCTTGGAGAACACCTTTTACCCAAGTGTGTTGTACCAACAGGTAAGTACGGTGGAGGTTCCATTATGGTCTAGGGATGTTTTACGTGGCATGGTCTCGGTCCGTTGGTTGTGGTGATTAGAACCATGAACACAGAGGTGAGCCTGACATTCTAGACATATAATGTGCTGCTGACAATGCGGTAATACTCTGGGAATGGTCGGCCATACTTCCAACAAGACAACGCGCCGCATCACAAATCTGGTGTTGTTTTACGTTGATTTGATGTAGATGTTCGATGATTGGACCGACTGCACAGAGTCCCGACCTTAACCCAACAGAACATCTTTGGGACAAACTAGAATGCCAGGTCAGGGTACATCAACAGTACCCATCTTCCTTGAGAGAACTCACCAGACGTTTGTAGGCTAGATGGAGGGAAATACCAGCTGAAGTGTATTAGTCGTTAGTAGAAAGTATGCCATAGAGAGTATCCAATGCCATTAGGGTCATAGGAGCTCCAGTAACGGCTTTTACCCACTGGCGATAGACTTTCCTGCAATGCAAGAGTAAGTGAAAACGCATGATTATGAAACCAATGATTTTCAATGGTTTCATTCTCATTTGCAATGTGTTCACTCAAGGCTTGCAGTGATAAGGTAATTCTGCGATGTCGCCCATTGTTCTCAATTGGGCCGGCGGCCGCAGCGCCTGCCTCATTGAAATCAACAGGAGAAGTTCGCAAAGCAGCCTAGGAATCCGCCATAGAGAGGAGAGGGGGGGGGGGGGCAGAGCAAGAGGTAATCGCTTACATATCTACCCATGTTTGGAGAGATAGGAGGTGGGGCTAGAGGGCTTTCCCAGGGCAAAATCATTGGTTTCATAATCATGCGTTTTAACTCACTCTTGCATCACAGGAAAGTCTATCGCCAGTGGGTAAGAGCCCTAAATATTGCCATATGGAAATAAATACTACTTTTCATTCTTACTCAGGTGCCTAATTCCTTTTGGTAGGATAGTGTACATTTTAAGGTGAGGCTAATGTTGTTACTTAAGTGATTAGGTTTATTATTACAATCTACATAACAAATCTATCTATCTACGTGATTCAACAGTTATAAAGTCTCCAACAATCCCATCACCCAACCAGTGATGTGCCCTACAATCCAAAACAGTATCCAAAATCATCAATAAGTTGCATTTTTACTATAATGTCAAAGTTTCCCGAAACTTTTCCTGTGCCAGAAGCATCAGTCTGACCTATATATGTATGTTAGGAGGAAACTTACCAGGAGCGCGGTCGGGTCTCGGCAGCACGCCAGTCCAGCTGCGGGGGTCCCTTAGTCCTTGTGCTTTAACCCTTGCCTTCCTTTGCTGTAGTTTCATTCAGCCTTTTGTGTTTCTCCATGGTGGTTTCTTTCTTAGTTTTGTGCTCATTTCCCCCCCTATAGTATCAGGTTATCCCTAGACAGTATAGGGACTGCTGCCCAATTGTCCCCCTGAATTTAGCCAGGGCGAGGCAAGTAGGTAGGGTCAGAGGTGCGGGTGGTTTTTAGGGACTCCCAGTCTTATCTCCGTACCTGTCTAACAATGTATATGGGAGCGTTGTTTTTGGCACCCAGTTTAGCCATGGCCTAATGACACAATAAACTGTGAGCCAATTTACTTCACCCAAGTCAATTCATAGATTTAGAATTTAAAGGGGTTGTCCCGCGAAAGCAAGTGGGGTTATACACTTCTGTATGGCCATATTAATGCACTTTGTAATGTACATCGTGCATTAATTATGAGCCATACAGAAGTTATTCACTTACCTGTTCCATTGCTAGCGTCCTCGTCTCCATGGTGCCGTCTAATTTCAGCGTCTAATCGCCCCGATTAGACCGCAGTCCGGTCTTCTCCCTGGTGAATGGGGCCGCTCGTGCCGGAGAGCTGGTCCTCGTAGCTCCGCCCTGTCACGTGTGCCGATTCCAGCCAATCAGGAGGCTGGAATCGGCAATGGACCGCACAGAGCCCACGGTGCACCATGAGAGAAGACCCGCGGTGCATCGTGGGTGAAGATCCCGGCGGCCATCTTACTAAGGTAAGGAAGAAGTCGCTGCAGCGCGGGGATTCGGGTAAGTACTAAACTTTTTTTTTTTAACACATGCATTGGGTTTGTCTCGCGCCGAACGGGGGGCCTATTGAATTAAAAAAAAACCCGTTTCGGCGCGGGACAACCCCTTTAAGTTATGCAATTTTATTATGTATCTTTTTGCAAGGAGGAACCCCAAGACTTTTCAAAAAGGGGATATCGAATACTAACATGAGAGCTCCATTATTGCTTTTGAATGTCTATTCTTCACTGTACTCTGTGATTGGTACTTAGTGATCCTTTAAAGTCAGACACTTCAGGTAGAAGTCGGCCGAACTCAATGCACAGTGTCATGTCTATGAGCGCCTCTCAACTGTCAAACCACAGTACAAGTTGGGGAAAGAAAGTTGGAACATTTAGGATTTCAACATGCCTGATCCATTGTTCCCCGGGGATGATGTGTCTAGCCAAGCGTGTATGTTTATGGTGGCAAAATAACTATCGGCCAAACGAGCATTTAGCTGACTGGTTATATCAAGTGTACAGCCAACTATATTGAGCACAAGTGCATATCACAGCTTTATAAGGCCTAAGTCATAGATATACCTCTGAACAGGGAAAGAACACACTGCATCACTAGAGGACTTGGTTTAGGGCTACAATGTAGGATGGCATCTAAGAGGCTGTCTGAGTTTCACATTATATAGCCCGTCATGGTGGTATGGACTCTGTGAAGAGAATTCCAACATTGCATTCCTAGAGTAGCAACAGTTGACGACTTGCAGATGGTATTTCTGAAGCATCGCACAAATCTGAGGTCAGAGTTGGCAGAGTTTATACAATTCGGAAACACAGATCCGGGTCAGACAAGGATGAGATGTCAGAGGCAGGTTTAAATCCCTGGGGTGTTCAGCATTGCCCCTGTTTGGGCGAGCGGCAGTGGGGAGCAGAGTGGGATGTCGGCTGCCGTGGCCGGATGTGCATGCCGGTGTCCCATTAAACTTTTATTTATAGCGGTCTGTCCTGTGATCGCCTCCTACCAATACCCCCCAATATTCTCACAGTTCTTCCTTAAACGACATGCAAAATTCCACAGGGTTACAAATTCAACCGGTATTTTCCCGCTGCCTTTTTTGACACTCAGTGAAAAATGACAATCCTAAATAGTAACTTATGATAGGACTTTTTTTTCCTCGCCCAAGGCAATTTAGCTCTTTCGGAATTTGGATACCACATGGCATTTCTTCTAGAAAAGGGTGAACTTGTCAGAACACAAAAACAGTCAAGAACTGGAGATTTAGACGCACATTTTCAGAAAAAGCTACATTTAAATCTCCCGTCTGCTCGTATAACTCAATGTTTTAAGGAGAAAGGACATATTTTGCCTCTTGCGATTCAAGGTCATTTAGAGGTTAAGTAAATTGAAAAAGTAGGAAGGGACAGCAAAAGTGAAGAATGATCCAATACTAAAGCGTGCTTTTTCTAGCTATCTCAACCTCTTTTCTATAAGTGATGTAATTAGGAAAAACGGACAGCGCCACAGGATATGATAAAGAATGATGTAAAGAAAAGGGACTCACCATGGAGTGAGCGGCTCGTTAGTTGACAGGCTGCTGGGCAAGGTTTGCCTGTAACACACTGGTCGCCTTCCACTTCCCCTCTGATCCCCATTGGTGTCTGCAATGACTGGGAGAGCGTCTGGGATATGTACGATGTGATTGTTCTCAGTGATACCTTTTAATGTCTCAAGGCCTTTTTACACAGTCGTTTGGACGATTGCACGAGCGCTCATGTCACCGCTAGCCAGTGCTAACAAGGTGTTTTAAGCTGACTGAAAAGCCCGTTTAAATAACCATAAACGACAAGTGAGCGATTTTATTTTGCATCACACTGAACGATTTTTGTTTAAATTTGCTCATTTTAAAGAATTTTGAGTGATAATCGTTACGTGTAAATGGGACTTAGCAAAAAGACAAGATGTTACAGAAAGCTTTCGAACCTACTTAGGGTTTTTCTTCAGACTTAATGGAATAGGTCAGTGATGGCGTACCTTTTAGAGACCGAGTGCCTAAACTGCAACCCAAAACCCACTTATTTATCGCAAAGTGCCAACACGTCAGGGGGCGGGGCATAACACGAGGTATGATTTTACCCCTATCGTTCTAAAAAGGACAGGGCCGCTTCAAAATAGACAGCGTGCAGATTTTGACTGCTTTTTGGATGCGGAAATACTGCAGAATGTCCTCAGCGGAAATTTCTGTGGAAAATGCTGCAGCATTTCAACATCCAAAAAGCAGACAAAATCTGCACCCTGTCTATGGTAAAACAGCCCTGCCCATTTCCACCACATGTGAACATACCCCAGCGGTAATAGTGACCCCCCCAGCAATAATAGTGACTCCCCCAGCAATAATAGTGACTCCCCCAGCAATAACAGTGACCCCCACCCCCAGCGGTATTAGTAACCCCCACCCCACAGCAGCCCCAGCAGTAATAGTGACCCCCCCCCAGCAATAAAAGTGACCACCCAAGTGGCCCTAGCGATAATAGTGACACCTCCCCCAGTATAACAGTGACACCCCACAGCGACCCCCAGTGCAGTAGTGACACCCCACAGCGCCCCTCCTGAGACCCACATACCCCCTCCTCCCGGCACGCATGTTAACTTTTTCTTCCCCACTTCTGCTGCAATCAGCAATTCCCAGAAACCTGATTGGTTGTTTGGTGAATTAGCCAACCCAAACAACCAATCAGGTTGCTGGGAATTGCTGATTGCAGCAGAAGTAGGGAAGAAAAAGTTAATATGTTCCCGGCACACACGGACGTCAGTGTGTGCCGGGATCAGCGCGTCTAGCAGCGCAGTGAGTGAATACCCACAGGGGAGCTGCGGCCACTGCCAGTATTCACTAGTGGTGAGCGTGCCATAGGCTCGCCACCACTGGAAAAGATCCAAAATAGTATATATGTATATGAAGTAGCAGTGGCAGAGGATCGCAACCATCAATTCCCATTGATTTAAATGGGGCGCTGCTGCCGCTGACCCCGTTGTAATCAATGGGAAAAGATTACTATCTCCTGCCATGGCTGTTTCCAGACATATCCTGAGGAATATGTCTGGAAACCCCTCTAAGCTTCTAGTTGATGCTAATTTCACAAACTACAGGGTGTTTCTCTTGTTAGTAAACCTAAACATTCCCATGTTAATGGTCGGTAAAAAATAATTGCCAGCTGAGCGTACCTCTGTCCGGGCAGGAACCGCTCATTATCAAGTATTACTCTCACTCTCTCTCTCTAGATCCCGTTTGGCCGCCACTGCTGTAGGCTGTGACCGCTGACCTCTACCCACCCCGGCGTCTGCCATGCTGATTACAGCAATGCCGGATGAACGGAAGTTAGAGAAAGAGAAAGTGAGTGAGTGAAATACTTGATGATGTGGGGTTGCTGCCCAGCCACAGGATTAGCATGGGGGCCGTATTAGTATTGGGGGCCACTACTGCTATTGGGGTCAGTATTAGAGGCGCTATTACTATTGGCAGCACTATTACTATTGGAGCCGCTAATGAAGGCACCATTACCACTGGGGGGTAACATTACTACTAAGGCCACTACTGAGGGTGCTGTTACTACTGAAGGCGCTATTACTATTGTGGCCATTATTAGAGGCACTATTACTATTGGGGCCACTATTGGAGGTACTGTTACTTTTAGGGACACTATTACTATTGGAGCCACTACTGAGGGCACCATTACTACTGGGAGCAATGTTACCACTGTGGCCACTACTGAGGGCTATTACTATTGGTGCCACTGAGGTGGGCACGATTACTTGTTGTGGCCACTAGACTACTGGAGGTAAAAACATACATCATGATAAACCACCCCTCCTCTTACTTTGTAGGGTATTTTTTGTGACAAATTGGGTGACCCTACTGGGTTTCCTAGTGAGAGAATCCCCCGACCATCTGCTAAGATCCATTAAAGATCTCAGGTAGATGAAACTTTACCAGTATACACCATACATAACATGGGGGTTGTGAACATGAAAGGATGGCAGTCCTCCGCCCGCACAAGCAGTTTCCATAAACAGCGCAGCCTTTGTGCATTTTTCTCTCTATTTTCTCAAAATATGTTTGACTCTTCAAAAGTATTAAACCTCTTTTAATCTTCTCCACATGTTTCCATGTGACAAGAGGAGAAAAATAAAATACGTTTCCACCAGGCTCTCCCCCTCACAAGTCGCTATTTTTTCAGGTATGTGCGTGCGTATTATGACACCTCGACCATCACACCAAGAGGCTTCTTGGGTTTAGTGAATAAAACCGTTTGATCCGAACACTAAACTTCAGTGAAGACGATAAAATAGACATAAGGAATGCTCATAAAAGCCCAAAACTGGAATGACGGTCGGCATGATGATTGGGAGCAGATGTGGGATGGATTTCTGGGCTCAATCTCTAATGAAAAGTCAGTAAGACCAGCAGGGTAACGCTGTAGACTACGTGATGCCGGTGTAGTGCCAGTCTTAGGATGAAAGCATACCTGTTGTCTACATACAGAGGAGACAGGCGTTATTGGGCTCCATTAACATTAATGAGAATGCAGTCTACTTATTTTCTAGGAACTGAGAACATCACTGAGGCACAAGGCATTCTGTGCCTCAGGCCTTATCGCCATAAGTTTCTAATTTAATAGGTTGCATTCTTTTAGGCATGAGAAAATGACCACTTCCTGTTTATAGATGGTAGCAAAATAATTTCTCTAAATACAGTTCTAAGAGGTGTACGATTCTACTGCGGCTGCCAATTATTTCCTGTTTTGGTTAAGTTGGACAACCAGACTGATATGTTAGTGTCTGTTACTTTAAGAGGGGAGGGAGCACAGCAAGCTGGTCTGTGAACAGGAACAGGAAGTGAGGCAGAGGTATGTGTGAACAGAGAGGAGGAAGGACAGCAATACTGTTGGTCCTGGAGCAGAGGATACTCCCCAGAGCAGTCCCGTGCAGAAGGCTGCAGCCCAACGGGCATTGAGCTCATGCTAAAGAAGGCTAAGTCAACGGTGCAGAGACCTGTGCTTTCTGTGCTTCCCACTTTCTATCAAGTATTTAACTCAACGGAGGAAACTGCAGTCATACTGACCTGAGAACCCGGTATTGAGAAAGAGACTTGCTAATGAACAACTCCAGTAAACGGGATATCCACAAACTTAACATTCACCCAATGGGCCTAATTGCCATCTTGGTAAATAAGAAGCACTTTGTTCTACAAAATTCGGGACTCTAGTTGTTTGCTTGATAACACCCGGGAATGGGGACTGTAAGACATATTCTTTGAGTATCCCAATATATGGGAGTTTGAGAGACATGCGCAGTTCCAATTCGGCCGTTATCTGTTTAATAGAGTTACACAAGCAGCATGATGTCCGGTGATGACAGTTGTCCTAGACAACTGCGGTGGGCACTGGCAGGAGACGGGGGAGTACCCCAGCCTTCACCCTGGTCCATTCTTTCACAACTGTGATCAGAGGATTGCCGTGGGTCCATCCGCCGGGCCGAAGAAAGAAGATCTAGCCGCGAAGAAGGGAAGAACCGCATCGTCTGGAGCAGGTGAGTTTGAATTCTGGTACAGGTCTCCCGCGGATCCGGATGGCTTCCATAGGCTTCAATAGAGAAGCCTGCGGGAGCCGTCCCCGTGGGAGACCCGCACGAAAATGGAGCATGTCCATTTTTTTTCCTGCACGCGGATCCGCGACAGACGGGAAAAATGACATCCGCAGGTATTTAACTACCTGCGGGTGTCCAATGCATCCCTATGGGGCGCGGATCCGCGTGCAGGAGAAACGCTGCGGATTTTAAGCCCGTGGACATGAGGCCTTAGGGCGGACTCAGACGGTCATATGTGTAGACACGCACACTGTACTGCCACATTTTTGTGCCATGAAGTAGTCTTTTTGTGCATTTTACTGTATTATTTGTGCGGGACCGTTTACATCGGCGCAAGACACACTTGCACCGTGATTTAAGATGCTGTGCAGCCTGATTAGTAGTCCAGAGTGTTTGATTCCCTACGAAATTGTGCAGCGTAATGCATAAATACGCAGGCTTCGAGTGATCATTTGCACCCCCCCCCCATATACTCATACAGGGCGCACAAAGATAGAGCATGTAGTGTTTTTTTCGCTTGCGCAAAAATGCGTACTGTAATAGAACCCAATGAAATCAATGGGCTCTATTCTCTGTGTATGGCACATGCAAATGCGCATGCTAAGACATCCTTGTGAGTCCGTCCTTAGGGAATATTTTCAGACCAAGAGCAGACCAATTTTTCATGTCATTTTCACACAATTTTTTTCGTGTTTCTGTGATTTTTCAGAGCGATTATCCTCCATTTTGCATCTGATTTCTAAACAAAAACACATGATGTGTCAAATGATGTAATTAAATGTTCTGCACACTTGTTATGGTTACCATGGTTACATGTGATAAAAATGGATCACAAGTGCATCAAAGAAGTGCAATTCCTTATTTAATTGCACCCACAGATGTGAAACCGAAAATCACACCTAAACAAGACACGCTGCGATTATCTGTTACTTAGACTCTTCGTCTGAGTGGGGAAAAAAGGCCATTTCAATATACTCATCAGGGGCGTAACTATAGGGGATGCAGGGGATGCGGTTGCACCCGGGCCCAGGAGCCTTGGGGGGCCCATAAGGCCTCTCATCTCCATATATGGAGCCCAGTACTAGGAATAAAGCATTATAGTTGGGGGCCCCGTTCCAGGTTTTGCATTGGGGCCCAGGAGCTTCAAGTTACGCCTCTGATACTCATCAAATGAATGTGCTCTATTTCCATCTGATTTCGAACCAAAATCATTTGTGTGAATATACCCTCACCCTGTACAAACTGCAGTACAGCATGATGTATCGTAAGGATCCCTTCAGTCGCAGACTTCATGGTGTTGCTTCGTTGATAAAAGGTTTGAGAAGGAAGATAATTTACAGTATAATTATATGTGCCCCAAAATGGTACAAATAGAAACTACAAGCAGCCATGCAACAAGCAAGAACTCATATGGCTTTGTTGATGGAAAGAAAGTTATTGCTTTTGGAAAGTGGAGATGGAAATTCCCCCAAAAATCGCTGTGTCCTTAAAGTGTACCTGAGTTTTCTACAGGTTTTCTAAAATCTTCCAGGCCTTCTAACCTGATCATTTGCTGCTGCTTTGTGCCCTGTTTCGTGTCTGATTTTCAGGTGGTCTTCCCCATTTTTCTGTTGCAGCACACCTAGAATTCTGCCAGTAGTTCACTGTCCTGACTTCCTTGCCCTTATTTCCCATGCTGCATTGCGCTTTCTCTGGTCCAATCAGCAGGCAGGCAGTATCTAAATGCCCACCTCTCTGATCTCCCAGGACAATCAGCATTTAGAGACATTCTGGCAAAATGGTTAGTAAACCCACTATAATGTTCACACACAGTCTCTAACAGCGGCAGAGACTGTGGAGATCCTTATCACAGCATCTGTCAGCCTGTAAGTGCACATGAGCTGTCAGTGAAGATAGCCCCTCCCCTGCTGCTATGGAAACATCCCTCTATCTTTGTTATCAAGGAAGCTTTGTACCTTAGGACAGAAGGGGGATTCTAGAGAAGCCAGAAGGGAGACCCCTAGTGGCAGACACTTCAAGCGTAATTTCTAGTGGTAAAGCAACAAAATTATCAACACAAGTATATTACAAAAATTATGAAACTAACACAAGGAAGTAGATGTGCAGAAGTTGTCTGAAAGGTTAGTGCCCCTTTAAGTACCAAACTAAACCACGTCCTTTTGGGGGTAATTGAGTTGTTCTTTTTTTCTGCCAGGAATCAGACTTTTTTTAAGCAAATAAGAATAATCCTAAAATAATTTCTTGGAAGGAGGTGACAGCGGTGTAAGGGTGCTTTCACATCTGTGCCGGGGGTACAATTTTCCTGCTCCAATCAGAGAACAGGAAAGAGGAATCCCCTGCCCAAATGGATCCATCTTATGCAGGACCTGAACAGCACTGAATGGACCCCATTGACTATAATGAGGTCATTTTGGTTTCCGCTCAGCTGCCCTATGTCTTCCGGTATTTTGTGCCAGATCTGTGAGAGACCCTCCGAGCGCAGGTTCCAGCGCGGAAGTCAACTCTGAAAAGCAAATATAATATACTTATAGAAACGTGTAGCCTATTGGGTTTGCTTTTTACAGTATTCCAGCCATGGCGGCGCCAACCTGCAGCTTTATTTCACATGGTTCGGATCTGCTAGCCTACCCGGTTGTGTTTCCTGCAGTATAGCCCCAGTCTTACATGAAATCATCCATGTCTACAAGTTCTATAAGAATGAAGGACGTTCTTGAAGGCTTTAGCACGGCTTGTTATGGAACTTTCTCCGCTGCATTTCATATGGTGGAAGAAGAAACATTCCAGAGCCCTACGATTCGGGGGGAGGAACAAGCGCACCTTTATAGCACTTGACAGCGGCGTCTTACTTGTGCTCTCCTTGCATCCCCTGAGTAATGTTCTGAAATGTTATTACTGGCTGCAGCCCTTCTCTTTCTAATCACGTACGGTACGTTTCTTCAATTTTCCAAGAAATACAGAATATGCCAAGAATGACAAATCCCAACCGGTCTTACAAATATATCAGAGATAGTTAAGTAACAATTAGCAATGCTGTTTTCTTTGAAGGGAACACCCAACCAGAGTCTGCAAATGGGATCTAATGTACAGACAGTCAGAAATTAGCATGCGCCCTGCTGTCAAACAGACTGGAAAACCACAGGGAGAGTCCGCTGTCAGACCCATAGGTTAAGACGTCTCCATTTCTCACCCTTTCCGTAAACTGACTCCAAAAAGGAGCTACACTTTACGGAAAGGACACCCTTATGCACACTGTATATACCTCCTACAGCCTAAAAGTTTATAAACTCTACTGGAACATAGTCCCTATACACAGAGGTGCCTGGAGCCTCTATGCCGCCTGAGGTGAAGTGTGAAATGCTTCCCCCCCCCCCCCCCCCCGTCCCAAAAAAGAACAAAAAAACCCTCCCCTCATTTTACAGGCATTGAAAGTGCAGCAAATACACAAGACACCCAATACATATTTGAACCACTGAGACTTGTTTGAAGTGACAAAGTTATAGTGACCCCAGTAGTAGGCCCAATAGTAATAGTGATCTCCTTAATGGCCCCAGTAGTAATAATAACCTTGATAGTGGCCCCAGTTGTAATAGTGGCCCCCATAGTGGCCCCAGTAGTAACAGTGACCCCTCGTAATCAATCTTCAGGCAGGCAGCAACCCAACAAGCACTTTTACTCAGTTGGTCAGTAGCTCTGGTCGGGCGAGCACTCCTGCTGTCATCAGTGTGTGACCCCCAACCCCTCCCCGGGTGTCTGTGTTCATATACGCAGCCCGTGCCCGGCCAGCGTCCGTGCATGCCTGTATTTATCTGTACTGCGGATGGTCAGGACGGCTCGCCATTGGAGGTGTGCGGTACAGGTTTGTTTTTTTATCCCACGCTGTTGCTAGACGATGATGCAGAGTCTTTGACCTCCAATGGAAGCCGTCCCTGCGGAATCTGCACGAAAATAGAGAATGCTGCGATTTCTTCCCCGCTTGTGGAAATCGCAATTTGCTGGAAATCGCTGGACGCTAAATGACAGAACTTGACTTCATCCTTTCCTCAGAACTAACCATTTCTCTCAGTCCTCTCATACCCTGAGAATTTACAGTAAAGCTGAATAGTGTAACAACTGGACACTGTAAGGCTGGGTGCACATAGGGCAGACCCTGCAGCCACTAATCAAGATTTTGTCGAAAATCTCTTCCACATAGGGCGGACAATCCGTCATGGCAAAGCTGGCATTAGCCGGCGCTGTGGCGTGGATTTCCAGGACGCAGCATGCCAATTTTTTTATTTATTGCGGCCTCTCTTCTCTCTATGGGAGAATCGGCCGCAACAGAAAAGCATGCGTCGAAGCCTCAAAAACCCGCGGCTAAGTGCTGCAGGTTTTGAAGCTGCGGAAATCTCGCGTTTTTTCGCTGCGGCAAAACCGTGAGATTTCCACGGTGAAACAGTCCTGTGAGAACCCAGCATTAGTATGTAATAGTAATTAGTATTAGTAATAGACATGAAGCATATGCCAACACAGTAGAAAACACTAATACAAACCTAAGGACTAACTATTAGCTGACAGGAGCAGAAGTTGATAGTATCTGGATGAGGAGCATGAAACTGGCATGGAGACTGGAACAGATGGTATGGCACAGAATTACAACCAGAGAAATCTAATCCCTAATGCTAGCTCACGCTACATCATCCCCTAATCTTTTCCTGACAATGACCCTAACACCAGACACCACTATCACAAAACCATATTGACAAGAATAAACTAGTCTCAAAAGGGAACTAGTTATTAAACATAGACTGCTGGATTAAAACACACATGGTTGCTGCTATCACCAGCACCACACTACAGAAGCCAGGAATACAGGGAGGTTAGCCAATGAGGAACCTCTCCCTAAACTAGGCTGGCTGAGCAATGAGGTCAACTGATCCACTCCAATGGATCAGTTGTGGGAATAGTTGTATAGCAACTGCCCCAACAACCGGTTGGAAAGCAGAAGAAGATCCAACTGGAGAATAGCTGTTGGTCATAACCACCATTTGCATTACCACTGGACCAAACGTAGATCACCATAGGGTTTCATGGTGTCCTTTTTTTCAATAGAGGGCCAGATCTTGTGGCTATAATAGGGATGCCTGATAGATAGGACTATATCCCAGCATTCCCAGTACGACTACATAAAAGTCAACGCCAAACAGGGAAGTCTACATATGCTCCCTAAAGACTGCCATATAAAGGATTAGTGCTAATATGTATTTATAGTTGCACAAGTACAATGATGCCAAGATATTCAAGGAGTTGACTCATGGGATTTTAGGGAAAACTTTAAAGGACCTTCATACAATACTGAATACCAGGACATAGCTTTCCTGCTGCTCATTCTCATTCCGTTGTCCAACATATCTTTTCTAACATGACTCCAGTTTCGTTGACTTATGCCTACACATGAAACTTTTACCGGTCATGACCGTGACTCAGTGTACAGAAAGTTCCTATAAAAATGACATTACATATAACTCGGGCTATTTTCGTAGGATGATGTGTGATCCCCTTGAAGAATGCGGTACAGTCACTTGTCATATCTTGCAAGATTTTGCAACAGTAATGTGAAATGCATGTAAATGAATTATCAGAGCCTTCACTGACTTCCTCAGAAAGAAGAATGTGGAAATAGTCTTCTAAATTGTTCCTGAGAACATTGGGATGACATTTTCTTCATATCTGCGGTATTTTGGGTAGACACATAGAATATTAGCATACAGTACTTAACCAGCGTGTCATTGGATATTTAAGCCTCTAAGAGCTGGCAATCTTACCCAATCTAATGGCTTTCAAAAGACCCCATCTGGGGTCCACAACATCAGCCATAACTTTATTACCACTTTTACCTCAAGCCAAGATGCTGGCCAATCCTCCAGAGTGACCCCTGGCTTCCTGAAAAACTCCCTAAATTCCCAGAAGTCACTTTTCGGATTGATAGCACTCTACGCAGTTTACTAACCCCCAGCTGACTGCGGAAACCATTAACATAAGTTGTCTCACTATTTCTGAAACCTTTCCAATTCAGTCATTTCTAAACTGTGGGTCTGACTATGAGTTGCCATTTGGGCTCCACTATGTAGGCAGGACTACACAATCCCTACGTACCCTTCTTAACGAGTATCGGTCCAACATACTGAACAATATGTTTTACATAGAGTACAATAGATCAGAAGTCTGACTTTAATTTCCTCCGTATTACTCCGATCTAATAAATCTCATTCACTATCCCTAATCGGTTCCTTCGCCTTAGGCAACCTAAGGCCTATGGGACTTTTAAATGGTCACTCTAGCCCTCAATAGCCTTAAAGAATGTATTAAGTCAGGTTTTAAATGACTTTTCTCTTCTTTTTTTCTCCTCTTTCCATCTACTTTATTTCTCCACATTCCCTATTGTTTTCCCTTTCTGTCTTCCTCTTCTCTGGCTGCGTGTTGCAGTCCACACGGTTCCCCTCCTATCCCTTTATTTATTATTTTTGGTTGATAATTTTTTAGTTTTCTTTATCTTTTTTAGCGTTACTACTAGAAATGAGCGAGCACCCAAATGCTCGGGTCCGCGTTATTCGAGTCGAGCTTTTCGTAAAATTCGAGAGCTCTACTCTAATAACGAACCCCATTGACTACAATGGGAGACTCGAGCATTTTTGTATGTGGGACGCCGGGTGCCGAGTTCTTTTTTTCCCCTAGATCTCTCACTCTCTTGCTCTCTCTCTCTCTCTCTCTCTCTCTCTCTCTCTCTCTCTCCCTCTCTCTCCCTCCCTCTCCCTCTCTCCCCTGCCTGCCAGACAGAAAATTTGCCATTGACGCGCACGCTGCGTTGCGGCAGGGAGGGGACAAAACAGGCACGTTACAGCGGGGAGGAACCAAAAACTGGGGCAGGGTCAAACACGTCTTGATCCTCTTTTGAGTAACGAGCACCATCCAGTACGCTAATACTCGAACGAGCATCAAGCTCGGCAGAGTATGTTCGCTCAACTCTAGTTACTACTGTTTTTAGGGTTATATTATATTTTCTTCACAAATTTGGGTGCATTCTCTGATCAAGCCATATTACCTTATGCTAATTGTAATTAAATTCTTAGGCTAATCATTCTATATTTGTATATTTTGTGTCTATTTTTCGTGGTCTTCTATATGTTGGATATTATTATTAGAGATTAGTGAGCACCAAAATGCTCGGGTGCTCGTTATTCGAGCCGAGCTTTTTGTAACGCTCGAGAGCTCTGTTCAAGTAACGAACCCCATTGAAGTCAATGGGAGACTCGAGCATTTTTCAATGGACCCACCGGGTGGCGAGCATCTCTCTCTATCTCTCTCTCTCTCTCCTGAAATTTGATCGAGCATCAGACCACCGCCTGGTGCTCGGTTCGAGCAACGAATAGTTTGGAGTATGCTAATGCTCGACCGAGCATCAAGCTTGGAGGAGCACGCTCGCTCATCTCTAATTATTACCAATTCTTTGACTAATTACATGTAGTTTTATATTCTAGCATTCCTTTTTATATAATCATTGCTTTCTGAGTTTATATTTAGTTATTATCAACTTGATCCCTAGAATCATTACCATGATTAGAGATGAGCGAGTATACTCCCTAAGGCACATTACTCGAGCGAGTAGTGCCTTAGCCGAGTATCTCCCCGCTCGTGTCTGAAGATTTGGGGGGCGGGGAGCGGCGGGGGAGAGCGGGGAGGAACGGAGGGGAGATCTCTCTCTCCCTCTCTCCCCCTCTCCCCCGCCGCAACTCACCCGCGCCAGCCCCCAAATCTTTAGAGACGAGCGGGGAGATACTCGGCTAAGGCACTACTTGCTCGAGTAATGTGCCTTAGGGAGTATACTCGCTCATCTCTAACCATGATATTCAGTTTTTATTACTTCAGTTGGAGTTAATTTTGTACGCTGCTAATGACCCTAACAGTAACCATATTTCAGTTTATCTGAGTTCTTCTTTCATTTTCTTCTTCATCAAGGTCTTATGTATATTTCCAAGTTATGACGTTCTTATTTCTCGATTTCCCCGGGCATCTTGTACATATCTCTAGATATACATTGCCATGACTGTTCTCTTGTATCCCAATGTGATATTCTATTGTTATTTCTTTTCCTTGAATTTATATATGCGATCATGTGATTAAAAGTCCAGGATAGTCATGTGACATGATCACATGACTCCTATGACATCATCTGCTCTATCCCAGTGGTCCGTTTAAAGTGTGATTGTTACTTTGCTTGCCAGTAAAGGCCAGATGAAGACGCTGGTATGGCGCTGAAACACATTGCCTGCAAGTGATCCTCCTGCCTGGTTACTCAATTCGTAGGACTGTCCTATGAATATTGAGACTGTTGTTAAGTATAGTACGAATCTACACCGGCCATATTCCCTTAAAATTATTTTCAAAGTTGCATTATCTTTCACAGTAGATGGATGGTTGTGAAGTGGTTGTGAAGTGGTTGTGAAAGTGGTTGTGAAGTGGTTGTGAAAGTGGACTTTGCCTTTTAAGGAGGATCTATATAAAAAAAATTAAAGTGGTTGCACTGAAATTAACTTTTATCACCTATTCACAGGTACAAATCCTTTACCTAAAAACATGCTCAGTCCTGTACCAAAACAAAAAGTCCTACTCACCTCAACCGATCCCCCACTGCTCCCATTCCAGTGGTGCTCAATCTCCACTGCACTCTACCTCCAGCTCCAACGATGATGTTCCGTCACAGGGTCATGTGACTGCTATGGCCAATTACTGTCTGATCCTGAGTTCCATGCAGCTGGTAATTGGCTGCAGCAGCTCTATGACCCTGTGATAGCACAACTTCACTGGAGCCGAAGAAAGAATCAAGTGGCGGTCTGAACACTGTAGCAACAGGAACTACAAGGGATCAGTTGAAGCAAATATGACTTTATGTTTTTTATATAGCGCTGAACAGGTTTTAATTTATTTTTTCACCCCAGACCTCCCCTTTAACAATTGATGTTTCATTCACTATGTAACATTTTCACCTGCATCATTTTTTACTTTCAAAGCACCATAAAATTGCAGGAGGTTCTGCTACTTTAAGCCACATTCACAACTGGGCTGTGGACTACAGGGCCGATTCGGCACCGAAGCGCGGATGAACTAACGCAATATACTGCGCTTTTTTGTTTAGGAAACTTTTGGGTAGTAGACTTCAAACCAGACGGACCCTATTATAGTCACCGGGGACTACCGAGTGCCTTCAGGAAGTGACAGATCTAGTAACTTCGGTATTTTCGTTGTTTGGCTCCAATAGCGGAGCTGAAAAATGAAAATTCTATTGGAAACTTCCCGCAGATGTGAACATGCCTTATTTGGCTTTTTCTTGCTAGTAAATTGACTAAGAGTGTAATAACAGTGACACTAAATGATCTGAAGTTATGTCAGTTATACAATGCGTGGGGCTCTGTCGTCAAAGCCGATTCACATAGCCTAATAGTATCAACCTACATTTAGAAACACAGCAATATACAGCCCTATAAAAAGTGTTTTCATCCTCCATTTCATTGGTTTGTATATTAAGGAAATCAACCGACATCCTACTGATGGTATAGCCAGTGATCAGGGAGTAGTAAGTGCTCAATTTTACTGCAGCGCCCCCGCAGGCGAAATTAGATAGTTGTTTCATAACAATTAGAGGTTGTGTTTCTTTAAAAGCAAATATAAAAATGCTACTGGTACAGTGTCTATAGTAAATTGCTGTTATGGCCACAAGTCATGGCCAACGGTTGCTCTTACATCCTACTGCCATCAGTCATGAGCAGCTCTGTGCCCCGGCTGTCACTGCTGCCTTAAGGGTGCATGTGCACTTCCAGACCACCTCTAAAAGGACTAACACATGCACCCAGATTTCCAGTCCTCAGTTAATCCGGATAGGTTGTAGACTATTTAAGCTTGCCCTACCAGACTTTTCTGTTTTTGTCCTCTGCTGCCTTCGGTTTGAGCTTTGACTACGATTCTTCCGCTAGTTGCCTGACCTGTACTGCATTACACAAGAGTTCCATAAAATTTGACTTTGGCTCTGTTCAATAACTACATCCCTGTTTACCCCTTTCGGTACTTCGGTATGGTTTTTCTGACCAAGTTTGTCAGCTGCCTTTATGCCAAAAAATTTTTCTACAGTGAAGACCAGATCCCAGTTGGTGAGGTTAAAGGGTGAAAACTAGAGATTCCCCGATGCTGCCCTCAGATCCAGCCCCAAATTAAATCGGTTTAGAGGCACAGTGGATTCATGTCCGCTGCCGTGACAGCTGCGTTGAAGTCCAATATGTAAAAAAAATATATGCGTCACCCGCATTTATGTTAAAGGTATCCATAGTCCCTCATTCACTCGATAGAAGCTAGAAGAGTGACTTCCTGGATTCCATCAGGCTGGTATGTGTTGGAAAGCCCTCTCCTACACTGAAGTTCAGAGCTAAAAAATATATATTGTGCGCTATACTTTTTTTGCAATAGCTATCAATGGGCGACATATGCCACCCTATGCCTATAGGACCCCACCAAGTATACCTTTACCTCCGACAGAAGGCTCCAATATTGTATGCGCAGCGCCTGGCAGTTTCTGAAGGTTTAATGCTTTTTTTTTGCCTAATTGATGTAACTTCTAATGTTTGAGTCTTGTGGTTTGTTTTAGTAGAGAAAACTGTAATCTCTGGACTAAAAATATACCTCATTGTCAGAGACTGTTGGTTGTTGCATGCAACGAGTAGATTAACATTATCAACAGGAAAACACATGTCATTGACCTCTATTTTCGAACAAAGCTTGGCCATGGTTTAGTATTTTATGAGTATCTTTTCTTCTTTAGATATTATTTTTATGAGGATTATATTACATGCAGGATTTTACACTGGTGGTCAGATATAACATTGCAGTAAATGGAATAGTACGGTAGTAGATATCCACAATATCTCCCAAAGAATAAGGTCACGGCAGCATCAGATGAAATTTGTAAAAAAGTGTATCTTTATTCCTCCATGGTAAAACAGCTGGCAACGTTTCGACCTAAACAGGTCTTTATCAAGCTTGATACTCCCCAAAATTATTTTTGCTGCATTTTTTTTCTCTGTGACATATAGCGTTATTTTTATATAGTTTTTCACAGACTTTTTTTTGCCATTTTTTTGTTTTGTTGGGAGTAAAAAGCGAAAAAAAAGTTTTTTGTTTTTTTACTTGTAAAATTAGTATATTTACGCTAAAATAAAGTACAGGAATGGGTTCCTCATTTTGTTTCAGATGTTTTGATATATAATTTGCATGGCCTTGGATTACAGGGCACATATGGTGACTGTTTTGGTTGGTGTTGGGTCTTTTTCCTTTTTTATATATATATTTTTTTTTATTTTATTCTGTAATTTTTTTGCTTATTTTTGTAACTATTTTAGGAGGCTGGCCTGCCCTGGTGTGCTCGTGCGGGTTCTCTGAAGCGCATCACCTGTGAGGAGGTGGGCGATTGGAGAGACGCAGTCACCATCAAGCCCTGTAAATGAATGGTGGCTGCTGGGCTATTTAAACCGGATGTCTATCTGTCATACTGGCTGTTCCTAATCCATCCCGTCAGTCCACCATCAGGGCTGCTTGTTATGCTGCACTATAGTCCTCTACAATTAGGAGCCTTTTTCTAACTAGAAGTGATTTTGCACAGTAGCTTCCTATAATTGGGAACTATGTGTATGTTGCTCTATTTTTTCATTACTAGGAGCCATACGGGCCATATTACCCATATGGGTTTTGTTCTAGCTAGTTGGGCAGTTACAATCCTGCTTGCATCTAGTGATAGATTTCTTAGACTACTTATTAACGGAGCTCCTGATGATTTAATACTGGGGAAATGTGTCAAACTATTTTATGGAGTTCTTTAACCTTAAGCTGAGTTGTTTAAGGTGAAGTTATCTAGAACTATTGAACTTTACTATCTAACTCTAGGCTGAGTCGTTTGACTTTAGACTATCTAGGCTTAGTGCATTTGAGACAATCTAGTCTTTCATCATTGCGCCATTTAGCTTCAAAATTATTTAGTCTTTTTCATCAAATGGTTGAGGCCATTTACAGCCGTTCAACTTGAGGCCGTTTAGTTATTTTTCATCACTGTAGTTTCAGATCTTCCAGGCGTTTAGAGCCTGTTGGTATCTGCACATTGGAGCTTGAGGACTTGAGGACTGGGCTTATTGGGCTCATTTGAGGTAGCCCTAGTTTATAGCCACTTTATTCTTATGTTCTGTGTTCTATTTGTAGCTATAGGAACATATTCATTTATCAGGATTTGGGGTTGTGCATTTGATTTTTAGCATATTTTCATAAAATCCCTGGCTTTCTGTGTCTGATCAATGCGGTCGCCCATGAGTTCTCGTTTCAGTGACCCATTGGTCTAGGACTGCATGTTTAGTAGACCTGGACACTTTTGGTGTGTTTTGTATTTTTTTTTGTTAGATTGGCCCTAGTTTTTAGTTTTATAGTATTAAAAGTCATATTTTGGGGGATCCCCAATGACTAAAGCATTGTCCTAGTAAGTGAGGGGATATTAGCATTCCAAGCCACCTCCACAGGTACTGATTGTGAGGACAACTTAAATCCTAGCAAGTGGATGTATAAAACAGATATTCGTCTAATCAAATTTACATGTGAGCAGTCCGTACTAGACACTTGTGATTGCTTCTGGCCGAAGATGCTGTAATCAGTGTTGGGCGGAGGTATCCACCCAGTAATAATTCCTATGGGGGAGGGAGGAGGCGCAGCTGCAGGACATCTTTGGCATGGTTTCCCTTAAAGGAAGCGAAATGAATCGGACGACTTATTCTCTTCTCATCTTTGTAAGAACAGATACCCAGGAGGTAATGACATCCCCCTTAAATATTTGATCATTAGCAGATTCCACCAATAATATGATACGCCAGTTTCAATATCTGTAGATGCCTTTAAGGAAGGTCAGTTCATCAAAAATGACTATTACAACCTCAATTAACATGAGCATACCCATCCATATAGGAAGCTCTAAAATGGAAACATCTGACCTGCAGACTGTATTCTTGCATCTCGAAGCCGATGTCTGCACAATGTCAGTCTTGTCCTCTTGAAAACTGAAAGATGCTACAATACGTCAGGATTTAATATCTGATCCCAATGATTAAATGCCAATACTAGTTAGTTATGTCTCACCAGGGAGAGTTGTATGTTTTGATCCGAAGCATTGTATTCAATGCATCCCATCGCCTGGGACTTATTTGCACATTTTCCCCCCAAATCAAAGCATATGAGTTTCCATGTCAACGCAAACAAGTCCGCGTACACAGTGCCGACCGAAATCTGCATCTGCATACAGTTTAATCCAATCGCGTAGCAACAATACAAACAGCAATTCAAATGCTGTGCTATTGAGAAACACATCTTGAAACGCATTCTTGAGACGTCTCAGCTGCATCCAAACAAAGTTACAAACAAAACTGGGGCCTGCCGGCTCCTCCGCTGCATGTCCAAACCAATTCACATCAGGACGTCTACAAAGAGTCCCGCTGGTGAGTGGCGGTTTATGACACTTTGTTGCAGTCATAAGATGCAAATTGCATTTGTTCTTTTTTTTCTTCTCCTCTCTCTGATCCCCTGAACATAATCCTCCAGAAATTCACTTACACAGGGGTCACGGGTTGGGAAAAGGATAAAAAAAAGGAGCTTGAATATCTAGAACGGCATACTTTACTCTAAATCATGTTCCGGGCTAATGCTCTTGCGTCATTCCATCGCACAAGAATGTGGACCCTGCAGAAAATTGCCGGCATAGTTGCGCACATTCTAAAGCTTTTTCCACTTTGATTCTCAGTATTCGCTATGGCTGGTTCAAACCACCTCTGGTTTCATTGTAGACCCTTGAGCCATGACCTACAAGCTGTCTGGGGTGGCAGTTCTGGACTAAAATACATTTTTCTGAATTCCAATGGGTTACATCAGAAGAAACAAAGTTCAATGTTTGAAGAAGCCTATCTGCTCTCCTGATATGTCTGCTTTGGAAGAACATTTCCAGGGCATCTTTTCATAGTTCTCATCTCCTCCAAGTGAAAAACAACTTCTGTGTTCGATCTTTCCTCAACCTCAAGTCAAGAAAAATGCTCATGCATGCCCTTATTATCTCCTATCTAGACTAATGCAACTTTCGTCTTGGTGGCCTCCCCTCCAGTACCCAGGTGCCTCTCTAATCCATCCTCATCTCTGCTGCCCGGCTAATCTACATCTCCCTCACTGGCTGCCCATCGTCCAGAGAATGCAGTTCAAACTTTTAGCAATGACATGCAAGGCCATCCACAACATGTCCTCTTTAGAGATGAGCGAGCACCAAAATGCTCGGGTGCTCGTTACTCGGGACGAACTTTTCGCGATGCTCGAGGGTTCGTTCCGAGTAACGAACCCCATTGAAGGCAATGGGCGACCCGAGCATTTTTGTATTTCGCCGATGCTCGCTAAGGTTTCCTTGTGTGAAAATCTGGGCAATTCAAGAAAGTGATGGGAACGACACAGCAACGGATAGGGCAGGCGAGGGGCTACATGTTGGGCTGCATCTCAAGTTCCCAGGTCCCACTATTAAGCCACAATAGCGGCAAGAGTGCCCCCCCCCCCCGCACTGTCAGCATAAAGATCGTTCTCCTCTGCCACAGCTGTAACAGAGAAGAACGATGTTTGCCCATTGAATTCAATGGAGCCGGCAATACAGCAGGTTCCACTGAAAGCAATGGGCTGCCGGCGATCGCGGGATGAATTGTCAGGAAGGGCTTAAATATATAAGCCCTTCCCTGCAATTCATCCAGAAATGTGTAAAAATAAAAATATATACCGTATATACCGGCGTATAAGGCGACGGGGCGTATAAGACGACCCCCCAACTGTCACCTTATATGCCGGGAATACAGCGGAGCAAAGAATAAAAATCATTACTCACTTCCCCCGGCGTTCTGCGGCGCTCCTGCAGGCTGTCGCTCCCTCCTGGTCCCCGGCAGAGCATTGCTTTCTGGACGCAGAGCTTGAAATCCCCGCCTCCAGAAAACACACGTGCCTTCAGCCAATCACAGCCAATGACACGCCAAATCACCACATCCAGGATTCCTTGTTCTTCTTTACGCTGAAAAGAGTTTTTAATGACTTTTTTAATGTTTGGGTTCATTGCAGCTAAATAAATTCGCAGCCTCCCCGATGGTGTTGCATGATGGATAAACATCTGCCTTTATTTCTTAGCATTGATGACACCATTAGTCCTGACCAAATCCCCAACTGCATTTGCTGAAATACAGCTGCAAATTTGCAAGGAGCCCCACCTTGCTTCACTGCTGCCTGCAGACACTCATTATTGTACTGCTCTCTACCATGCTTCACAGCTATCTGCAGACACTCATTATTGTACTGCTCTCCACCATGCTTCACTGCTGCCTGCAGACACTCATTATTGTACCTCTCTCTACTATGCTTCACTGCCTTTTGCAGAAAATTCATTATTGTACCGCTCTCCACCATGAATCACTGCTGCCTGCTGACACTCATTATTATACCGCTCTCCATCATGCTTCACTGCTGCCTGCAGACCCTCATTATTGTACAGTTCGCCACTATGCTTTACTGCTGCCAGCAGACACTCATTATTGTACCACTCTCCACCATGTTTCATTGCTGCCTGCAGACAATAATTATTGTACCACTCTCCACCATGCTTCACTGCTGTCTGCAGACCCTTATTATTGTACTGATCCCCACCATGCTTCACTGCCGCCTGCAGACACTCATTATTGTACCGCTCTCCACCATGCTTCACTGCTGACACTCATTATTGTACTGCTTTTCACCATGCTTCACTGCTGACACTCAATATTGTACCTCTTTCCACCATGCTTCACTGTTGCCTGCGGAAACTCATTATTGTACCGCTCTCCACCATGCTTCACTGCTGCCTGCTGACACTCATTATTATACCGCTCCCCATCATGCTTCACTCCAGCCCTTTGGTGAAAAAACTGCCTTCTGTTACAGCCAGAAATTTAGATTTAAATTTTGACTCCTCAGTCCAGAGTACCTACTGCCATTTTTATGCACCCCAGTTCCTATCTCTTTGTGCTTAGGTGAGTCGCTTGGTATGGTTTTTTGGCCTCAATTCTTCCATGAAGACCATTTTATTCTATCAATTAGCATGAGTCACATTGGTTGTACCCCAATGGGGCTTCGATAGTCCGTCAGACCTGATAGTTGCATTTGAAGCTTCACCCTTGGCTCTGGGCTCTCACCAAGAGGGGATTTTCAATTTGAGTATCCATATAAATCAGCTTAATATATTCTAATAAATGTATATAAGAGGAGAATATCTATAGCAGACAAACCTCGTACAGAGGAAAGACCAATAATAAAGTGAGGCAGATACATTTTTGTAAATGGCAAAAGTCAAACAATAAAATGAATTCCTGCGGTCAAAGGGTCCATCAAGATGAGTCTGGAATAAGGTAACGCGTTTCGGAGTGGACTTCGCCTTTATCAAGCACATAAAAATGCAGTGAGAACAAGTAAGTACATATAAGAAAGGTGCTGCATGGAGGGAGACCATTAAAGTGTACGTAACAATTGGTGCGCGTTTTCGTGAAGAATATGGCGCCCAAGCGTGCGTTCCAGTGGAAAGGCTCTGGCATGCATTCAAACGACCTGTTGTGATCGCAATGTCGTGATAAGAGCATGTCCCCCTGCAAAGAAAAGATACATATATTTGGCATACGTGTCACATACCGAAAGTGGATGCTAAGGCTGGGTTCACCCTGGGTGGATTCCGGGCGGAAATCTCGCGGTTTGGCCGCAGCGAAAAACCGCCAGATTTCCGCCAGGAATCTGCTGCTTCAAAACCCACAGCCCTTAGCCACAGGTTTTGAAGTGGCCCGGCCGCATGTTTTTCCGCTGCGGACGGCACTCCCATAGAGGAGAACACGGCCGCAGCGCAAGAAAAAAATGAACATGCTGTGGCCGGCAAATCCGCACTGCAGCGCCGGCTTCTGCCGGCTTTGCTGTGGCGGATTTGCCGTCCCATGTGGATGAGATTTCTGATAAATCTCGTCCACATGGCTGGCCAACCCCAGGATTAGCAGCCGCAGGCGGATTTGCCGCTGCGAGATTTCGGACGGAATTTCCGTGGCAAATCCACTCAGTCTGAACCCAGCCTGCACAAGCTATGTAAAACTTTGTTTATACTCGCTACCAGATAAAACGAACGATGCACAAAAAACAAATAAAAACTTCTAAAGTGTGAAGTACGTATGAAGATACATTTTCGTAGGTCGGGATCATAGTTTATCCCAGGAAGTAGATACGTCTCTGTAGTACGGCAGCTCTGTGTGAAATTACACGCCTGACTTTAAAACCTGCAGATTTTCTGGGCAGAGGAGGGTGCGGGCGGATTATCCGGGTAGACATAACCACATAAACAAAAGTTAGTTATACTTTGGCCGGTGCTAAACCTTCCAGCACTGTGCGGCTGACATGAGAGGAAGCTCCAGGCATATCGGATGATGTGAGTTTTATTTAACCAGCCATAACGAACACAAAAATCTCCTGTTGTGGTGTTTTTATTCACTGCCTTTAATGGGGAAAAACTGCGGTTCTGAAAAATGAGATGTGATGTGAGAAAGCCGAACCAGTAGGGCTGCTTGAAAGTTTGTGAACCCTGCAGAATTTTCTATATTTCTGCTTACATTTGACCTAAAACTACATCAAATTTTCACACAAGTTTTAAAAGTAGATAAAGAGAATCAAATTAAACAATTGAGTCATAAATAGAGTTGAGCGAACGTACTCTGGCGAGCTTGATACTCGTTCGAGTGTTAGCGTACTCGATGGTGCTCGTTACTCGAACGAGCATCAAATCGCGCTCGACCCTGCCCCAGCTTTTGGCACCTCCCTGCCGCGACGCAGCGCGCGTCATTTGAAATTTGACGGAGGGAGAGAGAGGGAGAGAGAGAGTGAGAGAAAGAGAGAGAGAGACCGACCAGGGAAAAAAACAAAACAAAAGCTCGGGACCCAGCGTTCCACATACAAAGATGCTCGAGTCTCCCATTGTAGTCAATGGGGTTCGAGCACTCGAATTTTCCAAAGGCTCGACTCGAATAACGCGGACCTGAGCATTTGGGTGCTCGCTCATCTCTAGTCATAAATATCAGACTCGGTCATTTACTTATTGAGAAAAATGATCCAATATCACATGACTGTGAGTGGCAAAACTATGTGAACATTTTCTTTCAGTATCCGGCGCAGCAATAACTGCATCTAAACGTTTCCGGTAATTGTTGATTAGTCCCGCACTTCGGCTTGGAGGAAGTTTTGCCAGATCCTCCGTTCCAAAGAGCTTCATCTGTGTAACGTTGGTGGGTTTCCTCCAATGAACGGCTCGCTGCAGGTCCTTCTATAACATTTCTATAGGATTAAGGTCAAGACTTTGACTTCACAATTCCAGAACTTTAACTTCATCCTTCTTCAGCCATCCTTTTGTAGAAGGACTTTAGGTTATTGCATTGCCACATGACCCACGTCCTCTTGGGAGTCCGCTCACGGACAGATGGATTCTTTAACATTCACTAGTATAATTCATTGTTCCATCAATGATGGCAAGCTGTATTGGCCCAAATGCAGCAAAACAGGCCCAAGCCATGATACTACCACCACCATGGTTCACAGATGGTATGAGGTTTTTATGCTGCAATGCAATGTTTTTCTTCCTCCCGACGTAACGCTTTTTATTTAACCCGTTTAGGACCAGCCACAGTAAATTTACGGCGGTGCTTTAAGTCTCCTGCTCTGCAATCAGTCAGAGAGAGGCAGGAACGTTAGTGACAGCTGAAAACCTGGAGCAGAAGGCAGGAGGGGTTTTTAACCCTTCCTGTCTTCTCCTTCCCCGATATACTGTATGGGCAAAGTGAAAGTAAGATGTATTTTCACTACGGGAGCCTCGGGTCATGTGACCTCCTGGGATTCCCTGCTACTGCAGAGCTGGAGGGTCAGACTTAGACCTTGGCAGCTCTGCAGGTGATTAATGTCACTACATGGGTTGCTTTCCCCTGTAACTAGGGCTCCTATGGACACCCCAGCTACAGTGGGAAAGTGTCAAATAAAGTTAAAAAAAAAAGTGAATGTCCCCCAGAGGTCTTATATGACGTCATGGGGGACACAGATAGTAAAAAACACAATTACATACATAAGTAAAACAAAATAACAGAATAAAACAACAATACATACAAAAGAAAGAGAATAACACAAAGCAGACGCCAACAAAAACCGTCGCCGTATGCGCCCTGTAAACCAAAACCATACATACTATATATCAAAATGTCCGAAACAAACAGAGGAACCCATTCCCATACTTTTTAGTGTAAATATAAAAATAATTTTAAAAAAAATTATAAATGTTAAAAAAATGATTTTTTTTTAGCTTCTTACCCACAATAAAGCTAAAAAACGGGAAAAAAAAGTCAGTGAAAGAGATATAAAAAAATTGTCCTATATGTCACGGAAACAAAAGCAGCAAAAATTATTTTGGTAGCTAAAGGAAAAAAAATAGAGCAGTAAAACCGCCACATGGGTAAAATCCCTAAAAAGTGTCTGGTATTTAACCCCTTAACGACCGCCCCATCGGGAAACTACGTCCTCAGTAAGTGGGCTTTAATCCTAGAGGACGTAGTTTTATGCATCCTCTTTGGATTAATGCCCACTTGCCTGAGGACGTGACAGCTCCATGCTGTCGGTGCCCGCAGGTAGCTGACAGCATGGAGCTGTCATCCCAGGATGCGGGCAGTCCCCCCCGGTATTGCAATCGGCGTGCAAAAAAGTAAATAAAACAGTGAAAACAGTTAGATATTCAGCTCCCCTGATGGATCAGATCCATCAGGGCAGCTGAAAATACTCACTCGCCTTCTCCCCGCTGCCTGCTGAAGATCTGGTCCTCCCGGACCCGCCGCCGGCCTTCTGCACATGCGCGCCAGACGATGACATCACGCGCACGCGCAGAAGCCCGGGAGCCCCCGGCAAATTTAAAAACTCCTGGCTCCCAGCTCCTGAAGGTAGCCGGGAACCAGGAAGTGTTACCGGGGACTGCTGTGAGCGGTCCCCGGGCACGCGATCGCCGCTATTGCAAAATAGCGGCGATTGCAAAAAAGCTTTAAAAAGTTTTTAAAAAAGTAAAGTTTCACCTACCCTGATGGATCGGATCCATGAGGGGAGGTGAAAATACTCACCTCGGGTCCTCTGCGATGTCCCGACATCCCGGGACCCGAAGTGCCCGTCTGCGCATGCACGCCCGATGATTGACATCGGGCGCGTGCACAGAGGGGCTCGAGCCCCGGGAAATTTAAAATCCCTCTGCTCCAGGCTGCCATGTGCAACCAGGAGCAGAGAGATGTCACCAGGGACATGATCACTGTCATCCAATGGATGACAGTGATCATGTAAAGTAAAAAATAAAGTGTGAAAAGTAAAAAAAAAGTGTAAAAAGTAAAAATAAAAAGTTTAAAAAAGTTTTAAAAAGTTAAAAAAGCTTGCATTTCATCTCCCCCCATGGATCATATCTGTGAGGGAGGATGAAATGACGTACCTAAGGCCTGCGGATTTATCAGCGGACCTTACCCCAGCTTCTGCGCATGCCGCCGTCGCCACAATGGCAGGCGCATGCGCAAAAGCCGTGATAATTTAAAATCTCCCTGCTCCTGGCTACAAAACTTAGCCGAGAGCCTGGAGATTTCACGGGGGGCCGCGGTGAGCGGTTCCTGATCACGTGTTCGCCGTTATCCAATGGATAATGGCAATCACGTAAAAGTAAAAAAAAGGTGAAGGTTCATCTCCCCTCACCGATGCGATCGGTGAGAGGAGATGAAACTTTTTACCGGAGGCCTCCGTATTTGCACACCGACGCGATCCTCCTTCGTGAACTTTCCCGGATTCTGCACATGCGACCGCCAGCCAAACACCGGACACATGCGCAGGAGGCGGGAAGCCCAGGAAACTTAAAATCTCCCTGCTCCCAGCAACCAACGGTCGCCGAGAGCCTGGAGCAGTGACGGGTGGCCTCGTTGAGCGCTCCCCGGTCACGTGATAAAAAGGTAGCGATCTACCTTTGGCCGGTCTCACATGACCGGATAGGAATTACGGATTCCGCATGCGTCTGATCCGCGGTAATACGCAGATCAATCGCATTGGATTACACAATTCCGCTCACATTAGCGGGTTGGAATTGTGTAATCCACTCACAGAAAAGAGAACGCAGCAGGTTCTATTTTACCGCGACTATCCGCAGCATAGAGCCTATTGTGCTCCATGGTCGCGGATATACCCGCAGCCCGTACGCAACTACATTGTATACGGGCTGCAGGTACCCGTGTCATCGCTAAGCGACGGTGCAGGAAATACAAACGAAAAAAGAAAAGTACTGCGCATGACTGCCTGTGTGAGTACGCAGTTATGCGCAGTACATTACGTGGCCGTACGCAGGGTCACAGCCGGGCTCACAGCCGGGATCCACCTACGGCTGCGTGAGCCCGGCGTTATTCAGACCGCTACCTGTAGTACCTAATTTACAAGAAGCCCCGGGAACGCTCGCCTTCATGCAGTTCCAGGAGTAGCTTGTTGAGCGTCTTCTGTGTGAGACCGCCGCACCTCATCAAGCTTACGAAGACTCACGGAACACCACTTTTTACACCCCATGCCCGCTACTGAGGTTACGAAATACCCACCAAAAAGCATGAGAGGAGGGGGGATACACGGTTTTATTGCCCCATGGGCCCATTCCAACCAGCCTCCGTAATTACCCCTGTCTTTGGAAATACTACACAGTTCACATTATTACTTTTATCTAAGATTTAGGGAATGCCGAAAAGGGTGCGGAGTGTGTGTGTGTGGGGGGGGGGGATATTTTTTTTAAGGTGTCAATTTTTATTCCGTACAAGTGGGCAATGGGTCCTGGAATTTATTCAGTTGTTCCCTGCAATCCAACGGGTGTTCCCTCCATCATGGGCCCAGCCATGTGTCCTGTAAGTAGATTAGGGCCACAATGGGTATGTTTTTGAACACGGGACAAACGGGGGGATCCATTTTGGGGTGAACTTCTTCATTCCTATGTACACTGTACAAAAAAACAGTTTTTAAATTGACGAAATTGCCAAAAATATGAAAATCGAAATTTTTTCCTTCTGCTTTGCTTAGATTTATTCAAATACTGTGGGGTCAAAATACGCAGTACACCCCTAGATGAATTCGTTAAGGGGTCTAGTTTTCAAAATGGGGTCATTTGAGGGGGTTCTTTATAGTTTTGGCCGCTCAATGGCTCTATAAGTGGGCAATGGGGCCTGGAATTTATTCTGTTGTACCCTGAAATCCAACGGGTGCTCCTTCTATTATAGGCCTAGCCATGTGTCCTTTAAGTAGATTAGGGCCAAAGGGGAATGGTTCTGAACACGGGACAAACAGGGGTATCCATTTTGGGGTGAAAGTCTTCATCCCTATGTGTGCTGTACAAAAAAAACCCAGTTTTTAAATTGATACAACTGCCAAAAAAAATGAAAATTGTAATTTTTTTCCTACTGCTTTGCTTAGATTTATTCAAAAATTGTAGGGTAAAAATACACAGTACACCCCTAGATAAATTCGTTAGGGGGTCTAGTTTTCAAAATGGGGTCATTTGTTGGGGTTCTCTGTCGTTTTGGCCGCTCAAGGGCTCTACAAGTGTGCTATGGGGCCTAAATCACCTTCATGCTAAATTTCTGTTCTGAAAGCCACCGACTACTCCTTACATTTTGAAAAATCACAGAGGTGAGGGAAAAAACAGACATTATTCACAGAAAAAGCCAAAAATACAATACCTGAAGGTCTGCAAAGCAGACACGGTCGCCATAGGCAGGATCGCCATAAGGCAGGCACAATCGCCATCGGCACAATCGCCGTAGGGCAGGCGCAATGGCCGTAAGCCCTGGAGATATGCAGTCAGCCAGACAATAAAGTGGAGGAGCAGCTTGTTCTTGGCAGGCTAATATGCAGTAACCGACTCAACCCAGCCCAGATTGGGGAGGAGTGACTGCATATACTAATAGCCTGCACATGTGAACGATACCAAAGAAGTCAGCCATAGATGGGTGGTGACCCACCATACAGGATATCAACCCTGGCTGATACAACAGCGGGTTGCCCTGTATCTCTAAAGTGGGCCACACTGGCTGACATCTTGGGCTCCCCCACCAACTAGCAAACTACATACAAAAGTACTAATGCATACTAATAAAATGCGGGTGTTGGTACTGCATTTTGGCCAAAACGCACAGCTTTTTCTGTGAATAATGTCTGTTTTTTCCCTCACCTCTGTGATTTTATGTAACTTATAGTGAGTTAGCGTAGGTACTGACGGAAGCGGTGTGGCCTCGGCGCGGCCCATCAGCCTATGCGTTTTGGCCAAAATGCAGTACCAACACCCGCATTTATTAGTATGCATTAGTACTTTTGTATGTAGTTTGCTAGTTGGTGGGGGAGCCCAAGATGTCAGCCAGTGTGGCCCACTTTAGAGATACAGGGCAGCCCGCTGTTATATCTGTCAGGGTTGATATCCTGTATGGTGGGTCACCACCCATCTATGGCTGGCATCTTTGGTATCGTTCACATGTGCAGGCTATTAGTATATGCAGTCACTCCTCCCCAATCTGGGCTGGGTTGAGTGGGTGACTGCATATTAGCCTGCCATGAACAAGCTGCTCCTCCACTTTATTGTCTGGCTGACTGCATATCTCCAGGGCTTACGGCCATTGCGCCTGCCCTACGGCGATTGTGCCAATGGCGATTGTGCCTGCCTTATGGCGATCGTGCCTATGGTGACCGTGTCTGCTTTGCAGACCTTCAGGTATTGTATTTTTGGCTTTTTCTGTGAATAACTCCTTTCATTTTGGGCCCATTGTGCATCCAGACAAAAGATTAGGGCCACAATGGGTATGTCTCTGAACACGGGACAAACAGGGGTATCTATTTTGGGGTGCAAGTCTTCATTCATGTGTGTGCTGTACAAAAAAAGCAGTTTTTAAAATGACAGAATTGCCAAAAAAACAAAAATCACATTTTTTCCTTTTGCTTTGCTTGAATTCATTCAAAAACTGTGGGGTCAAAATGGTCAGTACACCCCTAGATAAAATCGTTAAGGGGTGTAGTTTTCAAAATGGGGTCACTTGTGGGGGTTCTTTGGTTTTGGCCGCTCAAGAGCTCTACAAATGTGCCATGGGGCCTAAAACGCCTTCAAGCAAAATTTATGTTCTGAAAGACACCGACTACTCCTTTCATTTTGGGCCCCATTGTACATCCAGACATTAGATTAGGGCGACAATGGGTATATTTCTGAACACGGGAGAAACGGGGGTATCCATTTTGGGGTGTAAATCCTCATTTTCATGGGCACTATAGGAAAAAAATATGTCTTTAAAATGACATATTTGCAAAAATATGAAATTTTATTTTTTCTCATCTAAATTTAATTAATTCCTGAAAAAAAACTGTGGGGTCAAAATACTCATGACACCCCTCAGTGGATACATTAAGGGGTGTAGTTTTTAAAATGGGGTCATTTGGGGGGTATCTATTATTCTGACACTAATGAGCCTTTGCAAACTTGGCTTGGTGCAGGAAAACAAAGCTTTCCTCAAAATGCTGAAAAGTAATGTTAAATTTGTATGTCCTCTAAATGGTTAAAAAAACACAAAAGTTTTTCAAATGTGCATTCAGAATTAAGTAAACAGATGGAAATATATATCTTATCAAAAATTTGTACAGTATGTTTGGACATATTTGAGATATTACAGTTGAAAATGTGAAAAAATGACAATTTTTTTCAAAATTTTCCCAATTTTGGCGCTTTTAATAAATATACACAAATTATATCGGTCTCTTTTTACAACTAAAATGAAGTACAACATGTGGCGAAAAAACAGTCTCAGAATCACTTGGATATGTAAAGCCTTTACAGAGTTATGCTACGTTGAACAACGCATGTCAGATTTCCAAAATTTGGCTCCGTCACTAAGGCGCAAACAGGCTTCGTCACTAAGGGGTTAAGGTACAAAACAGCTTGGTACTTAAGGGGTTAAGCCAAAAAGCTCTATTTTGGTCTCATCCATCCACCTGTCTTGTCCAGGTGAACTTTAGAAAAATGCAGAAAGGCAGTAATGTTCTCCTTGAAGGGCAACTGCTTTTTCCTTGCACACCATTGTTGTTCAATGTCTCCCGATGGTCATAAATATTTATATATTATCTAAGAAAAGCCTTTAGTTGCTTAGAGGTGACCTTGTTTAAATCTGATGTAGTTTTAAGTAAATTCAAGCAGAAAAATCTGGAAAATTTCGAGGGGGTTCATAAACTTTCAAGAACCGTGGTAGTTAACTAAAATCTTATTAACAGATTGAGACTGAATACATATGAATAGTCAATACAAGGATTAGGAATTAAGACTATTTGGATGTTTAGGTGTTACTGCTTTGAGCTTTCCTGTGTATTTGCACATATCAGTAAAATCTGTTAGCAGCACTTGTTGCCAGTTTTCATGTCACATGCTTCACTGAGAATGTATGGCGGCATGTACTATCCCTATGGTTCTGTACAAAGCTGACATAGGCGTCTGTGTGGCACCAACTTTCAGACACAAGACATTGTCCAATGGGGCATGCAGCCTTTCTATGGCAGAGGTATATGGAGCCGTAAGACGCACAATGCTTAAAGGGGTTGTACCAAAATCAACTTTTTTGGTGTGGTTTCACTAATCTCAAAAACAGGGTCCCATGCCCCCCTTTGTTTCTCACTGTGGGCTCCCTGCACCCCCCATAGTGAGTAGGAAATTGAATGGAGCGGAGTCTTGCAAGTGTGATTCCGTTCCATTCATCCCCAATGGGACTGCCGGAGATCGCGGAGTGCTTGTACCTGATTATTTCCATGAAATAAGTAGCACCGCACATGCATGCGTGACAGCCGCTTCATTCATTCTCCTCACTGCGGGTGATGCAGCGAGCCTGCACTGGAGAGGGGGGCATGGACTTCTGGGAATCAGTTGGGGTCTCAGCGGTGAGACCCTCACTCATCAGACTTTCATCAACTATCTGCAAGCTTTTTGAAGGGGTTGTTCAAGTTTTTCTTTTTAATTTGTGCTCCCATAGGAAAACATAATCCTATACTCACCTCTCCTGGCTCCCTATAGCTCTAGCATCCTACATACTCCGTGCCGGGTCTGCTTACAGGCTGCAGTGGCAGAACATCATAGACTGCTGCACAGCTAGTCACAGACCTCAGCCCTTCACCGTTACAGCGCAGACCAGAGCTGCGGCACTGGAGCTGGCAGGGGTGAGTATAGGATCTTTTATTAGGTTTTGCCATGGAAAGCATGAAAAAAATATCTCAGGCGACCCCTTTAAATCTTTAAAGGGGTTTTCTAGGATTTAAATATTGAAGGGTCATCCTTAGGATAGGTCACCAATATCAGATTGGAAGAGGTCCAACTTCAACACCCCCCAGAGATTGTCTGTTTGAAGAGGCAGTGTGCTCTGCATTATGTGGTTGCTGTCCCTGGTATTGCAGCTCAACCCTATTTACTTGAATAGGACTGAGCTGCATAAAGGCAACGTGACTGATGAGCGTCTCATCACACACCGAAGAGGAAACCACAACTGAACGGCTGGAGTTCCTAAAGTTGGACTCCCAATGATTTCATTTAGATGAACTACACTGGGCAATCAATACTGAAGCCCCAAAAAACCCCATTAACTAAAGCAGCGAAAACTGAAAAATGCAAACCTAATTAAGATATAGTACAAAGGTAATAGATCTTATAGATGCGGTACTGATCCAAGGTGGCGATCCCCTCTCCTTGTGCAGCTCCATAGGGTATGTTCACAGGGTGGATTGCTGCGCTGATTTTGATGCAGATTCCATGCCAAAATTCGTGTCCCATTCAATTGAGATTCACGTTCGCAAAAAAAAAAAAAAGGTGACGTCACTACTTAACGCAGATCCATGCAGAATCCACATGGGAAATTCTGCAATCGGATTTTACTATTCAAAACAGCCAAATCCACATGCAGATCTGCAGCAATTTTAGAAGGTGTAAAATCCATGTCAGATTCCGCGGTGCGAACTTGTTCTTAGTAAGAGATATATATTCATTAACCCTTTCCAATCCAATTTCTATCCTGTTTTCCTAAGGGGCTTACTCTTTTTCTGCTGTTATACAACGGCGCTATATGCTGGCTAAAGCCAGTACTGCATGCGGATTTTGATGCGGTTTTTGATGTGGAATTTGATGTGGATTTTCGTGCAGATTATCTGCACAATTTTTGCTACATGTGAATGTACCCTAAATGGGTTTCTGGGACTCGAACATTAATGGTCTATCCTTAGAATACAGCGTGTTTGTTTGTTTATTCGTGGTCCAACCTCTGAGATCCCCATGATCGGCACAATCACGGGACTAAGGCACCACAGAGACTGCTGCTCCTGCACCCTTTATACGTTGTCTCATAGATCTCATTTGTGGGCACGGTGTGCGGACCACCATCTTTCCTTAATCTCAAATCAGGTTGGAAAATCTCCTCCGGCTATTATAACTCATAAGAGTCAAATGCAGTGATATACATATAGCATACAGAGAGGCCCATGGGGAAGACCCCTCATCCCTAACAGGGGGTGTAAGCCTAAATAGGCTCCTCAACATTAGAAAGGAGAGAAAGGAAATGAAGGCACTGACTAGATATCAAGTGCAAGCTACCCACTTCTTCAACCAATCGGAATTTTGCCCGCTTGATGGAGTAAATCTAATAAGATTTATTGGGAACTTTTTATCAGAATCATTAGCAAAATGTAATAAAGTATCATAAGTGCAACCAAATTAAAAGATGTGTCCTGTTTGTATCACAGTTTTTCTAGAACTGTCCCTAGATGATAATTTGATTACAGCAATCAATTGTGATCTGCTGAGGACCCCAGTACCAAGTGTGCAACTTTCCTGCAGCACCACCACAGGACAAATAAAGCATTGCATGATACCCACTGAAATAAATGAGATATGCATTCAATCACAGATGTGCGGGGTCCTCCAGAGCAAGAGCCATGAGCAAGACCAATGTGCAATGCCCCTCCAGGTAACAGAACGGGATATTGAGCTTGGTTTTTAAAACCAGTGTCCAATGGCAGCGAGAATACTTTTTGGGTCACTAATTACAGCTAACTTAGGGTGAGCATTGGTAGATTGTGCTGCTGCTGTTGTTGCTCATTGGGCCCAAATTCAGAAGAGTCTACAAACTTGATGGAACTTGAAAGTTATACTAAAATGAATCCTAAACAGATGGGCGCATGCGCTAATACGCTCGCCACTACAGAGCATATTAGCGCATGAACTAGTGCTTTGTTTGTGACTAATCAAACTTCGCGCTATTGCCCGAGAGTTTGAAAAAAAAAAAAGTGGGCTGATAGATCTTGTCCGATCTTTCTTGCATGTAGTGAACAGGCTATTAGTCTTAGTTTTTTACTGTTCAAACCTAGCGCTATTGTGCACGCAAAAAAGCCCAAAAAACAGAGCGATAGGGCAGGAGCTATCTGTTCTAGCACATAGGGATTGCATGGGAGAAACACGCTCATGAGAATAAAACCATTGAAATTAATGTGCGCAAAAACCTCTGCAAACGCGTTTGTCTGTTTAAGCCCTTAGGGCTTCTTCAGATGTCCCGGGATAAAGTGAAACTATTGATTTTAATGGTTTAGTTTTCACTAGAAACTTAATAGTGAATAGTTAATAGTACGGGTGAGAAAAGATAGGGCAGGACCCATCTTTTTCACGTTTTTTTTTCAAACTCGCGGCACTAGCGCAGAGTTTGAAATGATTGAGAAAAGAAACCCAGAACATTCAGAAATTTCCCTCGTTCAAGCGAAACTACGCTCCGTAGCTGCGAGGGTAGTTGGGCTCAAACATACTGCCGTGGGCACAACTCTTCTCGCCACTACGCAGCATAGTTTCGCCTAATTCAGGTAAAATTCTTCTTCTTCATGGTAGCAGGCAGAAAAAGTGAAAAACCCCTGCGCTCACGGTCTCCAAGGATTGAAACGGGACTCGATGGTCCGTATTACATTTACTTTATTCACAATGCAACACGTTTCAGCAACATTCACTAGTCGCCCTTTTAAAGCATGCTTGAATTAATTAGGCATTAATTGTTATTCCGGGCATTTTATGAATAGGTCATGCTGGAAAAACATTTTCTCTACACAACATCGGTCTGCATAAAAAACGCATGTGTGATTCAGCGGGTCCGTGCGCCGTCTGTATTCAAGGCTTCAGCAGACGGATGAGTTTTCAGAACATTTTGCATTTTCATGCCGCAAAACATGACGAAACAAAGCCATTGATTTTCAATAGTTTCGTTTTCACTAACGTGATTCTCGCGCGAGAAAAAGTAGGCCTTGCCCTATCTTTCTTACACCTTTTTTTTCTATGTGCGAGAAAAGATAGGGCAGGAGGTATCCTTCGGCTTTTTTTTTTACTGTGCGCAATGGTGCAAAGTTTAAACAGTAAAAAAAAGACTTTTGTCTGGCGCTCGTCTGAAGAAGCCCTGAATCCAAGGTCAGTAAAAAATACGGACTGAATGTAGAAAGAAAATACGCCCGTGTAAATGGGCCCTCAGTCCTATTCTTCATCATGCTTTCATTCATGTGTTACAATCCTATTCCCTTCGCCTTGGGTTGATTCTATAAAGGGCCACTAAGGTGATTTTTGTTTTATTCCTTCATTATTCAGCTCTTCCCCATTATATATATATAGTTATTTCTTTCTGTTCCGGCCTCTTTCTCCTCAGATGGTCATGTGATTTCAATTCTGTCCAGCTCGGATCTACTTGGGGTTATGTGTTTATTTTCTAGTCATTTTATCAGTCTGTGTGATGTTATTACATGTATCCAACACTGTCTCTAACACTATGTCCTCTCTCTACCTAAAACTAAACCTCTCTAAAACTGACCTGCTGGTGTTTCCACCCTCCACTAACCGAGCTCATCCTGACATCTCCATCTCAGTGTGTGGCACCATAACTCCCAGCACGCCCGCTGCCTTGGGGTCATATTCGACTCCGATCTCTCATTTACCCCCTACATCCAATCTCTCGCCCGAACATGTCAGCTGCACCTCAAGAACATCGCAAGAATCTGCTCTTTTCTCACTGTGGACACGCTAAAACGCTCACTGCTGCCCTCATCCACTCTCGGCTCAATTATTGCAACTCGTTGCTGATCGCCCTTCCCTGTGCCAGACTCCACCCTCTCCAATCCATCCTGAATGTGGCAGCCAGGCTCATCTTCCTGTCCAGCCACTACTCGGACGCCTCTGCCCTGTGCCGGTCACTGCACTGGCTGCCCATCAAATACAGAATTTAATTCAAACTCACTAACTTCATCCATAAAGCCCTCCACAGCACCGCACCACCCTATATTGCCTCCTTCATCTCAATCTATCACCCAGCCCAGCCCAGGCCCTCCGCTCTGATAACGAAACCAGACTGCGCGCCCCTTTAATTTGAACCTCTCTTTCCCCCTTCTAAAATTTCTTCAGAGCAGCACTAATCTTCTGGAACGCACTACCAAAGGCTACCCGAGCAATCCAGGACTCGCAAAACTTCAGGCGACCTCTAAAAACGCACCTCTTCAGGGAGGCATACCATATCTCCTAACCCAACCCCTCTGTACTCCGCCTGATAACATGCTCCCTGACCTACTGACTGCAATCACTGCTAGCCACCATCAACCGTCCCCGGCAGTCACACCGATTCAACAACCACACGGCTTAATGTCTGACCATTGTCTGTGTGTATAGCATTCCTCACTCTCCACCTCGCCATACCATGCACATCTCCAGCCCCTTTACCTTCTGTATCCCCCCATTACTTGTAGTATGTAAGCTCGTTGGAGCAGGACCCTCACCCCTATTGTTTCCATCAACTGATTACTATTGTAACCGTAGTTCTGTAATTTTTGTACTTTTGTCTTTCTGTATTCCCCCTGTCTATGTAAGGAATATGTTGGCACTATACAAATAAAGATTATTATTATCCACCACAGAAGCTTCCTACTTAGGGACATTGATGATTATCTCACATAGTTATAATAGAGGAGATCACAGCTCATCCTCCTGAATACAGAAAGTCATGATAATTAAACTGTCCCCCTTGCAGGCAGAAATGAAATAACCGTAGCTGATGCTGTGCTGATGCAGCAGGGGATAGATGTAATGGCGGCTGCTAAGGATCAGACAGGGGGCTGAAAGACACAAAAGAGACCTCCAGAGTGTGACAGGCAATCAGGTGATGGCGGGAGGCATAAAAAAAATGTGTCTTTGCCGGAGTGGCCCTTTAATAACACACATTGATGTGGCAACCTTGTTGTATTGCTACTTCATAGATAATTGGATTTTAATAAGACTAGAGCAAAAGTTCACTAATATCTGCCATTGTATGTAGAGTTTTTCTCTATCCCATTTTTATTTGGAAATGGAAACTATCTAAGCCTCCCAGATATTTCTCAAGCGAGCTCATTCCTCTTATTGGCCAAAATCCATAAATTTAGCTTTTTTGGGTCAACAGATGTGCTCATTCTTACAACCAGATGTAACTGGAAGTTTACAAAGTTTATCAACATTTATAACTTCCATAAAAGGAACCCCCCAAAGCCTGGCCCGATCGCAGCTCTTTGCCGTGTAGCCGGCCTGGTGGGTGGTTGGAAAAATTTTGCAATTTGATCACTTCTGAAAAGGTCATCGAAAATATAACTTCTTGGGGTCGTCAATCCTTTGGCTGAATAAACCGTTATCCCTTTCTGAGTTTCCCATCAACCAACTGACCACCCTGTGACACCTCTGCCTAGACCCCCACCCAATCCCTCGATCACATTATCACTACTGGGACTTATGGCTGAACTTTGCATCCCCATGCCTTCAAACTGTTCTGGATTCTGCGGTTCACCCCTCAAGGCCAGCCAGTCTCCTGTCTTTGAAGAAAATGGCGGCATGTAAAAAAACCCATAATATACTCACCTCACCTTTTCCGCTGCCTCTCCGCTCTGGTCGCCGTCCTTCCTAATTGTGCTGTTCTCCACTCATCTCCCTACAGCCGGTCATGTTCTGCTGAGGACTACAGACAATCCCTAGCCTCAGCCTTAGTATGACTGAGGACAGTGCTTGGCTGCAGTGGTCATGGTCTATCCTGCATGTGACCGGCTGTTGGGACTGAGGCCAGGGAAGATCAGCGGGATCTGGACAGACGGCGAGCAGCGAGGTAGAGGAAAAGGTGAGGCGACTGGGGCCATTAACAGGGGTCACTATTGCAACTTGGGACACTAATGGGGGTTACCTTTACTACTAGGGCAACTAACGGGGGGCACTATTACTATTGGGACCGCTAACTGAGGCAGTAATACTATTGGGACCGCTATCTGAGGCAGTAATACTATTGGGACCGCTAACAGAGGCAGTAATACTATTGGGACCACTAACTGGGGCACTATTATTATTGGGGCCACTAACAGGGCCGCTATGACTATTGGGACCGCTAACTGTGGCTCTAATACTATTGGGCTGCTAAGGGAGGCACTATGACTATTGGGACCACTAATAGGGGCACTATTACTATTGGGGCCACTAATAGGGGCACCATGACTATTGGGGCCACTAAGGCCGTATTTACACAGCTGATAGCAAGTTGTGCCCATGATTCTCAGACTCAACCCGCATTGTACGGCACACGGACACCCAGTGCTGTGCGATGTGGGAAACACTATATATTGCATGAAAATAGGACCTGCTTCAGTTTTTCCGTCTCGCACTATTAACGCAAAAGAAAAAAACGCCCGTGTAAATTAACCCATTGAAAACAAAGGGTTACTACAATGCGTGAGTCTTTGCGTTCCCCATTCGCATAGACCTCACGTGTTTTTCTCGACCTGAAGAAGACACTTAGTATTGGGGCCACTATATTTGCATCATTCAATGACTCATAAGATTTAGGCCTAATGCCCACGGACGGATTATCACAGCGGAAATCGCAGCCAGACACCCGCCGCGAATTCCGCAGCAATGTCTGTCTATAGACATGCCATGTTAAATGATTCTCCCCTGCCCACGAGCGGAAATCAACTGCAATTTTCCACTCGCGGAGTAGAATGGCAGCATGTTCTATTCTGTGAGGAAAAACGCACGGACGGCTTCCATCGCTGTCAATGGAAGCCGTCCGTCCCACGATACTTGCACAGTGTAAGCACAGTGGAAGTATCGCGGTAATTTGAGTCACAGCCCAGCGCCGGCACGTCATGCGCTGCACTGAGCAGCCATCCCGATTTGGTCACTATCACCGTGAGGGGGTCACTGAAAGGGGTATTATAGATCTTCAGCCCCCATACAGGCCATCCATTATACCGTGTGTGAATGACAGGGCAAGAGTGCTGAATCAATATCAGGGGCGTACCTATAGGGGTAGCAACTACTGCCGGGCCCTGAAGCTTAGGGGGCCCTGAGGCCCCTCCATGACGTAAGAAGATCCCAGTATTATAAACAGCACATGGCAGGTAGGGGACCGTGTTACCAATTTCTCAACGTGGCCCAAGATCTTCTAGTTACACCTCTGGTGCTGACTGGCGTGTTTTGTTGATTGGCGCTCGTTACAAGAGTCTTACGTTCACACGGCGCAATGCGACTCGGATTTTTCCATGTGGATTTCACCTCTAAAACCGCAGCACAAATTTGCATATTTCTTACGTATATTTTGGCGAGGATCCACACACAGATCCAGTCCCATCATGGGGCAAAATCTATTATTCATCGCAATTCACGCAAAATCGTGTGGGAAATTTCACATGCAGATTTTGCTCATTGACGAGACTAAATCCGTGTGAGGATCCGCAATAACATCCGCAGCAGAAATGCCACGGACGTCTGCCGCAGTTTGGGGGCTTATTCACATAAACACATCTGGGTAGCGTATTGTGCGCCCCAAATTTTCGTGCGTAATACGCAGTGAATAGAACCCGTTTATTTTAATGGGTTTGTTCACATTAGTAGATTCTGAATGCGCATTTCATTTGCACGTTCTGTTTTCGTGGGATTCGCGCTCATTAAACTTAATTGCCCAATGAAATCAATGGGAGCTTGCATGTCTTTTTGGAGCGTGAAAAAAATACAGTAAAACATGCAAAGGCGCGTGCGAAACGCCCATCGCACGAATACACAATGCAAATGCGCACATAAATGCGCTTCCACCCGTGCGAAGTTAGCCTTAGAGGAGGAAAAGTCTGTGTCGCATTTCGCCGTGTAGTATGCATTTTGATCCGTTTTTTAATATACACATTATGTACATTTTTCGACGTAAACTTTTTTTTTCTTAAAAAAGTCTTGAAGTTCGACTCTTTCCTTTCTTTGCTCACAAAAACGTATACATTAAGCGAATGGAAACATACAGCTGTTCATGGGCTGCGGTGTTAAAAAAAGCTATACATTTCCATACGTTTTTTTTAATGGACAGAAAAACGTAGCAGTCTTTGTACTTCAATCACACACAAAAAAAAAACGCATGAAAACGTAGATCAGGCTGAACGCAGTCAAACCTCTGCATGGTGCGATTATGTTTAACCCATTATAGCCTATGGATCTGTGAAAGGTTACATTTTCATCCATTTTACGGATAAAAAAACGTGCGCGTTTCACGGATCAACATATGTCAGTGTGGACGGCCCCAAAGTCCGGTTCCCTTGAGCTGCGGGGGAGGGGAGTTGTCTGGTTCTCGCAGGATACAGCAGACAAAATGCGGTGGCGATACTATATTAGGAATACCCAATTTATCACCCAAAAAGCTATCAATGAGCTGAAGTTTGTTTCCAGGAAGCTTTAGACTATCACGGATCGATGGCCGTTATACACGGTGGGCCATGGAAAATTATCCCGGCTACGCACTGAAAGATAAAAGAAAATCTGCCTTTGTTGCCACTAGCAACCAATCACAGCGCAGCTTTCACTTTACCTCAGCAGTATAAGGGCTTTTACCCACTAGTGGTTTGTTTTAACGTTGCGATATCGCAGCGTTTTTTTCAATGAGACTTTCTAATGTTAACATCGCATCGCACAAAAATCGCAAAGCACAAAATTGTGATTTTTGTGCGATGTGATTCTAAAAAAAACGCAGTGATATCGCAATGTTAAAAAAAAACGCTAGTGGGTAAATGCCCTAAAGAAAGGAAAGCTGCGCTGTGATTGGTTGCTTTTTCTTATACTGCTGAGGTAAAATGAAAGCTGCACTGTGATTGGTTGCTATGGGAACCACACTGTTATGAAAACTGTCTAACAGAAAATCTGTCTTTGTTGTCCATAGCAACCAATCACAGCGCAGCTTTTAATTTACCTCAGCAGTATAAGACATAGCAACCAATCACAGCGCAGCTTTCATTTTACCTCAGCAGTATAAGAAAGGAAAGCTGCGCTGTGATTGGTTGCTATGTCTTATACTGCTGAGGTAAAATGAAAGCTGCGCTGTGATTGGTTGCTATGTCTTATACTGCTGAGGTAAAATGAAAGCTGTGCTGTGATTGGTTGTTATTTCCTATATGGCTGAGGTAAAATGAAAGTTGCGCTGTGATAGGTTGCTATGGACGGCAAAGACAGATTTGCTTTTAGACAGCTTTCATAACAGTGTGGTGCCCATAGCAACCTATCACAGTGCAGCTTTCATTTTACCTCAGCAGCAAAAGAAAAAGCAACCAATCACAGCGCAGCTTTCATTTTACCTCAGCTGTATAAGCAACCAATCACAGCGCAGCTCTCCTTTCTTATGCAGCTGAGCTAAAATGAAAGCTACGCTGTGATTGGTTGCTAGGGGCAATGCACTCTGAAAACAGTCTAAAGTTTTGTTGTCAATGGTCTATGAGCAGCAAAGGATACCAATACACCTGTGCATGGAAGAAAACTGTTGCCTACAGCAACCAATCACAGCGCAGCTTTCATTTTACCTCAGCAGTATAAGAAAGGAAAGCTGCGCTGTGATTGGTTGCTATGGGCAACAAAGACAGATCTTCTTTTAGACAGCCTTGCTAAGAGCGCGGTGGATCAGAGGCTTCCTTTCTGTGGCCGCCATGAGGAAGTACTAATATAATGCAGGTCTGATTCACACACTACACAGGAGGGCAGATACTGCTGGAGATCAGCGAGAACTCCCGCAGGACAGAAACGTGAGCTATTAGCTGTGGGACATCAATAATAGGGGATTGGGAAAACCAGCATGACCGCACAAGTCTCAGACATTAAGAACCACTCCCTGAGCGGCAGTACATTCCACCCGCTGTCAGACGGAGAACTCATCCGGCGCAGGTGTAAAGGCACGTGTGTCAGGAGCCGCATGGAGGTGGCTGCAACGGGGGCCGATAAACACTGAACTGACACTTTATTAGAGACCCCGGCCCTTTCATATTCGGAGATCCCCTGCATGGAAATGACCCCGGAGGGCGGCTTAAAGTCACATGATAAGTTCTCCATGGATCAGTTTCAGTGTGAATCTGGATGGAAGAACCCAGAGACCTGAGCGACTTCCAACGAAGTCCGGCCATCGGTGATAGACTAGCCTGGGCCGGTGTGTCACTGTAGGGTGCGGAGAGTATACTGAGAATGGTGTGATCGAGAAAAAAGATCCAGCGAAAGGGGATCGTGTGGATGGAAACAACCGGTTACCGAAAGGGGTCAGAGGAGGATGTCAGGAATTGTTCTGGTGAATAGGTGTTGCACGGTCGAGAGCAGCCACATACAACACTGGCGCTCCAACTAACATGTCTGAACACACAACTGGCAGTTCTTTGCGATCGTCTGCCACAGCTGTGGTAGGGGATTCTTTACTCACCGCGGGAAGTGCTATCATCACTGAACACCGTGACAGAGCTGTCACAGTGTTCAGTGATGAGGGGACTACCCGCAGGGAATATTTACACGCACCACAGACCTTCCCGGCGTGCAAATGTCCTATCTTTTGCAGGTGTGCGGATTTGCACGCCTACAAAAGAAGGGCATGTGAAGACATCATTGGGAACCGATGGTTCTAATAGACGTGGCCTAAGAGAAACAGAAAGACGAGATTCCAGCAGGCAAAAGAGACCAAATATTGTATCACTCAGCAGCGGAAAAACATCTCCAGGTCAGGTGGATCCAGATTTCTGTTGCTCCGTGCTGATGGAAGTCAGAATTTGGCGCATGCAGCATGAATCGATGGCCCCTTCCTGTCAGCTGGTCACCAATGGCGGACCTGCCAATTCTGATGTTTTCTGAAGAATGTCATCAAGCTGGAGGGTGCTGGCTGTGAGTACAGGTTCCACTACAGGACGTCAGACCCTCGTGCAACCTGCATGGAATCTGTGTGTGACGGGTTGGTCAGAAGCCCACTGGTGGTCATCTTGTAGGACTCTAACAGGGCTCCTCCTGTTCCTCCAGTCCTGATGTTGGGTTGATGCCCTTCTGTCCAGCTCTCCTTGTGTAATGGCCGTGTCCTGGTATTTCCTCCATGCTCCTAAGTGGCGCTAGCCCCACTGAAAAGAGATGGAGAATGCCGGGGACTTCTGCCACAGCTGTGACAGCTATGGCAGAGGATTCCTTCGTCCCCGCGGGGATGAAGGAAACTCCTGCCACAGCTGTCACAGCTGTGGCAGACGTCCGCGGCATTCTCCCTATGTTTTCAATGGGGCTAGCGCTGCTGCCGCTGGCCCCATTGAAGCCACTAGCGATATGCCGGTTCTACACCGGTGTCTTTCTTGCGCTGCGAGGCGAGAGTTTACTCGTGCTCTCGCAGAGCAAGAAAGAAAAATCGCCAGTGAGCGTCCACCCTAAGATGGTGCTGGAAGACACATCAAGTCTTTTTGCTCTGGCACCTATGGATGTGCCATCCGGGAGAAGCAGGACTACCTGTACAACCTTGAATGCCGCTATTACACGTTGTGTCAGTTGGCTGCAGAATGCAGGTTGAGCTGCGCTGATTACGGCCGGCACCTACACCTGTCAGTTCTATCACTATGATGAGGCCAGGTGCCGGCCACAATCAGCGTTTCCCCGCCTGTGTTTTATCATGTCATAGCAGTCTGAGTGACTTGGGGTTATATTGCGATGCTTAAGTGGTTTTCGAGCAGTGTATATCTTACATCTTTGGCTTTATGTGACAGTTGCATCTAATTACTCACTTGACCTGATCGACTTGGTACATCTCAAGTCCCACAACAGTATTTCTAAGAATTTCTGTATAACATCGCTTGGATGACCTCTCCAGCGCTGGGAGGCCTCCGCTCTCAGCCGTGTCTTCATCTTATGGATCTACGCCTCTTCAGGATCAATTCACGCATCTGTCGCTATGAGAGATTTGATTATTTGTGTGAAAATACAAGGAAGTGACCTCAAACGCATCCAGATATCCACTTCACAGGGGTTTTCATTTATAGGTCAAGGAAGAAAACAAATTACGGAGAAGACAACATGAGCCGAGAGCCCCATCACGTCCAAGTCCTCAAGGTTTTCTAAGAAATCCTTCTGAAGTCCAGAAATAGTTGAAGGACTCAACGCAAAGTTTCATGGTGAACAATATCACTTCTGGAGGTTGTATTAAAACCAGATCCTCACAGCCATAAACTACATTTTATGATTCCCTTCAAAAGGGATTTGAAATTTTAACCATCTTTCCCCATAAATCTTATCTGCCCCTTGTATGGCCTCATTCACAATTGTGGTCCTTATTCCGCCATTCCGTCTATCCAGAATTAGCGATAAGCAAATTTTTTTTTAAAGTTCTGTTCAGCCATTTCAGAGGCCGCGTCACCATCTGGACTCCTGGCATCACCATCCTTGGCGCCATGATGCCAGGAAGTTACTGCAGCCTCTGATTCGTTACAGTGCTCACCTGACTTCTAGCTGCAGAGTATGGGAACAGAGAGGAGAACGGGGCAGTGGGAGTGGCTTAGCAGGGTTCTGGGGCAGGTAAGTATATTGACTTTAATTGTTTTCTCACCTGCGCAGCCTTTAAAAAAATATTTTGTTACAACCGCTTAAGTGCCGAATAATTTAATTATTTACGGGTTAATTAGTTACGGCTAATAAAAAATGTCATTTTTTTATTAGCAATTTAAATTCTATGATTCTTTCTGAATTTGGGAGTGTAATGTTTTTAAAAATATTTAGTATAGTTTAGGAGATATGATACAACAGCCGGCGGCCACATTGAAAGCAATGGGATGCAGGCAACCCCAGCAGTGATTTTTGGGAAAGGGTTTGAAATATAAGCCCTTCCCTGAAAATCCTCCCTAGCTTGTGTAAAAAATGAAAACAATATATATATACTCACTCTCTGCCGCTGCCAGGACACAGCATGACCTCCTGCTTGGCTCCCTGACTCTGTATTGAAGATCTTTCAGCCAGCAGGGATTTAAAATCCCCGCTTCCTGAAAGTGCTGTGTCTAATTGGCTGAGTGTTCAGCCAATCACAAGCAGCGCTCAGCCATTCATTGAATGATAGCTGAACACTGCCTGTGATTGGCCACAGCACTCAGCCAATCATGAATGGCTGAGCTCTGTGACTAATTACAGGCAGCATTCAACTGTCATTCAATGAATGGCTGAGTGTGGCCTGTGATTGGCTAAACATTCAAAGATCGGCTGAAAGATCTTCAGTACAGAGTCGGGGAGCCAAGCGAGATTGCGCACTAAGCCCCGTCAGCGGCAGAGAGGTAAGTATATATATTTTTTAATTTTTACACACGTTTGGGATGCTTTACGGGGAAGAGATTATATTTCAAGCCTCCCCTGACCCCCTGAAAATCATTGCAGTGGGGAGTCCCCTAATGGCTGAACACTGTGACAGCACTGTCACAGTGTTCAGTGATGAGGAGACTCCCCGCAGGGGGGAAGGAATCCTCTGCCACTGCTGTTACAGCAGTAGCAGCGGATCACAATCATCGCCCATTGATTTGAATGGTGTAGGAGCTACTTTAAATTTTTCTGCCGAATGCATGACTAACAATGGAGTCAGACAAAGGGTTAAAGTGTACCTAACTTTTGTACATGAGGAATATCACTATTTCTTGCCACTGTATGACCTGTATCCTGCATTTATGACTAGTTTTCCCTCTGCTGTATATCAGCAGATTTTCAGTTCTCTCTGAGCTGGTTGGAGGACTCTAGCTTTTATGCGGTCTTCTATACACAGAGAAGACTGCAGATTCTGCTCTCTAGCTCTCTGTAGCACACGCACAGAGAAATACTGAGCAGCGCAGATGTGATTTCAGTAGATACAACCCAGCAAACAATCAGTTAATATTAGCAGCAGCGTACTTTTGTGATTTCTCCTTCTGCAGCAGCTTCCTGCTCCTCCTCTGCTCTCCATAGATTTCTATGGGCAGCCGGAGTCATCCCCCTCCTCTTCTTCTTGTTCTCAGCCTTGTTATTTCTGTTACTAGAGACAGACTTCACTTGACAACCCGCAGTTAATAGCAAATTAGAAGGGAGACCCCTCGTGGCCAAACTTTAGAAGGACTTTTCAGCACAAAAATGTAATGGTAGGTAAACACAGCCATTTGTACTTTTGCTAGTCATCACGTTGGCTGTATACGGCAAATGAAAATATATACATCTGCAACTGTAATAGCAACTTATCACCCACTTGTCTGCACCGTTCACAACCCCCCCATAACGTAAGTCAACTATTATCAACTCAATCCTCTTCCCAGAACAATGTTCACAAATTGACAGAAAGTTCGTAACCCCCCCCCACCCCCTCCCCTCCTGATTTGGCAGAAAATGAGAGACAGATTGCATAAGAAGAAAATAGATCCGTCTTTGAAATGTAAAATTCTATTTAATCTGAAGACCTTTTCATGTGATGACAAAAAGTGTTCCGCACATTAAAGCGCAAACTCATCACATGTGAGAGGTGGCGTACTACAACTCGCAGACGGGGGTCATATCATGGGGATGGGGTTTAAGAAAGGATTGTGCTGGAATCCAACCGAACCTAATACTGTGCCGGATTAGCAGAAATATACCTGATAGACCGGATCAGCCTGGCCATCTCTGTTGCAGTGACGTCAGGGGCGCAGCGCTGATGCGTGGGTGCAGCTATGATGGCAGTGCCACAGCTGCAGGGCATAAAAGGAGCAAGGGCTGCCAACTCAGGAGTACTCTATCTATATATCTATCAACCTTACTAGACAGTTTTGAAAGGTGTCTAGAAAAGGGGGTGTGGCTAAGAAAAGCTGTAAAATGTGCCAATTGTATTCATGCAGCGTGCCACAATTTTGGCTAAGAATACTGCAAACGAGCGGGTTCATGTCCCACGTGACTTCTGTGCATCTCAGAATTGGGCAGCACTCACACGGGAAAATCGCCCATGTGAATACACCCTTATATCCAGCCCTTCAGCCAATCAGTGTGCAGCTCAGGCCTTGCCAGTCCATAGCAACAAAATATCAAAGTGAACAAAGTCATGTGACCTCTCTCTGAAGGTCCTGACAAGAACAAAGTACAGGAGTAATATTCATATAGGGGCATCTAACCCCGCCTTATCGGTTCTGCTGGCACCTTTTGTATGCCTTATCTATGTGCAAATGTAATACTAAGCAGCCATCGCCTCGGTGTTGGTGGTTGTGTATCTGTATTCAGCACTTGTTTGAGCTCCTCCATATAGCAATTGGGAAGTGGTGTGTATACCTGCTATACCTGCCCTTATCATACGTGTGGAATACACGGGCAGCACATAACCAGAACATACAACCCCGGTTAGAAGTGGATTAACTTGAAAATACAGCATGGACAGTCAAGGATGTCAAACGTCCCTTCGCTTGCTCGGAAGATCGCTCCGCAGATTGCAGACTGGTGCAACATTTCTATCCTTCCAGGGGGGCCTTCACACTGGTGAGAAAATCGCGCAATTTTATCGCGATGAGAGGGAGTGAAAACGCACGATTAGGAAACCAGTGATTTGGGATGCTGCGTGAAGAAAAAATTGCAGCATGTTCTATCTTTTTGCAATATTGCCCATGTGAAGCCCCTGGATGCGAGGCGTTTTTATGTGAAAACAGCCTTGCATCGCTGCGGTGAATCCCTCCACTTCTGCCTTGGCTGAAGGGTTCCCCACGGGGCTGAAGGAATCCCCCGGCACAGCTGTCACAGCTGCGGCAGGGGGTTGAGATATTCTCTCATTGTTTTCAAAGGGGCATCAGCACTGGCCCCTTTGAAAACAATGGAAGAACATCGCGATCACCTACCGCAGCTTGTACAGCTGCGACGGGGGATTCCTTCAGCACCGGTGGGGGTGAAGGGATTCCTCGTGGGGATGAGGGGATTCCCCGTGGGGATGAGAGGATTCCCCGCAGTGAAAACAATGATTTCAATGGAGTTCAATGGTTTCGTTTTCACTAGCGGGATTCTCGTCTGTTAATTGTACTCCTGAGAAAAGATAAGACTTGCCCTGTAGTAGGATTAACTACGTGCAGGAAAGCCAGGGCAGGACCTATTGTTCCGCTATATTTTTCAAACTCCTGCATCATGGCGCGGAGTTTGAACAGGCGGGGAATGTCCAAAAAAAACCTCGTTCAGGCGCAACTACACTGAGTACTGGTGAGCGTAATTGCGCCTACAGCCACTTGGAACCGCCCTTGAGTCGCAGAGAATTTGCCCCCCCCCCCATGGTGTAATATTGGTTTATGCCCACTCTTACATAAAATTGCTTATTTACTAATTACTTGCGCAATTGCCTAGTATATTTCGATCAGTTTGTGTCACCTGAACGTAATCGTATATTTGCAAGCTCATCTCCCAGGAAATCACATTACAGGAAATGTCGCCATCTAGTGACGGAAATTAACACTGAAAATCCGCTCTATATTTATTCGTCTTTATACCTTTAATGTGATTATAATTTGGCTCCCAAATCGTTATACCGCGTTTATAATTTCCAAGAATGGCAGCGAAGCCTCCAACAAGATCATCGCTCATCTCTCCGTCCGCCGCAGGTTCAAGTCCTGGGGATGGTAGGAGAGTCCGAGCGCAGACATAGCCGCAGTCACGTAGCGTGCGAGTCGATCCTTAACACCAAATCCAAATCTGTTGTGACTGCGACGGGGAACAGATGCAACATTATGCAGAGCTGTAATACGTCAGCGTACGGCGGAGGACAACGATGACAGTGATGGAAGGATGGAGCCGCTCACTCCCACAGAACACACATTCATTTCTTGCTCCAACCGTTCACACACTGCATAAATTTAATCAGGCTACGTGCCCCCCTGCATAACCCTCACGGGGCCAACCGCTTCTGACAGAGGAGCAGATGGCTGTCAGCTCGCTTTATGCTTCTTATGACTAATCTAGAAGACTTTGCAGAAAAAATACCCTCATTTTTCATCTTTTTTTTTTTAGCATTTATTGCTAAATATACAGTGATAAACTGTCATGATTGGCGCCTCCCTGTATGGAAATTATCCCCGTGACCCCGGAGTGCGGCATAAAATCACGTGGCAAGTTATAGTTATATAGATCAGTTATAGTGTGAATCCATGTTAGATTGGAAAATCCAGCGATCTGAGCGACTTCCAAGCAGGTCTGGTCATTGGTGCTAGACTAGCTGGGGTCTCACTGCCAACTGTGGGGGGGTTCTCCTACAGCGGCGTGGAGGGTATACTGAGAACGGCGTGATCAAGAATAAACATCTAGTGAAAGGGATCCTATGGATGGAAAAAACAATTCCCGAAAGGGGTCAGAGGAGGATGTCAGGAATTGTTTTGACCAACAGGAGCTGCACAGTCAGGAGCAGCCGAATACAACGCTGGGGCTCCAACTAAGGTGTTCGAACGCACAACTTGCCATTCCTTAGCATGGATGGCTATAACAGCAGACAACCAGTTCCAGCGCCATTGTGTCTAAGAGAAACAGAAAGGGGAGACTCCAAAAGAGCGCAAAAAATTATAGCACTGAGCAGTAAAAAAAAATATCCCCTGGTCAGATGGATCCAGATTTCTGTTGCTCCGTGCTGATGGGAGTCAGAATTTGGTGCAAGCAGCATGAATCGCTGACCCCTTCCTGCCAGTCTGGTGCAGTAATGGTGTGGGGACGGTCTTCTTGGCGCATCCTGCATCCTCTGATAAGCTTGGATGGACACGACGGTATGACACATTGCTGCAGTTCTGAAGACAAAAGAAATGTGCTATAGACTACCTACACTCAGGCGAGCGTGATATCGGACAATGACATTCGGCCTGATATAGCGCTTCCAATGTGTAATTTACAGGCGCTTTTCTTTAAAACCGCCTCCCATCACTTCAGGTAAAGTAGCGATTCTCCGATGCAGCTGAAAGAATCAGCAACTGTTGTCAATGGGAAACCCCACATCGCAATTGCGTATACCTCACACAATGGGCGATGAAAACAACGGGCGATGAAAACAATGGGCGGTGCGTTCTGAGGAACGCAAAAATATAGAGCATGACGCGACTTTTGTTCCCGAATCATAGTGCGTGGAAAAAGAAGTCGCCTGTGTATATTGACGCCATTTTAAAAAATCGGGTTCATATTTGTTGGTCTTGCAACACACAAATCTCATGCGATTTTTTGGACCGCGTGAAAGCGGCCCCAGATGGGTGACTAATAGAGATGAGCGAGTATACTCGCTAAGGCACATTACTCGAGCGAGCAGTGCCTTAGCCGAGTATCTCCCCGCTTGTCTCTAAAGATTCGGGGGCCAGCGGGGGGCGGGGAGCGGCGAGGGAGAGCGAGGAGGAACGGAGGGGAGATCTTTCTCTCCCTCTCTCCCCCCCGCTCCCTGCCGCAACTCACCTGTCACCCCCACCGGCCCCCAAATCTTTAGAGGCGAGCGGGGAGATACTCGGCTAAGGCACTACACGCTCGAGTAATGTGCCTTAGCAAGTATACTCGCTCATCTCTAGTGACTAATAAAGTTCCTATTCAGTGTAGGGGTAAGTTCTTTGCCATCTTGCCCACCATCTTTGTCCAGTCGCTCTATAACTGCTGCAGTTTGCAGCAATTTTGTTAAAATTGTACCAAGAAGCGCCATTCAACCGTATCTTGTGAATACGTCCTTAAAAAATTGCAAGTCAAAGCCTTCGGGGTGTTTTCCCACATTAGGCTCATTCTTGGTAGTTCATTTCAGGTCTTAGGGCTCATTCATACAGGTGTGTTTGTGGCACCAGGATCCCTCAGCATCGGCTCGGCTGAGTACGCGATACCAACTCTGCTCCTGGAATTATCGCGCATGCGCTTGGAGTACCATATTTCCACAGATGCTCCGCGATGTCACCATAGCGACAATGGAGTACCGCGCATGCGCATAAGGGGCAGTAAATTCCAGTAATGCCACAGATGAAGGGCTCAAACCGACTAAGCAGGGTGGTATAATCCATGTTATACTGGGATGGTGATCTCCCAGAGAAATGATCCGAAAATGTGCATTAGGACAACATTGCTAATGATTACCTGGCACTGAGGCCTAATAACTAAATGCTTCAGCAACCTGTAACCACTTCCAAAAGACAATGGTAACAAAGATATATACAGATGAGGGGCGTAACTAAAGGCTCAGGGGCCCTGATGCAAAACGAGACCTGGGCCCCCCCTCTATCTGTATCTGTACCCGTACCCATACCTAAACCATGCTGCACAGAGACATAACTTGAAGCTTCTGGGCCCCAATGCAAAATCTGTAACAGGGCCCCCAACTATAATGCTTTATTCATAGTACTGGGCTCCCTATATGGAGAAGAGAGGCCTTATGGGCCCCCTAAGGCTCCTGGGCCCGGGTGCAACTGCATCCCCTGCATCCCTTATATTTACGCCCCTGATACAGATGATGGACGGTATATAGATGATTCTGTGTAGGAGAACGTATAAGGAAGCTCGCTGCATTTAGAATGACATACCACGTTTAGATGAGAATAGTAAAAAATGGACTAAATGTGTCAACAATCCCTGATAAACTAAGAATACATATTTATGTCATTTTTTGGAGTTATACAGCGGTCCAAATCCGAGTCCGTTGGACGGTTGATGTTACACAAGACGGCCGTACAGGATTATTATATTTTCGTCTCATGAGTTACCTCATTTAGCCGATTCTGATCGCCCACATAGCCCCAGCACTGATGTAGAGCTCAAAACCACATTTATTATATGAAGGTGGCAAAAGCCAAGCATTCGTTCATCCCCTTAGGGGCGCGTGATTCAAGGCGATGAACCCATGCCCTCTCCTTCTGGAGAAGTTTACGATCACCAGTGCCCCGGCGTCCTGTAGGTCTCATTATTTATATGCCTTTGAACGTGACTGATTCGGGGTCCTTCCCATGTTCTTCCCACATGTCGGTTGCCAGGCTTGTTGATTCATTGCGATTTATATTGCCAAAAACTGGATCAGAAATACTGGAGAAATGGCGCCTGGAAACACTCATGAGCTCAGCTCCTGGCACGGAAGTAAACCACTGGACGCTGTACCCTAGAAGGACATACCTGGTGAGGACGTACCTGCAGCTTCGTTCACACTTGCATTATGGCGTTCCCCGCTCTGGGAACAGGAAGGCAAAATGCCAACCGGCTACGGTTCCGTACTATGACGGAAATGAACGTCGCCCAACGAACCCCATTGATTATAATCGGGGTCCGTCGGGCTCCTGTCCTGCCGAATAGCACATTCCTGAACAGATTAGTGCAGCATGCTTCACCATTACATCCGGGAGGCTCTGAGGTGGATGTGAACAGGGCCTTATGGAGACCAATTACTTGTGACTTGTCTACTACAATCTGCAATGGCGCATCGGTCATGAGTAGAGATGAACAAGCATGCTCCGTTAGGGAAATTACTCAAGCGAGCATCGGCATTTTGGAGTAACTGCCTGCTCATCCAAAAAGATTTGGGGGGCGGCGGGGGAAGAGAGAGAGAGATATCGCCCCCCCCCCCCCCCCCCCCCGTTCTTCCCCGCATCTTTTCGGACGAGCAAAAAGTTAATCGAAAATGCCGATGCTCGCTCAAGTAATTTCCCTAACCGAGCATGCTCGCTCATCTCTAGTCATGAGTACTTTCAAAGGGGACATCTATTAAGTGATCCCTGATGGGCACTAAAGGCAGCTTTATCGTCCCGCACCCAAACTACAATATGAAGGGAGGCAACTCTACTTATTGTCTGGGTCGGTGTGCCATAACCTGTGGCCACAAGTGGGTGCCGACGTGTGAAACGATGACGCCGTTTGATATAGACGAATTTAGCAAGAGTGAAGCCCTGTCTCAGCACCACAGAGAGCGGAAAGGATGTTCCAATTTGGACACAGTATAGATTCTTCATTCTGGGGGGTATATAATGGGCACCTGGGGGTCCTAGCAGTGTTCTTTTTCTAACTGCAACTAATACTTCTGCAGTACATACGATCTACACTGCTCAAAAACATTTCGGGAACACTTAAGCTTCTGTGACTACCTGATGCACCCTGTACATTAGTATGCATCATTAGTCTAAGACACTACACCTGCTTTGATTGAGCAGTGCAGGCTGCACGAGCAGTGTTGACCAGTCAGAGCAGCATGTAGTGTCTTAGACCAACGTTTCTTAACTGCAGTTCTAAAGGCTCCCCAACAGGTCATGTATTCAGGATATCCTATAGTAAGAACACCCAAGGCAATGTCTGAGGCATCTACAGTAATTACATCACCTGCACAATACTGAGGAAATCCTGAAAACATGACCTGGTAGGGGCCCCGAGGACCGGAGTTGAGAAACACTGTCTTAGACCAGTGTTCCCCAACTCCAGTCCTCAGGGCCCCCAACAGGTCATGTTTTCAGGATTTCCTCAGTATTGCACAGGTGATGTAATTATTGTCAGTACTCAGACATTGCCTTGGGTGTTCTTACTATAGGATATCCTGAAAACATGACCTGTTGGTGGTCCCCGAGGACTGGAGTTGGGGACCCCTGTCTTAGACTACCAATACATAGTAATATACAGTGTGCATCAGATAGTCAGAGAAGCAGTCAAAGCTCTAAGGGTTGCTTTAAGTGTTCCCAGTACAACCCCAGTTGTTAACTTCATAGATATCAATCTGTCCAGTTAGGAAGCAGAAGTGAAGAAGTGACTGTGAACCAAGTCCACCTGCTTTGGTGCAAATGAAAGTGACAGCAGGAGACACCACCAAAAAAGGTCTGGAGACAATTCCTCACTATTTCTGCGTTTTGTTGGTGTCGTCACTAGTGGGGCATGAGACTACCTGCAGCCCATCCAGGTTGTAGAGGTAGTCCTTCTCCACTAGGATAGCACATCTATATGTGCCAGCACAAGGTGATTTGCTGTCTCCCAGCATAGTCTTAGGACTATTGAGGAGATAGCAGGACACAGGTCTTTACACGAGGAGAGCTTATCAGGGCTGTAGAAGGTCATCAACCCAACATCAGGACCGGAGGAACAAGAGGAGCACTGCAAGGACCCTACAACATGACCTCCAACGGGCTACTGACCAAACTGTCATAATCAGATTTCATGGGGGCCCGACGTCCTGTAGCGGGACCAACACTCACAGCCAGCACCGGGCAACTACGTTGGCATTCGCTAAAGAACACCGTAACAGGCAGGTCCACCATTGGCGCCCCGTTCTCTTCTCCGATGAGCGTAGCTTCACATGTAGCACATGCGACAGTCATACAAGTCGGGGCATACTACGGCGAACCTTATGCAATGTGTGATTCCAGTGTTCCCTCAGTGTTTTTAAGCCGTGTATTTCTACTGGATGGCAAGGAACCCGAGCCCGCCCCTTGATATTTCAGCCCCGCCAATAGACTCCAAGCACATTGTGAAATCCTTTATTCTCTCTTGGTATGGAAACTTTTATAGTCCTACAACTCTTCCAAGACCGCTTTTTTTTCTTTGTCTGTCCGGGAGTTGTTTTTTACATTTTGGGAAACGTACTGTAAATCTGACTCACAATTACAAATAGCGACAGTAAATGGTGAGTATTAACAAGAAGCCTCCTAAAAACGTAAATTACAAGGAAATGCGATAAGTGGGCTGCGGGTGAAGCTTCCATCTGGTCGTGCCGCCGGCATGAGAAGAATGCGGATCGCCATCCAGCTGCCTTGGCGAACGCAGCGATGGCTGGAAAGCAATTATTTCTAACATGGTGGAAGATCACAGGAAGCTAATAAAACATTGTGCTGATGGGGTGCAGCGGCTTCAGTGTGGCATTAAATTCACAGCACATGGGCAGTAGGAATGCGCAGATGAAAGGGAAGGGGAAGATTTTACGGAAAAATGAAGAAATTCTCTTTCGAAATCGCCTCCCAGGTCGCATCAGCGATGCATAGTTTGTCGGGGTGCGAGGAATTATTAGCTTTTGCGCTGCTAGATTTAGTGATCGGAATGATTGAGATCACATTCTAACTAACTCTCAGTAGATCTTTACGATGGCGGATCAGCGGGACCGCGAACATAAATGTCCTTTCTCTTCCATTCTTTAGTGATTAGTTAGTTGCAGGCAAAATCTTATTAACCCCGTGGGTTCACTTTGTAATTGGGGAAAGCGAGTGCCAAAATCCAATAACCCAACTCTCCTAAATTGGAAACCGGTCCAAGGCCTCTACAGCGACACCTAGGGGAAGGCAGCATTACTACAAGTCAATTTCAGATTTTTTTTTTAACAAGGCTGGGAATGTAAGCCAAAGCCAAAATGAGCAGATATCCACATACAGACACCCTGTTTTTAGGGGTTTTGGGCCTCATCAGTATACAGTAGGTTGGTGGCTGAGATGCCTAGGATGTGGGTCAGAAGTGGCATGAATGGGTGGCACTGTAGAGGCATTGCTCCATCTTCTCCTTTGCATACATTTCCCATGGGAGCCTTGCACGACCTTATGTCTTCTCATACAGACTCGGTGGCCTCCCTTAGGGGAAAGTTTACTCAAATCTCCCAGGAACAGTGCTCAGCCAAAGTTCAAACAGCGGCTCAGCGGGGGTCCTGAGCGGTGAACCCAAGCCAAGCTGATGCTGCTTCCTTACCATTAACAAGCATTCCAATCTTTTGCATGGCGACCACTTGGGGCTTTTATTCCGCTGCAGCTGGCTTTTTTATGGTTCCACTATGGTGTGGGGATATGTTATGGGGCATGATTTCGGTCCATTGGTTGTAAGGGCAAGAACCATGAACACGGAGGTGACCCTGACATTCCAGACAATAATGTGCTATCGACAATGTGGTAATACTCTAGGAATGGTCGGCCATACTTCCAACAAGACAACGTGCCGCGTTACAAATTCAATGCTGTGTTACGTTGGTTGGAGGATAGGGGTGTTCCACGATTGGACCGGCAATAAAGACACTTCTCGGGTGTATGGGTGTCAGCCCGAGTACTTGGTGGCTTTAATCCTGATAAACACTTGGGCCTCATGTCCACGGGCAAAAGAAGAATTAAAATCCGCAGCGGATTTTAACTCTTCCCCTGCCCGCGGATCCGCATCCCATAGCGATGCATTGACCACCCGCGGGTAGGTAAATTCCCGCGGATGGTCAATAAAAGTGATTTTTTTTAAAAACGGAGCATGAAAAAATCTGGACCATGCTCCATTTTCGTGCGGGGCTCCCGCGGGGACGGCTCCCGCGGGCTTCTATTGAAGCCTATGGAAGCCGTCCGGATCCGCGGGAGACAAATAGGAATTTACTGATTTTCCCCGTGGACATGAGGCCTTAGAGCAGATACCCGGGGATGCACAAATTAGGTTTCATAGATGTGCTAGCTGTATTTTCTGATCCCTTGGTAGCTAGAGGCACTAAGTGTCTGTATACCTATTCACATCAAACACAGAACCTCTTTAAATGTATCAGAGTCATCTCTGTGCTCCCCAGGGAGGGGAAGGGTTAACATGTCTATAATGATGAAGGGATCAGAGAATACAACTAGCTACAAAGTGTCCAAAAGTTTCTCTGCACAACTTGCTGGATCCCACAGCTGATTCTCTGATCCCTTCACATCATTAGAGACATGTTAACCCTTCCCCTTCCTGGGCAGCACAAAGAGTACTGATACATTTAAAGAGTTTTGCTCACGGTGGAGCACATTTTTCCCCATTCTCGTTTCCTCTGACGGATCCATCCCCTCGTTTTCAGACATTGTTATTTTTTATTTATTTTGAAAACAAAAAATAGACGGGTTAATAACGGATAAAAGAAGGCGGATGTGCGCAGCCTCACATGACCGTAATAACCGATGATACGGCTGCGTACGGTCTCAGAACCGAGAGGTCAGAGTTCACAACGCACACGACTTCATCATAAAAGATTGTAAGTAACCGATAAACAATTAAGAAATCAAAATCTCTATGGGTAAAAAAAAAAAAAAATACAAAAAAAAGTGCAGCAGCAAAAGTTATAGCAAATGTGGCAGCCGTCTGTAAACATACAGGGTACAGCTCGGGGCGTATTGTTGGGGGTCCAGCGTTACTCTGGTGGAGGCCCGACTCTCGTAGTTCTTGATAAATCCTCTGGACTCTGTGATGTAGACGGTGAGCGATCGATTCCTGAAAAGACAGGGTGGAGTTTGTCATTCGGATGTATGGCACATGGATATTGTTTACCCGCACAACAATGGCGCACCGCACTCGCCCTCCCCAAACTACGACACAAGTGGGAAAGAGCAAATTGTCTGGATGTAAGGGGTACACGGCTTAGTAACTGTTAAACTTCCCCGTAGGTGGGTCGTAGGAAGCCAGGAAGTAGCAATGGAGCTACTTACAAGACGCTGTGTGCAGTGTTGCTCCCCAGCATTATCTAGGCCTCCACCAGTACAATATTGTGTTTATTAACCCTTTGCAATCCAATTTTGGATTCAGTGTTTCCTAGGGGGGCTTTCTCTTTCTGCCATTATACAATGGCGCCATCTGCTGGCTAGAGCCAGTACTGCAGTATGGGACATGCTGGAGAAGCCCCCCAAGCGGCCAGCAATATACAGTAAGAATACCCTGCCGGACGTCTTCCGACACCAGAGCTGTACAGCCTTCAATCAGAATGTCTGCAGACGTAAGACAGTGGATTGGAAAGGGTTAATCCCTTACCAACATCCACCATACATGTACAACGGATGTCGGCTGTCAGTGTATAGAAGGGGCGCAGAAGCCTGCTTTGTATGCAACAGAAGTCAATTATATTTAACAACTGACACCCAGCTGCAGCGGCAGGCATCAGAGAGAACTAGAATTGTGGCCGTTTAACCATCAGCTTTAAATGTTTTGCCAGAGGGAGTGTGGGGGGGGGGGGGGAGGGGGGGACGACACTTCTTCTCCCAAATAGCCCCCACAACGAGATCACCGTTGGTTACCATAGTAGCCTGGGGCTTTGTGAAGATCCCCAAACTAGCCATTGATTTCTTCCAGTTAAGTCCTGCTTTTGGCATGGCTTAATAGAATGCCTGCAGAAGTACGATATACTGCAATACTGAAGTATTGCAGTATATTGTATGTGTGCTCAAATGATCTCTAATTTAAGTTTCCTATGTGAGCTAAGAAAGAAAAAGAAAGTTAAAATAAGATTAAGAAAGTTTTGTTTGCATTTGGCTTGGCACAACTGAACTTGCACATTAGGTAGACTGAGTGTACAATATAAGTGATATGTAGGGTATATCCTAGTCACAAGAGAGAGCAGACCCATGAAATAGTCATAGTCATAAGGCATGTATCTAAATGTGTCAGGTTGATGGCTTATAACCTTTACTATTGTATTTCTACATTACATTGTGATATAAAGTGGCTGTACATGTGTGGGGGATGGGTGAAGTACCGGATTCTCTAAAGTGTGGGTTCAGCTCATTGTAAGCACAAAACTGACAATCCTCAAAAGGGACAAAGAGAAAATCTGAGAGGATGGAACATTTCATGGACTCATTTCTCTGCAGTTTACTCAGGATTACTCAGTTTACTGGACACACGAGAGAGAGACTCGAGGAAGAGGGGAGAGGGGGGCGGAGTTTGCTGCAAGACTTTCGTTTTGTTTATTTCTGTTTTTGCTAACTACGAAAAGTGATAAAAATCCAAATAAAAAATATTTGATATAAAAAAAGAGGGTTTTGTTGGTTAATACTAAATTTTAAAAATTTTTTAAAAAGTCTAAAAACATTTCTTTTCTCAGGCGTGGCATGAAATAGAAAAAAAACTTAAAGAATTAAAAATTGTTATGTCTGTGTTCACAAAAGTCCAGTTTACTAAAATATCACATTATTTATCCCGCACACTGCAGACAGTCAAAGAAAAAAAAACTATTCCGGAATTTCCCTTTTTTGGTCACCCAGTCGCCAAGTAATTATTAAAAAAGAAAAAAACCATGACAAACTTGTATGAAGTACCCCAAAAACGTACAAATAACGACAGCTTTTTCTGGAAAATACAAGCCCCCACTCAGCTGCACTAACAGACAAATAAAGTAAGGAGGGGGGGGGGGTTCAAAAAATGGTGACAAAAAGCCATTTTTAAAGTTTTTTTTTGAGCCGAGTGATGTATTTTTTTTACCCACCTGCTCCCACCCTCTGAAGTCGGAGAGCGGCACGGAAATCTGACTCTTTTCATAGACTTGTATGGGAGATGGCGCACACGGGACCCTGAAAAGAGTCAGACTTTCTGCTGCTCGCCGACTTCGACGGGTGAGAGCTCTGGAACGCAGGAGCGGGCGAGTACAAAAATACATCAGCCAGCTCCGTGTGACGCACCCTACAGGCAGCATAACTTGGTTTATAGTGCTGGGGGGACGCGATTGGTCCCTTTTAAAAAAAAAAAAAGTTTACCGTATATACTCGAGTATAAGCCTAGTTTTTCAGCACATTTTTTTATGCTGAAAAGGCCCCCCTCGGCTTATACTTGAGTGAGGTAAAAAAAAAAACAAAAAAACAAAAAACACAATACTCACCTCCTAGCCGGTGTCTGTGTCTCCAGCACAATGGTCTCCCCTGTGGTGCGGCAAGCTGCTTGGAAAATTCTCCCCGCGGTCATGTCTCTGCTCAGCTTTGAATTCCCCCACCGTCAGCACTGTGTAGGCAAGTGCTGTGATTGGATCGAGCGCCAGCCAATCACAGCCGGCGCTTCATCATTTACAGCTATTCAGTGGATGACATCACTGAATGGCTGTGATTGGCTGGCGCTCGATCCAATCACAGCACTTACACAGCACTGACGGCGGGGGAATTTAAAGCCGAGCAGGGAGATGAATGCAGATAGGAATTCTCAAGCTGCTTGCCGCACCGCCGGGGAGACCATTGCGCCGGGAACACAGACGCCGGCTGGGAGGCGAGTATTGCATTATTATTCTTTTATCTAGTATATACTCGAGTCAATAAGTCTTAACAGTTTTATGTGGTAAAACTTATTGACTCGGCTTATACTCGGGTCGGCTAATACTCACGTACATACGGTAAATTAAGTTAACAAACACCTGATTTAACTGTTTCATCCTCTGAGGATTCATCCTTCTAACGAATCATTTAGGTGGAGAACGTCTATTTGTTCCAGAGGGTGCGATACAAGAACAGAGGAAGAAAAACGTGTGCGGTGGCCGAGGCTTCACGGACGTTCACCTTGGTCTACCAGCAGAAGGTCTTTTACACAATCCTGTAAGACCACAGAGAGAGTCGGATACTCCAGGACGGTTTTGTTTTTGAGGTTTTCTAGAAGACTTTTACTGGAGTCCAGTTGATAGTACCTAGAAAGAGGAGACGGAGAATGGTGAAATGCCCCACTACTGCTGCTTTTAAAGGGGCTGTCTGGTTACTAGACAACCCATCTTTGATAGCGCTGCCTGTACTTTAAGGATAAGCAGAACTACAGCATACTTACCCTTCTGCTGCCGTCCTGCTATGGTCCCAGTGACCGATGACGTCACAGGAAGTCAGCTGACCCCACAGCCAATGAGAGGCTACAGCGTCACGTTCCTGAACTCATCTTTCCCAGGTTGAGATTCACCACCAGGTATTAGTGTTAGGATCCATCTGAGAGCTCGGTCACCTGGACGTTGGTGGATGGGCCAATGTAATTCGATCAAATTATATACCAAGGACCTTGTATTATTTAATGTGGTTAGAGTATAGATTATAGGTAAGTATACCTCTGATAGTAAGCTTATTTTGCGAGCTGTTGCCATTTTTGGTTTCTGCTTCTACGTTCCTGAACTCCTGGCATCAGGATGTAAGCACCGATGCCAGGAGAACAAGCGGTGAGGCTGCAGCCTCTCATTGGCTGATTTCTTATGACATCATCTGTCAACAATCACAGGGACCACAGCAGGACTGCTGGATGCCGACGGCAGCGGATGAGTAAGTACAGTTGTTTATTATTAAAATACAGGCAGCGCTATTGAAGTGCGGTAGTCCCCTATAAGGGGCTAATACACCTTCCACAACTGTCAGACAAGTCATCATTCATGTAACATCTGTTCCCATCAGCTCCTCCCCCACATGAACGTTCGGACAAGTGTTCATGTGTTTAGGAAGTTTAGCTACAGTCAGACATCTCTAGCGCCAACTAATCTATCAGGGAAGGCAAGGACTTGGCACTGAAATTCAACGTTCCCGATCCTGGTTCCCTCTGTCTGATGACCGCCCCCATACACATCAGAGAGTCGTCCGATTCCAATGTTTTCAGCAGGTTTAGACAACTTAACTATAATGTATATAAAGGGGCCTTCAGTTTTGGCTAAAATGAATCTGAAGGCTATCTTAAAGGGGTTGTCCAGTTGTAAACGATGATGGCCTATCTTCAGGCGAGGTTATTAATAGTGGCAGGATGAGGGTCCATGGCCTGGGATCAGTGTGCACTGCGTTGGCAAGAAGTATGGCTAACGTATGTAGATGCACAAGCCTCAATACATCAGGCTGATCTACGGGCCGCCCGTATACCCTGTATGCGGTCTACACCAGTGTCTGTCATAAATTATAGTAAATGGGGTGAACCACAGATTTCCTGCTCCTCATGCCAAGTGCTGCCCACCCTCTTTTTATCCATTTATTTTTTATGAGCCGAAGTCAACATAAAATTGCAAAAAGTGACGCATTTTGGTGCACAAGATGACATGCATCCAAATGTAAGACTTTATAGCCTAGTTTACTGACAAAGTGTTAAAAGGGCTGTACCAAGATAAACTATTATCAACTATCCACAGAATAGGGAAGAATAGTCTGCTTGGAGGAATGGGGGGGGGGGCTCACTGCTGAGACCCCCACCGATCCCAAGAATTGGGGTCCCATTTTCCCCGCAGTCAAGAGGAGATTGAATGGAGCACATGTGCAATACCGCTCCATTCATCTCAATGGGCCCACCGTAGATAAGTGTACAAACCCTCAGCTATTCCCATCAGCCCCACTGAAATCAAGGGAACAGTCAAACCTCCTTTTATTCTGACGTCACTGCGGATGGGAGACGCATACCTGCAGTGACGAAAAAAAGGGGAACACAGGATCCTGGGTTTTTGGGATCGGAGGGGGTCTAAGCCGTTAGAGTATCCTATGGATAGGTGATAAAAGTGTATCTTGGTACAAAATCCCTTTAAGTAAATCCGTCCCAATGTGTGGTACAGAGGCGTAAAGGGGTTTTCCCCACTATTACATGTATCCTCTATCCACAGATGTCAGGTCACCGGGGGTCTGACTGCAGCGATCCCACAATCTATCCATCCTCCATGGGAATGGACAGTGGTGAGCATGTGTGACCAGTGATCCATGCTATGGGATAGAGGAAGGTTGCCGAGCGCATTGATCTCCCTCCTTCCCATAGAAGTGAATGGAGTGCTGGTCACGCATGCACACATTCATAGGGGTATGTAGATGTCGAAATCACTTTGGCTTCTCAGTGGTCGGATCCAGAGCAGTCCAACATTTATCCCTGGTCTAGTGAATAGGGAACAAATATCATTAGTAAGAAAAAACCCTTTAACCCTTTGCAATCCAATTTTGGATTCAGGGTTTCCTAGGGGTCTTTCTCTTTCCGCCATTATACAATGGTGCCATCTGCTGGCTAGAGCCAGTACTGCGGTATGGGACATGCTGAAGAGGCCCCTGACAACAGAGCGGCCAGTAATATACAGTAAGAATACCCTGCCGGATGTCTTCTGACATCGGAGCTGTACAGCCTTCATTTAGAATGTCTTCAGACGTCAGACAGTGGATTGGAAAGGGTTAATGTTGGAGCCTTCGACAAAACCCCGTGACCATACCTGTCCGGGCCAGGAGCCATCCTTTCTGCCAACATAAGCACTTTCACGTCGGCCGGTGACCGCACGTACTCTCTCAGCCTGAGGAAGGAAACAGCGGTTACATATCACCAAGGAGGTCCCCCCACAGCTAAACAGGTACTTCATGCCGGACCGGGACTCAACAGACTGAAACGGCCCACTGATTGGGTGGAGGGTGTCTGGAGGGTGTCTGATGACATTGAAATCAGCGAACCTACCATACTACTACTACTACGGTTCTAGATAATGCAGTGCCCTATTAGGACATACAGGGCGGCTGGAAAGTTTGTGAACACCTCGGAATCTTTCATATTTCTGCTTAAAACTACAACAGATTTTCACACAAGAGAACCAAGTTAAAAAAAAGAGTCTAAAATATGAGATTTGGTCATTTATTGAGGAAAATGACCCAACATCACATGTCCGTGAGTGGCAAAAGTATGTGAACCTTTTGGATTAGCAGATACTTTGAAGGTGTAATTAGAGTCATGTGTTTTCAATCAATGGGATGACAACCAGGTGCGAGAGGGCGGACTGTTATAATGAAAGAACAGAGATCTATCAAAGACGTTTGTGGAAGTGTATCATGGCACGAACAAAGGAGATGTCTGAGGAAGAGTTGTTGATGCTTATCAGGCTGACAAAGTTACAAAACTATATCAGGAGTTTAGAATCCACCAATCCACGGTCAGACTGATTGTGTACAAATGGAGGAAATTCAAAACCGCTATTACCCTTTCAGGAGTGGTCAACGACAAAGATCACGCCAAGAGCAAGACGTATAATACTCTGCGAAGTGACAAAGGAACCCAAGGTAACCTCTAAGCAACTAAAGGCTTTTCTCCCATTAGCTAATGTTAATCATTGTGAGTCTGCCATCAAGAGGACACCGAACAATAATGGTGTGCATGGCAGGATTTCACAGAACAAGCCGCTGCTCTCCAAAAAGAAACTCGCTGGAATGTTTTCGAATAGCCAAGTCAAAGTCCTAAACCTAATCCTATGGAAATGTTGTATAAAGACCTGCAGCGAGCCGCTCATAGGAGGCACCCCACCAACATTGCAGTTAAAGGAGATGTCCCGAGGCAGCAAGTGGGGTTATACACTTCTGTATGGCCATAATAATGCACTTTGTAATATACATTGTGCATTAATTATGAGCCATACAGAAGTTATAAAAAGTTTTATACTTACCTGCTCCGTTGCTAGCGTCCTCGTCTCCATGGTGCCGACTAATTTTCGGCCTCCGATGGCCAAATTAGCCGCGCTTGCGCAGTCCGGGTCTTCTGTAGTCTTCTATGGAGCCGCTCGTGCCAGAGAGCGGCTCCGTGTAGCTCCGCCCCGTCACGTGCCGATTCCAGCCAATCAGGAGGCTGGAATCGGCAGTGGACCGCACAGAAGAGCTGCGGTCCACGAAGGCAGAGGATCCCGGCGGCCATCTTCAGCAGGTGAGTATGAAGACGCCGGACCGCCGGGATTCAGGTAAGCGCTGTGCGGGTGGGTTTTTTAACCCCTGCATCGGGGTTGTCTCGCGCCGAACGGGGGGGGGGTTTAAAAAAAAAAAACCCGTTTCGGCGCGGGACATCTCCTTTAAAGGTGGTTTTTATGGCGCAACAGGCTACAATTTCTCCAAGTCGATGTGTAGGATTAATAGACCATTACTAAAAATATTTAGATGCACCAGATACTAAAAGCAAAGGTTCACATACTTTTGCCAGTCAGACACATACCAACTGTCGCTTCAGTTTGCAGTGGTGTCCTGGACGCTGCAGAGTGGAACCGGGTTGTCTTCAGTGAGGAATCGAAGTTTAGTTTGGGCACTGATGACGGCCATGTTTGTGTCTAAAGCCCTGGGGGTGAGCGCCTCAATCCTGCCTTTACAGTGGAGCGGCACACTGCCCCCTGCTGGTGTGATGGTCTGGGGGGCCATCGCATACGACAGTCGGTTCCCCCTAGTAGTGGTACGATGGACAATGGCAGCCCAGCGATATGTTCAGGACATCCTGCACATGTGTTCCTCTCATGGCGGCTTCCAAACGGCTAGAGGCAGTACAACAGGGTACTAGAGTCTCCATGCCCCCCCGATGGGGGAACCACTTGGCGCTACATTACAGGTATGTACGTACTCCACCTAAACCAATCAGCTGTGACACGGTTAGTACCTACCTCTGACGGATGGTTGGATCAGACTCCGCCGGGTCGATGTACGTTTTCAAGATCTCATTAAGAGTCTTATTCTCCGCCACCCTAAATAAAACATAAAGCGACATTAAAGAATACCACTTCTCCTATTTTTCCTGTCGGCCATTTGTCCCCTGACCTCATCTGCTGTGACTCCAGGAACTAGCTAAGGGGCCTTAGAAATCAGTAGATTGCCGCTTATCTACCGGGCGTTTACAAAGGCCGTTTCAGACTTGTTCCCTGCAGCGTTTCTTAACTATCAGTATGACATTCGCAGTTTTCACGGAGAGATGACCCGCTAGCGAGGAGTTCTGTTACGGCATGAAACACGCAATCACCGGATGAATGAGCGTTTACTAGCTTGTCAGGTGATCAGCGGCACAAAGATCATTGGCTGTGTAAGGGAAAAAGCATCATAAACGAAGTTGTGGTGCTGTCAGGGGGGCGACGGGGAACCGGGAAATGTCTTTTTTATACTCGCCGGCACCCGATGGTAAAGTCTGCACATGGTCTGAAAATCTGAGGACTATGGAAGAGGCATGCGCCGTGTGTGGACTTCACCAGTGCGGGAACGGGGCAGTGGGGAAGTATAGAAGCACATCCCGGGCTCCCTGTCACTTCCTAAAACAGAGCCATAACTTAGTGCAGAGGCGACAGGTTTCTTTTAAAGGGGTTATCTGGGACTTCCCTTTAAATGACCTACCCTTAGTATAGACCATCAATAGTTGATCGTGGGAAAAATTGATGCGCGGGCGCAGCCCACCCAGGAATCCGCTTCATCAGGCCCGCTTTTAGCACACGGACAGATAGCTTCATTCGCATTGCAGCGACCGGGGTTGGTAATGCAGCGCAACTCCCATTCAATTCCATACTATCGCGGCCGCAGCAGTTCGCTTCCAATGACGGCAGGATGCATCACAGCGGATCGCCAGGGGTCCCAAAAGACAGCCCCTCACTATCTTGAGGAAAGGTCAATAGTTGAGTCTCGGTGAAACCGTCTTAAAACCGTCTGCACACGACCAGGTGGGCGCTCACAGCCGGCATCCGCATGTACCTGCCTTTTCTGTCTCTTCTCTGTACTGCGGATGGGCCGCACGGCTCGCCGTCAGACATGCGCAGTACAGATTTGGTTTATAAACCCCTGCTTTTCCCACTTGATCACTAGGCGATGACGGGGAATCAGCGACCTTTCCGGCAGGGCTGCGAATCAGACTGCTTCCACTGACTTTAATGTAAGCCATCCGGACTCTGCGCAAATATAGAACATGCTGCCATTTTTCCTCCACTCGTCTGCAGGTAAAACCGCTTTTCGATAGCATGCTATGGGCAGTATTTGCTGCGGAATTAGGAGGCGGACACCCCTCCAGATTCTGCAATGCAAATCTGCCCGTGTGCAGCCGGTGTAAGTCACAACGGCCATCTTTAGCAGCTAAGAATCTGTCATCAGAGGGGTTGTCCGAGTCTTTTATTACGGACGAAGTATCCTCAGAAGAGGTCATCAATAGTTGATCAGCAGAGTCCTACCGTTTGGGATCCCTGCGATCAGCTGGATACCAGCCTCCGCTGTCAGTGTGAATGGCACTGGAACCAGATAGCGTCATCGTATTCCAGTGGCCTGGGTTGGTACTGCAGGTACAGCTCCCACTGAATCTGATGCAATACCAACTCATGCCACTGCAATTTTGACAGTGCTGACAGCAAGCCTGGTGATCAGCTGATTGCTAACGCTCTTAAGTGACTATCTGCGGGTAGGCCATCATTAGTAGAAGTCCCAGACAACCTATTAAGTCACACAGGCTTTACAGAAATGCACATTGCCTTGCACAATTGAACCACAGATAAGAACATCAATTGCATTTCTTCGTTCCGGACTTACTCCATACGGTAACTTACCTCTTTTCCGTGTACTCGGCCCGACTCTGCGGGAACTGGAGCTTCAAATGCCAAAAAAACTTCTGTTCTCTAGAATGAGAAGGACAAGAACGTCATAAGAAACTCCACATCACACTTCTACACGAGCGGCTTCTATATTTGTACTAGGCCTGATTCTCCAAGAAGAACAAGGCCGATCTCCGACGCGTTTCACAGCCAAGTCCGTCCGTCTGCCTACGGCTGAGCCGTCACATCCCCACACAGAGGACTTATAAAAGGCGTCTTTATGGGCTGTAGGCTGGACTCTCGCCCAAGGAGCGGCCCGCTCTGAGGTAATGCTCAAGACACACGCCTCGGCTGCTGGCACGCTCGTCTCCCGCTCTGCGTCACTAGCGTGACTCGTCTCTCCGTGCGCCGAGGAGGCTTTCTATTGCCTGCATAAAGAAATAGGCATTTTTTCCCTCCGTGTCTGGAAAATGCAGCGACTGAACGTGACGTCAGCGCAGACGGGAAATGTCTGACAGGCGCCCGTAACAAGCTGGGTATTATGTAATAGGTCAGACCAACCTGCATTCTGGCAGGAGCTGCGCGGTAGTACAGTTCATACCCAACCACTTGAATGAGGGAAAGCTGCAATACCAAACACAACCTGTGGAGCGGCGCTGTCTCCGAGCAGGAGGTGGACTTTTTACCTAACTTTGCAAACCTCAACGAGCGTTTGCCATTCTTAACCAGTTTCTACATGCAGGGCCACAGAAAAGTAGCCCACCTCCGATCCCGGCACCGCACTCTTCGGGGGAGGCTTGGCCTCCTGCACCGTCTGGCGTGTGACGCCCCGTTCGGCTTTATTTCACCCTACTGTTTTGTATTTCTGCGTGTGTCAAATCCAAAAAATGCTGTTCTTCCCGCAACAGCGAAAAGCATCCAGGAACAAAACCACCTGCTATACGTTGTATTCAGGGCCGGGATCCGAAATGGCGCCAAACCGGATCTCTCGCAAACATGGAGCAAGAGAGGCCTCCGTCAGTCTGGACCCATCGCTGCACTGGCTTCTTATCAGGTCTCGTGAATTCACAGAATACGAGGTTCTGGTGTGCTGAAAATCCCCACCGGACTCACAAAACACCAGAAAATTCAAGTCACAGTATCATCAGAGGTAGGCTACATCTCTGCTTGCAGTCAGTGAATTACAACATGCTAGTTTACAGTCAGAGAATGGAAATCCATCCTGCCCACTCGCTGCACATACAGCTACAGTACCTATCATAGCTTTCGTGGATCTGGTTCACCTTGTGGGCAGGAAGGATCAAGACAGATTTCTGGCGTCTGGAATGGAGCATATTTTCCATTCACCAACAACAAGCAGAGATCTTGAAAACCGTAAGGAATTGGGATGTGAAAAAAAATGTATAAAAGTTACACGCTCAGTATACAACGTGCCACATTGGAAAGTGCATAGTAGAACTAGAGGCGCGAGAGCTAAAATGTGGTGCCAAAAGCCCATTGATTTCGAAGGGCCACCCGCATCGGTGGTTTTACTGCAGCGTGTCCCCCTTTGGGATTACACGTGTAATACGCACCAATATAAGCTATGGGGATATAAGATATGTATGTACAAGAATATGTTAGCTGGAGCCGGCCATGATAACTTGCACCCAAACCCCCTGGAGCAAAAGTACAGCCCGGGCCAGCAGCGGTGCGCCAAACCCCGAGGGGCTGCCTTCTCTGCAGATACAAGCGCAGAAGACCAAACATCAGCCGGGAGCGGTCAGATCCGCAACAGAACTCGCCAGGTTATCGCCCTCCTCCGATCTGTGGGTTGGCACACAAAAACCAATTCTAGATGATAATTGTACGATCGCTGGGGTTGGCGCCGATCACTAGAAGGGGAATCCCAATCCCCCGACCGTACTGAGGAGTAGGATTGGAGCAGCGATCATAGATGCACACTGCCGCACCATTCATCTCTATGGGACTGATGGAGATACTAGGATATGGGTGCCTGGTAATATCCCGCAAGCCCATAGTGCCCATTCATATGGTGGCACTCAGCGAAACCCTGTTGTCCTGATCTATGGGGGTCCCAGGATAAGCCCCACCAATCAGACATTTATCACCCATCCACAACCGATTTGGTGGGCGAACGCCTCTAAGATTTGCAGAAAGAGGAATGTTCCTAATTAGGGCTCATTCACACGAACGTACACGCGTGTGCAGTACACAGTGGATGGAGCCCGTTAATTCACAGCTGCATATTTTTCACTAGTATTCCGACTGCATGAAAAAAAAAGCGCAACATGTCCTTTCTTGGCGCGCGTTACATGCCGAAATAGCCAACTGAAACCACCGGGCTGAGTAAATACGGAGAAACCTGCAGAGTTGGGCAAGAAATCAATAGGAGTTTTTTTCTTTTTTGCGAAAATAAACCGCAGCTTGACATACGCAGGAAATAGACATTCTTTGGTCCATAAATACGAAGCACATTACACAACTGAACACAGCGTACGCCCGTGTGAATGAGCCCTAATGGCGCACAACGATGATCAGCTGCCTATAAGGTGCGGCAACTCCCAAGAATGCTGAAACTCCTGAAGGTCTCCAGCAGATGGACTTTTAAGAATGTGAAAGCGTCACTTACTTGTAAGGGGAGGAAACTTGCGGCGCCCCCCATAAACCCCCATCCTCCTGCTCCGAGCGCGGCTCTACCTGCGGCGCCCCCCATAAACCACCGTCCTCCTGCTCCGAGCGCGGCTCTACCTGCAGCTCTCCCCATAAACCCCCATCCTCCTGCTCCGAGCGCGGCTCTACCTGCAGCGCCCCCCATAAACCACTGTCCTCCTGCTCCGAGCGCGGCTCTACCTGCGGCGCCCCCATAAACCACCGTCCTCCTGCTCCGAGCACCGCTCTACCTGCAGCGCCCCCCATAAACCACCGTCCTCCTGCTCCGAGCGCAGCTCTACCTGCAGCTCTGCCCATAAACCACCGTCCTCCTGCTCCGAGCGTGGCTCTACCTGCAGCTCTCCCCATAAACCCCCATCCTCCTGCTCCAAGCGTGGCTCTACCTGCAGCTCTCCCCATAAACCACCGTCCTCCTGCTCCGAGCACCGCTCTACCTGCAGCGCCCCCCATAAACCACCGTCCTCCTGCTCCGAGCGCGGCTCTACCTGCAGCTCTGCCCATAAACCACCGTCCTCCTGCTCCGAGCGTGGCTCTACCTGCAGCTCTCCCCATAAACCACCGTCCTCCTGCTCCGAGCGCGGCTCTACCTGCAGCTCTCCCCATAAACCACAGTCCTCCTGCTCCGAGCACGGCTCTACCTGCGGCGCCCCCCATAAACCACCGTCCTCCTGCTCCGAGCGCAGCTCTACCTGCGGCGCCCCCCATAAACCACCGTCCTCCTGCTCCGAGCACGGCTCTACCTGCAGCGCTCCCATAAACCACCGTCCTCCTGCTCTGAGCACGGCTCTACCTGCAGCGCTCCCATAAACCACCATCCTCCTGCTCCGAGCACGGCTCTACCTGCAGCGCCCCCCATGAACCACCGTCCTCCTGCTCCGAGCGCGGCTCTACCTGCAGCGCCCCCATAAACCACCGTCCTCCTGCTCCGAGCGCGGCTCTACCTGCAGCGCCCCCCATGAACCACCGTCCTCCTGCTCCGAGCGCGGCTCTACCTGCAGCGCCCCCATAAACCACCGTCCTCCTGCTCCGAGCACGGCTCTACCTGCAGCTCTCCCCATAAACCACCGTCCTCCTGCTCCGAGCGCGGCTCTACCTGCAGCGCCCCCATAAACCACCGTCCTCCAGCTCCGAGCACCGCTCTACCTGCAGCGCCCCCATAAACCCCCGTCCTCCTGCTCCGAGCACGGCTCTACCTGCAGCGCCCCCCATGAACCACCGTCCTCCTGCTCCGAGCGCGGCTCTACCTGCAGCTCTCCCCATAAACCACCGTCCTCCTGCTCTGAGCGTGGCTCTATCCACCGCCGGCACACAAGCAGCGTGGGGCGGCCGGGACAAGCCGACTTTGTCTGGAAATATCCATCTACAAGCAGCCGGTTTAATCAGAATCCGCCTTTTAACACTCGATCTGATGTTTCGATCCCAGAACAAACAGGAGGCGCACAAGAGGCCCGTGTGATCGCCGGCACGCCGGCCGCGGCGCAGGGAAGAATGCTGGCTGCCGGGAGCTGCTCCGAGATTCCTGTGGACACTTGTAATGTTTGTGAAGCAGTCAGTCCTGCGAACCCAGAAAGTCTCTCACTGGTTTCCATTTGGTTTCCGCCCCTGGTACGTACGAAAACACGGAAAGCCTCAACGCTGCGCCAAAGCAGCTCAGGTGTAATGCAGTAAATACAGGGAGAAGGAGGGAAAGAAAGAGCGAGTGAGACAGACCAGAGACGGATCGATCCTTACGGCCAGCCTTAAGCACGTTACTTGGCACTGAGAGCGGTGACGGCTCTTACACCCCTTATTGCCATGCTGGGTGCCCACAGTTCTGGGAAGGCAGATGGGGTATAGCCCGCTACCATCTTTAGTCAGTTGATTGGACTGTCCTATTTTGGCCACAGTCTTTTCGGATTGGACTACCATAATATGTGCGCATATATGCATCCGTAATACGGACACCGGCCCGGCCTGGCCTGAACTCGCAGCATTCTTTGATGCTCTGGGTTCGGCTGAGAAGACATCGGTCGGGCAGGAAACTCATCCTATATGTGCGCCCATAATAGGATTGCGTGAAAGCAGTCTTACGGGGGATGTCAGGGACTTCTACTAATCGATGGCCTATCCTCAAGATAGGTGGCAGGGTCTACTGCCGATCAGCTGATCCCTGCATGTAGAGCGTTGGAAGAAGATAGTGCTGCCAACATTGCAGCCGCCCGCTTGGGTTCTGCAGGCGGAGCTCTCACCGTGCTGCAATACTGACAGCGCTCTCTCCTTCCAGCACTGCCGGCGCCGGGCAGCAGCTGATCAGTGGGGGTCCCAGGCTATTGATGATCTATCCTGAGTGGAGGCCATCCATTGATCCCATTAGTTCCAGGAATAGAGGCTCATTAGAGGCTGATCGCTGGAGTTCGGACACGGTCCACCAATGACTGCTTACCTCCCAGGTCAACATCAAAGTTGTGGCGATACGTACAGCGACTAGCAGGCAACCAAAAAGGTGCTGCAAAGTAAAGGGGATGTTTGATCTATCAGCTCCCAGCCGAGCGCTTCTGTCCGGCCGCAGAACTCTAAACATTTCCCCTACAGTCCAGGAACGTTTCCTAGAAGGGCTTCCTGCCACATGCCATCCCGGGACGAGGCCTATAGGGGCGGCCCCCAGAGCGGGGCCCCGACGTTGTCCCGTTAATACCTGGGTGACATATTATCCTACAAGTTACACATTAGCTGTAAAACCAAACCTGTTCTGCGGCGGCCAGGATTCTCTCATCCGTGGGCGCAGTTCGCTCTGGACGCGTTCCGTCTATTTACACAACCGGTGTCTGGTTTCCTTAGCTGTGTGTAACCGTCCTGACCACATCCACGTTGTATAAACACGTGCTGCTGGCTGCAGGACGCCGAGAACCAACGGCGATGTCCTCACCCATGTGGTCAGCGGAGGAAGGATCCGGCGGCACGCGGCGTTGGGGAGTACAGTAAATATCCCAAACTCCGCTGATGCCAACGATGAGACCGCAGACGCTGCGCCAAATCACAAGCCAGCGAGAATGTGTCTGACGCCACTAGAAATGGTTCCTATTACAGGATGGTAGAAGGAATTCCTATATACATTAAAGGGGTTTTCAGGACTTAAAGGGGTTGGCCACCACAATAAGTGGTGGTTCGTTGCTCAGGATTACCTCTGACCATCGGTTTCCCGGGCTAGGGTTCTAATACATTGAGCTGATTTCTGCAGGAAGTAGACAGCGCCATTCACACTGCAGTGGCCATGCCTTGTATTGCAGGCAAAGTTCTCATCCATGCCAATGGGAACTTTGCCTGTAATAACAAGTCTGGCCACTGCAGTGTGAATGGAGCTGTCTGCTTCCTGCAGAAATCAGCACTGTGTACAACAGCACTGGCCTGATGAACAGCTGATCTGTGGGGTGGCAGACCCCCCACTGATGGCATATTTTGCGGATAGGACATCAATAGTTTACAATTGGACAACCCCTTTAAATACTGATGACCTTTCTTTAAAAAAGACTGTCGCTATCTGATTGGTGGAGGTCTGACTGTCAGCTACCTGGTTGATCAGCTGTTTTAAAGAGCCATGGCATTTGGTAGAGTGCAGCAACCTCTTCCTTGGCCTATAATGTCACATTCATTGGTCATATAACCTTTCTTTAGCTTGGTCCTATACAAAGTGGGATTGGGCTGCAATACCAGGCACGGCCACTATGCAACGTATGGAGCTGTATCTGTAACAATGAAGAGGCCACAGCCCCTTCGAACAGCTGAAAAATCGCCAACGAAAGTATATGGGAGTGTAAAAAAAAAAAAATGCTGCGATTTTTGCCTTTTTACGTTCCCATATACTTACAATGGCGATTTTGATCCGTGAAAATAGACCAGGATAAGTCACGCGATGTCTTGTTTTTTTTTTTTTTACATACTAACCGGTCACGGATGTTACATGCGTGTGCGCTGCGCTTTTTTAAGCATACTACCAGACGACAGTGAAAACAAAAAAGGGGACATTTTTTGCACAGATGACACACGGAGGTGAAAATAAAACCACAAGCGCCGCACGCTGGATCTTTTTTTTATAGACCCAAACTGCCGTGAACGAGCGCCGAATCCCATCCTAAATCCCCGTTCGCGGATGCAGAGTGAACACAATGAGGGGCCGCGCCGGCAGCCGGCTCTGCCCCATAAACCTACGGCTATAGCCACACGGAAAGCCCAATTTTGGTCAATGAAAAGCTGACCGGTTTCGCGGAGCGTTTTACGCCAGAGTTCAGTTTATAACGCAGGAATGTCGTCCGTTTTTCAGAAACATGAAGGAAAAAAAAAACAGGAGGCGGCTCTATTAATACCCTCATTGCAGTCAATGGGTGCGCGGAAAAACAGCACAACGCATGCCATGCGGGTTCACTCTGTCTTAGTGATCGCACCCAGTCACTGCAGGGAGCAGCTTCTGGTCCACGAATCGCAGCAGAACAGAACAAGCCAAGACGGCTTCCTGATACCCCTGCAGGGTTACACCGGTCTGTGCGGTGTATACAGGCATGAGCACATATATATCCTGTTATCCCACAGCCCCGGCGGCCGCATACCTGTCACACCTGAGTACATAACTGCTCCCCCACATCTGAGCCCACCACAAACATCCCTTCTCTTTACCTCCATTTAGCGGGGTCCGGCCGCGCCGCTCCGGCCGCGCACACATGAATGGCTCACTATGTTTACCGAGCCAGGAATTTGCAGGTTTTCATTAAATCCGCACAGAGCCGCACTCATTATAGGGAAAAAGAATTGACTGTCAATTCAGTTTAATTTGGCAGAGACCCATTACATTTCACATCCTGGGGCGACTCGCTGCTCCGCGGACCGCATCTTAACCCCTTAGTGACCCCCAATACACCTTTATATGGCCGTCACTAATGGGCTTTAGACCTGCACATACATCTTTGTAAGGCGGTGGCTTGTCTGACTACTGACAGCCAGGAATGGAGAAACCTCAGATCCTGGCGGTTTAACCCCTTGCATGCCACAAACAGTAGCAGCTGCAGCATGTGACAGGTGGAGGGGACTCTTTCTGTCATTTGCCAACATATTCTATGTACCCCAGAGTGGGGCCATTAAGATATTCAACTCATCCCCAAACCACACACGCCCTCATATAACGGTCAGCCAGTTACGGCTCTTGCAATGCGATGATAAGAATCACTTGGTCCTTAAGGTACAAAACAGGCTGGTGACTAAGGGGTTAATAGAGGTCTCATAGAGGTGCGAACAGTCTGAACCAACTGCCATACAACTGACACACTATTGCCAATACCAGCGACAATCGCAGAACAGTCACGGACAGACAGACGAACCAGATTGGACTGCTGTCCCATAACGGGTATCGGGGGGGGGGGGGGGGGCGACACCCCATTAAACTTTTCGAGGCTATTGGATATGAAGATGTTTTCCAGGACTCCCAAAAATAAGGAACACAAAATCAGAATTGGCTTTGATGAAACTATACAGCGAATGGCCCCTTTATTAGAGACCCCCAGACCTCTCCCGATCAGGCGATCCCTGCATGGAAATGACCCCGGAGTGCGACATAAAGTCATGTGACAAGTTCTCCGTGGATCAGTTTCAGTGTGAATCCACATTAGATGGGAAAATCCAGCGATCTGAGCGACTTCCAGTGAGGCCGGTCATCGGTGCTAGCCTAGCCGGGGCCGGGATGTCACTGCCGACCCTGTGGGGTTTTCTCATTAGCGTTTTTTTTTGCCTTCCTCTAGATCAACATTGGGGGTAATATGGCTGAACTGGATGGACACAGGTCTTCTTTCGGCCTTACATACTATGTAACAGTATGGAGAGTATACCGAGAATGACCAGTGGATGCAAACAACTCATCGCTGTAAGGGGTCAGAGGCGGATGTCAGGAATCATCCTGATGAATTGGCGCTGCACAGACAGGAGCAGCTGAATATAACGCTAGTGCTCCGAGTAACATGTCCGAATGTACAACTTGCCGTACATTAACACGGATCGGCTATAACAGCAGTCCACCAGTTCCAGTAAGAACTAGGCCAAGGTTCAGGGGACAAAACAAGCGCAAAAACAGGGTCACTGAGAAGCGGGAAAACATCTCCAGGTCAGTTGGATCCAGATTTCTGCTGCACCATGCTGATGGGAGGTCAGACTTTGGCACAAGCAGCATGAATCGCTGACCCCTTCCTGTCAGCTGGTCAGAACATGTCAGCACCTCCATCTAATCTGCAGCAACTACAAGAAGCTTCCTGTCCGCAGGGGCCGATATTCCTGCTGAACGATTTCATCCCCCAGTGGAATCTACACCATGAGGAATTGCTGCAGTTCTGAAGGCCGAAGTCCAACGCCCTACTAGAAGGGGGTCTCTAATAAAGTGGCCATTCAGTGCATATAAGGGAAGTATATATATATACCGCCATCACCAGAACAACTTCCGCTGATGTAGGAGATTCTGTAGGATGGGAGCCAGCAGCCGAGCAAGAAGACCTAAAGGACACGAGACGCGGCAGTCTAATGCGGAGAGAGAGACACCCAGTGGACAAGTCTGATCTGCTCTCCGATGCACAAATCTCAACACGAGCCGGTGATAATCACAGCAATCATTTACAGGGTTTTTTCTACATTCTAATACTTTTGCACAATAAAAACCCACAGCTCCGGCGCTGCTTAGGGATTTTTTTCCCTCATTCACCGTGAGAGATAAATAACCTGACGGTTCTATCCTCTATGGCCGTCTGCACTTTACTGCATCCGGTTCCCGTACGCACATCTGAAGTGTGTCCCAGCCTGACCGAGGGTCTCCGGACCCCATCATACACGCATGGAATGTTTGGCGTCGGATCTGGAGGGCAGCGGTCAGGCTGAGACGCGCTTCAGACGCTCGTATGTGAAAGGCGTGCAGCAGAGGTCGGTGTGGACGGGGCCTTAGACCCAACATGTGATCCTCTAGTAGCTCATATAACATACTGCCTCCAGCAGGGCCTAATGGGTAGATACAAGAGGCAGGCGCGGCCGGTACCTTTGTAGGACCCCGGCTGCCATAACAACCTTTCAGCACCCCCTGTTTGCATTGTGGAGGTGCTGATGGGGTGTCAAATAGATTCCCATTCTCTAACCACTCAGTAAGTTACAAGTTGGGGATCAGAGTTAGAGCTCAGGCGTATCTGCACTCATTATTACACGTGCAATAATACAGAGAGCGGAAACCCCATTGATTTGCACTGAGGTAATCAGACATTTGTGGAAAAAAAAAAAAGTTTGAGGGTGCAACCCGCTTACTAGTAGCACATCACCGGGGGAGAAGGGGTTAAATACAAGTATTTCGTGCCGTTTCACACACAAGTAAAGCCTTTACCTGCCCACACGGGTGTCAGATATAATCCTGCTGCAGCTGATATACTCGCCATCATACCTACCTCTCTGATAAACACTTACGGAGGAGTTCTAGTCTAGCCGAACCGTCTCTGTGCCCGTTGGTATGCTTTGTACCGGAGTGCAGGATATGGCTGTCTAAAGGGGCTGACTGGTTGCCTAAAAAAGTTGTTTTAAAGTCTCCAGCGGCCGGATCACAGTCCATCATCCATAGTAAGCAGGATCGGCGGATTGACTGCGGTCACATGACCCCCCCCCAATGACGCAGCGTTCTGTCTGCCGATCACATGGTCTACTCTCTGGGTAGTGCCACCAGCCAAGATGGAGCGAACCCGACGGCCGCGTGTCTTCGATCACACGTGATCTTCTTCAGTCTATGGAGGGCGGGGCTACCCGAGAGTAGTCAATGTGATTGGCAGATGCAACGTCACGCCGCTGCAACAGAGCTTCATGCTACTGGTTACGAGATCGGAGTCCCCAACTACATTCAATGCTGCTTCCTAAGGATGATGGGCTGCAATCCTGCCGCTGGAGACTTTGCAATAACCTTTCAGTTGAGCGGACAACCCCTCTACAGGGATTAACGAGAATAAAAGGCTAATCGGTGGGGGTCTCAGCGCTGATCCTGAAAATGGGGGTCCCATATCCCCCTCTTTCCGGCACTGTGTGGATGCTTCTCCCACAAGCAATTACATCATATTGAATAGAGTGAAGGCCAAGCGCTTGTTCTTGTCCATCTCCCACAGCGTTACGGACGGAGTTTGCATGCTTGGCTGTAGTTCCATTCAGTTTCCTCTTCACTATTGAGGTGGGGGGCGCCCAGCTGCGGCTTGTCCTGAAGTGCGTGGCAGCGATGGCCGCGCTTGGGCACATCAACTCCATTCAACAGAGCTTGCGGTGGGACAGGCCATCGCTGGACGCAGGGAATGACAGGTTAACCCCTTGAGAGACTAGCGCTATAACACCATGGTGGGCTGCGGAGGGGCACAGGGCTGTACAATACTGGAGGACGTCCCACTATTTTCTCACCACCCAAGAACTTACTTTTTATGGAAGAAGGTGGAGTTTGCTTTCCTTTTTGAGAACCCAATCGGCAGCAACTTCAAATCGATGCCTTGTCTTCGCGCTCTATTCTTCAAGAAGTTCAACTGAAGAAGGAGACGGCGGTCAGGAATAAAAAGAGAAACGGGTGCGCGTTAGGAGGCGGCACGTCCGCGAATGTCACATATACAACTCAAAACTGTAAATATGGCCTAAAGCTGCACATTGATGAGTCTCCCGTATCGCCGGCTGTAATGCGCTGCACTACAATCCATGCTATATTAAGGACCACAATCTACATGGTTGCGTCCATTAGTTTCCATTCCCCGTTTCAGCCGTCCAAGATAGCGGATGCAATCTTCGGGCTACAGTATCCACACAGTGCATTGGTAGTGTTAGACGACTAATGCGCTATACCTGCTTCCTGATTGGCCAGAGCTGCTCATGTGATCAGCCCTGCACAATGTACATCAGGCAGTTTGAATATTGCTGCAGCCAACTGGATGGATAAAAACCAGGATGGGAGCAAAGAACTGCAAGTAGTCTACCTCCTACCCCTCCGGTCCTGGGACCTTTAACAGCTGTTAGGCAAACACCCGTTCAGCCGCCAGCTAATTCCCTCAGCTCTCCCGGATCAATGTGTTTACCATAGGAAAGAGGTAAGCTGCTAACAGCTCCAATGTTGGCTTATCTCCGGAGGGGGGCAAAAGGATCGGGAGTTGAAATCCAATATGCTAGATACTTCTTGCCCCTGACCGTAATCTCATCTATTACGGATGTGGATGTATTACTGAAGCAAACACATACAAACTTGTTTGATGCTTGCCGAGGCAGCATGACATCCCTCAGCGCCGCATCCGCCACCCTGCCGGCGTCTTCCAGAAAGCGGTAATCTGTAAGTAATGAACAGTCATGAGATACGAGCCAACACTCAACCTCTGAGCCGGAGCCGCACGAATCACCACGGACTCGGACAGATCAACTCAGAGGGATGTGTGCAAAATTTTCACCCCCCACCCTTCTCCTTGCATTTTGCTAACTGCAGTAACTACATGAAGAGATCCGTGCCGGACCCCCATCGGAGCGGCTGGACTAACACTGCGGTAAACCTGGCCCGGCTCCTACAGGGCGGAGGATACAGGAAAGCGTCTCATCCCTCCTCCGATAATTCTATCACTACTGCAGGGAAAGAGCTAGTCACATACTAACTGCTTACAGGGGTTGTCCCATTCCCATCTCAAGCTATGGATCCTCAAATAGAAGATGGAGGGGATCCGCATGGATCAGCTGTTCCCCCCAGGCTGGTGTCCTTGAGTTGTTTTGCTGCAGACAGCTCCATACATTACCCAGTGGCCTCGGCTGGTACTGCAGGCAGAGTCTTATTAAAGTGAAAGCTTTCTGCAGAAAAACGGGTCAATACAAAAAGACACTAACCCGAGGGTATAACTGATCACCCGGGGGTCCCAGGCAGCAGACCCCAGCCAATCTGCTATTAATTACCTATCACAAGGACAGGTCAGCAATAGCTATAAGTCAGATAACCTCTTTAACGTGCACCCCTACTTTCACAAAACTTTTGACATGTCAGAAATTTTGATCAGTCATGGACGGGGTACGGAGACCCCTACTGATCACTGAAGTGATGGGGCAGACGCGTTCACCTGAACACTGTCCACTGTGCTAGTGAATGTATGAGCCATAAGACCGCTAACATCGTCTGTCTGAGGATCACAGCTGAAGGGGCACGGTACTCAGTGGAGGGCTTCTGCTCCACCGCTTACACTTATGTGATATCACTGTACATCTTGGGTTACTTTCCTGAGAGTCAGCTCATCTATGAGTTTTATGGATGTGAAACAAGGATTATCTGCTAAATGGTATATCAAAGGGCTTCCTGGATTCCATATCAGTAGGGGTGCAGAGCCCAGGACCGCAGCCGGACAGCGGTCAGGTGTGTATGAATCAGGAAGAAGACAGCGCTGTTCACACTGCAGTGGTCTGAGTTGGTATAGCAGCTAACATTCCTATCAAAGTCAATGCCAAATACCAACCTGGGCTGCTGCAAAGCGTAAGGAGTTGTCAGCTTCTGGCTCTGTACACACTGACAGCGGCCTGGCGAACAGCTGATCGGTGGGGGTCCCGGCGGCGGTACCCCTGCTGTTCACTACTGATGACCGATTCAGAGGACAGGCAATTAATAGTTAAGAGGTGGATAACCCCTTTAAACTGACAATGAGGTCTTGGTGCAAGATTCTCACAGACAATGTATTCTATAGCCATGGCTGCCCAATTATGGCAAAACTACACCCCTCAGCCGGTCCCGACAAGCCGGAAGCTGTAGAGTTCTGCAGCAGCTCAGGAGACACAGGATAAAGTTAGCATGGAAATATCTGAGCAGTTCATCCTCAGATAGCGCCACCGCTCGATACGAGGGGAGGCTGAGAAGTTCTTGGCTTTACGAGCTTCACGTCAGTGAAAGTTCTATCTTTGTAATACTTTGTAGACAAACTCTGGCCTGACCTCATGTGCGATTCTTAGGTTATGCAGGCTTGAAGACAACATGGCGGCGTCCACAGCAGATTCCACTGCAGAGGAGAGCCGAGCGGTGATGAAGTTCCTGAAAGGGATGTCGGCCAAAGACGTTCACGGTGACATGGTGCAAACATTAGGTGACAAGCGCCCTTCGTACTCAATAGTGAAAAATTAGGTTGCCAAATGTAAAACCGGCCATTTCAACACAGATGATGAAGACCATTCCAGGAGACCTCCAGTGGTGGCCATTCCAGAAACTACAGGCACCATCCATGACATGATTCTGGAAGACCGGAGAAGTTGATGAAACTCTGAACATTTCCAGAGAAAGAGTTGGGTCCATAATGTTCAATCATCTAGACACAAGGAAGGTGTCTAAGTGGGTCCAGATCAACAGTGTGCCCATGTGCAAGCCTCCGGGGAATCTGCAGCGTTTTCGGCAGGCTGCTGATGCTTTCCTTTCTCGACTGGCGATGATGGATGAGATATGGATTATTATGTATGATATCCTGAGTCAGAAGAATGGAGACACAACACTTCCCCGCGTCCAAAGAAGTTGTCATCCCAGGTGAAGGCATCTGTCTTCTGGGATAAAGATGGGATACTGATTGTAGACGACCTCAAGGGGGTCTACTATCATGGCTGTGTGCTACACTACACTTCTGAAGGAGGCACTGATGTCAAAATGTGCGGAACGTTGAATGAAGGTGTTGTGTTCCTGCAACGTCTTGTCCTCACAGCGACCATCACCCAGAGCAATCTGGCTGACCCGGACTTCGAGGAGCTGGATCACCCTCCTCATCGCTGGTCTGGCCCCCCTCCTCGGACTATTTTGTTTGAAGAAACACCTCAAGAGAACCAAATCTGCCTCCAATTCGGAAGCAATTGCATTGGATGACATCTGGATGGGTTGAAGAAGAAGCAACACCGCAGTCAGAAGTGCGCTGATATCCGGAAGGACTCTGTAGAGCAACTGGAACTTCATTCTTCTATGTCAATTTTTTGTGGTCAAAGCCAAAAACTTATCAGCGCCCCCTTGTATAAGACATCAATCAAGGGCAATGTCCCCAAACCTGCGGCTCCCCGTCTGCTCTCAGAGTGCAGCTGGGATTGAGTAGAGGAAACCGTCTACTGAGAGAGACCCCACATCCCCAATATTCGGGCCGGGGAGGTCGGTAAACGCGCCATGTGATGCTTTACTCACCACTTAGTAGATGCAAGTCACCGAATTTACTCAACGGGACAAACGCCGTCTTGTCTCGCACTCCGCTGCAAGCGACGTCCACCTTATGCTTCTTTACACAAGGCAAGCTGAGGAGAGAGTAGAGGCGATGAATGAGGTACCTGTGGGGGTGGCCCGAGACGCCCCGCGGAGCTCACCTACCTGCAGGAGTACTTCAGGCACCGCGGACACTTGTATTTGGCCTCTTCACCGCCGCAAACCTCACAGCTGCGATAAAAGAGAACGATGAGCAAATAAAGTCACGGCGCAAATTCATAGCGAGAGCGAATAGGAGACCAACGCAGAAAACATATCATTGGCCGGGAACAGAGGCGAGCAGGAGGGGGACACGGAGGAGCGGCAGAGGTCATGTGACTATAATGATACTTATACAGTCCTGGCCTCCCGCCCGCGGCCGTCTGTGTATAACGCTGCAGGTCTCCCCGTACCGCGGTACCCACTACGTTCTGCCGGCAGAGACCGCGTGTGGCACTAGATATGCCAAGCGGAATACACAGACATGGGCATGAGTACTGTGGGACTTTTTTCTTTTTAACTCCCCACTCGGTTTAGAGCGAGGATGCCCAATGACCCGCTGGGTATGGACAGCATACCGTACGCAGCCCACACACGTGTATAAGGCTCATGCGGCGTACGAACGCAGAAAACCAGAGCGTCCGCGCCGGTGTGCATGGATCAATGAAAGTCCATTGACTCCGTTCATCGCATATCACGCATCTGTGCAACGCACGCACGCTAAGTGGTGAAAACACGGCTGTGAGCATGAGCCCTCATCCAGCGCTCTCCGGAAATCCCTGCTAGCGCCGTGTGCGGAGGCGTAAAGACGGAGGAGTCCCTCTAGGTCATCATGATACAAATAAAGGCACAGCGCAGACTTTCCGGCTCTGCACTGCGCATGTGCGGCTGTGTGCCAGCCGGCGCAGGTGAAGAGCAGAGCGAAGATGTCGGACAGGTACGCCGCGGGCCGCTGCGGGGGAGACTCTCACAGTCGGCCGTCTGCATTCACCCTTCGCTGGCACGGGGCAGAACGAACGCAGCACTTCTACACCGCTGGTGGGATCCGACTCGGGATCGGCCGCAGCACTTCTACACCACTGGTGGGATCCGACTCGGGATCGGCCGCAGCACTTCTACACCACTGGGGGGATCCGACTCGGGATCAGCCGCAGCACTTCTACACCACTGGGGGGATCCGACTCGGGATCAGCCGCAGCACTTCTACACCGCTGGTGGGATCCGACTCGGGATCAGCCGCAGCACTTCTACACCGCTGGTGGGATCCGACTCAGGATCAGCCGCAGCACTTCTACACCACTGGGGGGATCCGACTCGGGATCAGCCGCAGCACTTCTACACCGCTGGTGGGATCCGACTCGGGATCGGCCGCAGCACTTCTACACCGCTGGTGGGATCCGACTCGGGATCAGCCGCAGCACTTCTACACCGCTGGTGGGATCCGACTCGGGATCGGCCGCAGCACTTCTACACCGCTGGGGGGATCCGACTCGGGATCGGCCGCAGCACTTCTACACCGCTGGTGGGATCCGACTCGGGATCGGCCGCAGCACTTCTACACCCCTGGTGGGATCCGACTCGGGATCGGCCGCAGCACTTCTACACCACTGGTGGGATCCGACTCGGGATCGGCCGTGGCCCCACAGCAGATTCCAGAAGATACAGCGCTCCCCTCCGAAGTCTTCACCTGCTGCCGGCGCCCTCTAGTGAGCAGGGGGTGAAATTCAAACAAAAATCCACATGAAAACCAGCATCAGTTTCTGGTGATTTGTTGCCGTTTCTGCTGTGGAAGAGCCGCGGCAGACTCGCCGTGCGGACGACCCCAAGAGGGGGTTTACACGCCGAGAAAACCGCGCGACATCCGAGCGAACGCAATTTACTTGATTGGTTTTTGTCCAGGACCAATAATGCGAGACGTAAACACGGCGGCCGGTCCTGTTATCGCGCAATTCTCCATCTGTGTGAAGCGTCTGACCACAAGCGCTCCATCAGCCGTGCGGCAAACAAATGGCTGTAAGCGGCACAGACCCCCGTATACGGTCCACATCACACGGCAACTCAAGGACCGCCAGAAGGACTGACTCTAAGTGGAAGTTTTGGTCAGTAATACGGACCAACATAGGAGGACGCGCTGCGCCATTGTACAGGCGTGAAAACCGCACGTCTCACGCCTCAACGGAATCAGCGGTGTATAAGCCGTCCGTATTGTAGACACACGTAATATGGAGCGCAGATACGCCCAAGTGAATGAGCCCTTATAAACGGCCCTCTGAAGGCGTCCGTAAGGCTGGGCTCAGACCGCCGTGACTCTCTGCGTGCCGCCAACCACCGTGCCGTATCCTGGCCTGTATTCACGCACAATACACACCGGATACAGCAGACTGCGGGATTTATTGTGCGTATTTCACGCAATTCGTGTGAGCGGTAACACGGGGGATCCTGCAGCGTAATACATGAGCCGGGCCTAATGCTGACACAGCCCTTGGGGATCCCCCCGCTACATACATATATACGGCCCTCGGCGATCCCCCCGCTATATACATATACACGGCCCTCGGCGATCCCCCCGCTATATACATATACACGGCCCTCGGCGATCCCCCCCGCTACATACATATATACGGCCCTCGATGATCCCCCTGCTACATACATGTATATGGCCCTCGGCGATCCCCCTGCTACATACATGTATACGGCCCTCGGTGATCCCCCGCTATATACATATATATACCGCCCTCGGTGATCCCCCGCTATATACATATATATACCGCCCTCGGTGATCCCCCGCTATATACATATATATACTGCCCTCGGGGATCCCCCGCTACATACATATATATACCGCCCTCGGGGATCCCCCGCTACATACATATATATACCGCCCTCGGTGATCCCCCTGCTACATACATATATATACCGCCCTCGGGGATCCCCCGCTACATACATATATATACCGCCCTCGGTGATCCCCCTGCTACATACATATATTTTCCCGCCTCGGGGATCCCCCGCTACATACATATATATACCGCCCTCGGTGATCCCCCGCTATATACATATATATACCGCCCTCGGTGATCCCCCTGCTACATACATATATATACCGCCCTCGGGGATCCCCCGCTACATACATATATATACCGCCCTCGGGGATCCCCCTGCTACATACATATATATACCGCCCTCGGTGATCCCCCTGCTACATACATATATATACCGCCCTCGGTGATCCCCCTGCTACATACATATATATACCGCCCTCGGTGATCCCCCTGCTACATACATATATATACCGCCCTCGGTGATCCCCCTGCTACATACATATATATACCGCCCTCGGGGATCCCCCTGCTATATACATATATACGGCCCTCGGGGATCCCCCTGCTATATACATATATACGGCCCTCGGCGATCCCCCTGCTGTATACATATATACGGCCCTCGGCGATCCCCCTGCTATATACATATACACGGCCCTCGGTGATCCCCCGCTATATACATATATATATACCGCCCTCGGCGATCCCCCTGCTGTATACATATATACTGGCGACATACTGCGTACGCTAACTGCCCTCCAATACGACTTGCAGTGCCGTCTGCACTCACCTATACAGGGACATCTTCCTCTTGGGTCGCACCGCACATTCCCCCTCTTCAGCTCCACATGTGTCCGGCACCAGCAGAGTCTCCATGGCAGCGCCCGTCAGCACACGTGCGGCCTACTTCCGGTGAGATCCAGGTAAACAGGAAGCCAGCGCGGCCATGTTGTGGTTGGCGAGACGCCAAATAACGCAAAGCAACTGGCGGCCATATTGTGGCTGGCGGAAATGCTTCATACTCATGGCTAGCGCGGCGGCCATATTGTGGCTGGCGGAAATGCTTCATACTCATGGCTAGCGCGGCGGCCATATTGTGGCGGGCGGAAATGCTTCATACTCATGGCTAGCGCGGCGGCCATATTGTGGCGGGCGGAAATGCTTCATACTCATGGCTAGCGCGGCGGCCAAAATGTGATTGGCGGGCGGCGTATTTACTTATTCCACAAGACTTCTGCTCGATTCACACCCTGATTGGTTGTTTGGGCCTGCTGTTCTCTCTGTGAATTATTATATTTGGCAGTTTTTAAGTACCATCTCCTTCAGAATTGAGATTTTGCCCTCAAAATTCTTGTCGCTGTAAAATTCACGCGAGCTGCAGCGCCGTCAATGGTGTCCATTTTTTAATGTGCCTCTTAAAACGTCTGTGACACTTGGGCGAGGGTCCCTTTACAGGGGCAGCGAGTACTGACCGATGGGGAGCACCACGGTCAGCGCTTATAGATTAGGCCAGTTTCACACAGACGTATTTGTGCGCACGATACGCAGAGAATAGAGCCCATCGCTTTCATTCACCGCCGTGCGTTTTGTGTGCGCATTTTGTTCGCAGAAAATAAGAACACGCTTTACTTTTCTGCGTATTTGCGCACCGATGATTCCCATAGAAGTCAATGGGGGGTGCGAATGCGAGCGCAATACACGAGGTGAAGCGAAACTCCACTGGGGAAAAACACGTGGACTCAATAGTCCTTTCAATCAGTGTGTTTGTTTGCGTCACACAAAAAAAACCGGTCATTCTGCAAAAACTAAGGATTGTGCAATTGCGCTTGCATCCGCGTGAAGCCGACTTATACGTGGGCAGATGATCGGCTGTATACGATCGCTCATCCACACGCTGCTGCCATTCACTGCACGGCCCCCTGTTCATGCGGGAAGATTTGCAGCCGGCCTGCGGGTGTGCGGGGGTTTCTATGCTCACATGGGGTGAGTCACACAGGCGAGTTCTGTCCGATTGTGATATGGATGGTACAGCGATCTCGGCGAGACAAGAAAATCGCTGCGCATCCTATTTTCGGGCTGCTCTTGTTTATAGGGGTTGTACCACAAGTGCAAGATACCCCCCATACACAGGACAACGAGTAACTTGCTGATGGATGGGGGTCTCCCTGCTGATCTCGAGATCAGGGGTCTTGTGCCCCGAACCATCTCAGTGAGGAGAAGACTGACTGCGGCGCGGGTCACACAAGCGCTCCATTCACCTTCAGTGAGACGGCGGCGATACCGAGCGGTGCGGCTCCAATATTTCCTGTCGGTCAATAGTGAAAACAATCTCTGTCTACAGGCGCGACCGTCTTAGGCGGCTTTCACATCTGCGGCGGGGGTTCCATTTTCCTATTCCGTTCGGGGAGCAGGAAAGGGGATCCACTGGCCAGTTGGATCCGTCTTATGATTGAACCGAACAGCGCTGACCGACCCCATGGACTATAATGGGGTTTCTTTGGTCTCCGCTTAGCTGCGGCATTTTACCGGAAGAATAAAGCGGCATGCAGCGCTATTTCCTCTGGTATTTTGTGCCAAATCTACGACAGAACCTTTGAACAGGGGTCCTAAAACAGATGTGAACTCACCTTTATAGCTGCACAAGACATCCGGGGATCAACTCAACTTCTCTATTTTATCTTTTTGGCTGCTGCATCACATTGTTGACTCATGTTCAGTCTATGATCTATTAGTATACCCAACTCTTTTTCATATGTGATGCTGCTTAGCCCAATTCCTCCCATTCTGTATGTGTTTTCTTTATTTTTCTTGCCCAGATGTAGGACTTTGCATTTCTCCTTGTTAAATACCATTCTGTTAGTCGCTGCCCACTGTTCAAGCTTTTCTAGATCTTTTTGAATACTTTCTCTCTTCCCAAGTGTTAGCTATCCCTCCTAGCTTTGTGTGGTCAGCAAATGTGATCAGTTTCCCATCAATTCCCTCCAGATCATTTATAAAAATGTTGACCAACACTGGGCCAAGGACGGCCCCACTTGATAGATTCTTCCACTTGGAGGTGCAGACATTTATGACCACTCCTTTAGTACGATCACTCAGCCAGTTGTGAATCCACCTAACAGTTGCCTTGTCAATCCCATATTTCGCCATTTTATAGTATAAATGCTTTATCAAATGCTTTACTAAAGTCAAGATATACTATATCTACCGCATTTCTCTGATCAACCCGGTCGGTGATTCTGTCATATAAGGAAATAAGATTTGTCTGGCATGACTTGTTTGTTACATGCTGGCTCTGGTTAATTACTCCATTCTCATCCAAGTACTTGCATCCATGCTGTTTAATAATTTGTCCAAAGATCTTTCCCGGTATAGAAGTCAGGCTCACAGGCCTGTAGTTTCCTGGATCCACCTTCTTCCCTTTTTTGAAGATAGGGACAACATTTGCCCTTTTCCAATCTTCTGGGACTTCTCCTTTTCTCCAGGAATTTTTCAAAAATTATGGCGAGTGGTTCAGCAATTATCTCTGCTGCTTCCTTTAGTTACCAAGGATGTAATTAATCTAGACTTGAATTCATTCAAGTTAGCTATGTGTTCCCTCACCATCTCTCTGCTTACAGATAGCCTGCATTCTTTTACTCCCCCAATAGCACAGGGAAGATTAGTTGATGTTCTATCTACTTTCTAAGAGAAAACAGATACAAAATAGGAATTTAAAAGTTCTGCCTTCTCAACATCATTCTTAACCAATTCACCATTTTCATCTTGTAAGCATCCAATAGCATCTTTGATTTTTCTTTTGCTTTTGACATACCCCCAAATCCTTTTTTATTGCTTTTGCCCTCTGTTGCAAGTCTCAATTCATTATTAGCTTTAGCTTTTCTGACACTTTCCCTACAGTTTCTGCAGACCGCATTATATTCTTCTTTAGATATTCCCTCCTCTTTCCATTTGATAAACGTATTTTTCTTCTTTTTTAACGTGTGCAGGTTCTGTCTTCATCCATCCTTGTCTCTTTAAATACTTCCCATTCTTCCTTCTTTTAGGGATTGTTTACGATTCTGCTTTGAGAATCTAATTTCCCAATATTTCCCAAACTTGTTGTACATTTCTGTCCTTAAGAACATCCAGCCATTGGATTCTTCCTACCCTCTTTCTAAGTCCATTGAAATCTGCCTTTCTGAAATCCAACCTTGAGGTCTGAGTTTTCTCAGTTCTTCCTCCACTTTTTATCGAAAATTCAAGCATCGCATGATCACTGCCTCCTAAGGTCCCAGCCCCCCTTACTTCCTCAACCATTTCCTCCCTGTTGGTAAGAATTAGGTCCAAGATAGCAGATTGTTTTCTCTTCGACGTTTTGGAAGATAAAGTTGTCAGCAAGAGCGGATAAGAATTTGTTGGATCCATTACTTTTATCTGAGAGAGATTCCCAACAAATGTCTGGATGGGTAAAATCTCCCATAATCACTATGTTGGGCTTTTTTCAGAGCTTGGCCATCTGATGTAGAAAGAATTCATCCATATCTTCTGCTTGTCCAGGCGGCCTATAGTAAATGCCTACAATGGTGTCCTTTCTGTTGTTCTCTCCTTGTATTCTTACCCAAACAGTTTCTACAGAACTCCCAGCTCTGAAGCTTGAATCTCTGTGGAGATGAATGTTTTCCTAACATACAATGTAACATCTCCTCCCCTTTTTTTGGTCTGTTTCTTATAAATAAGTTGTATCCTTCAAGCCTTGTGTTCCAATCATGTGTATCATTCCACCAAGTTTCCGTGATGCCTATGACATCATATTTCTTTTCCTGTGTCAGCTACATGCTGTCGGCTGCTGGAGGTAGCCGACAACATGGAGCTGTCACGGGGGGCCAGGATATCAGACCCTCGGTCCTGCGATCACCGTTATCCAAAGGATAACGGCGATCATGGAAAAGTGAAAAATACTTGCCTCCATCCTCAGCGATGCCCCACAGCGATCTGGACTTGCTGCAGGCTTCTGCACATGTGCCAATGTGACGCGCATGCGCAGAAGGCTGGAGAGCCTGGCAAATTAAAAATCTCACTACACCTAGCTGTCAAAGATAGCCGAGTGCAGGAAGATGTAACCGAGGATATGCGGTTCCCAGTTACGTGATCACCGTTATGCAATGGATAACGGTGATCATGTAAAGTTAAAAAAAGTTTAAAGGTGGCTTCGTTGAGCGGATCTTGGCCAAGTGATAAAAAGGTAGCGATCTACCATTAGGGCGGTCTCACATGACCGGATAGAAATTGTGGATTCCGCATGTGTTTGATCCACGGTAATACGCGGATCAATCAAATGCATTGGATTACACAATTCAGCTCACATTAGGGGGTTGGAATTACGTAATCCACTCGCAGAAAACAGAACGCATGTTCTGGTTTACCTCGGATATTAGCAATATAGAGCCCATTGCACTCTATGGTTGCGGATATAACCACAGCCCATACACAACTACATTGTGCATGAGCTGCAGGTACCTGCGTCTCTGCTATGCAATAGTGGGGGAAATATAAACAAAAAAAGGTGTACTGCGCATGACCAACTGTGTGAGTACGCAGTTCATTACACAGGGCCACGGCCCGGGCTCAAAGCTGATATCCACTGCGGGCCTCTGTAAGCGGATTCCACATACGGCCGTGTGAGCCCGGCGTTATTCAGATTGCTACCTGTAATAGATAATTTACAAGAAGCCCCGGGAACGCTCGCCTTCTGTGTGAGACCGCGGCACCTCAGCAAGCTTATAAAGCCTCACAGAGCGCCACTTTTCATACCCCATCCGTGCCGCTGAGGTCAAGAAATAGCCCCAAAAAAGCATGGGAGGAGGAGGGATACTCGATTTGATTGACCCATGTGCCCATCCCAAACTGGCCCCCGTAATTACGCCCGTCTTCGGACATACCACACAGTTTACATCATTACTTTTATCTAAGATTTAGGGAATGCAAAAAGGGCGCGGAGGGGGGTTATTTTCTTTGTCTGCACAAATAAGCATGGAATTTATTCAGTTGTGCCCTGCAATCCAACAGGCGTTCCCTCCATTATGGGCCTAACCATGTGTCCTGTAAGCAGATTAGGGCCACAATGGATATATTTCTGAACACGGAACATACAGGCTATCCATTTTGGGGTGAACGTCTTCATTCATATGTGTGCTGTACAAAAAAAAATGAAAACCTTTTAAAATTGACACAATTGCCAGAAAAATCAAAATCATAATTTTTTTCCTTCTGCTTTGCTTAAATTCATTAAAAAACTGTGGGGTCAAAATATACAGTGCACCCCTAGATAAATTCGTTAAGGGGTCTAGTTTTCAAAATGGGGACATTTGTTGGGGTTCTCTGTCGTTTTGGCCGTTCAAGGGCTCTACAAGTGGGCAATGGGGCCTGAATCACCTGCAAGCAAAATGTCTGTTCTGAAAGCCACCGTCTGCTCCTTTCAGTTTGGGCCCCGTTGTGCATGCAGACATAGTATTAGGGCCACAATGGGTGTGTTTATGAAGACAGGGCAAACAGGGGGATCCATTTTGGGTTGCAAATCCTCATTTTTATGTGCACTATAGAAAAAAAAAGTCTTTAAAATGACATATTTGCAAAAATATGAAAATTTAATTTTTTCTCCTCTAAATTGCATTAACTCCTGAAAAAAACCAGTGGGGTCAAAATACTCATAACACTCCTCAGTGAATACATTAAGGAGTGTAGTTTTTAAACTAGAGTGATTTGTGGGGGTATCTATTATTCTGACACCTATGAGCCTTTGCAATCTTTGCTTGGTGCAGGAAAACAAAGTGTTCCTCAAAATTTTAATAACGTTAAATTTGTACGTCTCCTAAATGGTTAAAACCAAAACCGAACGTTTTTCACATGTGCATCCAGAATAAAGTAAAAACAGATTGAAATATATATCTTAGCAAAAGTGTGTACAGTATGTTTGCACATATTTGAGATATTGCAGTTGAAAATGGGAAAAAATAATTTTCCCAAAAATTTAGAATTTTGGCACTTTTAATAAATATACACAAATTCTATCGGACTATTTTTACCACCGAAGTGAAGTACAACATGTGGCGAAAAAAAACAATGTCAGAATCACTTGGATATGCAAAACCTTTACGGAGTTATTTTATGTTAAAATGACACGTTAGATATCCAAAATTTGGCTTCGTCCTTAAGGTGCAAACAGGCTTGGTCACTAAGGGGTTAAGTACTTTTTAGTAAACTCCAGACGACTTTCATGTGTCTTACTGAGGAGAGGCTTCTCCTGCCATAAAGCCCAGATTGGTGGAGACTGCAGGGTTGGTTAACCTTCTGGAAGTTGATTCCATCTGCATACAGGATCTTTGGAGCTCAGCCAAAGTGACCATTGTGTTCTTGGTCACCCATCTTCCCAAGGCCTTTCTCCCCCCATTGATTTAGTTTGGTGGATCGGTCTCTAGGAAGAGTCCTGGTTGTAACAAACGTCTTCCATATAAGAGTTATGGTGGTCGCTGGGCTCTTAGGAGCTTCCAGTGCAACACAAATTGTTTTGTAGTTTCTCCAGATCTGTGCCTCCACACAATCCTGTCTCTGAGCTCTACAGACTGTTCTATCCTCCTCATGGCTTAGTTTTGGCTCGGATATGCATTGTGAGCTTTAAGACCTTATATAGATGGGATATCATTAAAAAACCCACTCCTATCAACTGAATTGACCACAGGCGACTCCAGTCAAGGTGTAGAAACATCTCAAAGGATGATCAGGAGAAATGGGAGGCCCCCAGAGCTACAATTCAAGTGTCATACTAAAGGGTGTGAATACTTATGTCAATGCAAAATGTAAGTTTTCCATTTTTGAACAAATTACATATTTAGAACATGTTTATAGCATTCTGATGTCACTTTATCACTATGGGGGATGAACGCAGAAGGATGGGGAAAATTTATTTTTCTTTTTAACCTGTACATTTCCACAACATAACAAAATGGGAAAAAAAGTTTAGGGGTCTGAAGACTTTCTGAATGCGCTGCACAGCAGTAGGGGATTCAACCCTGAAGTCACACTGCAACACTCGCCATTTTTTGAGCAGCACAGCGGTTAGCATTGTACCTTTGCAGCATTGGGGCTTTAGGTCTGAATCTAACCAAACACTCCGGCACCCCCCATGTTCAATTTTTTTTTTAGCATAATTGGGCTTGAATGAAATTGTCAAGTAGAATTAGTTTGGTCCCGTGTTTCTGGGATCACAATGTGGGTGCATTCTATGTACATTGCTATGGAACATATTGGGTTGGTGCTATGCAAGGCTCTGTTCACATTGGTGTCATAGGTCAGGTTTCTGCCGCTGCGTTATTACACCCGGTAATAAAAGTAGACTGAAAGAGCCAAAGATGAAAGTGTACGGTGACCTCCTGCAAACGAAAATCTGTGGCAAAATTGAAGCGTTTTCTCTCCCTGAAATCATAAAAAAAAAATAATAAAAGTTTTACAATGTAGTCTATGTACCAAACAATGGCGCCAATGAAAACTACAGTTGGCCACGCAAAAAACAAGCCCTCATGCGTCTGAAAAATAAAAAAAGTCATGGCTTTTGAAAAATGGAGATGAAAATGCGCCAAAAATCGTTGCGTCCTTAAAGGGGTTGTCTCGTGAAATCAAGTGAGGTTCAGCACTTCTGTATGGCCATATTAATGCACTTTGTAATGTACATTGTGCATTAAATATGAGCCATACAGAAGTTATTCACTTACCTGCTCCGTTGCTAGCGTCCTCGTCTCCATGGTGCCGTCTAAATTCCCTGTCTTCCGGCGTTTTTAGACGCGCTTGCGCAGTCCGGTCTTCTCCCTGGTGAATGGGGCCGCTCGTGCCGGAGAGCTGGTCCTCGTAGCTCCGCCCCGTCACGTGTGCCGATTCCAGCCAATCAGGAGGCTGGAATCGGAAATGGACCGCACAGGGCCCACGGTGCACCATGGGAGAAGACCCGCGGTGCATCGTGGGTGAAGATCCCGGCGGCCATCTTGGTAAAGGAAGAAAGAAGTCGCCGCAGCGCAGGGATTCGGGTAAGTAATAAACTTTTTTTTTTTTAACCCATCCCTTGGGTTTGTCTCTCGCCGAACAGGGGGCCTATTGAATAAAAAAAAAAAACCGTTTCGGCGTGAGACAACCCCTTTAAGCCTAAAATAGGCCGTGTCCTTAAGGGGTTAAAGGGGTTGCCTCATGAAGACAATCACTTTTTGTAGAGAAGCCCGTTCTGTAATCAGCCGATTACTGCGTGTCCAGTTTGTGAAATGGGCTGCTGCAGGGCAAATATATGTAATATAGCATGGTGACCATAACTGTGGGCTGGGTCCTACAAAGCAGGAGCAGCAAATATTTCCCCTGTGTGATATCAATATGAGCTATATTAGGGAATCTGTATATTAAATAATTAAAGAGTCAATCATCATTTCTGTGGCAATACATACGTCTACACCACCAACCGGACTATGTCCCTTACTGCCTCCCCTCTCTGCCACTGTTGCGATCATAATCTTGCACATATGCTGGAAGATCTCAGATCGGCGCATGCATGATTGAGTTTGCTGACTCTGCCCACAAAAGGGCCAATGAACTCTGCAACCGCCGGTCCGTGATCTTCTGGTGCATGCACAATATTTTAATCACTGCATGGATGACAGTGGTAGAGAGGGGATGCTATAGGGAACATACTCTGGCTAGCCCACTGGAACACTCACTGGGAATTAGCATACAGCATTCCAGATAGATATTTATCCAGCCTTTGTTTCGAGAGTTCCATTGAAGGAGAACTCACCACCACCCGTGGCAACCTGTTACACTCATTGATCACCCTAACTGTCTAATATCTAATTCGTGTCTCCTCCCTTTCAGTTTCATCCCATTGCTTCTAGTCTTTCCTTGTGCAGATGAGAATAGGGCTGATCCCTCTGCACTGTGACAGCCCTTCAGATATTTGTAGACCACTATTAAGTCTCCTCTCAGCCTTCTCATCTGCTAAACATTCCCAGATCCCTTAACCGTTCCTCATAGGACATGATTTGCAGACCGCTCACCATCTTGGTAACTCTTCTCTGAACTTGCTCCAGTTTGTCTATGTCTTTTATAAAGTGGGGTGCCCAAAACTGGGCACAGTATTGCAGATGAGGTCTGACTAAGGAAGAGTAGAGGGGGATAATGACCTCACGTGATCTAGACTCTATGCTTCTCTTAATACATCCCAGAATTGTGTTTGCCTTTTTGGCTGCTGCATCGCATTGTTGACTCATGTTCAGTCTATGATCTATTAGTATACCCAAGTCTTTTTTACATGTGCTGCTGCCTAGCCCAGTTCCTCCCACTCTGTATGTGCTTTTTTCATTTTTCTTGCCCAGATAAAAGACTTTGCATTTCTCTTTAAATACCATTCTGTTAGGCCTCATGCCCACGGCCATGACTGACTCAGCCAGTGGAATATCGCAGCAGAGTCTGCTATGGTGCCCCCCAAAACCCCCATACTCACCACTCCGGATCGGCTGTACACGCCCCTCCTGGCGGCCTGGCGCGCATGCGCAGTACAGCGCATGACATGCCGGCAGTGCGAGATGACGCGGCCGGTGGGGACGTGTATTCATACTTCTGCTGTGCTGCTGTGGAAGTATAGAGTGACGGCCGGCTTCCATAGACTACAATGGAAGCCGGCTGCGCGTATTCCCGTGGCTAATAGAGCATGTGGCGTTTTCTTTCACACTGCAGAATTCCGCGTGAACATTGAGCTAATAGCTGCGGGACAACGCTGCAGATTTCTGTTGGCCATGGGCATTAGCCCTTAGTCGCCGCCCACTGTTCAAGCTTGTCTAGATCTCTAAATCTTCTCTTCTCTAGCGCTAGCTATCCCTCCTAGCTTTGTGTCATCCATAAAATCTGATCAGTTTCCCCTCAATTCTCTTATTTAGATCATTTATAAAAGGACTGATCCAAAGCACAAGAATGGGATGCCGCCGCTCATAGTGTACAGCGCTGTTTTATTAACACTAAAGGCAGATCTTTTATTACAGTGGTAAAAAACGACTGACAATCTCATTTTATGATGAAAGGTTACAATATACACGTTAGAAACAAACAATACACAACCGGCTGTTAGCAACCGAAAGCCCGATTTAACATAATTGTTCATCTTCTGCAATCACAATTCCTGGATTTGACGGAAACACGGATGATTAAGAAACAAAATCTGAATTAAATAAAAAAATTAGCACCAATTAATGTTGCAAATACAGATCTAAACGATTAATTATAACTTAACATCAGCACCTTAACATATCTGCTGTATTAAAATTTCAATGCATGTTACAAAATATATACACACATTAACAACACGGATGCCATCAGATGTCCGGGCTAAGGGGGGGATGGGGGGCGGGGGGGGGGGGGGAGAAAAAACATACATCCTGAATAAGGTAAAACTTTATTTGCAAGGTTTTTTTTGTACAATAAGAAAATATTATATGCACCATATACATTGTGCTATGCGGGGTATCACAAAAATAAATTGATCCTTTCTCATAAATAAATGTCAGCTGAAATGTATGGATTTCAAAAACAAAACAAGAGAGCGATTGATGTAGCCAGTACATACAGAAGCAAAGCAATCCGATTTGTTCCAAGCCGTTAGCACCTTGTTTTCTTTTGAGCACCAGGCAATACGGAAGAGGTAGGGTACCGTCTCAGGAGAGGTATACGTCCGCAAAGGACCGGAATCCAACTTAGTGTTTCGTCCCGTTGCTGTTTTGGGGGCTCAGGTGATCGTCCCCGTTCTCTCCTCCAACCAAGGAGTTACTTGTCATAAACTTTTTTTTTTCTTATTGCACTTTCCAGAGTAGTAACCAGTACTGCTCCTCAGCAAGCCGACCGCTTCCTAAAAGGCAACTTGTGTACAGTGCTTTACATCGGTCTTAGGTTTCCATAAAGTTTTTGATTCAAAGTTGCATTTATATATATAAAAAAAGATTGATAAAAAACTTAAATACTCTATCAATATCGAAAGTTCTTTATCTCCTGTGAAATATGTCCTTCTTAGGAGGAAGTCTCTTCCGGCTTCTTTAGAAGATTGCCCACACAATGGTCTGTAATAGTCACGCAGTGGAGACACTGCTACCGCCCTTTATTTTAAATGCCCTTTTTATAGAAAAGAGCCGTGCATTCGGCAGCCGTCCCCGTTAGAGGAAGCAGACTGGACCGTTCTCAAAATAATGCTGTCCTTTCTGGAGGGGATTGAACTTGGAGATGTCAACAATTGGCAGTTGGTTTGTCTCTTGGGTATGAAACTTGAATTTTGTCTTGCGCCAGCTGCCATCTTGGACCTGCAATGAAGAGAGTCCTTATTTAATCACCATGAAACATTGAGGACAACAGACGCAAGTTCAACAGCCACATTAGGTGTCCGCCTAAAGGGGTGGTTTAGACCAGTGGTTCTTAACCTTTTTCAGCCCAGCGCTCCCTTTAGGTATTGGGATGGTGCCCAGCGCCCCCAAGCCTTACTAGTTTAAACCCAGTCAAAGTTTACCTTGTTTATAAAGTTAAAAGTACAAATTAAAATACTGAATACAATTTTTTGGAAAATGTTTAACAGATTAGCATTAATTGTGAAAACATGTCTGTAAAAATTATAATAATTAATAGATTTATTGCAGAAGATAATTTTTGGGGGAAGCAAGCAATAATAACATCTTTAATTATATCATTCGATAGAAACGTATAACATATAATGAAAATGCAAGATACACCTTAATCCTTAATGGTCAGAAGACTAATTAAAATGTAAGAACAATGAAGTTCGACTAATAATAATGTTTGCCACAATCAATCTGTGTCATTAATGGCTGCCTTGGGCCTGATGATCGGACGCCAATTTTGCGATATCTGGTTCTTCGTCAATCGCTGTCTCAAGTCGCCCCTTACACATATCTAAAGTTTGTTTCTCCCTTTTGTCAGGAGCTGCTGAACCGCGCTGAAGCCACTCTCCACTACGTACATAGATGGAAAAGCTAACAGGAGCAACTTAACTTCCTGCCACAGGATAGGATAGTAATTCTTCACTTTCACCCAAAAACATTCATAGCCACATTGTTGGAAAAGTGCTTGGGCTTCGCTATTGTGTTTGAAGTCGATCAGCTGCTCTTGTAATCTGGGATGAAATTTTCCTGTGTCTGCTGAAAATGGATTGAGTACCCACGTTGGTAAATCAAGGGTACATAGATCATGAAACCTAGTTTGCATGTCTGCTTTGGCTTGTTTGGGGTGTGAGCAAAAACGTCTAAGTCTGCATCTTGAAGTTTGTCTCCGTCTTTGTGTGCAATTTCTCGAAGACTCTGAAACTGACAGAGCTCGCGTTGACTCAGCTTATTGGTATGAAGGTCCAGTTTGGCAATGAAGGAAGACAATATACCTTTAGCCTTAATGAAATTCATTTTGTCTCCTTGTAGCTTTGTGTTGACCTCGCTGAGTTTGTCAAATATGTCTGCAAAATAGATTGAATCACAAAAGTTTGGTCAATCGGCCGAAGAAACTCGACTACTGTGTCAAAAAGTTCGTAGAAGCGTCGTAAGCACTTTCCTCTCGACAGCCACCTCACTTTGGTGTGTAGGAGTAGACGTTAGAATTCTTTGTCATGGTCTTGGCAGAGCTTGCGGAAAAGACATTCGTTCAAAAGAGTGTGCTTTTTTTCTTAACAGCATTAATTACATAGCGCAGAGAATCATGCAATCTCTCACATAAATGTTTAGCAACAAGGTGCTGCAGATGGATCACATAGTGGACTGCCATTATGCCAGGCATAGCAGATTTTAAATGGGCTATAAATATGCGATATCAACCAATCATGGATGCAGCTCCATCAGTTGCACAAGCAAGTATATTTGTTCAAGGGATGTTTTTTTCTCAGAAAAATTCTTCCACTCTTTTGTATATAGAGGAGCCTTTCATGTCAGTGGTTAAATTTCTGGTAAACAACAGTTCCTCCACTGCCTCTTCATTCAGATTAATGAAACGAACATAAGCTAACAGCAATGCTTCATTGTCTCTAACCGTTGACTCATCAATTTGCTTTACAAATTCTGTGTTCTTTACCATGTTTCTTCCACATCAGCAGCCATCTCATCAATTCTTCTTGAAACTGTGTCATTACTCAACAGAATTGATTTCACCATGGCACACGCGGCAGGCCTCAGCATAGTATTGACAATCTCTTTAACTGCGGGTAACACAAGTGTTTCCCTAATAGTATGTTATTTACCACATTTATAAAGAGACTTTTTAGGAAGCAAGGAGGCCTTTGTCAGCATTGAGAGCAGATTTTCCAAATAGCTTGCCTACAGTGCTGCGGTTCTCAAACTTTGAGTTTAAACACTGGAGAAATGAAATGAACTCCGTCTCGAGGGCTTCATAGCTTCATGTGAAAATGCCTTTTCATAAACGAGGTACAAGGGAAGCTGTCCGCTTGTAGGAGGAGGAATGAATCCATATTTCAAGTATTCATTTGAATATTGACGGCATTTCTTCTTCTCAGCCATTTTAATAAAGTATGCTTCAAGAATACACTGCTTATGTTGCTCTATTATATAATGATGTATGACTTTTATAACTCCATGACTCTGCTACAGATCAATCACACTGGATAACCTAAAAGAACAACCTAACCCGCTGTATTCCATAATGTCGCTGATTGGCTGGAACTTTCAATCGTGTGGGTCTCTGGGAGTTGTAGTTTAGATCAGTGTTCTGAAAAGACACTTGGCGTCCACTAAGATTACAACTCCCAGAGACCCACACAAGTGAAAGTTTGAAGTGGCATTAAGGAATACAGCGGGTTAGGTTGTGTAGTAGGTTATGCAGTGTTATGAAGTGTAATTGATCTGTAGTGGGTTCATGGAGTTATAAAAGTCACACATTATATGATAGAGGTGCGCAGGCTGCACACAACTCCCATTACACAGAAGGGATTCATATGGAAAAATGTAGTTACTAGATGAAAAAAAAATCAACAAAGCAAACACAGAATGCACTCCTATCACCCCCTTTATGTTCCAACGCCCCCCTGCCAACCCTTTTCGTTCCACCACCCCCCTAAGAAGTAAAATTCCCCCCCAGGGGGCAATAACTCCCATGTTGAGAACCATTGGTTTAAATAACCCCTTACAAGATAACAGTGCTTCTTAACAATCACAGGGTGGGACCACTGGCAAGACCTTTTGCAATCAGCTGGTACTGGTGGGGAAAGCGGTCAGTTATGATTTCCCCTGCAGTCATTAGACAGACTGTGCAGACCCACTTTTTAGTTGTGCTCCCTAGTGTTTGAAGCGGTTTTCTGGGACTAAACTATTGATGACCGATCCTCCGGATAGGTGTCATGGCATGCTGGCCACAACTGAGGATCAGGACTGGAGTAACGTCACTAAGTCGGCCCTGCTCCACAGAATCCTCATGCTGGTGCATGTTCACTGTGATTTCAGCATTGGACACCGCATCCTCCTCTGTATGGGCGAAGTGCTTGGCTCAGAGGTGGGACAACCCAGCCAACCAATCGGCATTAGTCTGTGCATATTTATTCTGGCTCCTCCTCAGAGAGGGCACCAATTATTCATTTAGTCCAGTTTGATCATTCTATCTCAAGATTTGATTTAGTCTGGTTAGACTCCTTCAAGTCTGTGAATCAGATAAGATTGTATCTGATCTGGAGTTCCCTGCCTCATCCGGGTCTCAGGTTAAAGTGAAGTCTGCTATTTATTATCATATGTGGGGTGTTTGCACATCTTATTCCCTGTGCTATTGTGGCCTAGGATATATTGTGTGTCCTCTAACCCTGTGTGCAATTTCCTGTCACTATCTAGGAAGAGTCATGGTTGCCCCAAGTTTCCGATAAGAAGTCACCCTCACCAGGATGAGCGCCCTGCTTTTAGTCAGAGATCGCCTATAGTAGAGGGTCTAGGGTTAGTTCCCCATGTCTTAGTTAGTGTTCCTTTATACATTTTGAAGTATCCATGTTTATAGAGGTGTATAATCATTCGTACAGAACGCTACCAACATGTCCTGCATAGATGTAACAATAGGTCATCAATACTTGATTGGTGGGGTGCGCTGCTTGGGATCCCCACAGATCAGCTGATTGGGACTGAACTGCTCTCAAGCCATGTAACTGATGCTCAAATGAACACTGCGGCCTCTTTAATCAGCTGATCAACAGAAATCCTGGGTGGTGGACCCCCGCCGATCAGCTATTGTGACCTATCCTGAGGACAGGTCACCAATTGTTTTGTCCTGAAAAAACCCTTTAATAGAGTGATATTCCAAATGAAGAATTCACTTCTAGTACATCCATTTTACCCAGCAGGTAACTCCTTTCATTGTCTTGCATGTGTACATGAGAAGTCAGAAGATTACATTGGTGAGATAGAGCCCATACTGGTGCAAAACAATGTGTACCTCCAGTGATACAGAAAAATGACTCTAGTACAGTAGTGTGTACAATTTAGCATTGGAGATTTTGTCTATAAGCACGCACTAGTTTCAGTATGTGCTGTGGGCTACTCATGTCTATGCAATAGGAGACAGATCGTCCTGCTTGCTCTTCTTGGCTCCCATATTCAGTAGGGAAGCCAGTGCTATAGAATCACATCACATCCTACAGCACTGGCGCCTGTACTGGATATGACAGCCAAGTAGACCGAGCAAGACACTCTGTCTCTTAGAGCACAATGAGCCATCTGCAGGATGCACCATGGCCGGTATGTGCCGAGACAGAATCTGCAATGCAAATCATTTAGAAAATCTATTACACACTCCAGCATTCCTCTATATAACTGGAGGTACACCTTAAAGGGCTATCCCTGGCATTTTAACCCCTATAATATTGATTACCCATCCTCAGGATAGTTCATCAATAGTTGATTGGCGGGTGTCCACCACTTTGGACCCCCGTCAATTAGCCAATTTCAGGCTACACACTTACTGCAGCCAGGCCAGATGTTTACAGCTCCATCCACATTATGGTTGGAGCTGGAAGAGTGATAAAAGGTTTAGCTCCCATTGATTTCTCCACCCCTGGCACTTCTTGATTGATAAGTCTTGCCGTATAAGCATTTGATACAGAAGTTGGCTTGATATCAAGATCATCCCACGACCATCCAAGTGTTGCTGCTGAAATCTTTTCCCCTCTCATGGACTCTCATCGTGTCCTTTCCTACTTGCTTCTAGTGTCCTCCTTGTGAAGCTTGCACATATTGCATTAGCACATGAGCGTCTTACCTTGCATTCATCTAGAAGCACGTTTCTTTCAAGTAATGTTTTGCCTTGGAATCTGTGGCCGTTCCATCCTTTGAAGGTAAGAGGAGTCCCTCCACCAACCTCTGTTCCCAAAACCGGTGTGTTCAGACAGTGGATAGTGATGCTGTGAACCGCGTCAGAGCTCAGCAGATGGAGAAAATTCATCTGCACTTTACCGACACCGAACTCCAGCTGGGTAAATGAAATAGAAGCATTAGTACACCAGGTACTACTGCATATGCATTAGTAAATAGAATCAGAAGTTAGATCATGAAGCCCTTGGAGACTTGTGTCTAGCTGAGGTCAAGAAGCCAAACAGCGGTCTCTCTAATGATATATATCTTGACAGTTCTTGTGGAGATTTTGGTAGGGCAACTGGCCCGGTGGCCTTGGAAAAACCATTAATAGAATTATGCTGCTCTCAGTTTTGGGTGCCCGTCTGAATGAGACCCTACAAATTCGCCCCTCCCCTTGTGGGCAGCTAGAGTCATACAGGTTACAATACCTTGGTGACAGTGACCGGTGATAAACACGTCTGTCCCCCTGCGGTAAAATTGCAAAACACTTCAATAGCATCTGATGGACATCCAAGATTTGGGTCAATCCAATATTTTCCTGGAAGACACAACATAAATGTTATACGAACAATGAGTGAAGGACACAGAAGGCGGCATGAACATTGGCATGGAATAACCCCTTCAGGACCAAAGATTTTTCATTTTTTTATTTATTTATTTTTTGTTTTGTCCCTACCCTCCAAGAGTCTAATGTTTCCACTGACAGTCATATGAGGGCTTGTTTTATGTGGGACAAATTGTATTTTTAATTGCATCATTTAAAGTAAAGTATCATTTATAGGAAAACTTTTAAAAATGTAAAAAAAAGTTGTGCCATTTTTTGGGGGTGTTTTTACAGAGTTTACAGTGCAGTAAATTGCCATATGAACTTTGTTCCGTGGGTCAGTACACTGACGAGGATACCAAATTTATATGGTTTTTAAATTACTTTCTATTTTTAAAGAGTAAATGAAATAATTTTTCTCAAAAATGTTTTTGTTTTTTGCCTCCATATTCTGAGATCTGTAACCTTTTTTCCGTTGACAGTCCTCTGAGAGAGCTCAGTTTTGTGGGCTGAGCTGCAGTTTTTATTATCACTATTTGGGAAACGTAGGTCTTTTTTAATTACTTTTTATTGAAATATTTTGGGAGATAATTCCGTCATTTCATCCTTTTTTTAATGGACTTCACCATGCGGCATAAATCTTGTTATACTTTTAATAGTTTGATTTTTATATACAAGGTGATATCAAATATGTGGTGTTTTTGTAATTGTTTAGATTTTTTATCAGAAGAATGAGAAGTTTGTTTTTTTTTAACTCTTAATTTTTTTTACTGTTAAAAGCTTTTATCAAATCTTTTTTTTTTTTTTTACACTTTTATTTATGCTCCACAGGGGACTTGAACTTGCGATCATACGATCGCTGGTTTTATATATTGTAATATACTTCAGGATTGCAGTATACAGTGATTTTCAATGTGGTCTATGAAGCCTTGTCATAGAGCTTGATAGGCATCAATACATGGCAGGCCTGGGAACCTTCACTAGTCCTCCACTTTCCGCTGACTATTTAGATGCATAGTCAGCTTTGACTGTGGCATCTAATCAGTTAACCGCCACAATCAGAGCTAGGTTTGATCGCAGCAGTTACTGGTGTCTGTCACCTGTCAGAAAGAGCTGATAGCCACCAGATTGGACTCGGCTCCCAAGCCTGCTTCATGCACCTTTCATGGCTGCACAACGTACATTGACACTATGTGGTTGTGAGGTGGTTGAAGGTGTTCTCCACTCCATATTTGTTACAAAGGTCCATTGAATAAGTTCAAAATGCAATTTTCTTCTGCTGAGGCCTCTAGTGATAATCTCTAATCATTGTAGAAACTTTGCATTAAGTGTTCAGTTTCCCTGCAGCACCTCCGCAGGTAAACTGAAGCATTACACAGTGTCTATATAAATGAATGGGTTGTTTGTGCAGAACAGGACAGGACAGGTCCTCCACAGTGAGAGACGCTTTCTGTACTTACTGTTCACTCTACGCAGTAGTTGAGGACCCCCCACTATTAACTCAGTATTTCCTAATGCAGTGTATGAAAATAGGTTTTCCAAACTGGAGGACCCATTAATATATCTTTATAATAGAGGGAGCCACGGTATTAGCTTTGATGACATGATAGTTACTTTATAGGATTATTTGACAGATTTACCTGTTTTGACTTTTTTAATTAAATGCTCTTTAATTCAAGTTTTCAATTTTTTAACAACTTAAACAACTTTATCCCCCCCTCCAGACCCCCCCACCCCTTTACACCCCCCCTCTCGCTCACAACATCCCACCACAATGTATAGGATGCATCATTTGCTAGTAAAATCAGAAATGATGGAGTCTTCCTTCTCCACACAAGAGTTCCTGATTTGCTCTACTGGCTAACACAGTACCAAACGTCTTTCAAGAGTTCCCGAAAATGGGTATGTTACGCCTCTTCCTCCCTTCCATAATACTCCCTCTTGTTTGTTCCACTTTTGTTGATATATAAGATATTTAGCAACTTTATTTTATAATACCCAAAAATATAATAATCCCGGACTCAGTTGTGTCCCAAAGTCACATTTTACATCTGTCTGTTTCGACTTTTTAATCGGGAGCAGTTGAGGCATTGTTTCACACACATGAGCCCCAATGCAACATATTTACAGTAAGACCTTCCACTACCCCCACCCTCACTCCCACCCACCCACACTTAAAGGGGTTGTATCACAATTACAAGTTATCCCTTATACATAGGGGATAACTTGCTAATTGGTGAGGGTCTTACCACTGACACCCTTGCCGATCTTAAGTGTCTGACATCCTGCTCACTGCGGGGTTACTGCACACCCCACAGTGAGGAGGAAACTGAATGGCATGCTGTAATGGTATTTCCATCAACTCCACTGAATTGTATGGAGCGCCAACCACACATGCTCAACCAGCGCTTCATTCACAGTGATGTCACTGCAGGGGGAGACGGGTCCCCAGGCAGAGCGGGACACAGGAGTCATGCTCTCCAGATTGGAGGAGATCTTAGCGGCGAGACCTCTACTGATCAGCAAGTTTCTCCCAATCCTATGGACAAAGAATAACTTCTAACTATGGCACAACCCCTTCAAGGGACTGCAATATACCTACCATCTGACACTTTGCGTTCGCAGTTGAGAAGGTCCCGACAAACACGCGCTGGATTATCCCGGGTTCCAGGAGGGTTCTTTATACTGTGCATTAAATCCGTAAGGTAATGGAGTGTTTTAAAGACCTCCGTGCTGAAATCTAGTATGGAGACTTCAGTGTTCTGATAGCTCTGCATGTTGGTAACATTATAGCCAGAGGGTAGAATGGAAAAAAGAAGCGCAAAGTGTGAATATTGCCGAGAATTAGACACGAAAATACATGTTCAGGCAAAACATTAGTTCAGATGGTTAATAATGGACAACGAGGGAAAAAGGAGAAAGAAAAAAAAGACAATAACATTTGATGAATATATTGTGATGGAAGGAATAAAAACTCTTAATGACTACAGTTTCAAAAAGTGCCTCAGTAACCAATTACAGATATAGCAAAGTTTTACTTAAGTCTTAATTAGAGATGAGCGAGCACCAAAATGCTCGGGTGCTCGTTACTGGAGTCGAACTTCCCGCAATGCTCGAGGGTTCGTTTCGAGTAACGAACCCCATTAAAGTCAATGGGCGACCCGAGCATTTTTGTATGGGACCTATGTATGCTCTCTGCTAAGGTTTTCATTTGTGAAAATCTGGGAAATTCAAGAAAGTGATGGGAACGACACAGAAACGGATAGGGCAGGCGAGGGGCTACATGTTGGGCTGCATCTCAAGTTCCCAGGTCCCACTATTAAGCCACAATAGCGGCAAGAGTGGCCCCCCCCCCCAACAATTTTTACTTCTGAAAAGCCCTCATTAGCAATGCATACCTTAGCTAAGCACCACACTACCTCCAACAAAGCACAATCACTGCCTGCATGACACTCCGCTGCCACTGGGTAACATGCTGCCCAACCGCCCATTTTAGTAATAGTAGCAGTCAAGACAGGCCCCAGTAACAATTCCAAAGCAGCAGTATAGGGGGAGCACAGTATTAGTTCCATTTCAGTAGTAGTAGCAGTCTAGGGTATTAATGAGCGACTACTACCCCCAGCAGACACGCAGTAAACTGTAGACGGTCACAGGCTTAGCTTGGTAATAATGAACGACTACTACCCCCAGCACACACGCAGTAAACTGAAGACGGTCACAGGCAGCCCAAATATAGTATTTTTTTCCCAATTTTTGGGAAAAAGCCCACTGCCTATATAGCCTGTATATGACTTTCCCTGTTGGAGGATGACTGTGGTTATTGAAAGCACAGTGCAGCCAGAAAAAATTATGCGCAAGGCTGGGTAATAATGAGCGACTACTACCCCCAGCAGACACGCAGTAAACTGAACACGGTCACAGGCAGCCCAAAGATTTTTTTTTTCAATTTTTTTGAAAAAGCCCACTGCCTATATAACCAGTATATCTCTTTCCCTGTACCACTGTCCCTGCCTCACCAGTACTGCCCCTATACTCAGTAAAATGACTGCAGACTGAGGACGCTATGGTCTGCATGCCCGATATACCAAAAAAAAAAAAAGTGCAAAACTGCTAAAAGCAGCCTCAACAGTACTGCACACGGTCAGATGTGGCCCTAAGAAGGACCGTTGGGGTTCTTGAAGACGAAGATAACAGCCTAACACTCTCCCTATAGCAGCTACAGCAGGACGGCACTTTCCCTAATGTCTCTCAGCATGCATCTGTGGCGAGCCGCGGCCGGCCCTAGTTTATATACTCGGGTGTCACCTGATCTCCCCAGCCACTCACTGCAGGGGGGTGGGATAGGGCTGGAACTTCACAGGAGGAAGTTGTAATGCCTTCCCTGTGTTTCTATTGGCCAGAAAACGGTGCAAACTTTTCTGGGAAGAAAATGGAAGTGACTCGAACATCACGTGGTGCTTGTCTCGAGTAACGAACATCTCGAGTACCCTAATACTCGAACGAGCATCAAGCTCGGACGAGTACGCTCGCTCATCTCTAGTCTTAATGCATTTAGAAAGAGTTCTAAACTGCAGCTGATTTGTCCTTTCAATGTTTCAATAGCTTTACAATGGCTCTTCTTGTGTTAAAGGGTTTTTTCAGGCAAATACCATTGACTTCTCGTAATAGTTGATCAGCTGGGGTCCACCACTTTGTACCTAGACCGATCAGTTGTCAGCACACTAAAAACATACAGCGGTATGGAGCGGAAGCGGTTAGTTTTGACTCCTTTGTTGTGGCACCAACAGTGGGCGCCCTACCAGCTGATCTGCCAGGGTCCCAAGCGGTGGATCAACTACTGATGACCTATCAAAAGGATGGTCATCAATCATATTTGCCCGGAAAACCCCAAAAACTTATTGCAGAAAGTTATCAGTTAAATTAACCCTTACATCTCTGCGTCTTTGATGTGAATTTTTCTAAAGCATTTTAAATACAAAACGTGTGCAAAAAAATTCCGCATTCGGTACTGAAAACAGTAAGTTATCTGCAGAAAACCTCCGTAAACTATTGTAAATAATAGACTTAAAAAAAAAATATATAATTAAATTTAATTTAAAATAACATTTACAGCCGTTCATGGAGGTTTTATGCAGCTTACATCTTGTTTTCAGTAGCGAACACCCAATGGATCACGTGATGCTTTTTTTCTTTAAGTCACTGTGAATGAGGGAAGTTCTTTAGGGCTTTTTGTATCTGTTCCCCAAGTAATAAAACATCATATATGTCACATTTCACGTTCACACTAAATGCATTGCTTAAGGAAATAACCTTTTACACGGACCACTGATCAGGCAAGAACAGTCCTGGGAACGATTGTTTGGCCAATCATCAGGCCATGCAAAGGTGTCGCCAATCAGCTCAGGAACATGTAAATCCTCATTCGTTACACGATTTATTTATTTCATGCGGCACCAAAAAGCAGCAGTGTTGCAGCACGCCTCTCTATATAGACAGGAATTATGCTACTAATGATTAAACTCTATGGGGTATCCTACTGGATGTAGAATCTGAATCAGACCATGTAAAGGCCAAATAGACAAGCGCTAATCTGGCTGATTGGTGCTAGTCATTGGGACCATATAAATGTAGATATTGTCTCTCCTTAAAGAGGTTGTCCCACTTCTAGCGCAGACAGCACCATACAGTGCGTAGTGGCCCGAGTTGGTACTAGAGGCTGAATCATATTGAAATAGTTGGGAACTTAGCCTGCTGTACCAACCCAGGCCACTGCTCAATACCTGCAATACCGACCAGATGTCAGCTTCCAGCGCTGTGCGCACTGATAGCTTTCCCAGTGGTCAGCTGGGATCCTGAGCAGCAGACCTCCACTGATCAACTATTGATGACCTATCCTGAGGACAGATCATCAGTAGTAAAACTCCATTGCAATCCCTTTAACTACTTTAGACCCAGTCCCAGAATGCATGCTTCCATTGTGTGCAATCAATAAAGAGAGCCGCTTCCTACCTCCATCCGCAAAGCTGCGTGTGATTCCATCAGGGCCTGAATAGCAGAGTTCATGTCCAGCAGTTTCTATGTGATTCAAAAAAAATTCAAAAAGTTCATTAAAAATGCAGCAATGGTCCATAAAGAACACAGATGAGACCCGCAGCATCCCTGGTGACCATGTGGCAGAAATATTTAGCTATTGCTGGTAGGTGGCCAAAGCTGATCTTATATGAGAGGTTTATGCTCTGCCATATCAGTCCCTCTAATGACAAAACAGGCTGGATACACATATGTAGCTTTCGGTACAGTGTTTGAGCAAAGGCTATAAGTGGGTCGAGCCAGAAGGAGAAGTCATAGGCTGCGCTCACAGTCAGGCTTTTTTACAGCCGGCTATTTTGGTTGTGAATTTCGTAGCAGATTTGCCGCAGATTTTGCATAGCAGTGCTAAGGGTGAAATCCACAATGGAACTCAGCAGCATTACTCAGCTTGGTGTGAATTTAAAATCTGCACCTCAAGACAATTATGCTACGGATTTTGCAAAAAATTTTCCACTCCTTTTCTGGTTCTGTAATGCCACAGTGGCCGGCTATAACCTTATATTTCCTAATACATTCCTGACTTTGGCTCAAAAAACTGCCACAAAAACTGTGTGATTCCCGTCTTAAAAGACATAGGGGGCACAATTTGTTCTGATCAACCTATTACCCCAATAAAGTGGATAGTAAGACACAGTTGCTCGGACTTCTCTGTAAACATTCATGCTTGGCTGTTTATTCCAATGGGCAGCATTTCCCAGTGTAACAAAAGATTGGTCATATTGAAATCCAGTATGCCCCATCCTTCTTTACTCCAACATTTGGGGGACAGGCAGGCTTCCTCCGTACATATTAGATCTTTGTCTAATTGTGCAGTAATCGGTGGGTGGAAGAAAACAAGCTTTGATATCTATACGAATCCTATAAACAGCACCAATCAAAAGCTACCATACAATCATTTCTTTTGATGAAAGGCCCATTGTGTACAGATTTATATACATGATTTGTGCATGAAAATCCTTCCAGGTTGGATACATCTTATACACTTACCCTTGGTCCTGGTGCACCCCGTGGACCCTAGAAGAAACATGGAACATGTTTGAGTCTACAAGTGTTTGCCATATTTAAGTAGTTCTTCAACCTGCATATTTATTGTCTAAGGGTCCTGTTAGATGGAGCGATTTATCGTTCGCATGAGTGATGCCAGAGTTCGCTTGTGCAACCTGTTTATACGGGGAAATAAATCATTTGTTCGCAAGTCTTTCAGGCATTCACATTCACTGTATTTGTGAATGACTGAATGATCGGTATTCAAATCGGATGATTAGAAAACAAGCCAATGATGATTTTCATGCTTCCATGAAATGAACGATGAACATTAAGCGAATTATCATTCCCTGTTCCATTGTTGACCTATTTACACTGAATGAATATTGTTCAAATTCGAATGATCCAGCGTTTGTTTGTTTTTTTAACGATAATCGTTCTGCATAAAACACTCCCAAATCCAAACATCTCAGGGCTGGAGTATCAATCACCGTTACCCAGAAAAGTTATGCAGCTGCAGCAAAGTATATGATCAATTTCTTTTCTTTTTTTTCAAAGAGGACTTATCTACAAAGTTGCAATATTGTAACTTATTTCATCATCCCAGTACCCTAGGTCTACATATACACAGCCCCCCAAAATTATGGAAAACACTTAAATCACACAGAGCAGTTTGGAGGATGGAAACTGAATTATGAAACTATGGACAATAGTATTATACTAGTTTTTAGTATTATTTATAGCGCCACCTATAATGTAATATCTAGTGAATGACATCATCACATGCAACTCACTGAACGACCTGTGATGACAGTTGGAGTTGGTTAAAATATTGTAGGACCTGTGATGAAGTCACCGTCATGTGACCAGGGGTGGAGCTCAGAGCTCCTGTGATTCAGCTGCTTGCTGACGTGAAATCGTGGCTGGGATGAAAGACCTGTGATGATGTCACCGTCATGAGATAAGAGGTGGAGCATGTAACTCACTCACTCACGGACAAGTGGTCGTTAGAACTTTGATTCTATGTTGTATCATACTTACAGGTGGACCTGGGTTTCCTGGGGGCCCTTGAGGTCCCTAGAGAATTAAACAGAATTATTACAAAAAGGCAACATATTCCCATATGTATCTACAGATGGTACAAGCTTGGCTTAATTGTGATAGCACAGTGCAGAAAGTGATCTCATCTTAACCCATTAAAAAGCGATTATTCTCTTATCCTAACACAACAAATCCCATTGTAAAGTAATTCAAAAAGTGTAACAGCCACCCTGATAGCAAGGCACAGCATCAGATCAGTCACATTAGGAATCAAGCTGAAGAATAAGGGCTTTTTACACGGGCCGATCATCGCTGAGTGAATGGAGGCGGAGCAAACCAGGGATCGTTATGGCCCACCCGCCTCCATTCACAGTAAAGATGAATCACTGCCTGTTCAAACGGGCCAATCTGTCAGTTTTGATGCCTACAGAAACTGAATGAGAAATAAGAGAACGAATTATTCGTCATCCCGTTGGTTCACGCATTGAGACTGAGCGACAATCCATTGTGTGAATATGAATGATTTATCAGCCTGTATAGAAGGGCCCGACCCATCTGTATATATAAAATGGGGAAAAGTAAAAATTGCAATATGAATACCATTATTATGAAAGTGATGATAGAGATTTACCTTCTGCGTCTACAAGGTGCCCATTACAGACTAATCTAAAAGCTCCGATGCTTCTTCCCCAAGAGAGACCATGCTTCCCGGACATCCGACAGCCACGGTGTGCTGCCCCCAAGAACTCACATTTGGGTGGCTACTCAGTGTGTGAGCTCAGCACTATTTTAACCCTTTATAGGCATCTAGTAGTCTAGTTAAAGGGGGGGCCTTTCTATATTCGAATTACCGATTTAAAAATAAACTAGTCTGAGCGGGTACGAGGAGTCCTCATAGGGGCCTTCAGTAAGACGCTGAGGAGACGTACGGTGCAGCAAATATTTTGGTCCAATGATTTGAGTATTTGGTTGTCTACTTAATCACTGCAGATGCACCAACTGTAGGGCATTATATAAGTGCCCTAAGAAGGTGCTCTGTCGGGTGACGCTCTCTTTTAATTGTCATAATGTGCTTTTAGGATGATTTTTTTAATGTGAAAATTTACGAAACTTGCCAATATGTAAGAAGTCTGTCCACATCACATCCTTATAACGTCATGGCATATTCTAGGATACACCATCACTTTATAATCGGCAGGTGTCCAACTTCTGCAATGTTCACCCATCATGGGAATTTTGCTGATGCAGCACTGGTTTTGTACTGCGGCCCCTCCTGAGTTTTACGTGCACGGGACTGCACAGCGGATGGCCAAGAACGCTGTTGTGCTGGAAAAAACACTGAAGGCCCTTCATTATCAGATTCGGAGGGGGTCCCAGAGTTTGGATCCCCACCAGTTATAAAGTAATGGTATATCCTAGCAATATGCCAGCACTTTATAAACCCCAATATGTACAGTTTTATCACCTGATTTTCTTACCATTTCGCCTTTTGTTCCTTTTTCACCCCGATTACCCTGAAAGTTTAAGAAATAAAATAAACACAAATCATTTAGGCTGAATGTAGGAACATGTACAGGCTTCGCATATTATACACCGATATGCCAAAAGTCATGGGACCAGAACTAATTGTGTAGGACCCCTTCTAATCTGGCAAAGTGCAGCAACTTGACATGGCATGGATTCCAGAAGTGGACAGATGATGTCTGGAGAGATGTTGAGTCATTCCATCTACAGAGCCACCAACAGTTCAGGCGTATTTCTAGGTGCAGGATCTCAGGTGCGACTGGACCTCTCCACCACATCCCATAAAGGCTCAAGTTGGATCATATCGGGTGAATGTGCAGGCCAGACCATTCGTAGGAACTCTCCAGAATGCTTCTCAAAACCAATTCTGCACAAATTGGGCCTGATGGCACTGTGCATTATACTGCTGGACTAGCCATTCATTGTGGGGGGTACATGAAGTCCATGAAGGGTCAACAAGCAGTGAAATGTAGCAGACACCGGTCAATGACATATTTAGACCAGTGGACCCAACCCATGCTATGAGAACACATCCTGCACCAGTATGGAGCCACTACAGGCCTGCACAGTGCCTTGTTCACAACTGGGATCCATAGCTTCATGGAGTCTTCCTAACATCCGCCAGAAACAATTGATACTGTGACTCATCAGTTCCTATATGTCACCAATCCTCTACGGTCCAGTTAGCAACCTCATGAGTCCAGGTGAGGCGCTGTGTCCAGTGTTGTGGTGTTAACAGAGGCATTCTGCTCCCATATCCCATGGAAGCTAAGGAACGCTGCGCTGACCTGCGGGATATACATGTGGAGCCTCCTGCATTGGATACAGATGCGATTTCTGCCGCAGTCACTTTTCTGTTCGCACAAACAATTCTAATCAGACACAGCTGGTCACAGTGATTAAACACCTGCACTGCCCAATGTGGGTGGTAATTAGAGATGAGCGAGCCTACTCGGACACGCCCCTTTTTCGCCCGAGCACCGCGATTTTCGAGTAATTCCGTACTCGGGCGAAAAGATTCGGGGGGCGCTGTGGGTGAGTGGGGGGGGGGGGGGGAGAGGGAGAGAGAGAGGGCTCCCCCCTGTTCCCCGCTGCTACCCCCTGCGCCGCCACGCCTCCCCCCGCCCCCCGGATCCTTTCACCCGAGTACTGAAGTACTCGAAAATCGCGGTGCTCGATCGAGTAAATACTCAAAACGAGTAGATTCGTTCATCTCTAGTGGTAATGCCCTCTATGACATATTCCCGGTACACACGTGATCCTGCAGATCAAGGAATGTTAAATGCCAGCAAAACTTTGGAAATGCAATGCCCTATCCATATTATTTATAGGCTGCAGCAGCCTGTGACATCCTGTAAGCAGGCTGCTGCAGCCAATTGCAGAGCTGAGTGATTATCAGCTGCAGCAGCCTGTTTACGAGACATCATAAGCTGCGGCAGTCTGTAAACAGCACGTCACAGCGGAGACCTGGAGCCACCAATAGGAGACTAGCAGGAAGCTTCATCCAGGGCCTAACCTTGGTAATGTATTTCCCTTTGCATTGATGCTGAATTTCCTTCATGTTCTGTTTTTTAAATATTTTAATTAAATATGTAATTTTCAATAAACACATTTTTTTTATGATAATTTCTGCCGTCCTGTCTTGGACATTGATTTTGGGGTTGTCAATTTTGTCAGAGGTGCCAAGAGCTGAACCAGCGCACTAACATAGTGGTCACTAATCATACAACCTATTTAAAGTGGTAATCTAGAAAGTAATCTTCTTATACATCATAGATACATAGCAGAAGCTCAATATCGGAGGAGTCTGTGAACCCAGACCACCAATGAATTCCACAAGAATGGGGGTCTGTGGCACCCAACCGCTTTGGAACGACTCCGATATTTAATTCCTGGAAATCTCTGATTTGCTTCGGATGCGGTCAGAGATTTCCAATAACGGATATCAAAGTGGTTCCAGAAATCTGTAGTGATTGAAGCTCAGACGTCACCAGTGATCTTCTCAGGGTTCTCTTTGATCGCTTATCCTCACCGCGGCCGGAGAGGTGGGCCATGGATCCTATGTTCTAGTGATCTGGCATTACATACACCAAATGTAGTAGTTACTAATTTCACATTTATGAACACAATCCAATGGGCCTCATTTAGCAAGAGACTGAAGCAACCAATCACACTTTAGTTGCAATGTTTGGAAAGGTTTGGAAGGGGTGATCTAATTATTTGCTATTGTTTGCGCTAGTTCTCGTTTTTTTCTATTCCAGGCAGTGAATCATAAGGTTCCACATAAATGCAGATTCTGACACACCATGTATCGCTACTCACCAGGTTGCCTGTGGGTCCTATCATTCCGCCAGCACCTACAGGACCGCTGCTTCCCTTTACACAGCAAAGATAAAACAGTATAACTAAATTCTTTCAGCTGTTTACAACATTATGGATTTCTATATAAGTGACACAGATTCAAAATTTTCTAACATTAGAAGTGGGCTAATATTACCATGGTTCGTTATTTTTTCTATTTGAAGCTCCTAGCTGCTTTCCCGTCAGATGGTCATGTGATCTCACTTCTGACTAGTTCAGATCTACTTGGGGTTATGTATTCAGTTTCTAGCCAGTTTCTCATTCTATTATATGAATCCTATGACAGAAACTGTCTAGAGCAGGACACAGGCACTTCCGATCAGCTACTAATGATGATCACACAGCTCCATTCACACAGGTATAATAGAGGAGATCACAGCTCACCCCTCTGACAGTACACTTATTTAGGTGAATATAGAAGGTAATGATAATTACAGTAAACGGCCTACCTGGTAGGCAGAAATGGTGCAACCTCTAGCTAATGCTGTGTTGATACATCATGGGATAGATTTGAAAGTGAACGTAAAAAAATATCACTCTCAACATGGTGCCTGATAAGCATCAGATGGGGCTGCACTGCATAGAAGTGACAGAAATACAGAAAAGAGACCCCCAGAGTGTGAAAGGGCAATCAGGTGTGTGTGTGTTTGGGGGGGGGGGGGGGGGGGGGCAGGGATGGAAAATTGCATTTTTGCTGGAGTGGCCTTTTAAAAGGGTTACTTCAGGTTGGACCACATTTTCTCATGTTAAAGGGGTTTTCTGAAGATGTGACTATTTTATTCTCATTGCAACTCAATTTAATACGTATCCTCATTGCATCTTACATTGGCTCATGAGTGCCCTAGAGCGCTGCTGTTTACAGCTCTCGCTTCCTATGGTGTTACTTCTGTGCACTTCAGAGTACTAGGAGACAGCAAGAAGTGTTCACAGCGACCGAGCATGCACAGCTGACAATGACCGATGTGAATGCACATGCTCATGGCTTGCTGGAGTTTCTGATCCTGTCTGCCCGGCCAGATGTCGGAAGACACGGACAGGACCGGAAGCAAGCTGATGGACATGAAATCATTGGATGCGGCGATACGGTGTTGGACCCGCATCACATGCAGTAAGAAACAGCATTCAGAGGCAGGTGACCGACACAATGTACATTAGACATAGCCTTTTTGGACCAATATATATAATAGAAAATAGATGATGAAGTCCTAGTATACCCCTTTAAACAGCCTCTGGTCATTAATTTAATAAAAGGTGGCTCTTTCAGTAGGTGGACCCTTGATTTGTGGTGTTGAAACTGGAACATACATGTGTTTTTTCCCACAGACTCTACAGGCAATACAGTCACTGGAGCCAATACGTGTCCAATGATTTCCCATCTAAAGTTGAGATCATTGGACAGTAACTTTAACCCATTCCCGCTGCAGGGCGTAAGTTTACGTCCTGGGAGCGGGGTACTTCCCGCAACAGGGCGTAAACTTACGTCCTGGAGATAGCGCTGGATCACATATGATCCAGCGCTATCCCGCAGCGGGAGCCGGCTGTCAGTCACAGCCGGCGTCTCACTGCAGCAGCAGGGGGACATCGGAGATGCGCCCGCCACTGTTAACCCCTTCCCTGCCGCGATCTAAGTAGCGCGGCTCCCTCTGTGTCTCCGGCCGGAACTCGCGATGTCATCGCGAGAGCCCGGCCTGTCACCATGGCAACAGGACGCCAGACACTGGCGTCCTGTATTGCCTATGCCTGAGATCGCTGTATGAGCGATAAGGCATGGGAGAGCAGTAGCTCTGCCATGCCTTATGACAGCGATCATCAGGGCAGTGATTAAAGTCCCTCAGAGGGACACAAACAGTGTAAAAAAAAAGAAAGATTTAAAAAATGAATTAAAATAAATGTAAAAAAAAAGAATAAAAAACCCATTTTTTATGCTTTTTCTCAGATTAGCATAAAAAAAGGTAAAAAAAAAATAAAACCCCACATATTTGGTATTGTCGCGTCCGTAACGATGCGTACAATAAGTTGCACATGCTTTTGACTGTGCACCGAAAAAACCGCTAAAAAAAAAGCTAAAAAACTGAGGCAAAATGCTCATTTTTAGCATTTTGCCTCACTAAAAACGCAATAAAAGTGATCAAAAAAGTCGTATGTACGCCAAAATGGTACCAATAAAATCTACAGCTCGTCTCGCAAAAAATAAGCCCTCATAGAGCTCTGTACATCAAAAAATAAAAAAGTTACGTGACTTTGAATGCAGCAATTTAGAATAGAAAAAAGATTTCCAAAAAAAAGGGTTTTTATTGCAGAAAAGTGGGAAAACCTAAAAAAAATGTTAGAATTTTGGTATCGTTGTAACCGTACCGGTCTGCAGAAAAAATGGAAAGTCTCATTTATGCTGCATGATTAACGGTGTAAAAAAAAATAAAAAAATCTATGGCAGAATTGATGCGTTTTCTCTCTCTGCTATCATTAAAAAAAAAAAAAAAAATTTACAATATAGTCTATGTACCCAAAAGTGGCACCGATAAAAACGACAGTTCGCCACGCAAAAAACAAGCCCTTATACGGCCGCGTCCACGGAAAAATAAAAAAGTTATGGCTTTTGAAAAATGGAGATGGAAAAATACCAAAAAAATCGCTTGGTCCTCAACGCCAAAATAGGCCATGTCATGAAGGGGTTAAAGGAGTTTTCCGGGACTATACTATTGATGACCTGTCCTCAAAAAAATGTCCTCAATAGTTGATTGGCAGGGGTCTGCCTCTCTAGATCTCTGCTGATCAGCTGATTTAAGTGATAGTGGGTAAGCGCCACTGTCACTTCAGTCCGTAACTAGGCACAACACCGTACATTATGTAGTGGCTGTACCTGGTATTGCAGCTCAACCCCAGTCACAGGGCTGAGAAGAGGCTGTAGCGGTCAGCCGAGCACCATAGCCTCCTCAATCAGCTGATTGGCATGGATCGCAACCAGTGGACCCACTAATCAACTATTGATGACCCATACTAAGGATAGCTCATCAATAGTTTAGTCCCAGACAGCCTCTTCAACTAATGGAAATGGCCCAAGATAAATATTTTGGCCAAATTAGATTATGGGACCATCCTACTAGTATTGCCACAAAACAACTTAGCATCACTTCACTTGGAATGGACAGTCTGAATCATATAAGTGATCTCATTATATATTAATGTGGCACTGTTCTTGGAAGTCCCGATACCTTCACTTCCAGCCCGATTCCAACATCGGGTCCTTTCCCCTCTTGTTGTCAGTGATGTCACTGCAGGGACTGGCTGTACATTTCAGTTAATAAGCCAGCCCCTTTCTCTTTTATGGTTGATGCAGAGACAGATAAAAGGGCTGGCTAATTTATTGAAAAGAGCCAGTCAGCCAGCCCCTTGCAATGTCGTCACTGGCAACGAGATGGGGAAGCTATACTAAGTGACCCGGTGTCGAAACGGAAATCAGGTAGATTTTTTCCTCCCTGGACAACCCCGTTAATGAAATCAAAAGTGAAACAAACGTCCACTGTAATGTGACCTGTGTTACTCTCAAAGCTATAAGGGATACTTACAGCTTGACCAGGGGGACCTTTAGGACCGGTGATACCCACAAGACCAAAGTCACCAGATGGACCCTAGAAAACACGTTTTACTTAGGACAGGTAACTTCAACCTTACAACATGGATACATAAAGCATTATGTACTGCTCCTCCCTCCCCACACCAATATTACATAGTCACATGAAAACAATAAGAAATAAATCGTATTGTACCTTTGGGCCAGGGAATCCTTGGAACCCCATGGAACCTTGATCACCATCTTCTCCCTGTAAATACACAATGTCTGAGTATTCTGTGTACATTATATCATGAATGTTTAGTAGAGAAGAAATGAGTTGCTCACCACAAGCCCCTTTAAACCATTTTCACCCTTTGGTCCTTGATCACCTTGAACTCCAGGTAAACCCTTCGAGCCTGCATTTCCTGGATAACCAGGTAGTCCTGTCTCCCCCTCAAATGGTGAAAAATTAAAGTAATTAACTGGAATTGTAATTGTGTGACCCACATCATCCATCCCCTATAATAGAAAGGAAAATATGTATGTAAATAGCACTGTAATACCTTGGGTCCTGGCGATCCCTCGCCTCCTTGAGGGCCAGGAAGACCTTTTGGCCCTTGTAGACCAGGTAAACCAGCCAATCCAGCGAGTCCTGGGCTGCCAATTCCACCCTACAGTAATGGAAGGAAGGAAAGATAGGTGATAGATATTTTACATTATGTTAGTAGCACATGAGATGTATACTATATAATAGAACTGTATTCAAACTAATTGGGTGCAAACCAAACTGAAAAGGTGCCCAAAACAGACACGCCCAGTGCACAGGATATCAGATCATCAACCACCCCTACATTACCTTCTTAATCCGAACTTTCCACTTCCGTTTCCAAGACTTTTCCCAAGACTTTTCCCAAGCTGCACCAGTTCTCTGGAATGTGTTACCCCAGGCAATCATTAACACTCACAGTTTTAAACGTATCCGAAAGATACATCTCTTTAGGGAGGCCGATCACATCCCTTAATCTAATGCTTCTCCCCCTCATCCAACAGTATCCCCCCCATAGACCTCATATCTGTACATATACGGATAGCAGCTGGTGAGCAGCTCATACAGCTTTATGTATACTACCCTATTTAAATAAAAGATGGCCGCACCATCGTACAGAAAAATGCTGCTAACTCTTGTGTCGACTATCTCCTCGTAGATTCTAAACTCGTGTCCCCTATTTCCTCATAGGTTGTAAGCTCTTGTGTCCCCCCCTTATTTCCTCATAGACTGTAAGCTCTTGTGTCCCCCTATTTTCTCATAGACTGTAAGCTCTGGTGTCCCCCCCTATCTCCTCATAAATTGTAAGCTCTTGTGTCCCCCCTATTTCCTCAGACTGTAAGCTCTGGTGTCCCCCCCATTTCCTAAGACTGTAAGCTCTGGTGTCCCCCCTATCTCCTCATAAATTGTAAGCTCTTGTGTCCCCCTATTTCCTCATAGTGTAAGCTCTGGTGTCCCCCCTATTTCCTCAGACTGTAAGCTCTGGTGTCCCCCCTATCTCCTCATAAATTGTAAGCTCTTGTGTCCCCCGTATTTCCTCATAGTGTAAGCTTGTGTCCCTCCTATTTCCTCACAGTGTAAACTCATGTCCCCCCTATTTCATCAGATTGTAAGCTCGTGCCCCCCCTATTTCCTCAAAGTGTAAGCTCGTGTGTCCCCTATTTCCTCATAGATTGTAAGCTCTTTTGTCAACCCTATTTCCTCATAGACAGTAAGCTCTTGTAGCCCCCCCCCCCCAATTTCCCAGACTCTACATAACGTTTTCCCTGTGTGTGGACTGAGTTATTGATGACATCCAGATTCACCGCAGAGGATGGAATGGTGGTGTCACGAGTGACAAAAGGATATTTAGGTAACTCCCCGTTACTTTTCCCTGTGACCTCCCCCAGCAGTGACTTGGACGGGTCCCGTGCTACCCCCAGGGGAGAAGATGGTAGAGCCATCATGACCAAAGTAATCCCCATCTTCCTTGCCATCTTCTCGGCTGTAGGCCCGCTCCTTGAACACTGCACTTATTTATTTTAAGCTCGTGTCCCCCCTATTTCCTCAGACTGTAAGCTCTTGTGTCCCCCCCCCCCTATTTCTTCATAGACTGTAAGCTCTTGTGTCCCCTATTTCTTCATAGACTGTAAGCTCGTGTCCCCCTATTTCCTCAGACTGTAAGCTCTTGTGTTCCCCTATTCCCTCATAGACTGTAAACTCTTGTGTCCCCCCCCATTTCCTCAGACTGTAAGCTCTTGTGTCCCCCTATTTCCTCAGACTGTAAGCTCGTGTGTGTCCCCCCCCCATTTCCTCAGACTGTAAGCTCTGGTGTCCCCCCTATCTCCTCATAAATTGTAAGCTCTTGTGTCCCCCTATTTCCTCATAGTGTAAGCTCTGGTGTCCCCCCTATTTCCTCAGACTGTAAGCTCTGGTGTCCCCCCTATCTCCTCATAAATTGTAAGCTCTTGTGTCCCCCGTATTTCCTCATAGTGTAAGCTTGTGTCCCTCCTATTTCCTCACAGTGTAAACTCATATCCCCCCTATTTCATCAGATTGTAAGCTCGTGTCCCCCCTATTTCCTCAAAGTGTAAGCTCGTGTGTCCCCTATTTCCTCATAGATTGTAAGCTCTTTTGTCAACCCTATTTCCTCATAGACAGTAAGCTCTTGTAGCCCCCCCCCCCCAATTTCCCAGACTCTACATAACGTTTTCCCTGTGTGTGGACTGAGTTATTGATGACATCCAGATTCACCGCAGAGGATGGAATGGTGGTGTCACGAGTGACAAAAGGATATTTAGGTAACTCCCCGTTACTTTTCCCTGTGACCTCCCCCAGCAGTGACTTGGACGGGTCCCGTGCTACCCCCAGGGGAGAAGATGGTAGAGCCATCATGACCAAAGTAATCCCCATCTTCCTTGCCATCTTCTCGGCTGTAGGCCCGCTCCTTGAACACTGCACTTATTTATTTTAAGCTCGTGTCCCCCCTATTTCCTCAGACTGTAAGCTCTTGTGTCCCCCCCCCTATTTCTTCATAGACTGTAAGCTCTTGTGTCCCCCTATTCCCTCATAGACTGTAAGCTCTTGTGTCCCCCTATTTCCTCAGACTGTAAGCTCTTGTGTTCCCCCTATTCCCTCATAGACTGTAAGCTCTTGTGTGCCCCCCCCCCCATTTCCTCAGACTGTAAGCTCTTGTGTCCCCCTATTTCCTCAGACTGTAAGCTCGTGTGTCCCCCCCCCCATTTCCTCAGACTGTAAACCTCTTGTGCCCCCCCCCTATTTCCTCATAGACTGTAAGCTCGTGTCCGCCTATTTCCTTAGACTGTAAACTCTTGTGTCCCCCCATTTCCTCAGACTGTAAGCTCGTGTGTCCCCCTATTTCCTCAGACTGTAAGCTCGTGTGTCCCCCCCCCCATTTCCTCAGACTGTAAACTCTTGTGCCCCCCCTATTTCCTCATAGACTAAGCTCGTGTCCCCCTATTTCCTCAGATTATAAACTTGTGTGTCAACCCTTCTTCCCCATAGATTGTAAGCTCTTGTGAACAGGATCTTCGCCCCTCTTGTTCCAATTGTTTATCTGTCTAATACTGTCTGCAATGTCTGATTTTGTGTGTTCATGCTCCCTCTGACTTGTGGTTATGAGGTACGTTCCTTAATCTGTTTGAGTGACAGTGGATATAGCCACCAATATGGCAGCCATTAACAAGCTTTTCCAGACTCTTGAATGACAAATATGCTTTACTATGGAATGATTATTTTTCAGCATTATTACATAATCATGCAGATTTGTTGCTCAGGAGTCTTAAGGCCCATTTAGACACAAAGATTATCGTTCAAAATTCGCTCAAAAGCAGTCTTTTGAGTGATAATCGTTCTGCCTAAATGCGCGGCCATCGTGCACTAGGAGTTCATCGCTGATTTCTAGCAAGCTAGAAATAACCAATGACTCATCAGTGCCGCACACTGATATCTCAGCGGGCGGCACTGATGGCATTCTTTCAGCTGGTATCCCGCTGGCAGTTCTCAGCAGGACACCAGCTGAAAGTGCCAAGAACAATGCAACTGTTTGCATATACAAAACAGCTGCTTTGTTCCTGGAGCTATCGCCTCAGAATCCTGCTCTGTCTGCAATGACTCTTAATTAGCTACTATAGACTTTGCAAAGATGATCACTCAAAACGGTCACTCAAACTGTTGTTTGACCGATTTTTTGAGTGATTATCTTTCAGTGTAAATGGGCCTTTAGGGTCCTTTGACATAGGATGACTATCTGGCGCTTCAGCTCCCAACTGCGGTCCCAGGAGTAATCGCTCATGTGTTTCCACACAAGAGAGGGAATCAATCGGTGAATGGAGACGGAGCTATCTGGGAATCGCTCTGGCCACCCGCCTCTATTCGCAGTAAACAGGATGTCTTATAGATAAACGACATGCAGAAGATTTGAAAAAAATGCCTGCTTTATTCATGAAATAGCGCCATTCCCATTTATAGGACATGTCTGGTATTGCGGCTCAGCCCCATTCCCTGGAATGTAATTGGGCTGAAATTCCAAATTCAGATTATGGATAAGATTGGCGCTGTTTCTGAAAAAAAGCAGATCTATTTTCTAATCTTGTACAATTTCCTTTAAATACTTCCTAAAAAAATTGCCAATCGGACAAGAGGAGCGCCGCATGTTTAATGCAGATGTTCTGTCACATCAGCTAATAAAACTCAGGTTTTTCCTTTATTTCGTGAGTTTGCAATTGGCTAAGATTTCATTTTCTAAGGTTTTTCCAAAAACAAACAACTAAACAGCCAAGAAGTCGGAAGAACTTTTTCCATAACTTTTATCTTTTATGGATACATCAAACGGCCGGGTACTGCTTCTGGATTACATTAAAAGAAGAGATACATGGATGTGAAAGGATTCCGAATGCACAACATATGAGCATCCTTCTGCACTTCAGGACATCTGAGGGGCCCTTTTATTTCGCAATTCATAAATCAAATGTGTTTCTGTGTAACGGATGCGGATACCTCACATGCCTGCAGTAAAGAAGATGTAAGGCAGCAGTCAGCGGCCCCTGCGTGGCTCACCATATGGAATATGCAGCATGTGAGCAGAAGATGTACCGGCAGATAAAGCGCTTCACTGTATGGAGTCCTTGAGAAGCCCAAAGGGAACAAGTCCGCTCCTATGAGCACCAGAAACTAAGTGTAACCTCTTAAAGATGTAGGCTTTAAATTTTTTTTCTTTTGGGTTTTTCCTCCCACTGTTCGTTATCCATCCATCCATGAAGCGGTCTGAGGCTTGTTATTGCTGGCCGAGTTGTATTTTTCATTGCTACTATGCAATGTATCATATGATGTACTAAAAAACTTGTAAAACATTCTAAGTGGAGGGAAATGGGGAAAAAAAAAAAAGGATTTTCTTCGGCGTACAGATTGCAGCAAAAATGACAACTTTGTTCTGTGGGTCGGTACGATTACGGCGATACAAAATACATATAGTGTTACTTTTGCTGTACTACTTTTACAAAATAAAATAATTTTGGGAAAAAATAAAAATTATTTTCTGACAGCTGTAACTTTCATTTTTCCATTGATATAGGCTCGTTTTTCTGTAGGATGTCCTGCAGTTCCTATTGGTGCCATTTTTGAGGACATGATATTTTAATCAGTTTTTACATTTTTTCTTGCAGATGCGGTGACCAAAAAAGCGCCATTCTGATGTTGTGAATTTTTCATTTCTAATGACGTTTATTGTGTTGGATAAATAATGTGTTATTTATATATATCTGACTTTTACGGACACAGCGATACTAAATATATTGTTTTTTTCTTTTTTAATTAGAAATATAGCAAAAGGGAATGGATTCTTAAAATTTTATTACGTAAAATTTTTTTTTAATAATAAAACTTTTTAAAAATCATATTTAATATTTTTTTTTAAATTGCGCTGTCAAAATTCATGGTGCCATTTAAAGCATTAACAGCTGCGATCAGACGTTGGTTGTCAAGGACAGTTGGTACCCCCTGTGTATGGAGCAATCCCGCTCCACTTAAACGCTGAACCTCCATGACGTAACTGTACATTCTGGAGCGTTAGGGGATTAAAGGCGCTATCCGGTTGTAAACTATTGATGGCCTATTCTTTGGATAGGCCATCAATAGTAGATCAGCAGGGGTCTGCTACCCGATACCCCCACTGATCAGCTATGGAATGGGACGATGTACTTGTGTGCATAGCAGTAAGGCAGGGAAGCATAAAGCGCACTCAGTGGCCCCTGTCCTTATGACGCTATACACCTAGTTTAGGGTGTTCTTCGTTTCTGACAGGTTCAATTTAAAGGTAAATTAGGAAAAGTATTTGAACCCAGTAAATGGTTACAATTCTCTAGTTCAGTGGGGGTAAAAGATTATGCTCCCTCTATGTAAATGAGGCTCTTCTCCCTTCTCTAGAGACACACTCAGGGCCAGCTCCAGTTTTATGTGGGCCCATGGGTGAAAGTCACATCGCCACCTTCCATATATCCCACCAAAGCCGACACCACTCTATACTCCATATTCTTGCTCACTGTACATTCTACTCAGGGGGGCAAGTGGAGTAAAGCGCACCAAAACACAGGGAGGTATTGGCGCACTACTCATATATAGATTAGCAGGAGAGTTGTTGATCCTCCCCACATAATCCTTCCCGCAGTGATATAGTATATTGTAAGCCCAGGTCCTCCTGCATCATGGCGGCAGTATGCGTGCAGCGTTCTCCTGGGAATACATTATTCTGAAGGATCTACACAGCAGGCCTAATAACTCATCCACTGTTAAGGAGCGCTCAGGCGCCATTCATACACTCAGGATTTTACATGGATTCCGGCACAAAATAATTACTCGCTAAGCGGGAAATAAAGACTACTATTAGGAGGGCTCATTATTTATGAATTGTTACACAAATTGCCTCACGTACTACAGAACACTTATGGCACCCGATGACAGTTCTCACTGTAAGGGACAAAACACCAACATAACCTCCAATAGTAAATACAGAAGACACTGTGACGCTGGACGAGCCTCCTGCACAATACTCACGGGCAGCCCCGGGTTTCCAGGCAATCCTGCTTTTCCAGGAAATCCAACCACAGAATCAGAGCCAGGGTACCCCTCCGCGCCTCGTAACCCTATGGGACCTGGTTTGCCCTGGGGAAAGTAACACAGATTTGACACTCATGATGGTATTCTGATGACATTAAAGTTTTTCAGTTTTAGGTAAAATAAACTTTAGCGCAATGCAAAGTTCTGAAACTTTCTAATATACCTTGTGTATCAATTCTTGAGGATTTATATCTAGATATCTAGTCCTGGTCTCAGCTGAGCAGTGGATACAGTTGTATCTAGTCCAGGCAATGCTCTGTGAGCTAAACATATCTGTAGCAGCTGCCTACGGGTCCTTTTACACGGCGCGAGAAATCCCTCAGACGAGCACGCGGTACAGCGTTGTTTGCTTTAAAATGCAGCCAGTTTACACACGGAGATAATAGTTTACACTTCTTTGCCATTCAGTCGATCGTCGTTCGCTCGGGGAACTGTACAAGAGTATGGGAATGACGGAACGTTCGCTTTCTACATGTAACAACTGGCAGGTCGACTGTTCACGGAGGTTTAAAAACATGTATGGGTATGCTCAGCGATCGATCCCCTAAAGTGCTAGCTAATAATGTTAATTGTTTATCACCTTTGAATGGGATAGTTAATAAAAGTCAGATCAGCAGGGGTCTAATGGCTTAGACCCCGATTGATCCCAAGATCCCAAGGGTCCTGTGTCCCCCTCCTCTTGTCCCTGCGGCTCACTGCACCCACCTTCTGTGATGTGAAGATTGAATGGAGAGACAGTTGAGCATTAATTTCAGTAGGGTGATGGAAACAGTCAAGTACAAGCGCTCGTCTATGTACAGCAGTCCCACTGAAAAAGAATGGAGCGGTACCGCGCATGCTCAACTATCTCGATTCAATCTCCTCCTCACTACGGGGCGTGCAGCAAACCCACAGTGAGGAGGAGAGGGGGACACGGGTTTACTGTTCTTGGGATTGGTGGGGCTCGCAATAGTGAGTCAGTGGAGAGGTGATAAAAGTGGATTGCGGTACAACCTCTTTAATCATGGTCGGTGTGTTCCCCTTTAAGATAAGTGACTACGCATATTTGTAATTGTGTGTCAGCAACATTCTGAGAGGGGGTGTCAGAGTATCAGGGCATGTTTTTCAAACACAATGTGATTTATGGATATTCAAGATCCTGCGCTGTGTTGTACAAACGTGTAGCATGATCACAGGAAGAGCGAATCAGAGGGCGACCACGGTGTGCGCGCGGGGGAGGCAGAGAGCGAGAGAATATTTAACATTGTGTTGTTTCCCTGAAGCGTGCTGACCATTACCCAAGTGACGTCCATGTTTTCCGTAAGTGTTGTGTGCCCAGAGAGTAGAGCTGCTGAGAGAGCGAGGGCCGTGGTCAGAGCCAAGTGAAACGCCAAGCCTAGTGAGCCCAGTTCGTTGTTTCCACCAGGCGAAGATATACCAGTGTACCGCCATACAGGTTGCTTCTCCAGTAGTGACTATTGTGTTAGACCAAGAATGTGGCAGTATGTATTCAGTGCTGCGCCACTCTGAGATCACCGCTACAACAGGTAGGACTTTGTAAGAGTTTCACCTCCAGAGAGGCAGCTGGACAATCAGAGTACCACAGTGGCGGTGGGTGCCAAGTCCCTACCGGTGAGCCTGTCCTCAGCTTAGAAGCTCACAGAGCATTGCCTAGACTGGATAGAACTGTATCTACTGCACTGATATCTGCTACCGGTTACAAGTTTTTACTATGAAGTGTAAAACAAGACAATGATGGAGAGGACTTACATAGACCAGCATCTTATATGCTAAGTAAGGACTGTTCTAGAAGGAACTGTGCCAAGTCTCTTAATAAAGTTGTTGCAGGTATAGTTTGTCTGTGTGCCAGACTGAAATTTGTGCCAGCTCCGAGCTGGAAGAGATTTCCACTATAATTTAAGCCAGTTTCTGGTGTAAATTATAGTAAATCAGATGGGTCCAAGAAACCATGCCAAGCGGGGACCCTGAAGAGGGCCGAAAGTTACAAATATTTTGCAAGCAGGATCTGTGCAAAAATACACCAGAAATGTGTTATATTTCCCACAATGACTTTACTATAGTACAAAAATATATATTTCTGTACTCTATTTCAGTAAAATCCTATAAGTGGTAACCCTATGCTGAAAGTGATCGGAACTGCAATACATCTTCGCTGAATTGTTTCAGCATCACTTTTGTAAATGGAAGATTGACGAAGATGTTCCTCACCAATAACACTAAATGCACATGTAGAAAAATGTATCACAATGTATGAGATCACACAGTAACAGATATTAGTGGGGCGCATTATTGGGATGTGAGAAGCTGGAGGGTCATATCGATTAATTGTCTCCCACTGGGCTGTTCTGACCAGACTGTTAGGAGGTGTAGGGACCAGTTGGATGTGTGAGGGCACACAAGGTGACCAGGCTCAGGACCCCCGACAGACCACCAGTAGAGAGGAGCGTCTGAACAGACTGTTAGGAGCTGTTGGGACCAGTGGATGTGTGAGGGCACACAAGGTGACCAGGCTCAGGACGCCCCCTACAGACCACAAGTAGAGAGGACCGTCTGACCAGACTGTTAGGAGGTGTTGGGACCAGTGGATGTGTGAGGGCACACAAGGTGACCAGGCTCAGGACGCCCCCTACAGACCACAAGTAGAGAGGACCGTCTGACCAGACTGTTAGGAGGTGTTGGGACCAGTGGATGTGTGAGGGCACACAAGGTGACCGGGCTCAGGAAGCCCCCTACAGACTACCAGTAGAGAGGAGCGCCTGACCAGACTGTTAGGGGTTGTTGGGACTGGTGGATGTGTGAGGGCACACAAGGTGACCAGGATCTGGACGCCCCCTACGGACCACCAGTAAAGAGGAGTGTCTAACAAGCACGAGCAGCTCCAATAGTTTAATTGTCCATAATCCAGAGTCAGGTGGCACCATCGTTCTAGGCCAATGTCTGTTAAAACCATTTCCAGGAGCTTCGCTGAAGAAGGTTTGGTCTCTCAACACCCATTATGCATACTGTCTTCGACACCCTACCTATGCCGCCTCCGTTTGCAATAATGTTGTGAACAACTAAACTGGACTGCTACAGAGTGGAACCAGGTTGTCTTCCGTGACGACTTCAGGTTTGGTTTGGGCACTGATGACAGCCATGTTCGTGTCTGAATACCTAGGGGTTAGCGCCTCAATCCTGCCTTTGTTGAGGAGCGGCACACTGCCCCCTGCTGGTGTGATGGTCTGGGGGCCATCGCATACGACAGTCGGTCACCCCTAGTAGTGGTACGAGGGACAATGACAGCTCAGCGATATGTTCAGGATATCCTGCAGCCACATGTGTTCCTCTCATGGCGGCTTCCAAGAGGCATTTTCCAGCAAGATAATGTTTGACCGCACACACAAGGGGGTCACAGGAGCCCCCACAACATTGTCTCACTTCTGTGGCTGCGTGATTGCCAGATTTATCACCAATAGAACATGTATGGGACCATCTGGAATGCCAACTTCAACAGCCTATGAGTTTGCACGATCTAGAGGTTCAGTTATAGCAAATGTGGATCAATATGCCACAGGATACCATACAGAACCTGTATGCCTTCATGGTGGTACAACAGGGTACTAGAGCCTCCATGCCCGCCCATATCATATCTTGTATCCAAGCTAGAGGCAGTACAACACAGTACCAGAGCCTCATGCCTGCCTGTATCACTTCTTACATTCAAGCTAGAGGTGGTACAACAGGGTACTAGAGCCTCCATGCCCGCCCATATTTCATCTTATATCAAAGCTAGGGGCAGTACAACAGGGTACTAGAGCCTCCATACTGTCTGTATCACATCTTGTATCCAAGCTAGAGGCGGTACAACAGGGTACTAGAGCCTCCATGCCCCCCCCCCCCCCCCCGTATCACATCATGTATCCAAGCTAGAAGTGGTACAGCAGGGTACTAGAGCCTCCCTTCAAGGGGTCAGTTTTCTGCAATAAATGCTCCTTTTGCTCTGATATTGTAATCACTTATATAAACATTACAATCACAGAGAAAGTTTCATTTGATTCCGACAACTTCTATTGAAAGGATTTTTTTACATGGAGTGCAGTTGAACCAATCAGGAACTTCACCAATACTCCAAACTAATAATCCTGTTGCCTTGCAGCACTGGAGTCCTAGGCTCACATCTCTCTATGGACATCATCTGCATCGAGTTTGTATGTTCTTTGTAATAATCACATTTGTATGGTGCATACATTTATTGAGGAGAAACAGGAAGCCGCAGCATGGTGGCTCAGTGGTTAGCACTCTCGCCTTGAAGCTCTGGGATCTTAGATTCATATCTGACCATAGACAACATCTACATGGAGTTTGTATGCTTTCCTCATGTTTGTGTGTGTTTGCTTCCACACTCCAAAAACATACTAATACATGAATTAAGACTGTGAGCCCCAATAGGGACAGAAAGGATCCAGTGGTGTAAAGCACTGCATAATATACATGTGCTATACGAATAAAAAGGATTATTATGAAATACAGCGAGAACTTGCAAACTCCATCCAGATGTCAGATGTGAATCTAGGACCCCAGTGCTGCAAGGCCATAGTGCCAACTGCTGGGCCACAGGAGATCCACCACCACCTCCTTCTGTGGGTTCGGCCACAACAAACCACCCGAGGTTTGGGTTTGCTGCAAACTGAACTTTTAGCAAAGTTCGACCCCAAACAGTGTTCGATTGGTTCTGTTTGCTCCACACTAATTACAATGGCTGGGTATTTACGAGGTCTCTGCAGATACAGTTATGTAACTCGCCCATGTAATTAACTATATAGAATCACACCAGAGTCCATCATGTAGTTACATTTTCTTGTCACTTGTAAACTATTTCAGGCTTCTTGCCTCTGATTAGAGATGAAGCAGAACATGTGTTCTATATAAAGTGTAAGGACTGCAATGTGGTAACACGGGGGAAGATAGAATGATGTTACAGTAATATTTAATTTAATGGAAGGATAACTTGTCATATAGAATATCCATACAACTCACAAGAATTCCCGGCTTGCCAGTTGCTCCTCTCATTCCTTTCTTTCCCATGGCGCCCTAAAATATAATTGTTTGTAGAGTTTAAACAATCAAATTCAGCACAAGTGGGTCAGAGCTTTAAGAATATAAGCAGTACTTATCTTGTTCTGATCCAGAGTTACATCCTGTATATACTCCAGAGCTGCACTCACTATTCTGCTGGTGGAGTCACTGTGTACATACATTACTTATCCTGTACTGTTCCTGAGTTACATCCTGTATTATACTCCAGAGCTGCACTCACTATTCTGCTGGTGGAGTCACCGTGTACATACATTACTTATCCTGTACTGATCTTGAGTTACATCCTGTATTATACTCCAGAGCTGCACTCACTCTTCTGCTGGTGCAGTCACTGTGTACATACATTACTTATCCTGTACTGATCCTGAGTTACATCCTGTATTATACTCCAGAGCTGCACTCACTATTCTGCTGGTGGAGTCACTGTGTACATACATTACTTATCCTGTACTGATCCTGAGTTACATCCTGTGTTATACTCCAGAGCTGCACTCACTATTCTGCTGGTGGAGTCACTGTGTACATACATTACTTATCCTGTACTGATCCGGAGTTACATCCTGTATTATACTCCAGAGCTGCACTCACTATTCTGCTGGTGGAGTCACTGTGTACATACATTACTTATCCTGTACTGATCCCGAGTTACATCCTGTATTATACTCCAGAGCTGCACTCACTATACTGCTGGTGGAGTCACTGTGTACATACATTACTTATCCTGTACTGCTCCTGAGTTACATCCTGTATTATACTCCAGAGCTGCACTCACTATTCTGCTGGTGGAGTCACTGTGTACATACATTACTTATCCTAAATTGATTCTGACTTAGAGCCCATTTACACACAACGATTATTGCTCAACATTTGTTAAAACAATGGCTTTTGAACGATAATCGTTGCGTGTAAATGCTACTATCGTGCACATTTCGTCTGAATGATGATTTTTAGGTGAGCTTAAAATTTATCCTTCAGACCGCAAGCTGTGTTCTCCACAGGAGCTAGAGATAACATTGTTTTCTCTTATCAGCCTGTGACTGAACAATAGAGCTAATTGCAGAGCTCAGACCACCTGTTGAGTTCTGCAACAGTACCTGGAGGCTCATTTGCATGCAAATGAAGCCGATACAGTACTAATGGGCATTAGTACCCATTAGTATTTTATGCAAAACGATCACTAATCTTTTGATCATTTGAAAGAATATACTTGCATGCAAATGGGCCTTTACATTCAGTATTATTCTCAAGAGCACAGGATAGGGAATAATTTGCTGATTGGTGGGAATCTCACTGCCAAGACCCCCGCCAATCTTAAAAATGGGGTCCCCCAGCACTAAGAAGGAGACTTAATGGAGTGCTGGTTGCACAAGCACAAAGATCCATTCACTTCAAATGGGATTGCAGAGATACCAAGCAGCATCTACTCAGGTATTTCCAGCAGCCCCACTGAAATAAATGGAACACTGACAGCGCATGTGCGACTATCGCTCCATTCAGAGTGATGTCACTGAGGGGAAGAAGTGACCCCCACAGTGACAAGAGAGCGGGATATGGGAGTCCCGTTCTCGAGATTGGCGAGGGTCTCAGCAGTGAGACCGCCACGATCAGCAAGTTATCCCTGAATCTATGGATAGGGAATAACTTAAAATTCCGTTACAAGCCCTCTAAGCTGGCCATGCACAGGAGATAGCGGTGGCCATCCATCATATGACATGAGGAAAACCCAAATATTAGTATAACTACTTACTGCTAACCCTCGCTCTCCTTTTTGCCCTCGAACACTTTTCTCACCGGGTTCCCCCTAAAAAAAATAATCAAAATGTTGAACAATGTAACAATGTATTTGTAGAGACCAGTTTACAGATTTGTGCCACATAAAGCTTTTCTTACCTCCATGCTGAGGATTACTTGTGGACGGAAAGCAGGAGGGAACAATCTGAGTCAATATATGGGATGGAGATCACTTTGGTCTCAGTTTCAAAATTTCCATTCCTGTTTGTCTCACAATTTCCCTGTCTGTCAGTCTTTTACGAGGGGCGATTACTCCCTACTGATCCTCCTCGACCTCTCCGCAGCATTTGACACTGTTGACCACAAACTCCTCCTCAGTATGCTTTGCTCCATTGGCCTAAAGGACCCTGCTCTCTCCTGGTTCTCCTCCTACCTATCTGACCACTCTTTCAGCGTCTCCTTTGCTGGCTCTACCTCCCCTCCTCTTCCCCTTGCTGTTGGGGCCTCCCAGGACTCGGTCCTCGGCCCCCTCCTTTTCTCTATCTACACAGACCCTATTGGACAAACCATCAGGAGATTTGGCCTCCAATACCATCTGTACGCTGACGACACCCAGCTATACACCTCTTCCAGTGACATCTCTGCACCTTTCCTCCAAAACATCACCAACTGTCTGTCCGCTGTCTCTAACACCATGTCCTCTCTCTACCTAAAACTAAACCTCTCTAAAACTGACATCTCCATCTCAGTGTGTGGCGCCACCATAACTCCCAGACAGCATGCCCGCTGCCTTGGGGTATATTCTACTCCGATCTCTCCTTTACCCCCTACATCCAATCTCTGGCCCGAACATGTCAGCTGCACCTCAAGAACATCACAAGAATCTTCTCTTTTCTCACTGTAGACACGCTAAAAACGCTTACTGTTGCCCTCATCAACTCTCAGCTCGATTATTGCAACTCGTTGCTGATCGGCCTCCCTGCACCAGACTCTCCCCCCTCCAATCTATCCTGAATGCGGCAGCCAGGCTCATCTTCCTGTCCAGCCGCTACTCGGACGCCTCTGCCCTGTGCCGGTCACTGCACTGGCTGCCCGTTAAATACAGAATTCAATTTAAACTCGTTACCTTCATCCACAAAGCCCTCCACAGTGCAGCGCCCCCCTATATCGCCTCCCTCATCTCAATGCATCAACCAGCCCTGGATCTCCGCTCTGCTAATGAAACCAGACTGAGCGCCCCTTTAATTCGAACTTCTCATTACCGCCTCCAAGACTTCTCCAGAGCAGCACCGGTCCTCTGGAACGCACTACCAAAGGCTACCCGAGCAATCCAGGACTCACAGAACTTCAGGCGTGCTCTAAAAATGACCTACTGACTACAATCCCTGCTAGCCATCATAAACCGCTCCTGCAGTCATACTGTTTCTGCCGTCACACGGCTAAATCTCTGACCATTGTCTATGTGTATATCACCCCTCACTCTCCACTTCGCCATACAGTGCACATCTCCACCCCCTTTACCTTCTGTATCACCCCATTATCTGTAGTAAGTAAGCTCGTTGGAGCAGGACCCGCACCCCTATTGTTTCCATCAGCTGATTACTATGTAACCGTGGTTCTGTAATGTTTGTGTTGTCTTTCTGTATTCCCCCTGTCTATGTAAGCGCTGCGGAATATGTTGGCGCTATACAAATAAAGATTATTTAACAGTGGATAAAAAGTGCAGATGGCGGCGCTTTTCTATCCTATGTAAAAGATAAGAGACCAAAGAGGTCTCCGTCTCATATATTGATCCCTATGGTTCCCTCCTGGTTCTGTCCATGTGCAGTTTTCTGTATAGAAGGCAGATCCAGCGTTGGACTGTCAAAATACAGTCAGAAAAGAAGCAAATAACTAACAATCTGGACTTCTTCTAAGGTGGTTTAGCTTCTTGTATGCTCTCCTTGTTGGGTAGAAATAAGCACTCTGAGTTCTGCCTTCCTGGTGAGTTTATGGCGGCATTTTGCTTATACAGAACAGCAAAAGTGAACATTTGGCGCTGCAGTGTAAAGCATGGGAAAGAATACAACAGTAGGCTAAAGCCATGAATGAGGCGAGGCTTTACAAAGCCTCCCATTAAATGTCAAAGAGTTATTTGTTTCCAGTCTACTCCACATCACACACTGGATATTTACACAGCTTCTCTCTTTGTATACGGTTTTTCTTTTATCATTTTGTTCCTCTTTTTCTGTTTTTTATGTTTCCCCTTACCCTTGTTTTTACATAAACCCTACCAACCTCATCTGTATCATAGTCTTAGGCCGGCTGTCCACGGGCGATGCAGTATCCCGCGGCGAAGCTTCGCCGCGGGAGCCGCCACTGCCTGGGAGCAGGAGCCGCCGGCAAATCTCCGCCGATCAGCCCTATCAAATAGATATGCTGACTGCGGAGAATGGGGGCAATTCACAGCGTGATGCGAATTGCCTGCCGCGAGCGGAGAATCGCAATGATTCTCTGCTCATGGACAGGTGCCGATGCTTTCCATAGCAATGCTATGCTGGTAAACCGCCGGCGAATAAACTGCCATGGACAGGGGGCCTTACTGAAGAAGAGGCCTTTGGCCTCGAAACACGTTTTTCTGCTGGTGCTTTATTAAGGTATCAATCTTTATCCACTAGTCAGGAGCATCTTCACTGGACGATTGCGTATGCACCAGGCTTTTTATGATTGTTTCATGCAGTATTTCACGCTTGCCCTCCTCAGCGAGGCATCCACTTGGTTGGCAGCACCTCAGTTCTAACTTCATCTCTATTTTTCTGCTCACAGACACCAAACCATCTCAGATCCCTAGGCACCAATTTTGGGTTGCTCCATCCAATTTTCTTCTCCACATTGGATATCAAGAGCATCTTTTCATACTAACCAGTCACCACAGTGAACCTCGGACCTTTAGTCCCTCACTGCCCCCCTACGCCTACGGTCACATGAACAAAGCACCAGGATTCTACCATATTAAGGCATATAGATGTCATAAAAGGGGTTCCTTATTCAGGAGTCAATTCTGTGAGCCAGAATGGAGAGATACTAAGCAAAAGAGCGGACGCTGCTCTAGTGGACTCCATCTGTTGATGCGTTACACGGTTGGCCCCTGACTTGTATGGCAGGCATATAATGCTATGTTTGGGAGACATGGCTTCCCCCTGCATCAGCAGCTCATCACCAAGACAGTTTCTGTCTAAAATGTAGTCGTCTTCATGAATCAACGTCTTTATAAACTCCAATATAAAAGTATTCATAATATACAGAACAATCTTGGAAACTTACTGGTGGTCCTTGCTGCCCGATGGCTCCTCTTGGTCCAACTACACCAATTATGCCCTATAAAAAGAGGACATTGTCTCACAGATTATTCTTCCAGATGGTTATGAATGACACTGTACCCTAGAGCGACACATACTAAGGACTGCTAATGAAAGTACTGCACTTATTGTGCTATGCAGAAGTATAGCAGCACTCGATAAGTTAAACAGTGGTACAAGCCAAAAAAACTTGATCCAAAAGACCTTCAAATACATATAGAGCTGAAACACTGCAGGGGGGTGAATAAAAGGACCTCAAATGCCCTTATCATGATGTGGGCGCCTAATGCCACTAGAATATGGAATGGGGCACAGAGCTGCGTATAATTACCTTATAGCCTTCATCTCCAGGTTCACCCCTGTCTCCACGTTCTCCGGGAGGACCCTACATAGAACAGTGTATTTTTAGTCTATTGTTGACCATTTACAATTAGATCATGGATTAATTCTTAAAACCTCATCACAGAGTATTCACATTGTCTAAACAAGAAAAAATACAGCAGATCATGTACGACAACACCAGCGGAGTGGATGAGTGGCCATAGCAGAAATCAAATACGATCCCTGTATATAGGGGTAGTTACTGCCAAGGCCAGTGATTGGCTGCAGCGGTCAAGTAGGGTACATGGGCATGTCATTGCTGCAGCCAAGTAAACAAAGCCTGGCAGTGATGAGTAATTAAAGTGTAATCAAAAAAAAAGGCCGACATGTCATAGTGACCTGTGAGAAATATTGATCAGTGGGGGGCTAGGTGCAGAGACCCCACCAATCACTAAAATCACTGTGTACGAACTGTACAGACTTTCTATGGAGCCCATACACTGCTCTGAACAGCCAACTGGGCTCAGCTGAGCACTTCTGCCATTAATTTAGTGATTGTGGGGGTCTCAGCACCCAGACCCTCTACTAATCAAAACGTTAAAAAAAACAACTTCTCGCATGTTATAAGTTTAGTTAGGGTTATTTTGCATGGGACAATTGTCAAGTGCTTAAGTGCCCAAAAGTCGTCCCAACAATCATCAGTCCTGCGCTTTCATACAGGAGTGATACAGTCACTGAATGGAGGTGGATCGGGCCAGAGATCTCTTCCGGCCGCCCGCCTCCATCCACAATTAACAGTCATTCATAGATGAACGACTGTGTTTGCACAGGCTGATCTTTCTTTGATTTTCACGCTTGCATAAACTGAATGATGAATAATGAGGAAATGAATTATCATTCGTCATTCAGTCGCTGGTAGCATGGACACTGAATGAGCTTACAGTTTTGCATGATCCAGCAGGAAACTGAAAGATAATCGTTCTGTGTGTAAAGGTCCTTACACTGTAAATGGATGATATAGATTGCCCTGGCTTTGGGCAATTTGCTGATTATCACGGAAAACTCCTTTAAGGCCCATTTACATGGTGGAATTTCACAGGGAATCCCGGCGTAGAATCCATGCCATTCTAGCATTCTATAGAATGCTATGGAAATCGTCCCCATAGTTCCTATGGCATGGATTTTGAAAATCTGTGTCGTGGAAAAATATTGACATGTCAATTCTTGATGCGGTTTCCGCACGCAGTCCACATCGTACGGCTGCAAGTGGATGGACCTCATTAACTGGAGCTAAATCTGCATGCGGATCCACATGAAACTCCGCTCATCTCAGGCTCAGCCTCAGAGTTCTGTTGTGGATTAAATGGGTTTTCCGGGACTCTAATATTGATAACCTAACTTTAGGGTAGGCCATCAGTATCTGATTGTGAGGGTCTCGAGCAGATAACCCCCACCAATCAATCAGTTGACAAAAGAGGCTGTGATGCTAAGCTGAGAGCCACAGCCCCTTCACAGGTTAAGGACGTCACAATAGTTTGTCATGTGGCCCAAGAGCAGCTCAGTCTGATTCAAGCGACTGGGATTCAGTTGCTATACCAGAAATCACCACTATAAAACACACTGTCACTGGTGTGGAGAGAAGAGGCCACAGCACTCACCCAAGCGCCACAGTCCCTTCTAAACAGTGGAAATCCTGAGTGGCAGCCCCCAACAATCAGATATTGCATAGTAACATAGTATGTAAGGCTGAAAGCAGACAATGTCCATCTAGTTCAGCCGGTTTCTATCCCCCTTGTTGATCCAGAGGAAGGTTAAAAAAAAAAAAAATAAAAAAAAAAAAACGCCCAATGAGGCAGAAGCCAATTTAGCCCATTTGGGGGAAAAATTCCTTCCTGACTCCATAATGGCAGCCGGAATAATCCGTGTTTTGAAAGTTCCAACCCGATTCAAAGACCCAGATCAACCCGGATATTGATGACCTATTCTACGGGTAGGTAATCAATTTTAGAGCCAGGGAGGCCTGTGGGAGCCACAATGAAACTGAACCACATATTTTCATGAGATTGAGTCAGAGCTATATTTTTCTTCCCAGTGTAGTGGTGGGTGCTGGTAATTTTAATGGGAGCTCTACCTGCAATTACAAGCGCCGGCCACTACACAGGGGTTGGAGCTATCGCTTCCACTCTGTTCATTGTATTGTGGTGGCAATAGCAGGCATTTGCACAGCTGATCGTCCGGGGCCTCAAGTGGCAGACCTCAGCTGGAAAACTACTAATGACTTATTATGAGGATAGGTCATCAATAGAAATGGCCCAGAAAAACCCTTTAATCTCATGTTTCCCATCACAGTATAAAGATAAACCCCCCACACAATACATAATATCAAACTGCATGAACAATTAACAAAATGTGACCCTTCCAAGTGCTCTCCTACTATATGTACTCTAAGATATGGTCACCGGTGTTAAGGTGCATTTACACACACAGATGAAACGGACAGTTCTGAGCGATCATTTTGCATAGGTACTAGTGGCTGAATCAGCCCTTTAGTACTTCATTGCATGTATTTAGAGAATGGCTTTTGAGCGAATTTTGAGTGATAATCGTTGTATGTAAAAGGGCCTTTAGAAGCATCAACAATGGAGAAGTAGTTCATCCGACTATGAAAGCCCTAGGATGCCGATTAATTACTTTGCAATTGTGCAGATTATTCTGGAATTTTTGTTTAACTTATTTATTCATCATCACAAAAAAGTTTTTAATTAGCATAATATTAATTAGTAGCTCTACAACCCTATAGTGACTATGTGTATGCTTTATAGGCCTAACAGAAGAGGATATAACTCCTGAAACAAGAAGGCTTTAGGGAAAAACCTACTGGTTCACCTGGGGATCCCTGCGGTCCCATTACAGTATTGTCTTCTCCAGGATAACCCTGCAATGCAGAAATATGCTCATCAGTAAGATTTAGGAATTACAAAATCATATATTTGACAATAGCCCACCCTGTTCAGCTCTGGATTTCCTACATTTTGAGCGTCTGGTCACATTTCTCAGTGTTCTTCCATATGGTTTCTTGCTGTATAACTCAGAGAACTGGGTTCTCCCTATATAATCATTCTTTAGGAAGTCTAAATGAATAATGAATGAATATTTGTTTTGGCCATGTACCTTGTTCAGCAGGGGCCCACATACACAGGTCAGCCATCAACTATAGTGTAGGTCCCTGTTGTACCAACAAAACAGCTCTGATCCACTGTGACATGGACTCCAAAAGATCTCTGAAGGTGTCCTGTGGTATCGGGCACCAAGACCTTAACAGCAGATCCCTTAATGAAGCTGTGCCAAGATTGGATCCCTGTGCATATGCCCTATTAACATCATAGAGAGGAGTCCCCAACTTAGGACCTCCACATATGTCCCAGAATGGAAAGGCACCGAGTAAGAGTGGCTCCTGCCCTTGCAGACATTCTGCCGCCTTGTTATTACATGTGAATGACTGTCCTGTAATGCTACATTTATAATACTACATTTCATACAACAGATGTAGGAAATGTCAGGCTGGCCACAACTTCCCCCAGCAAAATCAGCTCACCCCCAAGAGCCATACTCGAGGCGATCAACTGAAGTCCCACATTCTCAAAAGGATTGTGCATCTTAGCACAACCCCTTTAAAGGGAACCGACAATATCTGCACAACAGTGAGGTGGGTGCGCAACTGTGCCCAACAATCTATGTCTTCAGTATCCAGCTCTTCTTAGACTCAGTTCTCACACTTCTTGTCATTCCAGCTCTTCTTAGACTCAGCTCTCAGCACTATGAATATGTCAAGTGGGTGGTCCCCATCGCTCACGGTCCATGGTTGGTATCTGACTTGATTGACAGTAAGTAGTAGGTATCACTTGGCGCATTCAAAATGCAAGAAGCCAAATTTAAGAAGAGCTTTAAGGGGGAACAGAGTTAAGTATAAACAAAAGACAGACATTGCTGGAGTCAACGGGGCCACAGTTGCAAAGATATGCAGCCGACCCTGCCGATATGAGGAAATGGCAGCCCCTCTTTAAGTTAAGTCCTAGAAGTTATCAGATGTGGCTTTCATGGATAGAACTTGTTTTTTCAGCACATCCTACAGATGCTGAACTGGTTTTAGATCTGGTGAATTTGGAGGCCAAGTCATCACTTCGAACGCTTTGTCATGCTCTTCACCCATTCCTGAAGAATTTTTGCAGGGTAGCCAGGCGCATTATCCTGCTGAAAAAAGGCACTGCCGTTAGGGAATACCGCTGCTATGAAGGGGGGTACTTGTCTGCACAATGTTTAGGTAGGTGGTACGTGTCACGTCCACATGATGCCAGGACCCCAGTAGCCAGCAGAACATCATCCAAAGCATCACATTTTCGGCTTATCTTCTTCCCACGGGACATCTTTGCACCAACTCTTGCCCATTTTTCTTTCCTCTAACATATCACTTGCTGCCTAATTTTGAAAGTATTCACTTCAATGATATCCACTTCAGCCATAATGATAAACCACAGATAAATGATCGGTGAATGTTGAGGCCATACTCTTATGGGGATCCAGTGGTGTCAATCACATGTAGGAGAAGAGATAGATGGTTGTGCTCCTTCATGTGTGTTCCCACCAGCACATGCTGCTCCCAGGTAAATGAAGGTGTATTCTGCTGGCTTGTCTAGTGCTGGATCATGCATCAGTAGTATAAGTAGGCAGAGAGTTTTGTGTTTCGCTCCAGTACATTTTCCCCATTGCCACTGCATTCAGATACTGCCATAGAAAGTAAAAGCTTTTTGTAGTGCTCAATGCTTCCCATTTACTATTGTTCATCAATTACATGTGCCGTTGATGCACCAAAACCGTATTTACAGACACAACTATGGAAGATAAAGATCTAATATACATTCCACTCAACATACTGCGCCACAGGGCCCAAAGCAACTAGATTTGGCCCACTGCCAGGCAACAGGGCCCGGCCTCAAAAAGGCAGTTAATGATAAACTACAATACTGTACTTTAATGTTAGTGCTTGGCACGGCTAATGCTCTCAGTTATGCCTCATGTGATCCATTGAGAAAAGCTAAAATGCCAGAACGACCACGTCTTTGCAGCATTTCAAACAGGGAAGAATAATACAGTCATTTCTCATTTGATCGGATGTGCTGCTCCGAGCTGCTTGCACACTGAAGACAGCAGATGAGATGTAAATCACCAACCTCTTAGCAGAGAGCAGTAGAACACTTATCCACCAGGGCTAGTGATGAGCGAACTTTAGAAGTTTGGTTCAGTCGGTTCGCCAAATATCAGCAAAAAGATTGTTTGTCTGAATTGGTCTAAAACTGGTGTATAAGAATGTTTAAGAGCCATAACACTCTTGGGTCATCTAGTGCTGTATCTAAGTACTTTTGAGCGTTTTTTAATGCAAAGTTAAAGAAGAAAAAATAAATAAAAGAAATGTTTTCCCTTTCTTTTTAAGTCTTCCTTCTCCCTTTTCCTATTTTTCCTTCTTTTATCAGGTTCGGCAGAGATGGACCACCCAAGGTTTGGGTCTACATCCTTTCGGTGCAGTCAACACTAACCAGGACAAATACAACTGTCCATGAACAGGCCGCTGATCACCAACGTTTTGAAACATCTATGATATCAATTAGAAGTTCTGGATTTCTTTATGGCCCTAAAAGCAAAAATCACTGTTCTGAAGACTCCAATGCTAGTAACTAGAGATGAGCGAACCTACTCGGCCACGCCCTTTTTCGCCCGAGCACCGCGATTTTCGAGTACTTCCGTACTCGGGTGAAAAGATTCGGGGGGCGCCGTGGGTGAGTGGAGGGTTGCAGCGGGGAGTGGGGGGGGGGGGGGGGGGGAGAGGGAGAGAGTGCTCCCCCCTGTTCCCCGCTGCTACCCCCCGTGCCGCCATGCCTCCCCCCGCCCTCCGGCGCCCCCTGAATCTTTTCACCCGAGTACTGAAGTACTCGAAAATCGCGGTGCTCGATCGAGTAAATACTCGAAATGAGTAGATTCGCTCATCTCTACTAGTAACCATAACATATACAGCCCAGAGCCCAAGTTGGAAGAATTATAATGGACTATGTTTAATAGTACATATGTTATATGGGGTCAAGCCATCCATGACAGCTAAAATGCTATAATTGTTACCTTTTCTCCTCTAGGCCCGGGTGGTCCTGTGGGTCCCGTCGGCCCTTGATGGCCCTGAACAGAAATATACATGTAAATTATATCTATATAGTACATGTAAGCATCTCTGCTATGAGAGATCCAAATGGAAAGAGACAACAGAAGTTGTAATAGCTTTCTCATTACTTATTTGCAAACCAACCAAGAAATTTGGTAGACGTGGAAAATTGGATAAGCTCTAATAGCAAGTAGAGGCCTAAATAGATGGTGCACTTAGGAGTTGTGCCAAGGTGACATCCCCAGTATATATACCCTATTAGGGCATATGAACATCACAGAGTGGGATCTCCTAGTTGGGACCCTCTTCTGTGTCCCAGAACAGAGAGCCACTCAGTGGCAAGCAGTTCCTGTCCTGGCAGACCTTCTGGCGCGCATTATTACAGAACTGCCATTCATGTGAACAGCTGTCCTGTAACACTACATTTCTCCTCAAGCTAAGTGTCACACTGGCGATTTACTAGGGGTGCAAAGGGCGGTCAAGATGATTGCCCTGAACCCTGCCTTCTCAAAAGGGGTTGACCTGCTTTGAACTATTGATGACCTATTCTCATGATAGGTCATCAATAGTTGATCAGAGGGGGTACACCGCTAGGGACCACCACCAATCAATGCCAGGCCACGTTCACTGTGTACGGAGCCAGTAGCAGACAGCTCCATATACTTTGCAGGAGCCTGCGTTAGTATTGTCATTTAAGTTAATGGGAACAGTGTCTGCAATACCAATCAGGGCAGCTGCAAGGTGTTCGGAGCTGTCCGCTACCGACACCATACTCTGTGAACACGCTCCAACAAATAGCTGATTAATGGGTGCCACTAGTGGCGTACCCACTCTGATCAACTATTGATGACCTACTCTAGCTCATCAGTAGCTCAAAGCTGGACAACCCCTTAATGACATTTATCGGGAACTAATGAATCAATAAGTAATCAATATTAATATGAAATTAATGCAAAACCAAATACTGATATATAGAAGAAGTCTCGTGCCAATAAGCATCGGGATAATAAACGATTATCCAACTGTACATTTTTTTGTGCATCTTAGTTGTGGAAGGAAAGGTCTGTCTTTTCCATTGTAGCTTAAGTGTCTGCAAAAACTCATTAAATAGGATTGACGAAAATCATTATGAAGAAGCTCCTAGAACACTGAAGTCAGGACATTGTTATATTGGACATTACAACTTTACTGGAACTCATATTCTTCTGTTTGCAGAAAAGCAGATGTAGGAAGTCGAAGTAATAACGGAATAGGAAAAGACAATGATTTTCCACAAGACGCCTGAAAATGACGGTTATGTGGTGGGAATCAAAGTCAACACATTGCAAAGCTGAATGATCCAAACTAGAAATAAAGTATCTATAACATAACATCTATGTGAGTGAGTGACCCCAATAGTGGAGGAAAGTGGGCCAATAAATATTAGAAAAAGCGTTCTAAACACCTAACGACCAATTCATACCCTACATAACCTACATGATAGTACACATACTCAGAATACTTAACCAAGTGTTAGATCCATTCATTAAACATAATTAGAAAGGATAGCACCACGGAAGTACTGGTGGCGAAACATGTCGGGGGGCACATACTTTTTTGGTGGGTATCAGCTGGGTACTAAATGTATTTTTGGATGCATTATATACCTCTGTCTAGTCTACTGTTTAACTCTTCCTATGGTGTCTTCATCCACATTCAGGGAATCTGTCCTCGGGTTCAGTGGATGCCCAAGAAAAAGGCATTCAGATGCAGCCATAGACGGCTCCATAGGCTGCTATTACCAAAACTACATTCCTTGGTCTCAGACTCAGCTGGTTTCTTTTCAATTCCGGCATTTTGGTTGACTATGCCATTCTGTCCAACTGGAAATCTGCTAAAACAGAGACCAAGATTTGCAGCTTTGGTCTCTGCTTTACAAATTCTAGCCTATGGAGCCGTCCAGGGTTCCGTCTGCATGCCATTTTCTGTCCGGAAGCAATTTTCAGACTCCGGTGAAGATGCCATGTTCATGTAGCCTAAATCAGAATTGGAACATTTTCAAATAACCTATTGCTTTTTGCAGAGTATTGGTAGCTGACTGGTTGTTTGTCCTATAGAGTTGCCTATGCTTTCACTAATAGGTTGCTACATTACCAAGTACGCGATCTGCTATTTACCTGGAGTCATACTAACTATATATCAGTGCTTACTATCAATTCTGTTCTTGGAATGGTATTTTTTTTGTTGTGAGGTTCCTGAACAGGCTTATTAGAACTTCCCCAAGCCGATCAGGTAAAATATCTTAAATCATTGAATAGCATCCAATAAAATAACTGTCCATAAAAGGTCTAAATGAACAACATTCCCAGAGACACCAATTTCTCAACCTGGGGCACATGTTCCTTTTAGGAGTACGTGGCACAATTCTAGAAAGAATGTATGGTGCATCTGTATGTGTCATAGACTTCCTCCTTCCTCTTCCATTGTAGCAGGCTGACTGTGTTATTGTGTTAATTTTGGAAGGTGGGTTGCAAGCTGGCTCTGCTAAGGGAGCAATGTGGCAGGCAAGATTGATTATGAGGACTCTGTTTGAGGTCAACCGTCATGGGGCACTGTTGAAAGCTGGGTCTGCTATGGGGGCACGCCAAGCAGATTAAATGAAACCTGTCATCTGTTGTACTGCTATTAAACCCCCTACACTGATAAGACCCCATTTACACACACTGACAGATGATCGCTCAAACGATAGTTTGAGTGACAGCTTTGAGCGATCATCTTTGCATAGTCTATCGTAGCTAAGTAGCTACTTAAGAGCTATACAGGCGGAGCGGGACACCGCTGCTATCGCTCGGCAAACAATACAGCTGTTCTGCATAAGCAACAGCGGTATTGTTCTCCGCAATTACAGCTCGTGTCCCACTGTGAACTACCAGCGGGACGCAGACTGCAAGAATCTTATCAGTGCTGCCGACTGTGATAACAGCCTGCACCGCTGATAACAGTTCATCTCTCAATTAAAAAAAACTAGAATTGAACGATGAATGACTCGTGCACGAAAACTGCACAATGTCCGTGCATGTGGACCCAACAATTCTTGCTCAAAAGATGGCTTTGACCGAATTGCTGGGTCTAAATGGGCCTTAAAACAAGGATGTGAAGTTATTTTGTTAGGCCTCATGTCCACGGGGACAGATTCGCAGCGGGTTACCCGCACGCGTGATCTGCACCCCATAGGGATGCATTGGACACTCGCAGGTAATTAAATACCTGCGGATGTCATTTTCCCTTGAGGCGAGGATTGCGTGTGTGGTAAAACACCCGCAGCATGCTCCATTTTAGTGCGGGTCTCCCGCGGGGACAGTTTTCGCAGGCTTCTAATGAAGCCTATGGAAGCCGTCCGGATCCGCGGCGCCACCCGCAGCTGAATTCCTGCTCTCCGGCGCGGGAGAGCAGGAGTTAAAAAAAAAAAAAAAATGGAGTGCACGGCGCATGCGTGCTGCGGCACGCTGCCGGTGTTCCAAGCACATCCGCCGGGCTGGAGAAAGAAGACCCGGCCGCGACGGAGGGCAGGTCCGCAGCGTCGGACAGGTGAGTACTTTTAGCCTTATGTCCGCGGGAAAGGAGGGACCCGCTGCGGGATTCTGCATGAAGAATCCGAGGCGGCCCGCTTTTCCCCGTGGACATGAGGCCTTAGGCTTCCTGGACAAAGTATACATTTAATAACAAAGGTATTTACATTTTACAAAAAAAACAAAAACATTTAAACAAAGTATTATTAAAACGAGGCAGAGAGAAACATTGTCAAAGTTCGTACCCCATATCCTGGGATCCCAGGTTCCCCTTCTGGTCCCATGGCTCCTAAATGACCCTGTCCAAACACAAGCGAATGACAATTACATTTGGTGCAATGCTTCCTGCTTGGCTGTTTTTCTGCAAATTGGGCATCTGATTATCATAGACTTTTTTATTTATCCCACTTGAAGTAAATAAGACCCCGTCCTGCAGGACCTGTGGTGATAAGAACCCCTCTCATGGCTATGCCCCCTGGAATTATGAAGGAGAATGTCTTCTTTGGCTCTCGTAATGATTGCCGTTCTTTGATCTGAATAGAGTTTATATCAAAGATACAAACAAACACAGACGCTTCTATGTTGCATTTAGGTTGTTCTGTTACATCTGATTGCACTTGATTTCTTCCACATTCAAAAATACCCACCAGTAATCCTCTTGTGCCCCGTGATCCTTTTGGGCCTGGCTCTCCTGACTTTCCAGTGTCACCTAGACTTCCAGTCTCTCCAACTGGCCCCATTTGACCTTTGTCTCCCTGTAGAGGACATTGCCATAGTTAGATTTTTTTGTCTTTTCATAAAATGAATAATGTCAGGGTTTTCAGTATAACAAGATTTCTTAGGTAGATATCAGTATGTGGAAATCCAAGACAATAAGATATTAGACCATTCTGATTACAACCAAGGTTGTGGAGTCTGTAATCCAAACTTTCGACTACTTTATTTCCCTGCACTCCAGTCTGCTCCTTCATACAGGGTTCTGGTATAATAGTAGCAAGTTTATTATATTAAAATAAGGGGTTGTCCCGCGCCGAAACGGGTTTTTTTTTTTCAATAGCCCCCCCTGTTCGGCGCGAGACAAACCCGATGCAGGGGTTTAAAAAAGAAACCGGATAGTACTTACCCGAATCCCCGCGCTCCGGTGACTTCTTACTTACCTTGCGAAGATGGCCGCCGGGATCTTCACCCTCGGTGGACCGCAGGTCTTCTGTGCGGTCCATTGCCGATTCCAGCCTCCTGATTGGCTGGAATCGGCACACGTGACGGGGCGGAGCTACGAGGAGCCGCTCTCTGGCACGAGCGGCCCCATTCAGAAGGGAGAAGACAGGACCACGCAAGCGCGTCTAATCGGGCGATTAGACGCTGAAAATTAGACGGCACCATGGAGACGGGGACGCTAGCAACGGAACAGGTAAGTGAATAACTTCTGTATGGCTCATAATTAATGCACAATGTACATTACAAAGTGCATTAATATGGCCATACAGAAGTGTATACCCCAACTTTGTTTCGCGGGACAACCCCTCAGCCAGGAGTTCAAAATTGGTATGTGATTCAGTACCTACAGGAGATGATTGCCTGCTATTTATGGTCCTCGGATCTTGCACCTTGGCTGCTTTTTAGATTTGTTCCATTAGCACAGAGCTGTGATTATAGTTTACTTACAGTGTCTAATCTGAAGTAGTCTGGGATATACCCTCTGTGTAATCATTGGTTCAGGCTGCAGAAGAGGCAGGCAGGGGGTGTGTCCCAGACTACCCCATATTAGGCAATGCAAGTAAATTATAATCACAGCTCTGTCCTAATAGAGCAGAGCTAAAAAGCCACTAAGCAGCAAGATCCAAGAGCAATAAATACAAGGTAATCATCGCCCGCAGGTACTGACTAACATGTACATTTTGACTGACTGGAGGGGCACTTTACTATTTAATATATTTTAAAAATATATAAAAGTTAGTTTAATCTTGAAGCAGGAATTGGAACATAAATGGGATGGGCAGACTACAATACCCAGAGAGGTTATCAAAATTGTGATTATTTAGTTTAGAAAAGAGACGGCTGAGGGGCGACCCAATAAATATGTATAATATATCAGGGGGCGATACAGAGATCTCTCCCATCATCTGTTTATACCCAGGACTGTGACGTCTAGGAAAGAAGGTTTCTACACCGACATAGAAGGGGGTTCTTTACTGTAAGAGCAGTGAGACTGTGGAACTCTCTGCCTGAGGACGTGGTGATGAGAAACTCACTAAGAATACAAGAGGGGCCTGGACGCCTTTCCTGAGTGTTACAATATTATATGTTATATCACTGATTACTTTAGAAGGGTCGCTGATCCGGGGATTATTTTGATTGTCAGATTGCAGTTGGGCAGGAATTTTTCCCTAAAATGAGGAAAATTGGTTTCTACTTGATGTTTTTTTTGCCTTCCTCTGGATCAACATAGCCGGAGAATGGACTGAATTGGATAGACATGTGACTTTTTTTTCATCCTTACATATTACATTACTGACTCTGCCCAAAACTGACCCCGACTCCACAGCCATGGCTACAGCTCAGAAAGTTTTCAATGATGTGACTCTTTATCAACATGCTCTTCCTATCCTGTAAATGCTTGAAATCAAGATGTAAAGTAATTGTCTGTATGTTTTAAGCTAAAACGGTTTGAAAAGCAGTAACTTTGTAATATTCCTTTATTCCCGTTTGGTAAGTTTATCCATCAAAAAAGAGAAAAAACACAAAAAAACCTAAAAATCTGCTGACAGGCCTTATGATGACTTGGGTGAATATCCAGGCCAGTTGGGTCATGAACGTGTGAATATGCTAAACTTAGATGGACCCAAACAGCAGCCAGTTAACCCCATTCAATGAGGTTTTGTCAAGGTTCTTACCATCAAACGTGATGAAATCCGCAACCTCGGCTCACAATGGCAATGTGAGCACAGACTCGAGGCCCTTTTACATGGGCTAATAATCATGATTGGCTCGTTCACCCAATCATTTCCCCGTATAAAAACAGGACAACAAGCAGCCAACAAATTGGCAAATGCTCTTCATTCGTTGGCTGATCGGCCAGTTTGTGCAGCCAGAAAAATTATCATTCTCAGCAGCATGTCCCTCCATGTGAATGTGGAACCAATAGAGGTGATAGTCTGCGGGATGATTCATTGCATGTACAGTTGTTCGTCCCGCAGAGTCTGAATTGGACCATGTGAAGGCAACGAAAGGAGGCGCCAATCTTTTTGATCTGCACTTGTTTAATAACTCCCCCCCCCAAAAAAAAAAATCTCTGGCTATTGGCTGGTGTAAAAGGGCCCTTACTTATAGCATTTGACATATTTGAAGCCATTGAACGTGCAGTAGGGTGTAGAAATGTAAAGGTGTGACGTGGGAATGGTCCTGGTGCTAATAAATATGGTGGAGGGTTACAGAGGGGGGTTCTTACCTTTTTGCCGGGACGACCTCTTTGACCTGGATTTCCTTGTTTGCCCTCTGGCCCCTGTTTGTTAATGCAAACATTAGTGACCCTCGTACAACTCCATATATAAACAATCTTATTTGTCGCTGTTCAGTAATAAGCGGTGCACAGTGAAAATGAATTTGAGGTTAATGACATCCTTATTTACTACATGTAACATTGCTACTGGGACTTTACAACAGACACCGACCTTTGCTGAATCCAAGGGTGTATATGTACCATAGAGGCAGACCAAGCAACTGCTAAGGGGCAGCAGGAACATACGTAGGACTTTCCTTCTAAGGCCCAATGCCCACGGACGGATTTTTGCGGCGGAATTCGTGGCCAGAGCCCCCCCCCGCAACTTCCGCAGTAATGTCCGTCCATAGACAAGCTATGTTAAAAGATACTTCCCTGCCCACAAGCGGAAATCAACTAGGGTTTTTTGCTTGCAGGGGATAATCGCAGCACGCTCTATTTGGTGTGGGAAATCATACGGACGGCTTCCATTGACTGCAATGGAAGCAGTCTGATCCACGGCGATTCCAAAATGTCAATTTTGAAATCGGCATGGATCTGCGTCATCACCGGCGCGTCATGCCCTGTACTGCGCATGCGCGCCACCTGAGACACTCGCAGCGGATCCAGTGAGTATGGGTCTCTGGCTGGGCACTGGGTCCCTTCAGCTGCGAGATTTCACAGTCGGAATCCGACCCGGCTATGGGCATGAGGCCTAAAAGGAACTACATTGTTAGTAAACAAGGAGGTGGGGAATTAACCCTATAGTCATTTTAAAGGCTAGGGAATGGAAGGCAAACACCAGGCCCTCCTGGCAAAACCAGGCACCATAGTGAAGGGCTCATTTAAGTTTTTGCTATTGGGCCTCATCTCTTCTATGTGTGCCACTGGCTGAGTCTGAATACATACATTTGCTAATTGCATAAATAGCACAGTATCTTCAAGGGATATTGGCGCCCCTTCAGTATTATCTGAACTCTCGAGAGTTTGCAAAGAAAGTGATGCTAGATATGAAGTGTATTTGTACGAAATGCAATTCCTAATATATTAAATCAAGTTTACCAAAGATTAACCTCTACTTTAAAGGGGCTTACCAACATTCAGAGAACAAGAGCAGGTAATGGTATAGAAAACTAAAATAACCATTACTAACCCTTCCACAGGGTCTGTGGTCCAGTTCCGCCAACCTGACCTTCTCTCCAATGATACAGGAATTGTTACATATGAATGAAGGGCACATTACCATTGAAGCCATGGATTGGCTGCTGAGCATGTGAGCGATGAGTGTGATGTCATCACTTCCTGTATCAGCAGTGTAAGGTTAGCAGGGCTGGATCAGATGTAATGCAAGAGTGAGAGTAATCATTATTTTTTATTCTAGTCACTACCCTGGGGCACTAGCTATTTTCTGAATGTCGGAAAAGCCCTTTAAAACTGAATTTCCACCTTTTGACCCCGTGTCCAACATTCACAATTAGCGATGAACGAACTTTTGAAAAGTTTGGTTCAGCCGGTTTGCTGAATTTCAGCAAAAGGTTTGATCGAAATTAGTTCAAACCAAACTGGAACTCCACGAATACCCCTAAAACCGGTGCATAACACCGTCTAAGAGCCATAGAAACCCTCTATAACACTCTTAGGTCACTGGCGTGTATCTAAGTACTTTTGAGCAGTTTTTAAAGCAAAGTTAATGAAGAAAAAGAAGGGGGAAAAAAGAAGGAAACTGAAGAAAAAAGGATGAAGAAAAATGAAGGGTGAAAGAGGAAAAAGAAGACAAAAAATGGGGAAAAAGAAGAAAGAAACAAAAACCTGAACTTTTAGTAAAGGCGGACCCTAAACAGTTCTACTCGTTCGGCTCGCTCAACACCTTTCACAATCTTTATAGCAGTCAAAGCTGTTTTTCCAAAATGGAGCTCCAAATCTCCCATATAGACATAGCAAATAAACTGCCCCTACTAGTGACTGCAGGCAGGCAGAATTTCTTCACCAGAATGTCTCTAAACCTGCGTTACGAACATGCAGATCCTTATCAGAACAAGGGAGTTATGTCACCATTAAGGATATATTGAGAAATTAATCAGCACAAAATAGACAAATTTAGATAAAACAAAAATGTAAAGAAAATGATGATAAATGGGTTGTCTGGAACTTCTATTATAGATGAACTATCCTCAGAATTTGTCATCAGTAATTGATTGGCAGGGGTCCGCCATTCAGGATTGCCAGGTTGGCTGTTGGCGTGGGCAGCGCTGGAAGCAGATAGCGCACTCAACGTTGCAGCGGCCTGAGTTAGGCGCAGCTCCCAAGTGAATTCAATCAAATACGCAGAGCGCTGCATTCAGCACAGTTCACACCGACAGAGGGCCCAGCGATCTGCGGGGAGCCTGAACGGGGGTCCTCCGTCGATCAACTTTAAAAGTCCTAGAGACCGCTTCGTGGTGGATGGTCACTCTACAGATTGATATGGTTATGGTCAGCATTTAATATGTCACTAACAACACAACATACAAGTCTGAGTTCTTGATATAAAATAAAAAAGGAAACCTACTGGTAATCCGATTCTGCCAGGCCCTCCAGCAGTTCCCTGGCTGCCTGGAATTCCGTCCTCTCCCTTTTCTCCATTTTCTCCCTGAAGACCAAAATCACCAGGTTCGCCCTTCGAAAAAAACACAAATATATAAAAATTTAGAAAATTTTTTCCAGACATAAAATATCCCTTTAATAATGGTAACAGTATAAAGTATTAAAATGCAATTTCGTAAAAGAGGTTGACCGAGTTAAAGGTGGAAATCCCTGATCGATACCCGTTTAATTAGTTAGGTAGCATATTAATGTCTATTGAGTAGTTATACAAAAATTCTCATAGCAAGAACAGCAAATCATGGGGGGGGGGGGGGTTCCTCCAGAGAGACCACAGTCAATCAGTGGAGAACCCATAGTCTGAAAAGTGGTGGATACCTTTGGGCCGTCTTTTCCTTGAACTCCTTCTTCCCCAGCAGGCCCTGGTTCTCCCTGTTCCATTCATGAAAGACAAGAAAAAAAGTTCAAAATTGGCATAATGGTATAAATGTATTCATTGCGTGACAGTCATCAACCCACTAATGTCAACGTGATAAAGAGGAACAGGGGTCATATGTATATCACTGGACTGTGTGGCATTATATAAACTGGGAAACTACCGTATACCAGCCAGTGATTGGCTCCCGAACACACACAGTGCCCACCGCCAAGGAGCGAGCAGGACTCCGCACCTCTACACCTCTGTCCCGCAACATATAGTAGCTGCTCCGGTTTTAGTCTGAATGGCTGGGGATTGCAGGCAGTCTGCCAAACATTGCATCATGACATCATCTAGTAATGACATCACTGAGGTTGCATTTACTCTTGCTGAAGCTCAAGGGCCGGCAGGAGAGCTCCCAGGGGTAAATCTTTCAGAGACACAGTGGTCTGAGATTAAGTACATCCTGAAAGCCAATCGCTGACCAGTCAAATAAACAAAGTCATAAGGCACAGGCCAAAGGTAAAGGAGATCGGTAATGATATTCAGATCATGTCTGCCAACAGACAATCTCATCCAGCGCACCCAGGCAAATATTTGGATGTCTGACTGTAGTTTGTGGGCCCAAATTTCACACCGCAATACACTAACCCGTATGCCCGGCTCTCCCGGTTCCCCAGTGTTACCGATATTTCCGATTTCTCCCTGCAATCAATAAAAAATGCAACAATAATGTTTTTACACAAACAGTCATAAGAACTTCGTATGATAGAATATGCAATTTAATTACTGACAAACAAACAAGTTCTTCTTGTTTTTATTAATATTATACTAAAAACGTAAAGGTTTCCAGGACTTCCTCTCTTAATCGCTCCTACAGGTCTAGTGTTACAGTTAAAAACTGAGAAATATATGAAGTGTTCTAGGAGTCTCGATAGATCAGTCGTGCCCAACTGTGATACATGGAAGTTGGAAGTTGAAATGCTGTATTTGAGAATTTGGTGTTTATTGTTACAATGGGATATATTGTGACGGGGGAACAAGGAACTTCGGGTAGCTGCATTATGTGCAGATAAAGCAATATGTGAGACCAAAGTGTACTGCTAATGTCTTCTTGCAACCACGGTGCGTTGAGTCCACCGCGCTCCTAATGTATAGATAGAGTCTGGCACTTAGGGCTCATTCACACGGAAGTATTGTCACTCCGTATTACAACACGTGTATTCCCTGTGCGTAACACGCGGTGAATGGAGGCAATAGACTTTCACTCTTCCATTCACACCTGCATTGGAACTTCGAGGGGACACTGCGTATAAAACACAGGAGAAATAAATTGCAGTATGCTGCATTTCTCCGTATTTCATACGTAGTCCTTGAAGGGCTGCGTATAGAGATGAGCGAGCGTACTCGCTAAGGCAAACTACTCGAGCGAGTAGTGCCTCATGCGAGTACCTGCCCACTCATCTCTAAAGATTCGGCTGCTGGCAGGGGGCGGGGAGCGGCAGGGGAGAGCGGGGAGGAACGGGGGGAGATCTCTCTCTCACTCTCTCCCCCCCCCGTTCCTCCCTGCTCCCTCCCGCAACTCACCATTCTCCCCCGCCGGCACCCGAATCTTTAGAGACGAGCAGGCAGGTACTCGCATAAGGCACTACTGGCTCGAGTAGTTTGCCTTAGCGAGTACGCTCGCTCATCTCTAGCTGCGTATTGAAACACTGCACCTTCGCAATGTCTGTGAACGGAATCTGTGCAGAGCGTGGAATTTAAAAAAAAATAGTCACACTGCGCATGTCCGTGACGTCAGAATCCTGGGCATGCGCAGTGCCCATCGCAGCGTGGACACGATCTCTGCCGATTCTCTGCTGGTAGTGTGAATGGGCTGTGACGACTACAACGTGGCAAGTCTCGCAGTGTTGTACTCATGCGCCCGTGTGAATGAGCCCTTACTGTGCATGAGGCCACATAGTTTTCATGTCGCAGACCTCGAGAAAATAGTAGGGAATACAATTATGAAGATTCGAAAACAAGTGTCGGAGCAGTGCAGACATGGGTGAAGATGACGTCTACCACGTCTGGCATTCCTATTGAGAGGACACAACCTCTATGAGGCGAGTTACGTTTAGGACTGTCGCTTTCGTGACAAAATGAATAACCTCTGCACTCCATTATTTATCATCTATTAAAGGGGTTTTCTGGGACTAAACCATTGATGACCTAACTTCTGGTCATGAATATATGATCAATGGGGGTCCGCTGCTCAGAATCCCTGTCAATGATTGGTTGAAGAGGCCGCAGTACTCCGGTAAACGCCACAGTTTCCTCTCAGGCATGTGATGTCACATTCAGGAGTCCCATGAATGGGACTGAGCTGCTATACCAAGCACAAGCTCTGTAAGATGTACCATGCCGTGCCATGCCTGGTATGGACTGAAACGGCCACAGTGCTCACCTGAGCGGAGCTATCAATTGATTCAGCTAATCAGTGGGGATCCCCACCGATCAACTATTGATGACCTATTCTGAGGACAGGTTATCAATAGTTGAGTCCTGTAAACCCCTCCTACAGTTGTTACTATGCATTCAGACAGAAAATATTCTCTTGGCATCTTTCCATCTGTCAAATGGAGACATGAATTTTATCATTCCAGATAGGGAGTCCAATAGTGGCTTTACATTACTCTAACAAACAGTTGGCATTGTGCATGGTGTTTAGTCATGGAGACCCAACGTTGGAATCTCTTAAAGAGGACCTGTCTTGGGATCACATCAGTAAAGCTGACTGCAGCCATGACCCAGCTGACTCTATCCCTTTGTTTTTTTCCATATCCCCCTCTATCCATGCAGACAGGTTCTTCTTAGGTACAGCTCCTAGTAATGTCAATATGTTAAGTTGGCAGTCCTAACCATTTAGTGTCAATAGGTGATGTCGGACTTGATTGATAATCCAAAGTCACCCACTCACCGCGAGTGGTAGGAACTGCTCACTTGACATACTGACATTGCCGGGAGTTGGACCTAAAAAGAATCACTGTCCAAGTGAACAAAGGGGAGTATATAAAAAAAGCGGGGAGGTGTGACGATAGAGACATGTAGCCAAACCCTACTGATTTTACACCACGACAGGTCTTGTGCCGATATTGATTTCAAATACATTCTTGAACTTGGTATACAGCATTGCAACCAGTGACACAGAAGAAGTTGGTATACATTGACATCTCTTAGACATCCACCTCAAATTATATTGAAAATCATCTTCTATCAGGTTGGTCTTCTCAAAGAAGATGGCCATTACAATGGGGATCTGATAGAACAAAAATCTGTCACTGAAAATCTGCTCTAGGTAAAAGCGGTGGTCTATACATACTGGATATAATGTGTGACATAAAATGACCCACCTTCATGCCAGGTTCTCCTTGAGCACCAGTATCTCCTTCCTTTCCAGGTGTTCCCTGTTTAACATAAATCATATTGTGTAATTATAGCTTGATTTATGGAACACAGGCCAAAATAATGAAAAGGATGACCCATGCTGGGGCTTGGTAATGAGTGTTGGAAAACCTTTTGTGGCATCAAACATAAGGTGCACAGTTTGGGGTATTGTAAAGATGTAGCACAATGTATGCGTACAATATGTTCTTGGGTCACATAAGGAATGAGGCAATACTTGCTATATATAATTAATTTTAGAAATGAGTTGTACTAAGAGCACAACCCTCGTTCAGGACATATGGACGTCAGAGTAGGATTCCTCTCTGAGCCCGGTCCTGTTCTGGGAGACCTTCTGTCCTGATATTACAGGAAGACTATTCATATAAACGGCTGTCCCATAATACTACATATTGTTGGCCATGCAGGAATCAGCTGCCAAGAGTGGGTCATGGGCCGATCCGTTGTGTACCCCAGGACCCACATTCTAGAAGTGGTTGTGCATCTTGGCATGTAGCCAACCCTGCTGACTTTACACCATGGAAGGTCTTGTGCAGACAAGGATACAAAATACATTCTTGAACTTGGACAGTTTTTTAGACTAAGAAATTAACTCTACAGACTTTGCTATTTTCCCATCCCAACAAAATGGAACCCTAATGGAATGGCGGCAAACTGAAGCCTTTTTTTTTAGTTTTATTTCAGTTTCTCTCCTCCAAAAACAGAGCAGAGAAACAGAAACCCTAAACTGAGCTTTAGCGCAGGTGTGAAAGCCGCCTTAATCCATTTTTTCATTTCATCTCACCTTGTTTATTTTTTCTATGCTTCCATTTCACGCTCACACAAGGGCCAATTTCGTACGAAGCCAGTTTAGCCCATCAGTATGGTTTGGAGTACTGGCTTACTGGAGACGGGTCATTGATCCAGGGATTTATTCTGACTGCCAGATTTGGAGTCGGGAAGGAATTCTTTCCCCAACATGGATCATCATGGTAGGATTATAGATTGCACTTGATGTGTCTTTTTCAACTTACCTTATTAACTATGTCACTATGGGACACGTTTATGTCAAATTGGTGTTTTACATGCCGGTGTTAGATAAGGGATAATGGAGTAAGATGTGCCAAATGTAATATCGCGGTGCAAGCTTCTTAATACATTTGTGGCATCTTGAATCACCTGTGCACCACCTGCTGAAATCTACCTGCCATACATTTCCACTATAATTTACGGCAGTTTCTGGTGGGAAATGGATGGGCTGTAAGAGTCCCCACCCCCCTCACTAAGCCCCACCCACTTTTTTCTACAAAAGTAGCAAGGGCGGCAGAAAAAGCTGTGAAGTCACATATTTTTGTGCAAGTGACTATGTCACATTTCTGGCGTAAACTGTTTTATGTATTCCCCACTATGAATATACTGCTGCAGTGCCAGACAAGGTAATGTGCCTGTGTAGACAATGCAGTGAACATGTAGCTCATTAGAGCAGCGTGGCGTCTTTCATTCTTCTAATTGGTAGTAGTGATTAGACCCCCAATAATTTAAGGGGTTGTCTAGGACTTTTACTATGAGCTACCCTTAGGATAAGTCATCAATAGTTATCAGTGGGGGTCTCTTGCTCGTGATCCCTGCAGATCAACTGATCACCGCTATCAGTGCTGGAAGCAGACAATGCTGACTGTATTGCTGCAGCCCGGTTTGGTACTGCAGGCACAGCTTCCATTGAATTCAATGCAATACCAACCCAGACCTCTGCAATGTTAACAGCGCTATGTACTTCTAGCACTGTCCACAATCATACAAGAGTAAAAGTCCAGGACAACCCCTTTGGTGACCTGTCCTAAGTCACAGAAAACCCATTTAAGGCAATTTGTTAAGTATTTTAAGGAATAACTACTACACCACACAGCTTCCTGTGGCTGCCACCGGGGAAGGGTCAGGTAGGCCCAACACAATAGGGCATATTTATTTTATATACACTCAGCTATGAGCAGTAAATGTATTAACATTGGTGAGTCTCTTAATACATTTGCCTCCTCTGGTGTCACTTCCATGCACAACATGGAAATCTATGGCAGCTACAAGCTAGAGTGGATTCGTAATATAACGTATACTGGGTTCTTGTGTACATTATAGTAAATGTGACGGGCTACACCCGAAGGCCCCAACCAGTTTTTGAAAAAGTAGCGGGTCCAGTATAAATGCCCAAAAAGCCACAATTTTGCAGTGTGCAGGAAAACTGGCTTTCATAAGCCACTAAACTGATGTACAGGACACAACAGATATGCCCCAATGTGTCTTCTGAAGTTCTAAAGGGCTCCCCTTCTTCACAAACACAGCAATGATAGCGAAGACCCTTACTCCCTTACAGTGCGTGTATGTGCGTGCGAGGGGGGTGATCGGTTCCTTACATCCTGTGAGGAGTAGGTGTAAGGGTTGTGAACCACAACTCATTAAATTATTTATATGGGGCCCCCACTCATCTGTGTCCCAGCCCAGATCGTAACATGGTATGTAAGACTGAAAGACGGCACATGTCCATCCAATTCAGCCTATTATCCTGCAATGTTGATCCAGAAGAAGGCAAAAAACACAATGAGGTAAGAAACCAATTTTCCCCATTTTAGGGAAAAAATTCCCGCTAGACTCCAAATCTGTCAGTCTAAATAATCCCCGGATCACCGACCCTTCTAAAGTAATTGGGGACTATAACAATTAATATTGTTACACTGAAGGAAGGCATCCAGGCCCCTCTTGTACTCTATTAGTGAGTTGTCCATCACCACGTCCTCAGACAGAAAGTTCCATAGCCTCACAGCTCTGCAGATGATAATTTACCAAACCGTGCACCATAAAATATAATAACAGGCGTATTCATTATCACATGGCTGGTTTACTATCAGAGTAATCCGTGATAACACAGAGTGAATCCTGTGACCTGCTGGAGTGCTCAGCGCTCATGATTCAGCTGATACAAATCATGAACAGCCCCTAGAGGGAGGATCTCCCTCAACCCACTTCATTCTAGTGCGCTCAGTACAGACCGGCCAGATCACACCAGAAATAATAGTCATGCTGAGAACTGGCTGACTCGACAGGTCCATGTTTGCAGATTCTGCATCCAATTCATGCTGCACAACTGTGGATAAACTACATAAGAGTTTTTGCACTGGGCACCACCATCTCGATGCTCTGCTTTCAACCCTGCTTTTGGATGGAGCACAGCCAGCACACTCTTAGTATGCTCTGTGGAGCGTGCTCCAGTAATGATGAACAGCCAGAGAACGAAGAGATGCTCTTGGCAATGATGAACAGTCACAGCATGTGTTCTGCACTCTGAGCATGATCAAAATGTTAAAAGGAATATGCCTAATATAAAGAAGCGATCAGCAGACGAGAAGGCAACTCTAAGAGAGTCAGAACTTACCTCTGGCCCCATTTCTCCAAGTGGACCTACGTCTCCTTGTGGTCCCCTTGGTCCCTAACATTAAAGACAAATATATTTTATATTAATAGAAAAGTGGAATCAAGTGGGCTGATCATACATTTCACTGCTAATGGGGATTGTGAAGTGTCTCCAGGAGTTCATTTCATTTTAGGCAATATTCCTTCTCAGGGGCTAGAATCAACACCGTGATTTACTGGCGCTCGTATTTACAGTCAGGCATGTGGGGTCTGATGGTTTGAACCCGAGTACATTTGGTTTATAATTGAACAAATGATAAACATCTGGTAGAATCCTGGCAAAACGAGCTTCAATGGGACATGTGAGTCTGCTCTGAATTACTCCCTACACTTCGTGAATTCCTCATAAAAGGCTATTGTTCTTTAAATTATTGTGAAACTGAATCCCGCCATCATAAATGGTAAACTAATCAATCTGGTTTTCTGGGTCAGGGAGCTGAACAAATATGTATGAGAAAGTCCTAAAGACCGTTTTAACGTTTTCTACTTTTACACCACAGCAGTTTCTTGGTGGTCAGCAGTCAACGATCAAAGCAGCAGCAATGAACGGGAAGCGGTCACCAGTCCCACCAATGCTAAAGTACCTGCAGGGGGACAACAGCAAAGGAGAGCTTGTTCTATACATTAATTTTGCTATAATGGACAAGGCCAGCACACCTTGTGAAAAGCTGTTTTAATATTTCCCGCACTGCATGCCAATAAAGACATACAGTCCAGTGGGCACATCCAGACTGTCTCTGCTGCCCAAGTTGGTCCTTTCCATCAGTGATGTGGATGACATCTCCATTGTTATCCCCGGGGCAGGCTAAATGTTGTGTATGTGCCGCACTACCCTGAGCATGTTTAGATGATTTGCAAGAGGATGCCCCTTAATGGATCTGCTCTTGCATCGGTTCGGGCTAGCGCAGTGCCTACACAACATTTCGCCCGTCTCATGGATGGCATAGGAGACGTCAGGCACATCACTGATGGAAAAAGTGTCTGGATTAGACGGTACAATAGTTGGTCTGGGCATGAGATGTTTGGCTTTATTAACATGGAATTTGAGAAATATTAAAACTGGCGAGAGGTTCCCTTTAACAGATGCTGCAATCAAGTCATGTTACTGTACTGTAGGACAACAGTTATGACCATCAAGTGGTGAACCAGAAAATCTTAGTTAAAAAGGGTTTTTCCGGGACTCCAATATTGATGACTGTACATTAGGATAGGACCTAAATAAACCCCTTAAGACCTATCCCTAAAATAGGTCATCAATATCTGACTGGTGGGGGTCTACCACTCAGAGTCCCCATCGGTCAGCTGGTTGAAAAAGACACAGTGCTCAGGTGAGTGCCATGGTCTCTTCAATGCATATGTGATGAACAAAAGTGACATCACTAACCTGAGAAGAGGCCATGGTGCTCACTTGAGCATCGCAGTCTCTGCAAACAACTGATGAGAGGGGGATTCCAAGCACTGGAACCCCACCAATCAGATATCGATGACCTATCCTGAAGATAGGTCATCAATATTGGAGATCTGGAAAACCCCTTAAAGTGTATGATACTTGTAGTTTGTACATTATACCGGGCAGGAAACATGCAAATTAGCTCTCTTCCTAGAAGGAGGAAAATTGTCTCTCTAGTGCCATCTATAGATCGTTTAGGAGAAGCAATAACTCTGAAACAGTCTGTAAACGTATGTCTCTGGTTTGGCTGGTATCCCTTAGTCATGTTTCACAGGTCAGGCATTAAATAATAAGGTATCTACCTAGAGGTCGCACTAGAGAGACAGTTTTATACCTTCTGGAGGAGAGCTAACTTGCCTATTTTTTCCCCAGGAAGCACTGCCTGTAAGACTCCCTTCACCAGCTGGATCTCTGCAAGGAGAACAAGTCCTCCATGACAGTGATCTTATAAATGGAATAAGAAAATGTAAATGTAATGGAAAGTTGGAGTGATATTTAGAAAAGTGCACACCTGCAAGTGCATTAAAGAACCCGCATCAAGTCATCTTGCACCATCTACTCTTATTTCCTTAAGTTGACCGTACAAGTTAGATAGTTGTGGACTGAATGTGCATTTGGCCATACTGCTTTACTCCCTCATACATTCAGTTGACTGTGCAGAGAGTAAGCCTGGGTAGCGGCTCATCTCCCCTCAAACAAAACGCTGGTCATGTTGAAATCCTTCTCTCCCCTGACATCTGCCATTGAAGAAGAGTTTGAGGCTCCCATAACATTAGATGGTCAGCAGACCCCGACAACATCAGTGGGTTTGTACAACATTAAATGGGTTATATGGGATAAAAACAATTTGCTAAGGTATGTGGGACGGGGCAGTGGCGATGGGGGATCAGGTAAGTCAAGTATGCCTTCTTTCATGTTATTCCACCACATTGTACAGCTTAAGCAAACATTCTTACCCCTGGACAACCCTTCGAATGTGACGTGTATAGCAAGAAATAATTGTACAATATTGGCTCACCTACTGAGCCCTAGCTGGCTAAGCTTTATTACAAAGTTAAAGGGGTGTTCCCACCTTGGCCAAACAGTGTTCCCACCTGGCCGAGATGGGAAAATTGCTAACTACGAGTATGCCAGGATGATGGAAACAGCTGAGCTCCCCAGAACTACACAGTTTCCGAAACTCCTACAGAAGTCTGCGAATTACACAAATGGCATAGCACAGCGAGCTAGATGGTTTCCACAGCTCCTACGTTACAGGAAAATCACAGCTCACTAACTTACACTATTTGCGTAACGCCAATTTACTTCTATGGGAGTTACAGAAACAGTAGAGCAGGGGACGTGTGGCTGCTTCCATCTTCCACAGGATAGGTGATAAATGATTGATGGGCATGTGTGACCACCACATCATTCACATGGACATAGCTGACTGCAGCGCTTGACTGTCTCCAACAGAAGTGAATAGATTGGTGATCAAGCCAGTGCCTCGCCATTAAATGCACCAGCGGACTCAGGGTATGTTCTCATGACCCACTGGGCATCCCAGCGATTGGACCGCCAGTGACCAATCATTCATCGTCAGACTAAGGATGCATTCACATGGGCGGGTGCAAGTTGCACCCGACATTCTCGAGTGCAACTCGCATGAAAATAGAAAATTGCAGTATGTTCTGTCTCATTTCATCGCTGCGAGAGAAAAATCACCATCACAAATAATGGGTAGTATTTTCGTACGAGTTTTATGGGTCTTGCAAGGCACAAAAATCATAGAATTTTCTCCCCGGTGTGAATGCATCCTTAAGGAATAGTAAATCTTGAGACTTTGTCTACAGAGAGCGATATAAAAGGTATAACAAGAAACTACAGTAATTGGCACAGAAATTTATGGTATAAGATAGTGTTTATTTAGCCATAATGGTGATCAGTAACCATTGGTTGATATGAAATGTATCTATGACTGGCCATTCTTTGAGTGAAATCCAGCTGTCTCCTTTCCTAAGTTTACATGTTGCATGTAGTCCTTAAATGCAAGTGGCACAGGGGCTTAGCAGTTGGCACCGCCACTTTGTGGAACAGGGAGATGAGGATCTTCTTGGCATTGTATGTTCTCCCTGTGCTTGTGTAGGACCAATGTGGATGGATTGCAGCGTGTGTACAGTGTATGTTGATGCCATGTAAACCACATGAGAATAAAATCTATAAGAATACACATACAGCTTCTCCAGGAGGACCCACGTCTCCTGCGCTTCCTGGAGGACCAGCTGCGCCCTTTAAAGAAAAAGACGACAAAAACAAATCACTACAACATACCAGTAGAAGAAAAGCAGAAATCTCCAATCTGTGGATCTCTAGTCATTGGGAAACTACACCTCCAAGCATGCCCTGACAGCCACAAAGCAGTTGTAGTTCCCCAACATATGGGGAGCCTGTGGCTATCAGAGCATAAAATAAAAAATGAAGCATCTGTGGCTGCAATCTATTGGAGCGTCTTAAAGTGACTCTCTGGTCCTGGAACAAGTCCCTCCAGGTACTGGAGGAGGAGTTATATTACCTGCCGTTGGTCCTCTGCGCTATCGTCTCATGGATCTGCCGGTTCAGGACCCTGTGTTCACTTGTCCAAGATAGCCTCCACAATATTCTGACTACCTAATCCACACTGGTAGTGTTACAGTACCGATACACAACACTTGCTCCTTGATTGGCCAGGATTGCGATCGGCACTGGCCAATCAGAGAACAGTAAGGAGTGTTTTGGACTACCAAGTGTGCATTAGATATAGGTAGAAGATTGTAAAAAAAAAGAGCCCTGAGATGGAGAATCATTGGGACATCGGTGCAAAGGACCAACAGCAGGTAAAATAACCCCCCTCCACTTTTGTCTCGGGACCAGAGGGTTGCTTTAAAAGGGTAAGTAAACTTTTTTAAAGACTTCTGACATTTGATAGTGATACATGAGAAGTTTTGATCTGTGCTGAAACCCCAACGAGCGCTAAAACTAATGGGCAGAAGCTCTCGTTGGAGCGCTGTGCCCATCCACTACTCTCTGTTACTGCTCAGAGCAGTTTACGGGCTTCTATACAAAGCAGATCGCTTCTGCCTGTTCATCTTAGTGATTGGTGGGGATCTCAGCACCTGGACCCCCGCTAATCAAAACTTCTTACATGTCACTTTCACTTGTCAAAAGATTTTTAAAAGTTTTGTTATACTTTCAGTCATTCTACAGAACAAAATCTACTCCCTAGGTCACGGACAAGCTGTAACAACAACTGCCTATAAGATCATCAGCACTGTTCTCGCATCCTTCTACTAGAACATCTCCTCACTAGCAGTGATTAGCTGTCATTAGTCAAAAAGACCTGAGGGTCTGTCAGAAGACTTCATAAGGAGTAAGCATACATGTCTGTAATATGATGAGCAAGCATTCACCATCTCATAAGTCCTGTAGAACATATAGTATGAAGATCCTTAGGTTATCGTAAAAAAAAAGGAATAACTTTTAGTAATGGTTATTCAGAACTCTTGGGCTATTTTACTAATAATTCCCTTAGAATTTAGACATTTTAGAAACGAAATCCAACACAAACCATATTTCCCCTATTCAGCCGTACTACATGTTATATCATAAGGCTGGGTTCACACAGTGTTCAGGTCTGCAGTATATCCATCTTGGGATTCTGTTTGAATAGCAGAACCTATAATGGAACCATGAACTTTAAAGGGATTGTCCAAGGGGGGGATCCTAAAGGTCTGGGCAGTGTTAAGATAAACCAGAAACAAGGGCTTATGTGCAGATCCACTAGACTGAAAACAAGTGTCCACAATAGCGGAGTTCACCTGTGTCAGCTGTGTGAGACCTAGCGCTTGTCATACTTGTGCAAGGTGGCAGCTGCCGGCTACGCCATTTGGCTGTTCACCGTGCCAATCATCAGACAAACAATGTAGAGACAGTAGGAGAGTTAAGTGGCAGCACAGGACCGCCACTCCGAGTGCAAAAGCTTTATTCAATCGTGGAGAAACTGCTACATGTTTCAAAGCCAAACTGGGCCAGTTTGACTTTGAAACGTGTTGTTGTCCCCATGATTCAATGAAGCTTTTACACTCCCCCGTTGAAGTGTTAGTCCTGCATTGGCATCAAGTTCTCCCCATCTCTGCATTGCTAAAATAAACTTATAATTCATCAGATTGCTGTCCCAAGTACTCAAAAGTTTTCCCATAGGATCATTGCATTGTCTTAAGTCTCCTCACGCTTACTAGTTGTCTCCACAAGGAGAAATTGTACCCCTCCTGACCCACATCTCACAGAGTGAGCCATAAGCTTTCTGTACAAGGAGTGAAACCCCGCAAACAGCCTGTCTATACATGGTTAATCTTTCCTTCTGGAGAAGACTCTGGTTTGGCTTATACCCTTTGCTGTGTTGCATGGCCTGTTAAAAGGTTGGACATCGACTTGTAGGAATGCTAACTTCTAAAAGGTGGTGCAGCAAAGGCACTGCACCATCTGCTATTTGCATACAAAATTTCCCCAAGGAGCACTGCATGGCCTTTTAAGTCTCCTCATACCTTTGAGTTGGTCTCCACAAAGAAACTGTACCCCTACTGACCCCCTACTCAAAATTATAGCATGCTCTGGGCTTAACGTTTTTTTCTTCTGTTTTCCCATAGGCTTCTCTATAGGAGAAAGACGTACCAATCAAAAAAACTGTGCATTTTAAAATGTCTCTAGGTCTTCTAGCATTTCTGTGAAGGCACTCTGAAGGAGTTTTCAGGGACTTTACTGTTGATGACTTAGCCATAGGATATCAGATTAGTGGGGGTCTGACACCCTGCACCTCCCACCAATCAGTTATTTTTCCGAGATGCTGTGTGACTTAATTAGCATGGCTCCACCACAGTTCACGTCTATTTACTGGTCATCAATAATGCAGTCTTGGGAAATTGCTTTTAAGGGGTTCTCCCACTTCTAGCATTGGATGACCTATAATCAAGATAGGTCAACAATAGCAGATCTTGGGGGTGCGGCACCCAGGACCCCTGCTGATCTGCCGTTCTCCCGGGAACCTGTCTTGGTGTACGGAGCCGCTTTGACAGAAAAAAAAATTAATTTGAAAACACACAACCCCTTTAAGTCTATTCTTAACCCTTTAATGATTGAATCAATTTTAGCCTTAAGAACTAGTAAATAGTTTTCCCTTTTGTGCTCCAGCGGTCATAACTTTGTGGCACCTTGTATTTTGCGGAACAAGTTCTAGGTTTTTATAGGAACCATTTTCAGGTACTTATAATGTATTCAGTAACTTATTACTTTTTTGCTGCGGTGCAACAGAAAGAAAGCAGTGTCACCATTGTTTTTGTGATTTATTTTGAAGGCGATCACGCCGGCATAAATATTACAGTAACTATTCTATGGGTCATTGCAATGTTACGACAACACCAAATTTATAGACTTATGTTTTACTACTTTTGCACAGAATACTATGGTTTTTTTTTTACCAATTGACTTTTTCTGCTGCCACATCCAAGACCAGATTATGTTTCCAATTAAAAAGCGGTATGACGCTTGTGTTTTGCAGGATGACAGTTTTTATTCATACCATTTTGAGGTTTATAGGACTTCTTGATTATTTTTTATTCTTGTTTTGGGGAAGGAAGATGACCAGAAAATGACGAAGTTAGCAATTTCTTTTTTTCAATGCTGGATAAATAATTTAGTATTTTATAGTATGGGATGTTACGGATGTGGCAATTAGAGATGAGCGAGCATACTCGGTAAGGACAGATACTCGAGCAAGTATCGTCCTTACAGAGTACCTGCCTGCTCGCCCGCAAAGATTTGTGTGCCGGCAGGGGGCACGGAGCAGTGTGGGGGGAGGGGCAACAGGAGGGAGATCTCTCTCTCTCTCTGCCCCTGCTCACTTCTGCAACACAGCGCTCACCCCGGCTGGCACGATACTCGCTTAAGTATCTGTCCTTACCGAGTATGCTCGCTCATCTCTAGTGGCAATACCAATTTTGACTAGGTTTTCTTATCCTCAATATTTAAAGCATCGTGTATGGGAAAAAAGTTGTTTTTTTTTTCTGTAAAAACATTTAGCTGCCACAGACAGTAATGACTGCGGCATCTGTAGGGTTAAACAGCGTAGAGGAGAGATTAGAAGAGCAAGTGCTCATTTCATCATTCTGTTTTTAGAATAAAAAATCCCACATATGTGACAATCAAACAGCAAATATGTTCTGTGATTGATAAGGGAGGAGATCACATGAACAACCCCCTTTTTTGGGACAGGGAGACAGGCTGGAGAATCACAGATCTTCTTTGCTGCCTGCTCGTCCGCTGCCCTGCTCTACCCTCTACATACACACTGAAATGACAGCTGTAAATCCAGCATTTCAACCCCACTTCATACAACTGTAGCTCCGGCTATGTGGGTGCTACGGACGTGCCCCTGGTGTCATTTTAAAGCCAAGAATCTTGGCTGTAGCATGGACAGAGAAGGACATACAGCGTTCGAATTAGAAAGAGCTGTTTGTCCAAGACTGTAATGTCTTTTTCCTGTACAAGACACAGAGCTCAGTAAATCTGATGGGCCTGCAGGAGTCCGTGCCTATTGTTCGCTAAGCCCCAGTTATTTTAGAAGATGCCAAAATTTCAAGAGGTTCAATGTCAGGCCGTTGGGTGGTCTAACTCTGTGATACCTATACCACATCCACAGCATAAAGGTCACATAGAGTATCTCCAGCATGGACAGATCTAGGATATTGTTCTCACAGCTGAATCTTTTCGCTGTCGGTCAGTATATTTTATTGTAATATACAGATGCAATCAAACTTATTCCCACTCATTGCAAATTTGATTTCTTTGTAAAATTTACAATCTTTCCGCTGTTTGCAAAAAAGCAATAAAACAAGAATTTAAGTAGCTTAGCACAACTAACATAACGAGTGGTCTCTTCAAATTCACCACACAATGCCACATTTAATGGCTACTGCAGCCTCAGCATTATTCACCCCTTTCATGACAAGAGTCCTCAGTAGAGATGAGCGAACATACTCGTTTAGGGCAATTTCGCAATCGAGCAGCGCTTTTTTCGAGTAACTGACTACTTGGGCGAAAAGATTCGGGGGCGCTGGGGACGGTGTGGTGGAGCAGGGGGTAGCAGTGGGGAACAGGGGGGAGCTCTCTCTCCCTCCCCCCCCACTCCACTCTGCAACCTCCCGCTCACTCACCCCTGGCGCCCCCCGAATCTTTTCGCCCTAGTCAGTTACTCGAAAAAAGCGGTGCTCGATTGCGAAATCGCCCTAAACGAGTATGTTCGCTCATCTCTAGTCCTCGGTGCTTTGTGGAGCACCTTCTGCTGTTATGACCTGCTGCAGATGTGATGTATAGCCAGACAGCAGCTCCTGACAGCCATCTTGAGGAATTCTTCTTCATGGGCAACGGCCTCCATCTCACTAATATTCTTGGGTTTGCACATGCCACCACCTTATAATCTCCGTTGTTTATGTGAAATACACTAATTGCACGTTTCCATACATTGCATTATTTGTCAGCCTTATGCAACATTCAATGTGTTACTTACAGATTTTCCTTGTTCTCCTCTTTCTCCAGGATTTCCCACCTTCCCCTGTGTATATATAGGAAAGAGACGTTCTATAACTATATTGGGGCAGGAAGAGTAAGAAAATGATAATACAAATTCACTATCACAAGTAAGGTCTTCAAAGTTCTTTTAGGTGGGGGTTGTTCTCCTTGTAAGAACCTGGCTCACATTGCAGTTTCTTCACAGCCAAACCAATTGTTAACATGACCATGGGGGTCTACTGGCTCAGAGATGAACAGCTTGGTCTGCGACCGCAGCGGTGCATGGCTTGAGGCTGCCAGGGCCAGTGATTGGCTGCAGCGATCACGTGTGTATGGCCTGGTCACCACCTCAGTGATATAAACAAAGCCTGGCGGGGGGACTGGAGCAGCGGGTGATCAAACCGATGACTGGACCTTCTTATGTTTTATTACCACACTTTCCAGCCTTCAAAAAGTTTCCAACATCTAGGACAACCCCTAGAAGCTACACTGTCACATTTGACAGATACTGTATAAATATTTACTGCAACTAAACATAAAAGGTTGATTTGTATACAAGTATATAATGAAAGTTCCTTGTCAGGAAGTGCAAGGATAATTACCATATGTGCATTCATACTGCATAGGGCAGACAGTACAGGTATAACTATGGCTGGCCTTGGCTGCGTGTGTCCTGTGAACTCGCACAGGGCACTGGCCACCAGCTTGTAGAGGAGGCATTGGGCATATGTAGGCTGGTAATGATCGCCCCCTTTACGTTGGTCTGGCCAGATGATAATCTTCCTCTGTGCGGCAGCATCTTGTGAAGTTACATGAATCATCCTCCTCACCTCTGAGAAGCCCCTATCAGCTCATTGATGCCCCAGCAACATATCGCTTAGTTCGGCTACTGAATTTATGCTATGAGCTTCATTCTGGGGCTATATTTATGCTATGAGCTTAGTCCTAGTATTCTTTTTCTATACAGAAGTTGACCCTGGGGCTGCATTCATGATAAGAGATTGGTCCTTGTGCTGTATTTACATTATAAATTGGGTTCTGCTGTTGTATTTGTTTACCGAGGTTGGTTCTGGTGCTTTATATATGTTGTTATAAGCTTGGTTCTGGTGCTGTATTTATGTATTGAGCTTCATTGTGGTGCTGTATTTATGTTATGAGCTTGGTTCTTGTGCTGTATTTATGATATGAGCTTGGTTCTGGTGCTGTATGTATATGAGGAGCTTGGTTCTGGTGCTGTATTCATGTATTGAGCTTCATTCTGGTGCTGTATTTATGTTATGAGCTTGGTTCTTGTGCTGTATTTATGTTATGAGCTTGGTTCTTGTGCTGTATTTATGTTATGAGCTTGGTTCTTGTGCTGCATTTATGATATGGGCTTGGTTCTGGTGTTGTATTTATATTAGGAGCTTGGTTCTGGTGCTGTATTTATATTATGAGCTTGGTTCTGGTACTGTATTTATATTATGATCTTCATTCTGGTGCTGTATTCATGTACTGAGCTTCATTCTGGTGTTGTACTTAGCTAATACGATTCTGCTATAGTATTTATTCACCGGGCTGTTCTGGTGGGGATATGCTGCTATCTTACTGCTTTCTGTACAAGCAAAATATAGACAGACTGCCTATCAGTGCAATATATATAGTCATTTTCTTATGGCTGGGAGTGGTGGGGTGAGGGATTGGACCAAAATAAACTCTGCACAGACTGCCATCTAACCTAAGGCCAGTACTGGGTATACCATTGCTCTACTAAATACAGGGACACCATCATGGGGTCAACATGTCTGTGCTGGGCCCATTTCTTTGGGTAACACGTGTGTCTATATAATCACTGACACATTTATATCTGTATGTCCAAGTGTAAGATTATTATTCTTGGATGTAGATTTAGAATTCTACTCACAATATGGCCAGAAGGTCCTTTTTTCCCAGATTCCCCTCTTTCACCCTGGGGAAAGCAATATGAAAATGTAATTATAATTGCATACAGCCGAAGATACAATTACACATTTGATCATACAGTATAAAATAGTCCATTTACCTTCAACCCTGCGCTGCCCTGATCTCCTAGGGGACCATCAGGACCTCGTGGACCCTAAAAAGAAAGATTAAGTAGCTATATATAAGTCATGTACTAAGAAAAATGAACAGATGAGGCATCGGGTGTATAGAAGACCATTTTAATAAAAAAGTTAAAACAACTTAAAACTATTGGTTATTTATATAAACCATCATTATTGTGCAAAGAAACCTGGCAGAAAGTGTTCAATTCCCTTTCAGCGCCCCTACAGGATAAATGAAACATTACACAGTTGCCACTGAAATCAATGGGTGGTCTGTGTAATCCATGAATGTGCCGATTCCTCCAGTGAGAGACTCTTTCCAGACACTCCAACTAATAGATCAAGATTGAAAATAGGCCGCTGCCCTCTATTAAAATGGACTTGTTAGACAATTTACGTGGTCCTCACCGATGGCAGCATAAAGTAGTGACAGCCAGGCTCTTTCCAATGGTCTGTCACTTATAGGGCAGGCCGCGGATTCTGCGAGAAAAGCAGGGGTTTTGAAAAAATCTGTACTGTGCATGTTCGTCGGCGAGCCGTGCGGACCATCCACAGTACAGAGAATCCAGAAGAAGATAGGTCCACGCAGATGCCGGGCAAAAAAGACGCGGTCAGGGCGGGATTCCATGTGGGATTCTGCAGCCGGAATCCGGACATGCCGTGTAAGCCCACCCTGAAGGGGTGTTCTCAAATATGGCTGAGATGGGAACACCACTGATTATGCGGATGCCAGATGCTGGAAACATCCGGGCTTGGTCAAGCTACACTGTTTCTTAAACTCTCATAGAAATCAATGAGAGTTACACAAACAGAACAGCAATCTACACTGTATCCATACAGCTGTGCAAACACTGTAGCTCACTGCACTATGCTATGTGTTTGCAAACTGTTACGAGAACAGTCCAGGCCACCGCATTCAAGGTGGTGGGGTCCCTAACTGAAGATAGGTGCAGCTTCCCAGAGGTGGGACTCGCACTTATTAGTCTTCTGACGTATCCGGTGTACTGTAACATGGGAATATCTCTTTAAAGGCCTTTCTAAAGCACAATTAGAATTGGATCTATTGTATCAGAATGTCTTATTACCTTCTTGTTGCATTTGGTTAAAAAAACAAAACCTCCAGGACCCCTTAGTTCACTGGATATGGCAATCAATAAAACCAATTAGCAATTCAATGGCTGAAACACCATTGAATGATGAAGATGAGGCTGAAGTGAAGAGAATTTCCTTGGGGAGATATGCAATTAGTAGTTAGCAGGCTCATACAGGCTCTCCAGGAATGTAACTTTCCATTTAGTTCTAGATCACAGATGGAAGAAAGTCTGTGATACAATATATCTCAGGCATTAGGAGGAGCCGGGCACCATTAAATCACCCGCAGTCATCAGCAGTCATACACCTCGTAAATCTGTGGAGAAAGTGAAAAAAGATTTTTTTTTCCATTTGGAAACCTTCAGTTCCGCTGGGAGCGATGATGTAGGTATTTCCGGGCTCAACGTATGGTGCATGTATGTGAGGCGCCTCCTATCATGACGCATGTAGTTGGACATCCACTATTACTGGACTTATTCTCACTAAATGGTTTCAGATATTTAAATAAAATATTCGATAAAACAAATGGAACCAGAGAAATCAGGCGTCACAAACCTAGAGCTTCACTTACCTATGGGACAATGCTTTCCCAAACTCCATCACCTTTATGAAAAGGCAAGTGTACCCATAGTCACTTCATCAACCAATCTATCCAATTAAAGTGGTTTTTCGAGGCTTCGATACTGTGGACCTACCATTAAAGTGACCATCCAGTTTTTGGAGAAAAATTCTGTCTCGGATCGGAGGGTGGAGGGGAATATTAACCTGCAGGTGATTTTTTCTCCGCAGTCTCCGTTCTGCCAGTTCCAGATGCTGTTTTCAGGCAGCCAAGAAGGCTGCTGCCATCTTTAGACTACCTAATCTCACATAGTGCATGGGTAATATTAGGACTGCCAATGTACTATACCTGCTCCACGATTAGCCAGTGCTGATCACGTGAGCAGCGCTGGTGAGTTACAGAGCAGTGAATAGTTTAGTTCGAAAATGGCAGTGGCCTTCTTGGCCTTCAGAGAACAGCCCCGGGAACCAGTGGAAAGAGGGATGGATCAGAAGATCATCTACAGGTAATATAGCCCTTGCAACCTCTGTCCAGAGACAGAATTTTGTCCTGAAACCGAAGGGTCGCTTTAAGATGGGTCATCAATATCTGATTAGAGGGGAACCACAGATCAGATGTTTGGAGAGGCCACAGTTCTTGGGCAAGTGTCGTGGCCTCTTTACCAGACACAACACCATACATTTCTTAGCAACCATGCCTTACATAGTAGCTCAATCCTATTCACTTGACACGTGACAAATGAATGTGACATCACTGGCCTGAGAAGAGACCCCATCATTCACCCAAGCCCTGCGGGCTCTTCAGTTGACTGGTGGAGGTCCGGAGTGGCTGACCCTCATTGATAATCTATTCTGGGGATAGATCATCAATATTTCATTCCTGAAAACACCCTTCAATAATTGGATTCAGCTAGTTCAACAAAGTCAAATGTCATGCCAAACCCCCATAAAAATCTAACCCTTTATACAATATGTATTAAACTTTACTTTAAGATTATGATGGTCACCATCAAACCACTATGGGAGTTATTATTCACTAATGAATACACCAAAATTAATGAATATTCACAGGAATGGCCAACCTGCCAAAATGTCTACATGGGGGCAGCAACTACATATGAAAAACTGCCCAGATGAACACCTAAATGACTATAGGACTCTGCTATGGTTAGTATTCATGAACATAATAGAGGGATTCATGGGAGAGATAGCAGAAACCACACATGGCTACACCCCCAATAGCTGCCAGACACATCAGGACACACCATTTGAATGGGGTTGTCTTCCTAAGACATATCAGACATATCAGACATTAGGTCATAAGGATGTCATAGATGGGGATCCTCAATTTGAATTCCCCTGTATGATTCAGAGGGGAGAGCCCCCTACACAGAGGAGACCCGGCACATCCATGTATTACTTAATTATATGAATGACCAACATCTAATAGTACATTTCCCTTGCAGTAGTGTCCCCTAGTGATTGGGGGTTTCAGAAGTACACCTGCAATGTTCTTCTTATTGCTAGACTGTCTTTCATTCCAATAGGAATTGTCATTATGAGACAAACCCTTTAACTCTGTCCTAAAGCTGGCCATACACTTCAGACCGCTATTAGCCAAACGCTCATTTGGCCGAAGCCTATTCCTCCTGGCCTCTGGCTACACACGAGTTCTCAGTTCGGCTGAGTGCTGGTGTTCTCATTGTGAAGACACCACTGGGCATACTGAAATTCAACATGCCTGATCCTGGTCTCCCGCAACATCTGCCGAACGAATGTTGGCTGTGCATCTAATACACAGTAGATGGTTGGCTGGTCCTACCAAAATTGGCAGGTTTGGCCGACCTTAGTATAGCATGTACAGCTACCTTAACCCCTTAGTGACCAGCCTGTTTTATACTTTAATGACCAATCTTTTCAGTTTCAACATCTTTACATTCCAAAAGCCTTAACATTTTTAATTTTTTTGTCAACGTGGCCATAAGGCCGTGTTTTTTGTGTTGCCAGTTGTATCTTCTAATGGTACCACTTTGGGGAACATATAATGTATTGCTTAACTTTTATAAATGTTTTTGGAAAGGATGGAAAAAGAAGTAGAAATTCCGCCATTGTTTTTTTTTTTACAGGGTTCACCTTACAGTATGATTTAAATGTTACTTTTATCCTGCGAGTCCGTACGATTTCGACAACCAAATTTTTATAGTATTATATATTTTGATTTTTCTTCAATAAAAACACACAAAAAACTAATTGCATTTGCATTGCTGTATTCCAAGATCCATAACATTTTTAATTTTCCACCAATGGAACTATTTGAGGTATTGATTTTTGCGAGAGGAGTTGTAGTTTCCATTGGTGCCATTTTGCGGCAACGTCAACTTTTAGATTTTTTTTTTTTTAATAGCATTTTTCCTGCAGGGCAGAGACGGAAAAAAATTCTGGCATTTTTTTCACATTTTTTAATTGCACTTTAATATGATAACATTATTCTTTGGGTCATTACGATTATGGAAATACCAAATTTATATACTTTATATTTTTTTTATTACTTAGGCACAATAAAAGCCCTGTTTATACAAAAATTTCATTTGTATTTGCATCGCAACCTTCAACGACCCATACCATTTAAATTTTTTCGCCAAATGAACTGTGTGTGTGTGTCTGTGTGTGCGTGCGTGCGTACATGTTTTTTGTAACACAACCTGTAGTTTCATTTTGTACCTTTTTGGGTTACATACAACTTTTTGATCACTTTTTAATGCATTTGTTTGGGAGGCAGATGAATAAAAAATATAAATTTTTGCTTTGTCTTTTACATTTTGTTTTTACGCATTCACCATGTGGGATAATGGACATAACATTTTTATAGTATTGGTCATTACAAATGTGCAATATACAATATGTTTAATTTTTTTAAATTTTTTCTATTGTAAAGGGTTTTTTTTGCAGAGAAAAAGTGTTTTTTTATATAATATTTAACTTTATTGAACTTTTTTTTTTAAACACATTTTTTGTCCCTCCAAGGTACTTGAAGATGCGATTGTTCAATTGCTGCTACACTGCACTACACTGCACTATTACTGTAGTGCAGTGTGTTATACGTTTCATCAACCAGCAATCTAGACACTGCTGGAGGCGGGGTCTAAGACTGGCACGCCTAGCAGATCTGGAATCCATCGGCAAACGCTGATCACATTCTGGGGTGCCAGTGGATGACAGGAGGAGCTCCCTCCCCGTCGTCCGCTTACACGCCATAATTGCTATTAATTTGGGTTAAAATGTTCAAGAACAGAGGTTTCTTTGCTCCTGACCACTAGGGCAGGGATCCTACAGCCTGTTGTATTGCCATTCTTCACATGTCTCCATTACTGTATCGATAAGTAAAAGTGCGTTCCATTTCCAACAAAGCGTTACGTGTCCTATTAGAGGAGTTCTCAGCCCAATGTAACGAGTGCAATCAAAATGTATGTCGACTAGCACTCATTTACATGGGCCGAGAATCCATGATTGCTAGTGTGATCATTCGTCCTCACAGGCCGGCCGTATATTTCCCCATTTACAAGGGAAAATGAAGTGCCAATCAGTGAGCATTTTTATGCTTGCTGAAACTGAATGATCAGCCTGATTGTTGACCCCTTTACACAGCCCGATTGAGGCAAATGAGCATTTGGAGAAACATTCAGGACTGATAATAATCAGTTCATGTAAAAGGACCTTAAAGACGTATTGTCAAAATCAACTTCTCGTCTGTCCATAGGAAAGGTGCTAAAAGTCTAAAATCGGTGGGAATCTCACCACAGGCCCCCACCGATCCTGAGAAGGAGGTCCCATGTCCCGTCTCCTTTTCAGTGCAGCCCTGCTGCACCCAGCTGCAGTGATGTAGAGATTGAATGGAGCGGTGATGGACACGCACGGTGCTGCTCCATTCATCTCAATGTGACTGACAGAAATAGTGGCTGAGTACAAACGCCCAGTCCTATTGAAGATGAATGGCGCACCGGCATGGATGCGTGACCACCACTCAATCAGACCTATCTTATGCATAGGCGATAAAACATGATTTTGGTACAACCCCTTTGGGTCCTTGGCTTCAAAAACGAAGTCGTGACGTTTTGTGTAAGTACCATTAGTAGAGGCTTTATGTTTTCTTAGTCAGACACCAAGGGACATAATCATTGAAACATGAGGAAGGAGGAGAGTAAAAATGGAGATTTAAGCTGATGAACTAGAACAGAACATTCAGCAAACAATCTCATGACAAACTGCAGGACACAAAATCCGACACGTTCAACCCCGGCAATCTGCTCATCACTGGTGGTTATTAAAGGTGTCAAGAAGAACTGAACGCAATATTCACTCTAGAAGAGATCCTTTAATCATCTTATGTAAGAGCCACATGGACTTGATCCAAGACCGGAAGGAAATGTGAGAATGAGCAGTTTAGCCCGGTGTAACTGGTAATGTAGAATCTGGTGGGACACATCTACATAGCAGATCTTTTCTTCTAGGTAATTAGCACTGGTCTGCATAGACCATAAATTACACAGCAGAGAATATACCCATCCTGGACAGTCTGTGTCCGATCTCTACTTACATTCCAATTATTTACTATAGTCACACATATGAGGGCGCCAGTTTCATCGGTTCTGGTTATATTTTTGGACTGTGAGAACCAAACTTGTGATTCCAGCACCACAAAGCCATCATTATAGGTGCCATAATGCGGAGTAAATACATGTTCTCTGTAAAGATGGGAAGTGATAATGTTTGGTGTCATGATGCTCTTCATCTGGGTGATGTGGGTTGGTTACGAATGCGTAGATATAATATTATATAACTAGATTATAGGGTCAGGTGGTCAAAGGCGTAGGGTGTAGGCAGCTTTTCCCAACTTCATGTACAGCTATATTTATCCCACAAACTCATTTTGTACCAGATTATTGCACTTTCTGGCTTCAGTCTGCCAAAGGGCAAGCTTCAAGCAAGTGCAGTAAAGTAATGCAGGTCAGGGAAACCATGCTCTTCTTGCATTTCATGGGTATTGACTATAGTAAAGGGCATGGCCAGGGTTAGAGAAATATAACTTCTTTCTTCCAAAAACAGCAGCACACCTGTCCACAGTTTATATGTGGTACTGCAATCCTGCCTCATTAAAGGGGTTTTGCCAGGACTTAAAATTACTTCCCAACCACTCTGTCCTCCCTGGTTGTTCCTAACAGAACACATGACTGCTATAGCCAATCACTGACCACAGCAGTGACCTTCTATAGCCAGTGATTGGCTGCAGCAGTCACATGTCCTGGTGAGCAGCAAAGGACAGAGTGGTCGTAAAGTAATTTTATATTGTGTGAAAACCCCTTTAACTTCAATGGATCTCAGCTGCAACAACAGACATAACCCATCATGGACAGGGGTGCTGCTGTTTTTGGAAGAAAGCAACATTGTCTTTCTAATCCCGGGCCGTCCCTTTAACTCTTGTCAAACCTTAAAGGTGTTTCCCAAGATAGAAATGTATCCCCTATCCACAAAATAGGGTAGATCAGATTGCTGAGGCCTCCACTGATCAGGAAAACGTGTTTCCCATGCCCCATCATATGAACGGAGCGCTGCTGTATCATTCATCTCTATGATACAGCTGGAGATAGCTGAGCGATGTACTGAGTTTTTCTTTGGCAGTCTCGTACTGAAGAATGGAGTGTCAGCGCACATTCTTGACTAATGCTCAATTCTTGCATGAGGAAAAGGGATTGGCATAATCCCTTTTACCTAGGTCCAATTTAGACATTAGGGTCTCCACTTTTAGTGTCCATTGCAAGAAAGCCCTGGAAAGAATGCCTACAGGTCATGCTGAGTCTTGTAGATCAGTCAAACGTAATGCTACAACGTCTTCCCAGTCTTTCTGCAATAGAAATCGCCAACTGCGGATGGGTTGTCCTGATCAGCAAATCCATGTACAACCATGATTCAACTGCAGTTAAAGGGGATTCCCATCCCAGCAAGTTAGGGAATAACTTGCTGGTCGGTGTGGGTCCAACAATAATGGTTCCCCACTGATCTCAAAGTTTCAGTTCCGACACGTCCCAAAGTGTTACACGAGTGTCTATGCTTCGTTTACTTCAATGGGATAAAGGAGTTTCGGCACTCACATATTTCCAGTGCTCCCAATAAAGTGAATGGAGCAGAGGTGCGCTTCCCTTGCCCACACTTCTGGATGATCTGGGGCTGAAATCTTAGGATCAGTGGGGATTCAAGGGGTCGAACACCACAATAAGCACATTACCCCCTATCCCTGTGAATAGGGAATGACTTGCTGAGATGGGAATAACCCTTCAACACCAATTGGATTATCACTGAGCAGGGGGCATCATCACCACTGTGTTACAGATACATATGACCAGAATGCAGAGGCAAGAATAGGGAACTGTTGCTTGGGATCTTCACAATGAAAGTTTGCCATTGTACCCACAAAACGTATCTGAATTTAACCCCCTAACTACAGAAATGGTGGCTCTGCAGTTATATAGAAATCGGTTTCTGACTAGTGACTTTTTCTCTCCATGGACAAGGAGGCAGAAGAACAGATGGACAAGAACTTCTATGACAGAACTCTGTAAAGAGCAACTAAAATGTTATCTTCTTGGGGGAGGTAATAGGACTTTGGCCTTAATTGCATTTAAAATTGATTTTTTTTTATAGTTTTTTCTAATGACCCTAAAATCAAAAGGTACCTTAAAAGCAAAACTTCAGCATCTGCATTAATGACTGAGATGGTTCTAGAGTGGCTGGAGGTTATGCTTCTATTATCTTTGTTGACATGCCCGGAGTATCTTAGTTCATCAGGGTTGACGTAAACTTGTTTGACCTCCCGGGGACTAGATATGAGGTAAGGGCTCAAAAATTCACTGGACGAATTAGAAGCAGTAAAAGATGGAATGTAGAAAGGAAACAGATCCCATTTTAGAGCAGATCTACTCTACTCCTTTATTGACCTTGCAAATACATATAGAACAGAGGTACTCAACTACTTTGAGTAAAACTCCATTTACCTGGGTCTTTTGGCAGGTGAAAGGTCCAAGCTGAATACCAACAGTAAAGATGTTCTCTCAAAAGTCTAACCCTCTTTATATCATACTCTCACTGTACAAATAAAAAGTCCCCAACTAGCCGTATATGCACTATGTAAACATTGGACACTGGCGGTCTCAGTGTCCTGGGCCAGCGTCAGCACCCTGCAAACCTGGGCAGATGCCGGGGCCCACTGAGTCAGAGAGGGCCTCCTCAGGGGTAGGTTCAATCTGGTCAACATTCTTTGACATCAATTGTATTTGGGTCTTTAAAACATTAAGACAATTCCCTATAACAGTGGCACTGCAGTAATTTGAGCACTTCCTGTTCTGACGCCTTTTTTTGTCACACAAGCAGCATGATGATGTCATCACACTGCTTGCATCATTCTGCACAATCCTGCTAAAAGAGGCCTAGGGAGAGAATGGAGGATGCCGTGGGAGCATGATGGAGGTATGTTTATTATTTTATTGCCAAGGCACAGTGGGGCCTATAAATGACTCAGCAGGTACATCAGAGCCTATAAATTACTAAGTGGGCACAACAGGTACTACAAATTACTAAGGGGGCACAATGGGGCCTATCAATTAGTAATGGGGAAAAACAAGGCTTTGTAATTTATAAGCAGGCACAGTAGGGCCTATAAATTATTAAAGGGACCAACTGTGATTCTATCTCCAAATGACCAAAGTAATCCTGGAGCCAGCCGTGGCCATGTCCATACAGTAGAGTAACAAGGAGGCAGTCATAGCATTTACTAAAAATTGACCGCTTCCTCAGCTGTCCCAGGCTGTATCTACTTCTTTGCAGGTGCTAAACAGTACCTGAAGGTTTTCAGTGCAGGCACGAATACAGGCAGCAGAAATCCCTATATTTGAGCTTGTGGTGGACGTGATCAGCTGCAGTTAAGTATCAGTGGGGACACACTATGCTGCAGAACCATGCTACCAAGTAGCTAAGAGAAAACTGTGCTGGTTTGACCCCTTCTCCAGCTCAGATACAGAACCTGCTTGGAGTTTATGTATTGTTGCTGTGACAGCCAGGGTCCAGACAACTACCGGACTTTGACCGACACTTGAATACCCCTGATATAGAAGGCCAATAAGATGTTCAAAGGCAAGTAAGAGGATTGCAAAGTCATAGATCTTGGGAGAGATAATGGATTAACACAGGAATATGTGAGCCATTGAATGAATGATGATACTTTGGTGATTCCATTCTCAGTCTATAGAGTTGTTCATGTTCTTCACTCCTCATGAATACATACGTGTGATGGATTGACATGTCCCCAAGCTCTGAGCCTTCCCATAACATGTTGCTACTTGTCCCCACTATAGGGAATGTTTCTTGGCACTTCCTCCTTAATTCCCCATGATTACAAGTATGCAGTACCTCTGTCGCCGACGTGTCTTCCTGCACCACATCTGGATTGGATGCGATCTCTGCATGACTTACACAGATAGACAAGGCCACTTCCAATTTTATAGCTCAGTCATAAGCATTTGATTTGTGCAGCTTTACAGAAGGTCATTTAATTAGCTTGCACTCTGTGTCTAATTAGTCTTTTTCTCTTTAAGTCTTCTAAGAAAATATTCATAAACAAATACATCAGCATTTCAATTACGTCTGACAAAAGAGGCCACCGCTAGCTGTGTAGAAATAGTTTACAGCTGTCTCCTAATCATTCTCCATTACCGTGATAGCTAGACTGTATAGAGAAACTTGTCAGCGCGGATTTAACTCGCTAATCGAAACATTAAACGCGACCAATGTGAAGTCCAACTACAGAAAAATTCCAAATCTGATCCGGAATTAACAGCCACGACCAATGAGCTGGCCATGTGAGGCTTGGCTGTTTGGATCCCCCAAAGACCAGCTGGTGTCTACTGACATTAACGGTTCTCCATTGCTTGCAATCCATTAAAGGGGTTGTCTAGTTGTAAACTATTGATGGTCTATCCTAAGGATAGGCCATTAATAATAGAAATTGGCAAGTGTCTGTCATCTGGGATGCCCTCTGATCCATCGTTCACTGGGCTGCTGCACGCAAGCCCTGAGCTGATTTCTACAGGAAGCAGACAGCCCCATTCCCACTGCAGTGGCCAGGCTTGGTACTGCAGGCAAAGTTCCTATGCACTTCAATGCCTGCAATAGCAAAGACTGGCCACTGCAGTGGGAACAGGGCAATCTACTTTCTGCAGAGATGATGCACACACCAGCCCAGAGAATAGCTTATTGTTGAAGGTCCGGTAGAGCAGACCTATCTAGAGGATAGACCATTAACAGTTTACAGCTGGAAACATCTGTCACCTCCACTTACCATACCAAACTAAAATAAGCATTCAGTACGTCTCACTATATCTTTTCCTTCTATGGTGAATCCAATGCCAAAAAATCCTAGTCTTCACGCTTCCAATTGGAGACTCTGGAGCAAATCCTGGACAAAAGACCACAGCATGCTATGCCATTTTCTGCAGCAAATGCAGGAAGCCAGATGGACTATATTATAGTCGATTGGGCCTATTGGTGTTGTTTGGCTCTGGCAGGTGCCGGATCTAGCTCTCTTGGCATTTTCATTGTTCAGCTCCTAGGATGGAGCCAAATAATTGAAATCTGCTAGAGCCCAGGAGGAGATGTGAATGGGTCCTTAGTTTTATACCATCTGATGGGCGGTTCAACTGCAGAACTCGTCCAGGTCTTTTCCCCACTCTATCCTTGCAGCCATGCCCATTAGCTGATGATTGAGGTCTCCAGCTTCCCTGAGCTGGAGATGCTGTGCATTCCAGAGACTGCGCCTATTGTACAGTTCCAGATTCCAGACAGTACACATTGCATGTGCCATTCCCATCCATGAAAATAGACCAGAACAGGATGTGCAATAGTATTTTTTTCATATGGACCATCAATCTGTGTCAAAATTCACCAATGTGAATAGCCTTATAGGTTATAATGGGTCCATGCGCTGGTGTGAAATACATGGACAGCACACTGATGGAAAATACATTTGTTCTGTCATACTTTTAGACACCTCGCAAACATACTTTCCTCCTTTACATCTGAACATCTGAAGCCTTACATATCAGGGTAAGTCCGCTTTAGAGACAAATTAAGGAAGGACTCCTACATCTGTATCTTACACACCTCTTCTCTATCTCTTCCATTCTTACAACTTGGTTGTGTATAGAGACATCATGGACAACAGTATGAATTTATATCTAGACAGATGGCATATTGCCTAGATGAGACTCCTCCTAGCTCTTGACCCACTTTCTAATACATCCCTGGTGACACCGGAGCCGCTGGTTGGAGAACATCGGCCTACATTGTATAGATTAACTTGTACTTACTCTTTGCCCTTTTTGACCTTGTATTCCTGGTGGTCCCCTTTGGCCAGCTAGACCCTGTTGTAGGAATGGAAAAATTGGTCAGGACATAAAAGAACCAACTATAAAAAAAAATTATTACAGTGAACCTCTATCAATACATGTTCATGTAAAGGCTCATTCACATCTGTATTGGAAGTTCCATTTGAAGCCTACGTGAAGGATTCATTAAAATCCAGGATGAAATAACGCTGCATGAAGCACTAATTCATTCTGAGAACCGCTGGAGAGCATATCGGAATATGGACAGACCCATTACAGTCAATAGGGTCCATTCAACAGCATTCAGGTCCAGCATGTGTCGGATCAGGCACTTCCGGTCTTACCACTATCTGGCTCCTAGAATGGAACCAAAGCATAGAACCTAGAGGAAGTGTGAACGAGCCCTGTATAGGTTTGTCTTCACCTTAATTCAGTAGAAATCCAGCTATTTTCTGTAACTAGTAGCAGAAAAGTGTCAAATTCTTATTCCATCTCTGGACTTACTGGTAATCCTGGGGGGCCAATTGATCCAGGTATGCCGGGGGGTCCTGGATAGCCCTAAAATGATATGAGAACATATCTAATTCCAAGCAAAAGGGAAAATATTTAGCAATTTATATACATAGTATACTATATATTACACCATTGTTTTCCACAACCATGATCATGCAGATACTAAAATGTATACGTATTTCCCAACTTCAAGTGACTTCTATCAATAGTCATTTTTCAACATTTAGTAATTTCATATTTTTGTTAACACAGAGTGATTGACAGCTTTTCTTACAGCAGTCTCTATACAAGGAGAGCTGTCCATCAGTGTGTGGGAGGAGCCAACAATCCATGCTCTCTCTATTAGGGTATGTTCACATGGGTTGGAAATGCTGCAGATTTTCCAATGGAAATCCGTAGAATTTACAGTGCAAGAATTGAAGATGGTAGTTTAAGAAAATATCAGTCACACATTGCAGAACAATCAATACACACACTGCAATTGGAAAGTCATCAGACCCTTTCACTTTTTTTACATTTTGTTATGTTGTGGACTTGTACAAATTAAAAAACAAATTAAAGTTTTTCCTCCTCATTCTGCACTCACAGCCCATGATGACAAAGTGACAAAAGAATGTTAGAAATGTTTGTAATTTTTTGGTATGAAAACCTAACATTTTGCATGGACATAAGTATTCACACCCTTTGGTATGACACTTGAAATTTAGCCCTTGGGGCATCCCATTTCTCTTGATCTTTGAGAGGTCTCTACACCTTGATTGGAGTCACCTGTGGTCAATTCAGTCGATTGGACATCATTTAAAAGTCCCCCTGTCTATATAAGGTCTAAGAGCTCACAATGCATATCAGAGCAAGAAGTAAGCCATGAGGAAGAAACTGCCTGTAGAGCTCAAAAATAGGATTGTGTGGAGGCACAGATATGGAGAAGGCTACAAGACAATTTCTGCTGCACTGAAAGTTCCCAAGAGCCCAGCGGCCTCCATAATGTTTTCATGGAAGAGGTTTGGAAGAAGCAGGAGTTTTCCTAGAGCTGCTGAGCCACTAAAGAAATTGGGGGAGAAGGGTCTTTGGGGGAGAAGGGTCTTTGTAAGAGAGGCGGCAAAGAACCCAATGGGCACGCTGACTGAGCTCCTGCAAAGATCCTGCGTGCAGATGAGAGAAACTTCTGGAAAGTCAATCATCACAACAGTGCTCCAACAATCTGAGCTTTATTGTAGAGTGGCCAGAAAGAAGCCTCTACTCTGTAAAAGACACATGAAAGCCCTCCTGGAATTTGCCAAAAAGCACTTAAAGGACTCTCAGACTGTGAGGCACAAGATTCTCTGGTCTGATGAAACCAATATAGAATTTTTTTTACCTCAATTCTAAGCGCCATGTCTGGAGGAAACCAGGTATCGTTCATCACCTACCCAATACCATCCCTACAGCGTAGCCTGGTGGTGGCAGCATGATGCTGGTGGACAGGGAGACCCGTCAGAGTTAATGGAAAGCTGAATGGTGCAAAGTACAGAGATATGCTTAATCAAACCTGATCCAAAGAGCAAGGGCCCTCAGACGGGGCATAAAGTTCACCTACAACAAGACTATGACCCTAAGCACACAGCCAGGACAACACAGGAAGGGGTTAGGGATAACTCTGTGAATGTCCTTGAGTGGCACAGCCAGAGCCCCGACTTGAATCCAGTCAAACACCTCTGGAGAGACCTGATAATGTTTGTCCCCAAGACGGCCCGCATCCAACCTGACAGAGCTGGAGAGGATCTGCAGAGAAGAATGGCAGAAAATCCCCAAATCCAGGTGTGCCAACCTTGTGGCATCAGACCCAAGAGGACTGGAGGCTGGAATCACTGCCAAAGGATCTTCAACTAAGTACTGAGTACAGGGTGTGAATACTTATGTCAATGCAAAATGTTAGTTTTTTTTTCTTTTCTTCTTTTTAATTCCCACAAAGCTGCAACATAACAAAATGTAAAAAAGTCGAAGGGTCTGAAGATTTTCTGAATGCATTGTAAATTGACCTGTGGTGTGGATTTCAAATCCACAGCCTGTTAATTTATGCTGCACGTTTTCAGTGTGAATTCCACCCTTTGCAATATGAAGGGTGAAATCTGCAACAAATCTGGGTTATCTCTGCCCCAAAATCTGCTGTGGATTTGTCACAGCATGTGAACATAGTCTTAAACAGCTTATTACATGTCTCAACAGGAGCATGCAAATAAGGGAGATGGAATGTGGGCGCAGGGAGATGGAATGTGGGCGCAGGGAGATGGAATGTGGGCGCAGGGAGATGGAATGTGGGCGCAGGGAGATGGAATGTGGGCGCAGGGAGATGGAATATGGGCGCAGGGAGATGGAATATGGGCGCAGGGAGATGCCCTTCTTTCTCTTAAATCCCAAATGGATTGTCGTCTATGGCGGTATTAGGCACCAATGAATGATGCCAGCCCATAACATATTGCGAATGGAAATTTCGGGGGCGCAAGGGCCCATTGGGGTTACATTGTAACCAATCCCACCACAGCCTTTGCCATAAGCTGAAAGCCACAGTTGTGTCCCCTTAAGAAGTAACCTTTATTGATATGTAGTAAAGGATATTGTAGTAGCAATGAATTAAAAAAGATCTGAGTCTCAATCTAGTGTGAATGAGTGTAATATATTAGATAAAACCAGTCTAAAAGAAACTGCTTTGCCAATTATGTACAAATATTGCGGTCATGACTGTAACACTTCCTGCAAATGGTGCGCGCTACCATGCAGCAATACACTGCTACTATATTTCCCCAAAAATAAGACCCTCGTTTATATTAATTTTTGCCCCAAAAGAGGCTTCTATTTTCAGGGGATGCCTTATTATAATTACCTGGCAGGCACTGTCTGGGTCCCTCTTGCTGGTCTCCAGAGTTCCAGCAGTCCTGCTTCCAGTTCTCAGCCACTTCACCATTACCAGGAAGCACCGAGGCTCAGCCAATCAATGCAGCGCTTGAAGAACCAATCACAGCCATCACATATTGGTTCATCGAGCGCTGCATTGAGAACCAATCAGAGCTGCGTTGTTCGAGAACCAATCAGAGCCATCGCTTGCTGGAGGCGGGGTTTACAAACCTGGTTACCAGCAAACGGTCTTCTGTTAGTGGCTGGGAACTGCAAGCAAGCCTATCGGAACTCCGTCGACCAGTGCCTGCTTGGTAATGTATTGCTTTATTGAATGTAGTGTAGCTAGGGCTTATATTTCAAGACTCCCACTTCGCCCAATCAGGGTAGGGTTTATTTAAGAAGTAGGTCTTATTTTCAGAAAACCGTGGTATATACTGAAGATTCGGCAAGTCATTAGATCCCTCTGGCATCATCAGGGGTACAGCCCATAACGTACTTGGCACAACAATTGAGAGTTATTTGTTCTGCTTCTTTGGTTCATCTTTTTTGTCAATTCTGTTGTGTGTGATGCAGAACAAGGCAAATAAGTGCCCCTCCAGTGTTTTGGTGCAGGTAGATTGTATTTCTACATGCGCACACAATGTTTCGGTGTCGTTCTGTGATGGAGTAGACAGACTGTCTACAGATGAAGACATCCCCTCTGTTCGGGTACAGACTGTAGTATTTAGTGTTAGTGGTTACGAATGTGGAAAAGTTATGTTTTCAAGTGCAAAGTGCACATAGTTGTGGCAGGTAATGCCTATAGGGACTGAAGAAAACCCCGGGAAGTCGCTTCCAGCTTTACAAATTCTGCTGTTTTGCACATTTTTCCGTCTCTATATGTCCTGCGGCAATTTACACAAAGATGTTAAATTACATTTCCATGAAAGAAGTCTTGTAATGTTACCCTGGTGGTCAATGCAACTGTTCAAAGCACAACTGGTAATGATGGAAAATGATTTCAGTCTTGAATAGCTCAGCAGAAAGCCGGAAAATCTGCAAGATCCATCGAAACCACAAAATCTTTACGTAACTTTCTGGTACTAGTCAGTCAGCGAGTGTTCCCTGCCAGAGGAAATCTGTTCATTCAGCTACCGACAGTGCAGTAAGCGTTCTGCTGACCTGTCACCAAGCACTGTAATATCCATTATACGTGTATTATATAATGTTGTACATGGCCGCTCATGTGTAGAGTCAGGAATGCTGCTGCGTTACTAGTGGTGGTTAACCACTGCTGTGAAAACAGGATGGGATGCAACATGATCACCAAGGAGCTACATGACAAATGAGGTGGGCTACAATTGCAGGATTACTGTAACCTCTGTGATTCCCTACAGGAGATCCTGTGATGGTTCTAAAAAAAAAACCCAACACAAAATCAGGTCAGATTTTTGGCAACGATCACAATGATTTTGCAATTTTACTGTGTGCAAACAAATTTCACTTGGGTAGCCCGCAGTCTAATGGGGTCGTCCCACGAAATGACGTTATCCGCCCTCTACAGGACAATTATCTGATCATGGGTGGGGAGGGATCCCCAATGATAACAAGGATCCTAAAGGTCCCTAAATGAATGCAGCGTCGGTCACAGATGTGCACCGCCACTCCATTCATGTCAATAGGACTACTGGAGAAAACCAAGTGCTTGAACTCTACTATCTCCGACACTCCCATAGAAATGAATGGAAAGGCAGTGCCCACCTTTCCATTCGTTCGTTCTTGTGATCAGTGGGAGTGCCAGCAGTCCGTACCAATCAGATAGTTATCGGCTATCCTGTGAATAGGGAATAACTTTATTTTGTGGGTCAACCCCTTTAAGTGCTCAGAGATTGCACTCAGCTTTGCCGGACACTGTTGACCATTAATACATTCATAAGTAAGCAGGCCATCTGTAAACCAGGTAGATTTGAATCTCAGGACTCTGGATGACTGGTCTTGTCGGTATAACAAAGGCAACCATAATGGTTTTCCCCTATAGACATTACATGATATGATTATCTACACATTCTTTTACCTGTGACCCTTTTTCTCCAGATGGACCTTCCGGGCCCGGATTACCACGTTCTCCCTGGGAAAAGACAAAAGAAAAAAAAAAGTTCAATAAATAATTCCTACAAACTTATATTTTTTCTTTAATTTAGGCTTTAATAAATAAAAACGGGAAGAATAAACATTGAAGCAGTATTTCCATCTTAGCCTGCTATGGCCTATACCTGCTATACCATAAACGTCTGATAGGTGTAGGTTCCATCTTTGGGACCTGACCCCAACATGAGTTAGAGCCCATACCTCCCTGAATGTAGTAGATAGGGGTGGTCAGAAGGATAGAAATAGCCAAATTTCCTGCACAAGAAGCTGTTTCTGTAACTCCCATAGAAGGTTAAAGGGATTTAAGGAAAAAGCGTAGCTCAGCCAAGCTTGGTTATTCGGTCATCCGAGCCACCTACCGTAGTAATAAGTCGCGTTTCCATCTTGGCTGTGCTTGGCTGAGATGGAAACACCCTTTTCACCTCTTGAAAACTGAGGCCCAAAGCGGACACCCTATACATGGTATGGCCAATGATTGCATCACAAGCATTCCAAGGCAGACATCCATATATGTTCACAATGGTAGGCAGGATTGGTTTATCCCATACATCTCTCCCCTGTCATATTTAACCAATCTGATGGGAAATCCCTGCACACAGCAATCATCATCGAAGAACATCATTTTCACAAACACAGCGTGAAGGTTGCCTTTTGCAATACTGATGTGCATGTCAATACAGGACCATAGCATTGTAAGACTGGTAGGATTGGAGGACTAAGTCTAACCGTCCCATACTGTAAATACTATGGGGAACATTAGTGACCAATACAAAAGGACAAGTAACTTTTTTAGTACACTTGTCCTTGCCCTATTCTATTCTACAATATTTCCCATATGGTACACTCTTGGAGAAACCATTAAACAGCTAATAATCTAAAAAGATGGATTTTCGAACCCTTAAAGCAGCCATATTCACTTTCCATTACTTTAAACTGTTCGAACTGGGAAACAGAAGATGAATATTGGATGACTGTGTTCTCTTAGGTCATGTTATTCCATGCACATTGCCTGTGTCAGCGTCTGCTCACTTAGAGATTCCCGGGAACGCATAATTAGATGAGGAATGCCTAGAATCCTGGACATCATGTTTACACAATGCTGAAGCCATGTTTCCATGACTTCCATAATTACACCAGTCAACATCAATCTATGGCTTTGAGAATTTTTAGTAATTTGGGATTTTCGTACAAGCTGCCTCCGTCTAAGAGCAGAAATATGAAAGCCTTACCTGCCCCTTCACAGACTGTGTGCATAAGACACAATTATTGCAAAAGGGGGTTCCCTGTTACTTTTGTGTTGGAGGAATCGTTACAGAGGTCATATTTCAAGATGGTCTCTATTCTTCTCACCTGAAATATTACTTGTTAGGGCTGCTTCAAAACTAAAATACAGAACACTATCTTGTCATAAAGGGGAGGTATGATCAGAGAGAGAGGGAGAGAGAGAGGGAGAGAGAGAGGGAGAGAGAGAGGGAGAGAGAGAGGGAGAGAGAGAGGGAGAGAGAGAGGGAGAGAGAGAGGGAGAGAGAGAGGGAGAGAGAGAGGGAGAGAGAGAGGGAGAGAGAGAGGGAGAGAGAGAGGGAGAGAGAGAGGGAGAGAGAGAGGGAGAGAGAGAGGGAGAGAGAGAGGGAGAGAGAGAGGGAGAGAGTTCACATAATAGGCTGCCAATTCTTTTTTTTGTTTGCTTATTTTTACAGCTTTTCTGTGTAGACTGGGACAAAGGTAGCAGAGTCATCTCTTTATCATTATTGGATAGAAGTAGTAATGGCAGATAACAGATTTGTTGTACTGCTGAAGGTGTAAATAATGGAGGATAGCAACATTATGAACTACCGATATGGGCAATATATGCAGCTCCCTTGTCATTCTCTGTGTTGTGCCTGTACACTATCCCTTCCTGGTTATATTAGTATATTTGACATTTGTTGACTTTTAAAGAGATTTTTTGGGACTTTAATATTTATGGCCTATCCTTTTCATAGGCTATCAATATCAGACAGGTGTCAGTCTGACTCCCAGCATCCAGGCTGATCAACTGATTGAAGGGGCCATAGCTATGCCTGGTAATGCAGCTTATTGCAATTCAGTCTCATCTGGAGTCAGGCCCTGATAGAATAGACCATCAATGTGAGATCAAATAATATATTATTGAAGGGCTTATCAAACGTCTATATCGGATTGGTGGGGGTCCACTGCTCAGGATCTCCACCAATCAGCTCATTGAAGGGCTGTGTTGCTCCTCTGACCTGGCAGCAGTCTCTTCAAAGTTTACATCTTAGTACGATCTTGTTCGTACTCAGAACGCCATATTGTTTATAGTGTCTGTTCCGAGTATTTCAGGCTTGTCCCATTTATTTCAATGGGACAAGCCTGTAGTATTCAGAAGAAACACTATAAAACAAAAATACAGCGTCCTGAGAACTAACAGGTTCGTACTCAGATGTAAACTCTGAAGAGGCTCCCTAAATCAGCTGAACAGGTAACCCAAGCGCTGGACCACTAATGATCAGATATTGATGGCTGACCCTGAGAATAGGCCGTCAATTTTTAAAGGCTGGTTAACCCCTTTAAAGCCCCGGAGAACTACTTTAATTCCCATCCATTGCAGCTGCCACAAAGCATGGGAATTCTGCTGCACAGACGATATAGGAAGGGTATGTGTGCTTCTATTATTCTGAAAAATATTTGTGGGGCACTGTAAATATATATTTTAAAGGCATCCGACAGTAGGAAACATGCTATGTCAAGCAGAAGCAGCATGCCAATTAGAAAGGGCATGTCCCACTTGCCCGGCCCACGTTCTGCCATTCTGGTTGGCGCAGCGTGTATCCCTACCGACAGGATGTCTCTCCATGACTTGACTTGTATGTATATGAATATCTGCTCTTATTCCTTGTTACATGTGTTGTGCTCAATAAAGGGGTATTTCTTGGATCGCCCCAACGCGTTGCTCTGGAGGTGCTTTTATGGAGTATGGAATACATCCTGTCTAATTTATCACGGTTTCCTAAGAGGCCCTTTGAGTACTTTTGGCCTTCCTGGAGGAGGGAAGTACAAGTTTGTTTCCTGCCCCTCCAAGCCAAGTAAGTTCCTTCAATATTGGCAGCTAAAGATTTAATATATAATCTTCGCACCTTCTCTGAGTGCTGTTTTTTTTCTCTTTCTTTTTACTACTGCTACATGTACTGAGACTAACTGTTAATTTTAGGTCTCGTCTGGCGACCCTTCAACTGTGAATGACTTGACTTGAGGGTCCTTTTATACAGGACGATTGTCAGGTGCTTAGTGGTTCAAATACCACTCCTGTGCTTTCACATAGAAGCAAAGACCACTCAGTGAATGAAGATGGAGTGGGCCAGAGATTGCACCGGCCACGCACCTCCATTCACAGTGAACAGGCAGTCATTCATAGATGAACGACTGCCTGTTTACACCATAAACTTGTATAGAAGAGCACATGCACAGGACCCTAGAAGAGTCAAGATTTTTGTGCCATGTGCCGACTTCACCGAGTGATAGAGCTGGATCGAGGGAGCGGGTGAGGATAAAAAATACCTCACCTGGCTCCCTGTCACATCTCCCAGTGGCATCATAGCTTAGTTTCTGATGGTGTGGGGACGTGACAAGTTCCCTTTAAAAATGACCGCCATCCCTTGTAAACATGGGACCCAACAGGGTAAGTGGAGTTGCTGAATTTTCAGCTCAGCTAAAAACATGAATGACTGTCGGTCCGTGTAAACAGGCAGTCGTTCATCTATGAAATACTGCCGTTTACCGTGAGTTGAGGTGGGCAGCCAGAGGAGCTCCCCGGCCCGCTCCGCAGCCATTTACTGCATGAAAGCACAGGAGTGATATAACTAGGACAACTGTTGGATGCTTAAACATTTTTAAAGGACCCTTAGACCATAGATTTTGCTTGTTGCCAATGTACCTTTTCTCCAGGATCTCCAGATGGCCCAGGTTCTCCCGGCAAACCCTCTGGTCCCTACAAAAGAGTAAAAAAAAAAAAAAAACTAAAGTGAGAATAGACCCCAACAGAGGCCAACACACTGCACAGGAAATGCACCAGACAAAACTACATTTTCCATCACAACTAAGAACAATACTTAATGTGAGCAAAAGCAAAAAAAACTAAACCAGATTTCTTCTATCTAAACCGCGTCCAAAAGGTAAATCCTCTATAAGTCCTCAATTAGCCTTCTACAATCCCTACTCTACATGATGCGTTGCAGCTCTGACTGAGGAGACTGCAGCAGTGATTGATGCACTACTGTTGCAGCAGCATTTAGTGCCACACTCTCTCTTTAGTAACTAGCGATAGAAGTGATTATTGACGGCACCTTTCTCCCTGTAGAACCGGTTAGCTCTGTTTCCAACATGTAACTCAACGGCAGCAGCTTCTGTGTCCTCTAGTAATATAAGAATCCGGCATGGTACATGAGTCAGAGCTCCTATAATTCATCCCAGCTTCCGTCATCTGTTTTCATTCACAAAATGTCTTCAAATAACTGAAGTTCCAGATTTTCAGCTACAAAAAGATGTTTTCACCCACATCTTACATATTTCTGCTGCTTCATAAAACTAACATTATATAGGAAGGTTTTGCAAATGTAATGAATCCTATTAGTATTGTATTTTAGTTAAAAGATTGCAACACAAAAGCGGAGGGGTGGCTTGTAGTTTTTGGGACCCAATGCAAAATCTGTGTCAGTACCCCCCTCCACTCCACTCCCCCATTGACGGTATTGTTGTTAGGTGGCACGTGGGCTTCTGGGCTCACAAGCAGCAGGGTTTAGGTCAGAGACGTAACTTGAAGCTTCTGGGATCCAACGTAAAATTTGGAAGAGGGCCTCTAATTATCAGCTGTCGGCTTCAGGGCCTCAGTGTGATTGCAACTTCTGCATGCTTCATAGTTAGTCTCCTGGCTGAAATACGAGAGTCTGTTTTGCAATTTTGCCCTCCAATGAAAACTTTGATTTGAAGAGGTCCAAGACAGTTTTGTTTGTGATCTTGATGGTCCAAGAAATTCGTAGAAGTTTCTTCCAGTACCAAAGTTGAAGGGATCAGTCTTCTTCTGGTCTGTTTTCTTTGGTGTTCAACTTTCACAGTCGTAAGTTGTGATTGGGAAGATCCAGTATGTCGTTGCAATGCTTAGGTCTTCACGTTTTGAGATCTCATCCACACTTAACATTGCGCTGTGAGCTAGAGAAATTCATTTTATTTCAGATTTTCCATTGTGGTTGACTTTCAATCCAAGGAAGATGAAGTTTTGAACTACATTGACTTCTTCATTGCTGATTTTGATTTTTCCTGGACAGTTATCGGCTGTTGTCATGAGTTTTCTTAATATTCAAGTATAGGTCTTCTTCTTTAAAGGGGTTGTCCCGAGGCAGCAAGTGGGTCTATACACTTCTGTATGGCCATAATAATGCACTTTGTAATATACATTGTGCATTAATTATGAGCCATACAGAAGTTATAAAAAGTTTTTTACTTACCTGCTCCGTTGTTAGCGTCCTCGTTCCCATGGAGCCCGACTAATTTTCGCCCTCCGATGGCCAAATTAGCCGCGCTTGCGCAGTCCGGGTCTTCTGTAGTCTTCTATGGAGCCGCTCGTGCCAGAGAGCGGCTCCGTGTAGCTCCGCCCCGTCACGTGCCGATTCCAGCCAATCAGGAGGCTGGAATCGGCAGTGGACCGCACAGAAGAGCTGCGGTCCACGAAGCAAGAGGTTCCCGGCGGCCATCTTCACAGGTAAGTATAGAAGTCACCGGAGCGCGGGGATCAAGGTAAGCGCTCCGGTAAGCTGTCTGTACGTCCCTGCATCGGGGTTGTCTCGCGCCGAACGGGGGGGGGGGGGTTGAAAAAAAAAAAAAACCCGTTTCGGCGCGGGACAACCCCTTTAACTTTTAGTATCAGTTGTTCAAGATCTTCCTGACTCTCTGCAACAAGGTGGAATCATCTGCATATCTGAGATTGTTAAGGTTTCTTTCACTGATCTGGACTCAGATGTTGGATTTGTCTAAATTGCATTGTTCCAAGATCGCCTCTGCGTAAAGGTTGAACAATGCAGCAGATAAGATGCAGCCTTTCTCATACGCCTTTCCCGATTCTGAACCATTCCGTGTTACCATTGGAGGCCCTGAGCATACTCTTTTGATTCACATGTAACAAATTTGCCCAGATGTCCCAGGACCCCCAATTGTCTTAGGCATGGCCACAGCTTGTCCTGTTCAATGCAATCAAAGGATTTGCTGTAATCGATAAAGCATATGTACACCTCCTTCTGGTATTCCTGGGCCTTTTACATGATCCATCAGAAATTTGCAAATTTGGTCTATTGTTCCTCTTCCTTTGTGAAAACCGACTTCCACTATCACAGTCATGTTTTTGTACAATCTTCAGTAGGATTTTACTTGCATACAATATTAGGGCTATCATGCAGTAGTTTAAGCATTCTCTCAGTTCGCCTATTTTGGGAAGTGGCATGAAAGCCAACCTTCGCCAATCTTTTGACCACGATTTGGTTTTCCATATCTTGCGACAGAGTGCTGTTAGCATCTGAAATGGAAGCGGCTTGAGCAGGTATGCAATCGAATCCAAGGGCTGATTGGGTAGCTGATTCAGTGCCCACTGAACTTCATCCTCCAGGATATCAGGTTTTAATTCGGTTAGTTCTTCTGTTTGCGGTTGATGGTTTCCACAATCATTTGCGGACAGTTCTTTTGTATATTTCTGCCATCTATGCGCAATTTGTTTTGGATCGTGTAATTCTTTGCCATTCTGATGAAAAATTGAGGTTGCATTGCGCGATGCAAAAGCAGCATGAGCCTTTTTAACAGGAGTGAAGAGTTCTCTGGTGTTTCCTTTTTTGTTTGTTTCTTCCAATTCCATGCAGTGTGCATTCCAAAAGCGTTCCTCATCTTTCCTCGCTTCGCTCTGAACCTGGGCATTTAGCCACTGGAAATCGTCCCCGTCTCTAGTAGCTTTTGAATCTCGTCGTATGTCAGCAATTCGGATGGTGTCTGCTCATAGCCAGTTTATTTTGCTAGAATTGAACTTTCCACTTTTAGAGGGACATCTGGTTTAATTGTGGAGGACTCCATTAGGAAACGTCCATCTGTAGAAGCAATGTTTTGGTTGCACGAACAATTTTTTATAACTGTTGTTCTTCCACAAAATTGGTAAAAAGTTGGTCACCGACATCATTTTGTTCTCTTAAGCACAATTTTCCTGCTATTGACATTCGCTCTTCTGTGCCAATTTGGATGTTAATCACCGATGATGTAAATGATGTCGGTTTTTGGAGATTTGCTGCATAAAACTTTTCATATCCTGTTACATTCCCACAACACCATACATTTTTCACCTCTTGTGTTAGTGGTAGGGGCATAAGTTTGTATTATGGATATGCTGCAAGGTCTTCAGTTGATGCAGAGAGTCATGATTCTATCACTTGTGGCACGGAAACCATGGACAGCTTTACTAATCTTTTTGTGGTGAAGGCGGCAGCATTCTTTCGGATGTTTTCATTTCCGGAGTAGTAAACTGTGAAATTGCCACTTGTATTCATTTTCTGTCCAATGCAGCTCACTGACCTCTAGGAGGTCGATTTTTAATCGCTGCATTTCATTCTTTATAATGTTTAATTTGCCGAAGCTCATTCTACCTATATTCCAAATTCCAATTTTATACATTTTAGTGAAGTGCTGGTGATCTTTCACCGCAGGTAACATCAGCAGGCTGGCACCCAAGTGGGCTTCAGCTGTCCCCGTCACAACTCGCTGAGTTACTTGAAACATGCTGCTGTTCTTCCCGGTAACATTGTATATGCTTTCTAGCCCAGGGATAGCAATCTTCCAGCACCATATCTTCATACATGTTTTTGAGTGAATCCATGAAGTATTTTGATGATATATAGTGGAGTAGATCACACAGTCTTTCTCCACCCCTCTCCATTTTTCCAGGCTTGGGACTGGCACATAGCTTTGTTAAAATGCTGTGTTTAGTAGATAACACAACCATGAGGCTGGGTTCTTGTTCATATAAGTATGGGATTACAATATCAGAGTAAAAGGATAATTTATTGCAGAAAGCTGAACACTTAAAGGGAGGTTCTGGTACCATGTTGGGCTGCCTCTAGCTCGGATGGAAGGTGTGATATGGGAGGGCATGGAGCCTCTAGCTTGGATACAAGATGTGATACTGGTGGGCATAGAGGCATAGAGGTTCCGTATGGTATCCTGCAGCATATCGCTTGACATTTGCTGTAACTGAGCCTTCAGATCATGAAAACTTGTAGGCTCTCAAAGCTTGCACCACGGATGGTCCAATGTATGTTCTAGTGACGATAAATCTGGTGACCAGGTAGGCCATGGAAATGTTCGAATGTTGAAGAGGCATTCCTGTGACACCCTTACTGTAAGTGGCCGGGCATTATTCTACTGAAAAATGCCCCTTGGAAGCCCCGCGTGGCTGCAGGATGTCCTGAACACATCGCTGAGCTGTCATTGTCCGTCGTACCAGGGGTGGGTGACTGTCGTATGCGATAGACCCCCCAGACCATCACACCAGCAGGGGGCTGTGTGCCGTTCCACAGAAAAGGCAGGATTGAGGCGCTCACCCCGCGGTCTCTAGACATAAACATGGCCGTCATAAGTGCCTAAACTAAAACAGGATTTGTCGTTGAAGACAACCCAGTTGCCTTACGTAGAACTTGAAGTTAGTACTTAAATGCTATGCTTACTTATGCAACCACTTTTTAAATATATCTTAGTAGGTCTAGTAGAGTGCCTGTGGAGGTTGTGCATGATCTAGGGGATTCTCTGATGTTCTGGACCATCAAAACATATCAATAGTCCTAAAAAATATACAGTCAGACAAAACAAAAACATCTTCAAAGATGAAACTGAAAGGAAATCGTCGACGTACCACAACTATGGATTTACCAGACACACAGACATGCTTCTTCCTTCAGTTACTGTTTTGGTATCTGGAGAATAAATCAACTAGCCGAAGTATTTCCATGTGAAGAAAGTTAAGAGAAACACATTTGTTTAAGAACATTTTAGGCCTGTTGTTCCCATTAGGAGAGGAGTGTAGAGAACTGCATGGCTCGTAGACCCCATTGCCTGTCTTTAACAGATGCTTCTCATACAACAAAAGAGGTAATCCACTCATCACTACTGTCCAAGCTGAAAGCAGGAATTCGCCATATTACACACAGTTACATCTTTCAGTATTTGCAGCCAAGTTGTACAATTGTGATGGCTAACAAATATAGATATCTATTGGGACGATGTCCAGGAAAATGCCGCAGTACTAGGGGTAACCAAGCCAGAAGAAGAGGAGTGCAGGTAGGGCATACTTCACTGAAACTGGTGCCAAGACTCACCCCTCACTTTTTATATAGGGGTATAGCCCACTAAAAAGGTCACCAATGACCTACCTCTCAACTTTTTGAATGGTCAAAGAGACACTTATGGTTCAGTGTGTGACGAATCCATTTTTCCATCCAGGTAAGTTTATTAATGTTAATCTATTTCCAAGGTCAAAAAGGTGAATTTTTAAGGGCCAAAGAGGGACAGAGGGACTTGGGTCAAAAATATTGTCCCTCCAAAAGCGGGACCTTTCCATCTACCCTTACAGGCTGCCATAGTGGGACCTTAAAAGAGGTTATCCCAAATTTTTATAAAATTTCGTTGTGCATTTTGGCTCAGATCCACAGCTTATTGCATACCTAGCCATCTCAAGTTCACTCAGAAGTATCAGCTGCTCAAGGATCTGGGGCAGTTGAAATGCTATACGTTTGTAGCTGTAATCAGTATTTTAGCCCTTACAGTGATCCCTCAAGTTACAATATTAATTCCTTTAGGGACGATCATGTGAATTTGTCACCAGAGTAAAATGTCCCCTCAAAATAGGAATAAATGAAGACTAAAGAAAGATTAGAAGATAACCAATACACATAAGGCATAAAAAGTCAGAACAAACTGTTGGACCCTGTAAATCACTTTTCATGGTGAGAACAGCAGCTTCTTCAGAGTAATATAATAATAATAAACTTTATTTGTATAGCGCCAACATATTCCGCAGCGCTTAGTAGTAGGGAGAGAACTTACTGGGCACCAAAAACATAACATGGAGCCGTTCACCCTGATACAGGTAAAGGTAGTACAAGAGGCGTAAGTATAGGGGGTGCAGAAGGTGCGGTCACACCCGGGCCCCGGAGCCCATAACGTCTCTCTTCCCCATAGTGCAAACCAATACTATCTATGAAGCTTTATTGTTGGAGGCTCAGTTCCAGATTCTGCACCAGAGCCCAGCAGCTTCAAGTTACGCCTCTGGGTAGTACAGAACATGTAGAACCCCACAGTACCGTAGAGAGGTGCACTAGGCTGTCAATCAGCGCAAGCACTGCAGGAATACAGGGGATTTACTAGTGACATGTCCATACTGATTGGCTGGACCTTACAGCCACAGATCCAGGCTGTATATGATATGGTATGTTAAATCCCGTTTCGAGTTGGAATGGCTCAGAAAAGACCATTACAAGATGGAAATGTTGTAACCTTAGGCCATTGTAACGCGGGTGATCACTTGCATCAGCTGAGGAGGGAATAACATTTTGTGTAAAGGTGACCTGATATTCTTTGCATATACAATTTTCTATTATGAAAGTTAAGTATGAAATGATCATAATTGTTACTGTTATAATCACTAATTCTAATGGCAAAACTTACTGCCTCGCCAGCCTTTCCGATGTTTCCTATATCTCCAACTTCACCCTGATGAAGAATAAAAATACACAGATGTTATATGGAAAGCTTGATGTAAATGCCAAATCCACTGTATAGACAGAGTTAAATGACAAAATTCTGTCTGCTGCAGTCACCACTAGGGGGAGCTTCTTGTAAACTGTGTTATTATGCAGTTCAATGTGGAAAAAGGATGCACTGAGCTTCCCCTACTGGTAGTTGAAGGCAGCCCAATCTGTATCATTTAGCGCTACAGTATGCCTTTACAAGGGCTCAGTGCTTATGGACTTTGCTCTGACCGAGGGTAACATTGGAATGGCGGTTTTGCAAGTTATCTTGTTGTTTGCATGGGCAGCCTCTGGATACTTTGGTTTATTCTCACACTAATTCATGTCCTGTCAACATTCTTTTGAGTCTGTACTATAGACAGACAGACACAAAATTGGGAAATGGGGATAAAAAACAACAGTGATTAGTTGCAGTGTTGTCCACTTGATGCTACCACTGCAGCTCTGCAAAGACTGATGGGTAACAGGGAAAGGTGATGCTGGAGCGGTTATGGATTCAACTAGTGATGCTTATTTCGTTATTCTACTCCATCCTTCGCCTTTGACCCAACTTTGTATGATCTAGAAAAATCCCTTTAAGGGCTCCTTCACACTGGCGATCATAATAATGCTGCAAGAAAATTGCAGCAAAATAGTGACTTTTTCACGCGCTGTTTGAGCGTCAGCGCTGCTTTTTCCCACAAAAACATCGCTGCCACATGCGATTTTTTCGTGTTTTTTTCAAGCGATTTTGCCGCAATTTTCTGGCAAGGAAAACAATAGGAGTTTCTAATGTAAAAACGCATCGCACGAAAAATTCGCAAGTCTGTGGTTTCCGATGCAATAAAAAGGAGGCTTCATAGGGAAACATGGGAGATAAAAAAAAAAGCAGAATGCAGAAAGATAGGACAGGCTGCGATTTTTTTTTCACTCCACATCACATGAGTGAAAACATTGCAAATGGGAAAGAAACCATTAAAAATTATTGGTTTCATAATTCTGTGTTTTAACTCACGCTCGCATCGCTCAAAAAACATGTGATTTTCTCGCAACTCTGAAGATAGCCTAAATAAGTTGTCTAAAAATACAAAAGGTTTCATTCTATGATAATCGTCAGGGGTCTGCCGCTTGGGATCCCCAGTGCCGCTGTCACTTTGAAATGCACAGGCAAAACGGATCACGCTGACCATAGTGCAGTGGCCTGGGTTAGTATTGCATTGGCTTCAATAGGAGCTATGCCTGCAGTAGCAACCCAGGCTGCTGCACTATGAACAGAGCTGTCCGCTTCCTGCAGTGTCCTTAGTGAAAGCGGTATCGGGAATCCCGAGTGGCAGACCTCCGCCGATCATCAATATAAAAAAATATAACAAGCCTTGGACAATCCCTTTAATAACTAAATATAAAAGCAGCAATCAATTCTCAAATTCTACAGCAGCAGCTTTTTTAGTATACTGGACTTTACTATTCGAGATCCATGCGCAACGGTTCACGATTAAAGTCAAAATACGGTAATTTCTCTGAAGCCTTGGGCAGCCATGGACCTCTATAGATATAACAACCAAAACACGCTGAAGAGGAAGCTATTTCATGTCTCGGATGGTGATCTCATCCTGACTCCGTCATGTCAGATTTACTAGGAATTCTTAAAAGAAACAGCAGCACTTTCTTGGTAACACATAAATAAATCACCTTTAAGCCTTCGAGACCCGGTTCTCCAACGTATCCTTTACGGCCTGGTCTTCCCTGACAACAGATTGAAGGGGAAAAAAAGATTTTATTGGTAAGTGCAACTTGTGTTTTATGCATTGCACACATGATGTGCCTTTAATTAGATACATATGACTTATGAAAGCGGAAATACAAAATTCAATTAAACTTGCCTAATACCCCCCAGTCAAACGATCAATCAGCGGTTGAGTAGATGCAGGCCTCACCCACCTGACTCCCTTGTTTCTTAGGAGTTAGTGTTGCAGGGAGTTGTAATGAGTGACAGTTCTCAACTTTAAACTCATATATATATATATATATATATTTATTTATTTTTTCCCTCTGTGAGCCCATTCACGTATGCAACAGTCTGTTTTCCAGGTAACGGATGTGGTGGTTATTTCATTGGCACAATTATACCTGTTGGTTCATCTTGAATAAACCTTCTCAAAATAATCTGATAGGCCATTTGAGTTAAAGGGGGTTGTCCAGGGAGGCCAAGTCCTTACACGGACTTGATGTGTCGGAACCTCCACTCTGGCCTGTTCCAACATGGGGCCATGTGGTACAACCTGTCTCTTTGTCCATCACATCCTAATGGAGGCTGGCTGTATGACTCATTTTAATGACTATACCAGCCCTGTTCTCTTCTCATTGGCTGTAACACAGAAGGGGGCTGGCTTAGTTATTAACATGATCTGAGAGCTACAGAGAGAGGATAGATACCATAAAACCCAGTGTTCGAACGAAGTGAAAGCTGGAAGCATCGACAGAGCGGGTCTGAGTATGTGTTTAGTCTCCCACGTCAAGCTCTCTAATAGTGGCGTCCCTCATTTAGGACTGCCATCTAAAAGCCGTAGCAGAGACCGGCTACAAAACATCTCTCTTTCTGGAAGACTCAGCATGTCTAGGCATTACACAAACAGCTCATAGATTTCACTTATCAAAATGTATTGCCTTATTTTTCCTGTGGTGGCGCTGCAGGGAAATAGAATACTTGCTGCATAGTTCAATGACAGATTACAGCTGATTGCTTGGAGTCCCAACAGCTGGACATTAAACTTTTCCAAAAAAAACCCAATGGCCCTGCCCAATGCAGACAATCCCTTTAATATGAGTTCACATTACGATACACATTTATTTCATAATAGCTAATAATGTGCTTGGAATGAAGTCTTATGAATCACACAGAAGCAGCTGGCCAATGAATATTGGGTAATTAGAGAATTGTTTACACCACTATCATGGATCTAACTGATAGCAGTGTACATACTCTGTGGTCAAGTGCTTAATCACATTTTGAAATTGTGATGTAGCCAGGGGGTTTCCATACTATTGAGTCCAAGAACAATATTTGTGTAGCAAGTCTGGCCTTGTTCACACGGCCTTAGAGCTCTTAGATGCATGTCAAATTTTTCCAACGTGGATCTGAAACTTGAATCCACGGCAAGCTCTGGCGGAGCCTCAGAGTTCCACTGTGGACTTTCATGCAGCCCATGTAGCCCCAGTCAATGGGGTATATTTATGGGCCGCCGCCCGATGCAGTTTTGGTGCTAGGCATTGATATGGGGAAGCTTTTTTACCGCAACGTGGGGTTCAATTTCTGCATGTGGAAACCCTTATTACCTACAGTACAGATTGCCATAGTATTCAATAGTATGCCAAAATGGTGCAAATTTCACAACAGATTTGGGCGTAGAATCTGCACCCAAATCCCTGGAGAAATTATGCCATGCAAAGGGGTCTTCCCAAAAAACACTCCCACCTACACACACTTAATTTGGGAGATATTGTTCCTATATAGAGCTCTGATTTCAGCAACAAATGCACATTTGATTAGTACAGTATATGCCAGCATTTTTACTGGTTGCATTTCCAGGCTAGCAAACAGGGTCGTCCCTATCAGGACGGGCGCTCCAAATAGTAGTGTATATAATAAGGTTATATGAGGTTGATTTTTAGATTTTTAATTAAAACTATTAAAAGGTAAGTTTTAATTACTCTGCACAAGGATTTATTGTGGGTGTTTTGTTACAGGAGGTCTATTGTCTTCTGTGGACCACTTAATTTTCAAGTGCCATCAGTCTAAAGACAATATAGTACAGGTCCTGGCTGAAGACACTGGCCTATGGTTGAATGTGCGCCAATTACATGACCCTCACGAGATCCAATGATATCCTTCAATCTTCAGCTAAGAGCATGGAATTTATATTGGGATCTCCCTGACAATGACATTTTGTGACTGTCGGAGAGCAGTAAATTGCATTTCAATAAACTATCCAGAATTGCCTTTGTGTATCCTAGATACTGCATTTAGTTCCTAAGGCTTGTAAGGAGCCATCTTGTATCTAGATTTTAGTAGACAAGTTGGGCATTTTCAGTCTTTCAAATCAGTTAAAGACCAGATTTTCCTCCAGTTTTCAATTTTTCTTATGTATTTTTGTGGAATACGACTGCCGGCCATCAACATAATACAGACAATGATAAAAGAAGAAAACTCCCCACTATTGTCACACCTGCAAAGTATAACAGACTAACTATTACCATAGCATGAGTGGCTTGGCACAGGTTACTGTGGATCTATGAACAATGTAAAAATGTCATAGCTATGTATAATATATACCGATATGCCAAAAGTCATGGGACAGGAATAGAGATGAGCGAGCATACTCAGAAAAGCACTACTCGCTCGAGTAATGTGCTTTATCCGAGTATCGCTGTGCTCGGGTCTGAAGATTCGGGTGCCGCTGCAGCTGACAGGTGAGTCGCAGCGGGGAGCAGGGGAGAGCGGGCGGGAGAGAAAGATCTTACCTCCATTCCTCCCCGCTCTCCCCTGCAGCTCCCCGCTCCGTGCCGGCACCCGAATCTTCAGACCCGAGCTCAGCGATACTCGGACAAAGCAAATTACTCGAGCGAGTAGTGCTTTTCCGAGTACGCTCGCTCATCTCTAGACAGGAACTAATATCATGTAGGACCCCCTCTAGCCTGCAAAGTGCAGCAACTCAACGTGGCATTGATTCCACAAGTGGACAGAAAATGTCTGGATGGATATTCAGCCATGCCATCTTGGACAGCCACCAACAGCTTCATGGTATTTGTAGGTGAAGGATCTCAGATGTGAATGGAGCTTTCCACTACATCCCATAAAAGTTTGATTCGGCTCATGTTGGGCAAATGTGCAGGCCGCACCATTCATATGAACTCTCGAGAATTCTCCTTGAACTAATTCTGGATAACTTGGGCCCTTTGGCACGGTGCATTATCCTGCTGGTGCATTATCCTGTCATTCTGGGAGTACATGAGCTCCATGAAGGGCTATAAGTGGTTACCAAGCAGTGAATCGTAGCTAGCATCAGTCAATGACGTGTTTAGGAAAACCAGTGAACCCAACCTGTGCTATGAAAACACACCCCATACCAGTATGGAACCACCACCAGCCTGCACAGTGCCTTATTGACAACTGGGGGTCCATGGCTTCATGGGGTCTGCGCCACACATGAACCCTACCATCAGCCTGAAACAATTGGTAACATGACTCATCGGACCTTGCCAAATGTTACCAGTCCTGAAAAGGTTCACTTAGCAACCTCATGAGCCATCTTGGTCTTGTTTAGTTTCAGATTGGACAACACCTGGGCTCAAAGTGGAGGACCAATATTTACAACCATTGAGCAGTATGAGGCTAAAAATCACTGATGGAAACACAACTTGTTTTCGCTCATAGACTGAAACATGCAAATCAAGTGAGGAGGCCTTAAAAGACAAATGATGGGGATGCTTGATCATTGTAATGATGAAGGGACATCTACTCCTGTATATCTACAAATTTTTCCTGATGTTTGATCTTTTTTATTACTGGAGACAAGTCAAAGCCAAAAAATTAGACATGTCCCGGAAATAGTAGGAGGTAATTCCTGTTGCTATGATGGGTGATACAGCTTTGATCTATATTTAAACCTTAGCTCATCCTAAATTTCCATAGCCAGAAGGTGAAGAAAAGTTTAACAGGAAGGACATGTGGTCCTCATACATGAAAAGAGAAGCTATTAGGAAATCCAGCTTGAGTTTCAAACTAAAAAATGAAAAGCAGCAAAGACCATGAAAAAAAAACCTAAATAACTAATAATAACTGATAATTACGTAACCAAAGGCTAACATCTTAGGAAAGCCTTCAATCTGTTCTAGATTTCCTTATGTAACGTGGAAACGGTATCTCTGAAGACCATGAGTATATACATGATGTTAACATCTGTAAGCAGACCCTAGTTAGGTTCTCTGGAGATTGTTGGTCCATTTTTGTCAAAGATGTTACATTTTCTTGTAACAAAATTTATATTATTAGTAAAAACTGATTGTTAGATTCTGTAGAAATATAGTCCTAATATGGAATTAAAGGGTTCGATAAACTTACAACTGGTCCAAGACCACCTGGAGGTCCTAGAGGTCCTTCTTCTCCCTGTAAAGTATAAAGGCAAAACTCAGTTTCTAGTTTATATTAGTAGTATAACACTAAAAGATTGTAGCCAGGGACCAACAGTGTAAATTTTTTGGATTGAGGAGTATGGGTGATCAGGAACCCCCCCGACATGAAAGCTCATGGGCCCTTGGCAACCACTACAACTATGAAAACCTTGGTTTGAATAAAGGCTGTGAATTGTTACTGAGAAGCGTGCATTTTTTTGTAGGCTTTGCACCTAAACTTAAAGTGGTTGCCCCACTTCTAGCTATTGAAGACCTACTGTATCAGTTGGGTTGGTAAAACTGGCCGAGTCCCATTGAAGTGTAAGCGACTCAGCTGACAATCCCGGTCACTAAGCAATGTACTGAGCTGCCCACTCTGTGCTCTTAGACACTGGCCTGGAGAAACCACTTTTCGGCGGGCGTCCTGCACAGTGGTTTCTTGATGATCTGCTATTGATTGACTTATCCTAAAGCTAGGTCATCAATAGCTAGAAATGGGGCAACCCCTTTTGAAGGAGGGTTGTAACAATAAGTCATGGGCCTCCTCTGGCCATGGACCCTTCATCACTGCCCAGATGTCCAAACATTCAGTCTACCTCTGATTTTGATATTTGTGCCTAAGTACATAGGTCTACATGACCACAACCAGCAGGGACCTAAATGATAGTCAGACTCCGTAGTCGAAAACACTTGTAATATAACATAAGCAATTCATTTTCTGCTTTAACATCATAGTTTGTGGAAGTTAATTAAAATTTGAAACCTCACAAGACATTACACCAAAATTAAATGACATTATAATGAAAGTTTTGGGGGGAAACAGGTGAACTTACGTCTACACCTTTAGGACCTAGGGGACCTGGAGGCCCTCTGTCTCCAATAAGACCCTAGAAAGAAATACTCATTACCACTGGCTTTTACATCAAAAGTTATGAAAATCCTCGGCTTACACCAAGCAATGTCCTCAAGAGTTGGAAAATGTCAGGTGCTCTATTACAGCTTTGAAAAAATGCCATGGAAAATACGCCTATTTTGGCAGGAATGTAGGTGTAAATTAGAGTGCAAACACATAGTACACAGAGCTGAAAGAAACAAATACTCTTTACCTTTGGTCCTTCAGGTCCATTTAATCCTGGTGAGCCAATGTCTCCTGGAAATCCCTAGGTAGAAAAAAATTTAAAGCACAAAAATGTTAAAAAAGGAAGAATTGTATAATAAATGTGGTTATTTTAAAGGGGTTGCCCAGGACTTAACATTTTTTTTCTATTAATGACCTGCCCATTAAATTCAAAGGGAGTTGCACCTGCAATACCAACCCACTTGGTTTTTGCTATGGTCAGCATGATCTGCTTCCTGCACTGTCTTTGGTGACAGCGGTGCCAGGAACTGTTCAGCAGAGATCCAGAGCAGCAGACCTCTGCCGAACTGTCCTGAGAACGTGTCAGTAATATAAAAAAAATCTCCAAAGTTCCAGACAATCTCTTTAAATAGCACATTACCTGAAAGTGAATGTCTGTCCGCCCTGAATACCATTTTGTGTCTTGTAATCTAAATGGGGCCAAAATCCTGCAATTCTACCCAAATAAATTCTTTAATAAGTGAAAAAATGGGTCTCTACCTGAATTTAAAGAAGACTAAAATTATGACAAGTGCAAAAAAATGGCCAAATTCAAAACAAGATCGACAATGAGGCCATAGAATGCGAGACTTCATCTTCCTTGGCTCAAAAATTGACCAGTTTGGAGAATCTATGCCAGAGATATAACGTAGGATAGCAATGGGGCGAAGCGCAATGCTAAACATGGACAAAATCTGGAAAAATAGGGATATCGGCATACAACTAAACGCAGGATAGTGCAAACCACTGTTGTCCCCAGAGCCATGTATGGATGTGAAAGCTGGACTGCGAAAAAAAGCTGATAGGAGGAGGATTGATGCGTTTGAGCTGTGGTGCTGGTCAATGCTTCTGCGTATGCCCTGGATGGGGAGAGGAACAAACAGAGAAGTGCTGAATTGTATAAGACCCCATATATCACTGTAGGGGAAGATGTCCGGACTCAGACTCACGGAGGCCATGACAACCGGACTCAGACTCAAGTATTTTGGCCATTTAATGTGAGCAGAGTCACTAGAAAAATCTAGAATGCTTGGACAGATCAGTGACAAAAGAAGATCCGGAGCCAAAGAACACGATGGCTGATACTGTCAGAGCGTATACTGGCATGGAGATCACACCACTGAAAGAAGCCGTGCAAAACCGAAAAACATGGAGGGAGCTCGCCTTTAGGGTCGCTGAGGGTCGTGAACAACTGACGACGACAACAACGACATAGCAGTAAGCAAATTACTGAGGTAGAGCTCCAAATCTCCTGCTCTTAGGTTCTCATAGGGGAGCCTAGCAGCACTGAAGTCAATTTTTAAAAAATGTGCAGGTTGCTCTTCGGCATTTCCTGCTGGCGACTGCAGGCAGCCAGAATTTATCGTACAACTTTATTTGGCATTTTAGAGCAGAAAAATAAAGCTCCAACTACAATGGAGATCCTAATATATCGCGTAGATCCTGTACATATTCTTTACTAATTAAAATAAATTAGTGAAACCTTTTCCTTTCTTCTGATCCATTTTTATTTTCTGATTGTCATTTTATTTTATTGTCTGTACATGACTATGAAGGTGGCCACACTGCCATCACTATAGTTAATAGCATTTAGAGATATACTTTAGGCCGCCTGCACATGGGCGGAAATCCCGCGGCGGTATTTCCCGCGGGATTTCCGCCACTGAAAGTTTGCATAGGAGTGCATTACAATACGCACTCCTATGCAGACGGCCGCGGTTTGGCTGCGCGAAATCTCGCGCGGCAAACAAACCACGGCATGTCCTATTTTTGTGCGGGGCACGCACTCACCCGGCCGCCGTCTCCGGTCTGCGCATGCGCCGGCTGCGCGGCAGCCGGCACATGAAAGAGCCGGGGCCGCCAGGCGCGGGTGATTACGCGCTCGTCCCTGCAGGCTCTCGGGTTGGGTCCCGCGGCGAGAATTCTCGCTGCCGGATCCGACCCGCTCGTCTGCAGGCGGCCTTACAGCAGCCTCATGAGAAACAGTGGACAGGAGCTTGCTTATTGACTTATATGGGAGAGTGTTGTGGGCATACTCTGTGATCTATGCAGGGAGGGAGTGGAGGTGAGCTGTGACATCACATATTAGGATTCAAGGGCTGAAAATCTCTGGAGGTAGGGTGGATCCAACATGTCTAGACCCCCTCCAGACCGATGAAGCACAATCAGGAACTTGCAGTTTGCTTTATTGTGTCAGTCAGGAGGACCAATATTATTTTAGCACGGTACTGAACTATTATAACAGCACTCTGGGTGACGTAATAACTATGTATAACTATATAGGGGGACAATACAGAGATCTCTCCCATCCAATGAGCCATTGTGATAAATGCGGCGTATTTTAAGACTTTAAGTTTGGACCGTCAAATTATTATTAGACAGCATTGATGTTTCATCTAGCGGTTTACAAACACTGGTTCTGTCCCTGCTTGCAAGATATTATATATTATATATATATATATATATATATATATATATATATATATATATATATTATATACACACACACACATTAAACCCTTGAGTAGCATTGCTCTTAAGTAACACTGTTTTCAACTTAAAGGGGTTGTCCCGCGGCAGCAAGTGGGTCTATACACTTCTGTATGGCCATATTAATGCACTTTGTAATGTACATTGTGCATTAATTATGAGCCATACAGAAGTTATAAAAAGTTTTTCACTTACCTGCTCCGCTGCTGGCGTCCTCGTCTCCATGGAGCCGACTAATTTTCGCCGTCTAAAATGGTCGAATGGCCAAATTAGACGCGCTTGCGCAGTCCGGGTCTTCTGCTTTCTTCAATGGGGCTCCGTGTAGCTCCGTGTAGCTCCGCCCCGTCACGTGCCGATTCCAGCCAATCAGGAGGCTGGAATCGGCAATGGACCGCACAGAAGAGCTGTGGTCCACGGAGGAAGAGGATCCCGGCGGCCATCTTCAGCCGGTAAGTATAGAAGTCACCGGAGCGCGGGGATTAAGGTAAGCGCTGAGCGTTTTTTTTTTTACGTCCCTGCATCGGGGTTGTCTCGCGCCGAACGGGGGGCGGGGGGGGGGGTTGAAAAAAAAAACAACCCGTTTCGGCGCGGGACAACCCCTTTAAGTCGATGTGTCAGGGCAGCGGCAGTCCCTCAAATAAAGTTGCATTCTCAGATAAGGGCGCCGACCGCTCCATGATCCCGGGCGCCGCTCAGTGAGCCGGCGTGCAGCGGATGCCGGTCGCTTCCTGCTTCTCCTGCATCAGCGCGTGCCTACTCCTTCCCCTCCCCTCTCCACAGTGCCGGCTGAACGTTGCTGTGTCTGCCTGCCTCCTGACACAGTACAGCAGCTAAATCCCCAAAGTGCTGGCTGAACGCTGCCTGCCTCCTGAATCCCCACTGTACTGCATAATGTAAGTACTGTACAGATGAGTACAGTAAAGAAACGTTTGCAAATAAATACTGCAGTCCTATGTCAAAGCACAGATAACACAGTGATACATACTGCTAATGATGTCCATGCAGTCCTATGTCAAAACACTGATAACAGTGATACATACTGCTATAATGATGTCCCTGCAGTCCTATGTCAAACCACTGATAACACAGTGATACGTACTGCTATAATGATGTCCCTGCAGTCCTATTTCAAACCACTGATAACACAGTGATACGTACTGCTATAATGATGTCCCTGCAGTCCTATTTCAAACCACTGATAACACAGTGATACGTACTGCTATAATGATGTCCCTGCAGTCCTATTTCAAACCACTGATAACACAGTGATATGTACTGCTATAATGATGTCCTTGCAGTCCTATGTCAAACCACAGATAACACAGTAATACGTACTGCTATAATAATGTCCCTGCAATGTTAATTTATTCTTTACAGTTGTGTTTTATATTCATTTAGTATTATTGTTATTGTTTTTGGTATTGAAGACCAGAGTTATTCTCTATTAAATGGGGTTTGGTGTGCTTTTTGGAACGTCTAGAACCAATTTATTGGATTTACTTTAATTCCTATGGAAATAATGTCCTCAACTAACATTGATTTCTACTAAAGTCCTTTGTTTCCGGACGGATTAATGACGTTAGTTGAGGTTCTACTGTGTATGTATGTATGTATGTATGTATGTATGTATGTATGTATGTATGTATGTATGTATGTATACACACACAAAATATTTATATATATATATATATATATATGTATGTATGTATGTATACACACACAAAATATTTATATTTATATATATATATATATATATATATATATATATATATATATATATATATAATTATTAGAAGTGCAGTGTACAGAGGAGCTTGCAGAGGGAGTTAGGCAAGCGTTCTGGTACCTGCAGAAATAGAGAAAATACCTGGGTGTGGCAGGAAGGAAGATAAAAGATCAGTTCCTGTCACACTCAGGTGATAGAAAGCTGGCTGCTAACCAGATAGGCGGTGAAGGAGCCACATCAGGGACTTGGAGGCTGAGGTCCAGTGTGTACCAGTTCTGGGACCGTCATGCCAGTCTGAAAAAGGAGGACACCGTCTCTCCGCCCCAAGCGGGGATAGTGACGGGTACCCTGTGGGTTTGTGAACCCTGCAAATAATGCACATTTGTGGTACATTGTATACGTTACTGTGTGCCAATAAATGAATGCTAGCCGACGCCAATTTTAAAGAAAATCAAGTCTCCTGGAACTATTTCTATACGCGTGCTGCTAATTTCCAGACCGAGAGGTTGGCGATCCACAGGTGAGTGACCCCACTTTACACAAAAGTATATACGCATATACAGCCTTATCTGTTGGGACAGCAGTACTGTTACTTAGATGGTACAAACCTAGACTAAATAGTGTACAAATGAGCTTAATTTATCACAGTGGGTCCTGCTGGATGAAAAATCTGCCACATTCTTAGACTGGTTATGTTTATACCACCTATAAATTGGCTTAGTTTTATGTCAATTTTTGTGCAAATTGTTGGCATAGAAGGTCACATCCCCTTCTGATGAAGACGTACCTTTTTCAGACATAGCAAAAACAGTGCCTAAAAGTGGGTCATAAATGTGGTGCAGAGCATGCAAGAATTTTCTGGCCCCTTGTTCAATAGTAATAGTTTAGTTCATGTAATCTATGACAAGCTGTCCAAAGCCATTAGTGCATTTGGAGGAGCTGATTAAAATATTGCTGGACACGTTTACAGGTCACCATCACATACATATCGTAATTAGCAAATTAGTACCTTAGGGAAAAAACGTGCATGGGAAAATAACCAGACGCAGGGTCTACGCCCAGGGACATTATGCCAATACCGACTGTAGTGTGAAAATGAGAAGGTCAACATGACCTTGGAGGAGAACTTGGCTGAATGAAACTAATCAGTGATATCTTGGGTAATATAAACTATATTGCGGTGCACATGTTTGACAGACACGGGAATATCAGCTGATTATTGTACCTCCCATCCATCAATGTTATCAAAGCAAAGGAAGTGAACTATAAGAACCAATATTGCTGTAATTCCGCCAAGTTATTAGGTGGGTCTCTGAGACTTCCCTTATGAACTGAAGTAGTTCTGAGTTATATGTATCAATATTGAACAGAAAATGGACCAAATGTAAGACATATAGATTCCGTGTGAGCCTGTCGTCATATGATTAGTGTTTGACCACATTTTAGAATTACGGTATGGGACAGACTTACTAATCCTGTCTAATAGTTAGACATCATAAACTTAGACCAGGCAGTCTAAAAGTGTGCCAAATTCATTTGATGAGGGTATTGTAGATTCCCCCCCTAGGCTAATCCTCCCCCCATTTATCCCTCCCCCCTTGCCAAAACCCCTTTCTAAATAAATAAAGACGTAATACAAGTTTTGGATTAAGTTGACAACAGCAGCAATTTTATTCAAAAATAACCATAAGTAACAAATCTAATAGCAAGTTTAAAATGTATTTAACCCCTTAAGGACCAGGCAGTTTTGTACCTCAAGGACCAGACACTTTTTAGGGATTTTACCCATGTGTCGGTTTTACTGCCCTATTTTTTTCCCTTTAGTTATCAAAATTATTTTTGCTGCGTTTTTTTTTCTGTGACATATAGGGCGATTTTTTAAATATCTTTTTCACTGACTTTTTCAGGGTTTTTTTTTTAGTTTTATTAAGGGTGAAAAGCTAAAAAAAATGATTTTTTTTAACATTTCTAGTTGTTTTTTTTAAAAAATTTGTATATTTACGCTAATATAAAGTAAAGGAACGGGTTCCTCATTTTGTTTCGGCCGCTTTGATATATAATATGTATGGTTTTGGTTTACAGGGCGCATACGGCGACGGTTTGGGTTATTTTCTTTCTTATGTATAAATTGTTGTTGTATTCTGTGATTTTATTTACTTGTGTATGGAATTATGTTTTTTTACTATCTATGTTCCCCATGATGTCATATAAGACTTCTGGGGGGGGGGATTTTTTTTTTTTTTCTTAATTTATAATTTTTACACTGTAGCTGGGAGAGCCATATGAGCCCCAGTTACAGGGGATAACATCCCGTGTAGTGACATTAGTCACTGGCAGAGCTGGTCAGGGAATCCTGGCAGCCACGTGACACCCCGGCTGCATATATTTATATTCCACAACACTTCTGCTCCATTCAACCCAAACAACCAATTACTGTGAATCAGCCAACCCAAACAACCAATTACTGTGAATCAGCCAACCCAAACAACCAATCACTGTTAATCAGCCAACCCAAACAACCAATCAGGTTGTGAATCGAGCAGAAGTGTTGTGGAATATAGATATATGCGCCCCAGCTCCCGTAGTGGAAGTTATACTTCCACTTTCACTTTTTAGTACACAGCGCTCATTGAGCGCTGTGTACTCGGGTAAGGGAAAGGCAGAAAGGGTTAAAAACCCCTCCTGCCTCCTCCTCTTACTAACAACTGACAACCAGTCCTGCTTCTGATTGATTGCAGAAGCAGGATGCTTTAATCTCTGAGGTAATTTTACATATGGCTGGGCTTAAAGCCCAGGACCAGGCACCATATATTTACTGTGCCTGGTCCTAAATGGGTCAACAGGAACCAATATTTACCCCCAACCAAAATCTGACTTGGCTCAGGCTACCACTAGCCACCAAGATGGCTGCCTTAATTAAACAGACTATTTAGGATTTGGTTCTATGCGAGTTCCAGATGAGTCAGACCAAGCACAACTGCTCCATTAACTAAGGGGACCATTACCTAATGAAATCTCCTTCTGCGAATTTACAACCTACTCCAAGGACCCCTCTCACCTGTCACACAGCCGCCATGACACCATTTGCCAGCGACAAAGTAATAGAACTGAATACAAGCATTTTAAGAGCCCACCTGATAGAATCCTTACCCCGACAGGGAACTACCACAAGAAAGGAAAAAGGGGAAGGGAGGGCGGTACTTCAGTCTGTCCTTCCCTACACTATCCATACTGTACAAGTACAACCTTTATGATATTAGTAGCTCTAAAAGTACAAATGTAGCCGCACTACATTAATTGCAGAGCGCGGCCGCTGCGCCGCTCCCCACAACTCGATAAATGAGCAGGTTTACGGACCTTTTAATCTTTTCAAGACAAAAGATTTTTCCAAATTTGTTTTTTCCTCTCTGCTTTCCAAAAATCCTAACTTTAATTTTCCATCAGCTTAGCCATATGAGGGCTCTTGCTTTGTGGGATCAGTTAATGCAGCATATAATGGACTGAAAAGCTTTAAGAATTTCGACGTTGGAAGAAAGGGGAAAAATACATTTATGCTATATTTGGGGAGGTAGCCTAGTAACATATTATGTAAGGCTGAATGAAGACAATGTCCATCTAGTTCAGCCTGTTTATCCTCTTGTGTTGTTGATCCAGAGGAAGGCAAAAAACCCCAAGAGGCAGGAGCCAATTAGCCCATTAGGGGGAAAATTCCTTCCCGACTCCCTAATGGCAATCAGACTGTTCCCTGGATCAACCCCTAATAGTTCCTACCTGCCTGTATACCCGGATTAACAATTAACCTAAGATTTATATCCTGTAATATCCTTCCCCTCTAGAAAGACATCTAGTTCCCTTTTAAACTCCTCTATTGATTTTGCCATCACCACTTCCTCAGGCAGAGAGTTCCAGGTTTCATTTTTACGGTGTTCGTGGTGCGGGAAAAACTACATGTTATCTTTCTTCTTTTAGGATAATGACAACTGAAGTATTACAATATTATCTTAAGCTAATTCATTATTATATTATTTATGCCCTAGAGAATTGGGTCAGTACAATTACGGTAACACCAAATACGCATAATTTTTTTTTAGGTTGCACAAGTAAAAAAAAAAAAAAATTTAAAAGTTATAAAGGTAATTGCTTAAGGCCGAGTGTCCATGGGCAATTAGTCATAGCGGGATCCCCAGCGATAAATTGCATGCGGGGCATGCATGACACGCTTTCCATAGGATAACTATGGAAAGCGCAGCCCAATGTACACGAGCTGAAAAAAACCCACAACGCTCGCGATTTACCGCTCGTGCCTAAAAATGGCAGCATGCCGCGATGAATCCATCATTAAGATAGGTTAATCACGGAAAATCGGGGTGACATTAGTGCTTCCCCGTGGGAGAATATCGCTCATGATATTCCGTCCCGCCCATGGACACTCAGCCGTAATGTTGCCATCTCCTGACCCTCACAAGGTTTGTAATTTTTCTGCTGACTACATTTACTATTAGGGATAAATAATGCAATATTTTAATAGATTGTACTTTCATGGATCTGGCGATAACATTTATGTAGTTTTTAAAAATTCTTTTTTTGAATTTTTTTTTTATACTTAAAAAAAAAAAACTTTATTAAAAACTTAATTTACCTTTTTATCGTCCCATTAGGGGACTTGAACTTGCAATCATTTCATTACTTTTAGAATATACTGCAGTACATTTGTACTGCATTATATTAGATATTTGCTGGCATCTCTAAGACACAAGCAGAGCCTAGTTCCTTTTACATGGAGGAATTGATCGAGTTTGCTCATTCGAACAGTTTTTACAGGCAGATAAATCTTATACATATGTACCAGTGAATGAGTAAATTATCACTGTTTACACGCAATGATGTGTAAATGAACGAAAGAGGATGTTTCTGCCTGCATAAAACAAATGGCAAACAAGCAATTCTCATTCATCGTTGGCCGTGTTTACACTGAACAATTTTCAGTCAAATTTCCACAATCCAACAATATTTTGAACAATAATATTCCGTGTAAAAGGGCCTTTTATATCTTATAATCCATGGCAGGCCCGGGAGTCTTCACAAAGCCCCAGGCTGCCATGGCACCCTGCAATCTCATCACTGGGAGTGGCATTTAGCTGACTGAGAGCCCACTACCTGTGTCAAGCCATTGAAATGCTGTGGTCAGCGGTGACTAGGGCAATTAAATGACTAATGGCCAGAATCGGCGGTATGTCTTATCCTGGATGCTGCATCTGACATCTCCCAAGACCGTTCCATGCTAACCCTGTGCAAATCCATTAATTAATGACAGATTACGTTAAGGGGTTAAAGGGGTTCATAGGTGGGATAGCAATTTGTGTTATGGATGTTGTATCTATGACTGCAATTGTTACCTCTGGTCCAACGGGGCCCGGCAATCCCTGCGGTCCTTTGTCTCCAACTTTTCCCTAAAATACATAAGAAATCATTAGAATTTCAGGTTTTTTCATTTCATTTAGTTTCTTTCTTCACTCTTTGCATTACAAGTGGCCTAATGTTTAATTATTGCTTTAGCTCATTTTTGTATTCGTCCAAGTTCAGACTGCGCTGCCGAAAATCAATTTAAAAGGGACACCAGGCTTAACAATGTTAAGGCAAAAAGTCCCTGGCTCCCTCGCCTCAACCAATAGGGAAGAATTGTAGATCCTGCAGTCAAATGGCTCCGAAGCATAAGAAATGGAATCTAATTCACGTTTATGTAACATCCCGATACTACAATGTTTTGCAAAAAAATCTACAGAGGAAATATAGCCGGGAACGCTTACACAGCTGACAGCAAGCAGAGATTTTAAAAAAGCCTTAAAACTATGTTTTACAATGTACCTGTAGAGCTGCTGCTGCTATTACTTCTAATGATACCTCATTACATTGTATCTTATGAGCTCCATCTACGGGGCTCATTAAAACAACCAATAACTTGGACCCGGAAACAGTGAAAGAAAATATAAAAACAGGTTTGTTACGTAATAAGTCAAAAGAAATACCTATGAATGTGTTTATACAAAACCAGCGGGCAAGTAAACAGAGGCCGAGACTTAGGACCCTTTTACACGGGCCGTTAAATTCTTCAGTGTAAACGCATGAACGACGAACGAGAATTTGTTTGCTTCTCTTTCGTTGTTCAGTTTCTGCATGCAGAATGGTGGATCGGTCCGTGTAACCAGGCAGTATCACCTATGAACAACTGCCTGTTTACTGTAAATGAGGCTGGTGAGCCGGATGACCCCCGACCCACTCTGCCTCCATTCACTGAGTCAGGAACAATCATCAATGGGACAACCCATCGGGCATCTACGCCAAACAGATCACCCTGTGTAAAAGGGCCCTTATGCATATACTCTTACTTTTTTACTCATAAAGATCAACCTACAGAATAAACGTAGGATGGCCATGCAAATTAGATGGATATCAGCTGAACCCACTGAATTGGGCGGGGCCTTCCAACTCTTAAGGCCATTTAGACACAACGATTATCACTCAGGCGACCTATGAGTAATAATCGGTGTGTCATTTACAGCTCAAGATGAGCGATCACCTTGCGCTGCCAGCGGAGGATGCAGAAGACAAGCGGGGTGTCCTCGCTTGTCTTCTGCATCCAGCTGTTCCCCGCTCCGAGCACCCGGCTTTTATACAGGCGAGTGCTCCGAGCGGTGGATGCAGAAGACATGCGGGGTGACCCCACTTGTCTTCTGCATCCAGGTGTTTTCTGCAAGACAACAGCTTAAAGACAAGGATGAGCGACGGCATAACAAAAACTGCATGATGTCAGTGCAGTTACACACAACGATCATCGCTCAAAAGACGGCTTTTGAGCGAATTTTGAGCGACAATTGTTGTGTCTAAATGGGCCTTTACCCATAGGCAGACATCAGCTGATTTCAACATCAACATGATTTCAGCTGCCAGATCTTTTCGATCTCGGGTGGCTGAGCTGCTGCCGGATTCCTCTGGCAGCAGCATTTTCTCTTCTCTTCATTCTGAACAGAAGCCTTCTTGGCCAAGCCCACATGTGTATAGGCTAGACCAGCATTAGTACCCAGTAAGCCTGGGGCCCATTCAGAGGTGGGATCAATGGTCCTCATTCTTTTAAATCAATTGTATCTGTATCTTTAAGACACAGATACAATTGACTACATCAAAGGCACTGCCAGAAACTGAACACTTTCTGTTCTGCCACCTTTTTTTTGGCATAGCGCTGCCTGTGTCGATCTGCATGATCCTGGCCAGAAAAGGAGAGAGGCAAAGGTTGGAGGAGGCTGTGGGAAAGTGATGAGGGGGGGAGTTTTTTTTTCTTTTATTGCTGGGGCACAGTGGGGCTTTTTGTAAAGTGGGTGGGGCCGTCTGGACTGAAAGATTTATGTACATACTCTGTCAGACAAAATCCAGCCCTTAGAGGGAGTTGCCGCTTTGCTGCAAAACTCGGCATGCGGTTCCATCTCAGGCAGATGTGCAAATGATGAGAGTTGTGGTATGATTAGATGAACGGTCTTGTCTTCTGAGGCCCTAAAAGTGGTTCCGCCGGCCTATAAGAGGCTCTTGTATGTAGTGACCTCTTCTTCTGCTTGTGTAGAGCTTATTGACCACTAGACGCCTCTACGAAGCAGAGAAGAGATTTCGCCGAGTTAACAGAGTTCAATGGGGGTGCATTATTAAAATGTGAGAAGCTGGATGGCCGTATGTAAGAGTTGCCCCCGACCTGGGCCATTTTGACAAGACTGTTAGGAGGTGTTGGGACCAGTGAATGTGTGAGGGCACACAAGGTGACCGGGATCAGAATGCCCTCGACAGACCATGAATAAAGAGGATCGTCTGATTGTCTGATAAGCACACGCAGCTCCAACTGTTTCGTTGTCCGCCATCTAAAGACAGAAGGCATCATCGTTATAGGCCCCCCGTGTCTGTCTGAACCATTTCCAGGCACTGCCTGTGACCCCTACCATCGCCTCCGTTTGCACTGGTGTCACAAACAACGAAACTGAACTGCCATGGAGTGGAACCGGGTTGTCTTCAGCGATGAATTCAGGTTTAGTTTGGGCGCCGGCCGCATTCCTCTGAATCCTGCCTTTGTTGTGAAGGAACACACTGCCCCCCCACCCCCACCTTCAGGTTTCACTTACCTCTTCCCGGGTAATGACCACAACCATCATCTCATAGCATTTGCCAACTTCCACAGTCTATCCTGTATGTAACTCTACCATCCTCATCAATTACATACTCTCTTTCCTTTACATGTATTGACCCTATCTAGCACTAACTTTGTAGAAGTGGTCATACACGATGTGATGGGCAGTAATTCTTTGGCAAATTTTCATAATCTGCAGCCTTGTAGAGTTCTGGTTCACAACAGTCTGCTAAAAAAGGGACCATTGGCAGGCGTGAATGTTCTACTGCTTGGTAGTTACCAAATAGCATGCATGCTACCAACTGGTTCTCAAATTGATCTAGGGCACATTTGGTTGAATTACGGTGGTCCCCTTGTTAAGTTATTCTCCATCCACACCATGCTCGATATGTATGTGGACTCGACTAACATCCCGAAAAGGAACGCGACTCACGATAAACATATTTGAATAGCATTCGTATTGTTGATCTTACTTGCAAACCAAAACAGGCTGACATACCAGGGGTCCTTGTTTTCCTTTCAATCCAGGAGGTCCCGGCAAACCCGCAGCACCCTATCGAAATAGATTGAGTCACTAGGAGATATTATGCAATGTTATCATCAGACTGAAACTGTTGAAAAGCAACAAAAAAAACCATAGAAATTGAAAAAAATAATCGCTGCCCTTCAATAGTGCTATAAAAACATCAGTCATAAACTAACCTTCTCGTTTATCAATCACAGGCAGTATAATGACGTCATCAATTGAAGAGTTTGGAGGACAGCGCGATTAAAGTCCACTTTTACTGAAAACTTATTTTAAACCCCCAACAGTCACCATAAAACTGGAAAAACCCTCCTGAAAATGTCACTTTTTAAATTCTGGATTTAGAATTTTTGCCTCATGTAATATATTTGTCGCAGAGCTCAGTTGTTTTAAGTGCATTTTTAACCAATTAGTAAAATAACTAATTTGTGCCTTTTGAGCCAGTAAATCATTTCCCCTTTTGTGTTCCTTGTCTTGTCATATTTAGTGTGTGAGTTGCACAGCAGCGGCACTTGAGAGGTTAACAGCAATAAAATCACTGCCAGCATGTAAATGTATCAGTTTGCCTTGTCACGTGGTATAAATAAAGGTATAAATAGGAGTGCTTGAGAGCGTGAAAGGAGTTCCATCTTGTCTGCTACCTGAGAGAGTGCTAACACAGAGCCACCTGGAAGCACCTTCAGCTTCCATGTAGGTGAAGATGGAGGAAGAGGAGAGATATGCCATAGCAACTGGAGTGTGGATGTGAATGGAATGAGTCGCAAGATCTTAGAGTGAGAACAATTTCCAATAGTTCTGTATAGAGGAACCCATCATACAAGTATCAGTTCACACTGCAGGCTTTTCCTGTGCTGCCGTCCAACGTCAGGATCACCGCACAGAGGTACACTACTGAGTCACACCCACGCACCTGCCATGCGGGGTGTTATTGCTAAGTTTTTTGTTTTAAATAACTGTCTGCCAGACAGACTGCAGAGCGACCCCTACCCCCTTCCTTCTCTGGAGTGCCCCCAGTCCAGGAGCGGTACCGTACAGATTACTTGGACATTAGGGCCGGTTTCATCCTGTGTATCCTCCCTGACCTCTGAGCTCCAGCCTGCTTCCACATAAAGAAAATTGTACCTGCATTTCCTTGAATACCTGTTTTTGTAAAAGTTTATTCTTTAAGTAAAGTTATCCTAGGCCCTAACCATTCCTGGGGACTCGAGGTACTATACACAAGTCTCTGTGTTATTTCTTCGCCGCGTGGCATACCGGTGTGTGGGAACGGTGGCGTCACGAGTGATAATTACTACTATCCCGATCAACCTGTTTATTGGCATTCCCTATCCTAGGAGTGTCAAAGGTGGCCTGCGATCCTGCTCTAGCCTTGGTTACACGTCATCCCTCCGGGACCAGAGCCTGGTAAGTGCTGCTGTGAGAAGCCAACACTTATCCCTCCCAGCTCTTCATGTTTAGTCAAGTGCTTAGGGTCACCCCACTGGGGTGTTGCACATGTAACTCTGTAATCTGCTCGTATCACTAAAATTAGGTGACAGACTTGTTTTAGATTTGTGAACAACGGCTCGTGGTTTTATGGCCAAGTTGGCTAAAGTATCTACATGAGATGCCAGCTTCGAGATAACCTCTTCAGAAATGTGCATGAATAAACTTGATATCCGTATTAATGTGCTGCGTAACCTACCTTATCTCCTGAATAGCCCGGCTCGCCTGGCTCCCCTGAGAATCCGACTTCACCCTAAATAATATACTGTGATAAGTCATATAATAACAATGATAATAACAATGACTCTCAGAAGTGTACAAGCTTCTCTGGCAGTAACAGCTGCAGAAATTCTCAAGAATTAAAAAAGAATTAAAATTCCAAAAATTCTGCCAAGCCGCTCAAAACACTTCAACTTAGTTGTCAATTACTCTTTCAACAAACTTCATTAACTTTACAAGTGGGGATTTTCTATGTAGTAATATTCACACCGATAATAGAAATATTTAGATCACCTTATCACCTTTCAGTCCAGGTTGGCCCATAATTCCCCCAAGGCCCTAGAATTAAAAATAAGGATATATAGTTGTAAGTTCATATGATCACATGTACAGAGAGTCAAAAACACTGATGGCTTCCAAAATACCAGAGGACCAGGAATCCCAGGCGGCCCAGATGGTCCCACCGGCCCCACTTCTCCCTAAAAAGAAACACAAAATATTATGGGTTATTTGTCTGCTACCTATACCGCCGTCAGCATTAAAGGGGCTGCCATATTTTTGGATAATGCTGTCTTATGTCTAGGTCCTTGTAGTTTGATGAGGCTTAGCTTTTGAAGTGACTTTGCCGGCATTTATAGAGAATCCCTTAAAATAATTTCTTAATATATTTTTATTATACTTCTTTGGCACTTGAGAGATTTAAGTAACTTTAATAGAAGTCCGATAACAGCTTACCAGGTCCTCAACCCACCAGAAACAAGACTAGTTCAGTCCCAAAGGTGGTCATAAACTAAGACTCAAATACCTGACGCCAAACCAAAGACCGGAGACCAAAATGTTTCCAAGTCTGACAAGTAGTCACATGACTTTTAAATTGCTCCGGAGACACAGAAGGGTTATTTAAAATATATTACCAAATTTTTATTTTAGCAATTCAGTATAGATGTAGGGAACCATTTAACTACTTCGCCTGAATAAGTGTACAAATGCATTATTTTGCTTGGAAGAGAACTTGTCAGTTCCGCTTTTTGCTCGATCCATAGTCAATGTACGTTTAATCCATGCATAGGTAATTGAGGGTGGACTTATTCTGCCATTAGTGGTAATGGGACATAACTCTCACATTCATAGGGTCCTTCGTAAACAACAGGGCTTCCATGAAGAATTCTTTCACATCTGGAAGAGGAGTTTCAGTTCTGATATTTTAGTGGAGGTGGGGGATCGACATCATCTTATTACATCTTATTTTGTACTTTTGTGCAATAAAATGAAATCAAAGCTTTGAACCGGTACATTGAAGAACTGACCAGAATTGGGATCCTAATTGCATAACAATGAGCTTATACACTATTTATTATCCGATTTGGCTGTATTCTGCATAGCATATAGTGTGGAATGACTGAAATCATGTTTTTTTTTTGTTTTTTTTTATAAAACTGAGTAATTTCTATATGATTCAGATGTTAAAAAGGTTTTCGATGACTTAAAAGGTTTGTACCAAGATTCATACTTTTACCACCTATCCTATAGATAGGTGATAAAAGTCGGATTGGTGGGGGTCTTACCACTGAGACCCCACCCATGCAAAATATGGGGGCTCCATGTCCTTACTGACCCTCACAGTGGGCTTACTGCACCTCTCGCAAGGAGTAGGAGACTGAGTGGAGTGGCAACCGAGCATCTATGGGTACTGCAACATTCATCTTCAGTGGGACTGCCAGAGATAGCCAAGTTTTGTACTTGGCTATTTTCATCGGCCCCATTAGAACAAATGGAGCTTGATGGCACATGTGCAACTTCCGCTTCATTCAATGGGACGTCACCACAGGTGGGTGCAGCGAGCCTACAGTAAAGTCAAGAGGGGAACAAGGGATGCCTGTTCTTTGGATTGGTGGGGTTCGAAGCGGTGAGAGCCCAACTGATTAGACCTTTATCACCTATTATGTGGATAACTGCTAAAATTCAATCTTGGTACAACCCCTTTAAATATTGGTAACCTATCTTTCAACCTTTAGATTGAGTATATGTACCCAAGAGTGAGGCCATTAAAAAGTACAACACTTACCCCAAAAAACAAGCCTTCATATGGCTATGTCAATGAGTTATGGCTCTTGCAATGCCACAATGACAATTGCTTGGTCCTTAAACCAAAAAATTGGCTCGTCACTAAGGGGTTAAAGTGAATGTGACCAGGCAGTAATTCCTGACACAGTCACTATGCAATGGATGGTGATGTACCGGATTTGCACCACCGCCGCAAAGAGCTGATTGGCAGGGCTGTAGGATCCCCACCTATATATCATCCATGACCTGTCCTAAGGATATTATATCCCATCTCACGGATATTCATGATCTAACCCAAAGATAGGTCATCAATATCCAAGTTCCAGCAAATCATTTTAAGACCAACTGATGCAAATTCTATAAACCATTTCTCTCTACTACACTACTAGAGGTCATGGCAAAATCTGTGTCAAAAACCATAATGTGAACAGGAGCTAATCCTGTTATGTTGGGGTTTTAGTATCAGGATTGTCAGGCCTCACATGGAATACTGTGTACCATTATGGAAACCAGTACTTGGGAAAGACATTGCAGTGCTTGAGGGGGTTAAAAGATGGGTAACTAAATTAATAAACTGAATGAAGGGACTGGAATACCCAGAGAGGCATCAAAATTGGGATTATTTACTCTAGAAAAAAGACGGCTAAGGGGCGATCAAATAACTATGTATAAATACATGAGGGGACAATACAAGGATCTCTCCCAGGATCTGTTTACACCCAGGACTGCATCAGTAACAAGAGGGCATCCGCTACGCCTAGAAGAAAGCAGGTTTCATCACCAACACAAAAGAGGGTTCTTTACTGTAAGAGCAGTTAGACTGTGGAACTCTCTGCCTGAGGACGTGGTGATGGTAAAATCCATAGAGGAGTTTAAGAGGAGACTAGATGCCTTTCTAGAGCGCTATGATATTACAGGATATAGACATTAAATAACCAGCGGGTTGTTGAGCCGGGTCTTGGAGTCAGGTAGGAACTTTCAAATGTTGATCCAGGGATTATTCTGGCTGCCATTATGGAGTCGGGAAGGAATTTTTTCCACCAAATGGGGTAAATTGGCGTCTGCCTCATTTGTTTTTCTTTTGCCTTCCTCTGGATCAACAAGGGTGGGGGGTGGGGGTGGAGACAGGCTGAACTGGAAGTATATTTGTGTTTTTTCAGCATTTCATACTATGTTACTATGTATGTTAGGATGTATAGGAAGGAAGTGCTAATGACACGTGTCACATGATCCCTCCCGACACTTCCTTCTCGCTGTCAGGTGTGCCATTTGTATCTAGCATGGTAACTGCATGTCCTAATGGTCACTTCCGTGGACTGTTTGGTGGGTGAAAATGCCCATGCGATTATATTATATAGGAGCTCTCGTTTAAAGAAATTTTAACTATCTTGTTCTTATTTTACATAAATTCTATAATAAAAATATATTGTGTTTGGTGGCTGTTTAAAGGGGTCTCCATTACAAAATGGCCCAGGTAAAGAACCTCCCTGGGTATACGCAGTACTAGGCTACTCACAATTCTGTTAAAGCTGAAGAAATCTATAAAAACTATATATAAAAAAAACTATAAAAATGTTTTAAAAGTAATGAGATGCCTGGTAGTTAAACATACGAACTGGTGTTTCATGAAGTCCACAAGTTAAATGCGTCGAGTAGAATGCAGACTGGAGTAATGCCTTCCATGGATGGCTTCTCGCTTCCTTTAAATAGACTTTGATATAGATTCCACAGAATCCTGTGGACAATATCAGGAATCCTGCAGATCACTGAGTAGGTTCCTACATAGAGATGAGCGAACGTACTCGTCCGAGCTTGATGCTCGGGCGAATATTAGGGTGTTCGGGATGTTCGTTATTCGTAACGAACACCACACGATGTTCGGATGTTCGTCTATATGCGCTCAATGGGGCCGGCGGCAGCAGCGCCAACCCCATTGAGAACATATAGAAGACAAATCCTTCTTCTCTGCCACAGCTGTAACAGCTGTGACAGAGAAGAACGATGTTTGCCCATTGAATTCAATGGAACCGGCAATACAGCCGACTCCACTGAATGCAATGGGCTGCCGGCGATCGCGGGATGAATTGTCGGAAAGGGGTTAAATATATAAGCCCTTTCCTGCAATTCATCCAGAAATGTGTAAAAATAAAAAATATATATATACTCACCTGGTGCCGACAGACGGAGTTCAGCGCGGCAGGCTGCAGTTCTCCTGAACTGCTCTGAACAGCTGTGAGTAGTATTCAGCAGCCGGGGATTTAAAATCCCCGCCTGCTGAATAAGATGCCTCTGAATGGTCACAGCCTGACCAATCAGAGGCCAGCCCTCACTCACACCCATTCATGAATTCATGAATGGGTGAGTGAGGGCTGCCTCTGATTGGCTCAGGGGCAGCTCTCCTGCCCCTGAGCCAATCAGAGGCAGCCCTCACTCACCCATTCATGAATTCATGAATGGGTGTGAGTGAGGGCTGGCCTCTGATTGGTCAGGCTGTGACCATTCAGAGGCATCTTATTCAGCAGGCGGGGATTTTAAATCCCCGGCTGCTGAATACTACTAACAGCTGTTCAGAGCAGTTCAGGAGAACTGCAGCCTGCCGCGCTGAACTCCGTCTGTCAGCACCAGGTGAGTATATATATATTTTTTATTTTTACACATTTCTGGATGAATTGCAGGAAAGGGCTTATATAGTTAACCCCTTTCCGACAATTCATCCTGCGATCGCCGGCAGCCCATTGCATTCAGTGGAGTCGGCTGTATTGACGGCTCCATTGAATTCAATGGGCTAACATCGTTCTTCTCTGCCACAGCTGTTACAGCTGTGGCAGAGGAGAACTTGCTGTGTCGTTCCCATCATTTTCTTGAATTGCCAAGATTTTCACACATGAAAACCTTAGCGAGCATCGGCGAAATACAAAAATGTTCCGGTCGCCCATTGACTTCAATGGGGTTCGTTATTCGAAACGAACACCCGAACATCGCGGGAAGTTCGTTTCGAATAACGCGAACCCGAACATTTTGGTGTTCGCTCATCTTTATTCCTACAGCTTTCATATGAAAGAAGAAGAGTTAGTCCCGTGCCTTTCAGTCAACAGGTGGCGCTGCAGAGCCTCCGCATTACTCCGTTGTATAATTGGAAGTTTTCTCTCAAGCAGCTGCTGCTACATATTGTCTTCAGATGTTTGTAAATGGAACTTATGTGAAAGAGTTTTCATTTGTTTGTTTGTTAAGAAAAAGTTGTCATATCTTATCCATAGTTTGAACATATTCGGATGACTCAAGTGACAACCAAAGCTATGTGCAACCCATGGCCTTAGCTATGTGCAACCCATATGCAGTCACACCAGGTGCTGACCACGAGCCTGTAGGGGAGCACCTTGCCGATGTAGGCTGGTAATAATCTCTCCACTTAGTTCTGCTTGGCCAGATGATGTCAGTCCATCAGCACCCCCACAACACAGTCACCTAGTTCTACTAATGTTTATGTTATGAGCGTGGTTCTGGTATTGTATCTATGTACGGAGTTTGGTTTCTGCTGCATCTATGCACTGAGCTGGTTTCTGGTGCTGTATTTCTGTTATGAGCTTGGTTCTGGTATTGTATCTATGTACTGAAGTCTGTTCTTGCTGTATTTATGCATTTGATTCTAGTACTATATTTATGTAATGAGCTTAGCCCTGGTGCTGTACTTATTCATGGAGCTGTTCTGATGTAGCCATGCTGCTATCTTTTTGAACAATCAAAATACTGGAAATCAAAAAATAATACTACAAAAATAAAACATATAATAATTATAAAACGTGTGTCTGTATAACCAATAGAAATAATTAAAAACATAGGAAAAAGTTAGTTAAAAATATTAAAAAAAGAGTCAATAAAATTAACAATGAAAAATACTAAAAAAAAAAGAAAAAAAAAAAGATTAAAAACTGGTTAAGGCATTTAAAGAAAAAAAATGCGTTGCAGAATACCCCATGTTTTTTATCCACTCATTTCATTTATTCATGTATATTTCAATCTTATTCTGTTTATTTCATTCATAATATTTTTTTTTATTGGTTCGCCCCAACAAACACACGGTCAGCATTTCACCACTTAAAGTTTCTGCTTCCGTTACTTCAAGCCATGTCATTTGGAGGCTGTCATTTTGATTCTTTATCCTACCTGTAGTCATCGGTGGACAGGTAAGTGTAATAGACAGATTCACTCCAATTTAAATCAATGGGAATGATGTCTTCTATTATATTTCTGGCTCAATGAAGAGCCAGAAGTTGAACAGGAGGCATCACTTACCGTGATTTGCAATGGAAGTGACGATGACTATTACACTTCTGGCCTTAAACGCCGATGAAGACGTCTGGCTCGCTGAACTGACAGCGGGCTGAATGATCTGTGGATTGGCAAACTCCTGCCAGTCAATTATTGGGGACTTATTCTGAGGATTGGTCATCAATAGTAAAGTCCCGGATAACCCTTTTAAAATAAGATTACCGTACGTCTTACTAGTTTACATGTAGGGAACTACAGTAAGACATGTCATGGCTTACCTGTGGTTTGCAGTCCACCAAACCGAAAATAGTTAGGGTTATGCTACAGAACCATAAGGGTGGTGATTGACAACAAGTACCAGGTAATCCTCAATTTTACACAGACTCTTCTAGGTCTTCTCTTTTAGTGAACTATTTCATTAGCATTTACCTCACTACAGGCATCATACGTAGTATAAAACACTTGGCACTGCTTGGCTTCCCAGCTGGTTGCCTTAGTGCAATAAAATATGTCTTGGTATCACAATAGTCCAAATCACTGATAGGTGATACTAGGATAAAAGCCGTGTGACTAGGATAAACTTTTTCTTTCTTAATACCCAATGTGGCTTGCAAGGAAGAGAAAGGTTGGAGGATCTATGCTCTATATAGTGCAGTATGAGAAGAAAAGCGATGGCCAACACACATGTGGGCAAGGATTAGCCAACCGAGTAGAGTGGATATTTGGGATGGCTGGAAAATGCAACTAATGATACATTTTTTTTAAATGAAGATGTGATATGAAAGGACGGCTGGGAGGCTATATATGTTTATAGGGTGGACACGTCTCTATTGTGCTCATTATGGGTTCCTTATTGATCAGTCATTGACACGAGAAGTAAGACAGAATCTCCGATATAGCTCAGTGTCCAGAAAGCCATCAAATAAAGCGAACCATCAAAGAGAAAAAGATAGCAAGCTTAATTAAACCTGAATGTTTTTTTGTAGTTGTTTATACCTTAAGAGGGGTCTCCGAATTTCCCTAGTGTTAAATAAAGTATTTATTGAGTGAATCCAAGCATCCCCCCTGTTCAGGAGACTCTTGGCACACTGCGAGGTCAGTATGGAGCGACAGTATTTATTTCACAAGGCTCCTACAAACCATTCAGATTCAGTAGCCGAGAACTGCGGCTAACTCTCCACAATAAATCACCGGGCTCTTGAGATCTACAGCTGGGATAAAAGCTTAGTGTTGGCAGCTCGGTAACACTCTTTTGTCTAAAACTACCAAAATGTTCCAGTCTGATTTGTGTGAATTGTCCAACAAACGAAGAGGCACGATGCCAAATGGCAAGACTCGCTGTGTACAGGAAGAGAAGTGTTATTTTATGAGAGATCCTTTAAGGAGCAAGTAGGACACCAACAAGGAGCGTTACACAACTTCATAGAAAACGTGCAATAGCTCAACGGGATGCATATTGTATGTACCTATGGGGTATCTTCAGGGACTCCAAACAGCCTTCATGTAGAGGAGTCTTATTCATAGAGGATCTCTAGTTATTGGACAACACCATCTGCATGGATACTAGTAAGGTGACAATTTAGTCCTTTTTCATCAATGCATCCTATGACTGCATCGGCACTTGGTGCTAGCATACATATGTGATCATACAGGATCATACATATATCTATATTACTCCCCAAATGCACACCATTCACAACCTGATTGGTTGTTTGGATTTACTCATTCCCGGTGATTGGTTATTTGAGTTGCCTGATTCATGGTGATTGGTTATTTGAGTTGCCTGATTCATGGTGATTGGTTATTTGAGTTGCCCGATTCATGGTGATTGGTTATTTGAGTTGCCTGATTCACAGTGATTGGTTATTTGAGTTGCCTGATTCATGGTGATTGGTTATTTGAGTTGCCTGATTCATGGTGATTGGTTATTTGAGTTGCCTGATTCATGGTGATTGGTTATTTGAGTTGCCTGATTCACAGTGATTGGTTATTTGAGTTGCCTGATTCACGGTGATTGGTTCTTTAGGTTGGCTTGTGCAGAAGTGGGGAGTAAAAGGCTAAAATGCATACAGGATGGATGATCATGTCCAAGTTCCAAACCATGTTCATAGCAAATGCTCGCTGATAGGCTGATTGCCAAAACTCTAATGACTTGCGAGTACCTAAGTACCCCATTTCCCCTAAAATAAGACAGGGTCTTATATTAATTTTGCTCCAAAAGATTTTACTTTTTTACATGTATAGCTGCCTGGACACTATTTAAAATGCCTTTTTAAATTAACTATAACTAGGGCTTATATTTTATTTATGTTTTTGGCCATCTAAGATGCCTACTACAATTTTCTAACTACCTATTGCACACTGCTCTCTGGTTAGCACTGATTATGTAAGCAGCACTGGCCAATCAGAGAGCAGGTACAGTGCATTGGTAGTCTAACAATACTAATGCACTGTGAGGATTAGGTACTCTGAACATAGCTTCAGCTATTGTGGATGGCTAAAAATGGAACCCAGAACAAGCGACTCGGAGAGCCGACAGAGAAAGAAAAATACTGCAGATAACATAGCCCCCCTCTCCCTATGGCCCTGGGACTTAATTTTGTCCTGAACCAAAAGGGTCGCTTTAAAGGGGTATTCCCATATCAGAAAGCACAATCCTATACAGCGATCTCCAACCTATTGCTTTCCAACTGTTGCAAAATTACAATTCCCAGGATCGGTCTCTTTAGAGATTCATGGAATATGCACAGGAAGCCCCCCACATATTAGGGGAATGGTGATTCCCTGACTCTACACAGTAGATGCACATGCGGGTGGTTCTTTCCTTTGCGGCATATGAGAATTATAGCACCAGTAGAGCATGCTTGCTCGACTCTTTCCTAAAAGGGGCTCTCTGCCCTCTTTTCCACTGATGACCAAGTCTCTGGATAGGTCAACAGTAGTTGATGTACAGGGGGTCCGCTGCTCAGACCCTCGTCCATCAGCTGATTGTCTGGCCAACTGTCAAGGCAGGCAAGTACAGGAAGTGGCTTTGATCCCATTGAAATCAATACAAGAGCCGCGCTGCTTCTCCACTTGCTGCTCCTCCCGTGGTTAGGATGTTGCATCCTGTCTTCACCAGGAGAGGAGCAGGAAGTGGAGGAATAGGACGGCTCACCTATTGATTTCAATGGCAGTGAAGCTGGCATCAGCACTTCCTCCCTTGAGACGGGACTGGACAATAGCTGATGGATAGACCATCAGTGGAAAAGAGGGCAGACAATCCCTTTAACTATCAAACTTCAATGCCTATTTTGTGATACATTAATCAACTTTTGAAATACTCTAGAAACAACAGCTATATTCTCCATTCATATGCAGCATAATAATAATACAAGATTACTTGCACTTACTCTCAAACCAGGAAAGCCAGGAGGTCCAGCACCACCAACTGTTCCCTGAAAAATAAATAAGTTAGCCTTCATGGTTTTATAGTGTGTTATTAGATGTGGGCCAAAGCATTTTTGGATATAAAAGGGGTTGTGCCAAAATGACATTCCCTGTTACAGAATATGAACATCATAAAGCTGTTTCTCTGTTCGAGACCCTCCTATATGTTCCAGAACAGAGAGCCACTCAACTCATTAAAGCAACCCTCCAGTCTTGGACTAAAACAGGTGGCCGAATTACTTCTCTGACTACCTGATGCACACTGTGCATTCGTATACATCCATAGCCTAAGACATTACACCTACTTTGATTAAGCAGTGCTGACCAGTCAGAGCAGTATGTAGTGTCTTAGACAATCAATGTACACTAATGCACAGTGTACATCCGGTAGTTGGAAATGCATTTCAGGCATATTTCTTGTCCAGGACTGGAGGGTTGCTTTAAGAGCAGCTCCCATCCTGGTGGGCCTTCATGTGAATGGCCATCCTGGAATAATATATTTTCCATGCAGTGGCTGCTACAGGGTAAAGGTCAGGCTGGCTATGACTTCCCCCAACAAAATCAGTTCTTTGCCAGGGATGCCAAAAATGGAGATCAACTGGCCATCCAAACCCCACATTGTCAAAGGGGTTGTGAATCTTGGCACAACCCCTGTAAGGGTTGGACCCAATCATTTTGGAAAGTTGTGGCAACATCATATTCCTTTTCCTCTATCATAGCAGCATTTTCAGAAATGGACCTGCCACCACTCCTTACTTGTCTATTTTAGTAACACTTGCAATCCCCATAAGATCTGAGCTCTGGGGCATCTTTCCTTGTAGCTCTGCATTGTGCTGTTCCTCTCTTATTTCTCCTGAATATTTATGAATAATCTGACAACTAGCCGTTACCATTTCAAAGTGTGTTCCTGCACAGTCTACCCTCAAATGGTAACAGCCAGTTGTCAGCCAAGTCATAAATTTTCAGGAGAACTAACAGAGGAATGGCACAACGCAGGGATCTAAGAAGAATTATTCCAGAACTGTTATTGCATGAAGAATAGTTATTTCACTAACAGATTTTTACTAGAGATAAGCGAGTAGTGCCTTAGCCGAGTATCTCCCCGCTGGTCTCTAAAGATTCGGGGGCCGGCGGGGAGCTGCGAGGGAGAGCGGGGAAGAACGGAGGGGAGATCTCTCTCTCCCTCTCTTTCCCCCGCTCCCCGCCGCAACTCACCTGTCACCCGCGCCGGCCCCCGAATCTTTAGAGACGAGCGGGGAGATACTCGGCTAAGGCAATACTCGCTCGAGTAATGTGCCTTAGCGAGTATACTCGCTCATCTCTAATTTTTACCCTTCAAATTACCTGTTATGACAAATACTGTAGATGTCAAGGAGATCATTCCACGAGGTGGTCTTTGCAACTATTATAGAATTTGTGAAGGGGGGAGGGGGAGCCCCCAGCCCTAATATGGAAGGTGGTACTCTAGAAATGGCAGTCATACACCAAATTATTAGCAACAAGGGAGTATGGAAAGTGTTAATGTTACCACTCACTATACCCTACAAAGGGATAGAAGGCTCACCTGATGACCATCAAAGTCTGGATGACCTTGATTAGGCAACCACTACCCAGAGGGAGGTCATAGTACTTGTATAATGAATACATAGACGAAAAAGACGCCCCCTCTGACATAGAATTTCCACCTTTCCTTGTCGGGCACAGAAGAACATGTTTTCCATCCTTTCATGACTATCAGGCCAATTTCCTACTACCTTTTTGTGTCTATGAAGAGGGTAGTCCTGCGCAGGTTTTTACTATTTCAAGAGGTTGTCCAGTTGTAAACTATTAATGGCCTATATTCAGGATAGGTCATCAGTAGTAGATAGGCAGGGATTAGAGATAAGCGAGCACGCTTGGATAAAGCAGGGGGGGCGGGGGTGAGTAAGAGAGAGATCTCTTTCTCTACCCCCCGCTGCCCCCCCCCCCGCCCCCCACGCGCCTGCTCGGATTAGTAAGCAGTTACTCGAGAAAAGCGAGTAACTGCTTTATCCGAGTGTGCTTGCTTGCATCTCTAGCAGGGATCAGTCAGCTAGGACACCCACTAATCAGCTATTCACCAGGTTGGTGCACTTACGCACTGAGCTGATTCTTGCAGCAAACAGACAGCTCCGTTTTTACTGCAGTGGCAAGGCTTGGTATTGCAGGCCAAGTTTCCGTTGAGGCTTGGTTTTGCAGGCTAAGTTCCCATTCATTTCAACGAAAGCTTGGCCTGCAATACCAAGCCTCATCACTGCAGTAAGAATGAAGAGATGTGCTTCCTGTAGAAGTCAGCTCAGTGGACAATGGCGCTGGCCTAGCAAACAGCTGATCGGCAGTAGTCCCAGGCAATGGAATCCCACGGATCTACCATTGCTGGTTCCATCCTGAAGACAGCCCATGGGTACTTTTCAACTGACAACCCCTGTAATAGAATACAGGATGTGACCCGCCTAATCTAGGCTGCTTCCACTGTATAGAAACCCTTACTAGCAGTGCGTATATGCTTTTTTGAGATGTGGGCGACAAGCTTTTTGTCATTTCTACTACAATGTAACCGTTCTAATATAGGGAAAAGATCTCATCATGGATATTTGTAAACAAAAATAGATACCAAAAGAGAATAAAGTCAGCGATGTGAAGAACTGCTGAAAGATCTTAAACGGCTCATTTTTCAATCCCGAGTAACATAACACAATACGCAACTTGTGAAAAATCCCATCTGTGACTTCTCTGATGGGTTCATAAACAGAAGTGCTGCTGATATTAAGCATACAATGTCATAAATGCAAATAAGGATTACGTTAGGATCATCACAAGTAAAACGGCTTTTGATAAATGAGTCTCTATGCCATTTCCGTCATTATGCATGGTTAATAAGAAGGGTTATGCACTTTACAACTTACAGTCTGCAGGGATATCTGGCATTAATATGAACCATATTACATTAGCAGGAGATGACATCAATGAGCTATGGAAGCGCAGCAGCTATGCTGGTTAGAATGTGTTGAATGGTCAATAATAAGACCACCATTGTGCTGATATAAGGGGGAGCCATGCAGATGCAAACACGTTTGCAAAAACGTATGGAACAGTCCAAACATTAATTGCACGATAAGTGAATGTTATGGTGTTCAAACTAAGCTCTGCCCCCCAAACAGGCGGGTGTTCCTGTGGATTAGCAGGAACAGAGAGAACTGCGATACAGAGAGGGACGGATGACAGAGCCATGGAGGATGCGTTTGAGGGGCTCTGTGCCTGCTGGAGAGGAGCAACTGCTTGAGAGAAGGAGCAGCCTGTGAACTGAAAGTGTGACTGTTTCTGTCTTAACCATCACTAAGTCCAGAAACCATCACCATAAGTGGGAAGCCGATGGAAGCCATAATACAGATTCATAAAGGATACAGGCAGAGGGACTGTGACTAAGATGGTTATAGAGAGGGAAGCACTGCCCTACAGCTCATCAGATCAAGTATTGTCTTCGGTTGTCAAGCAGCTTCTAATTCCTGTTACAGCACTGAGTATGCCTAGAGATCCGTAAGTGAGGCAGGCCTCAGCAAAACCAGATTGTGTGCACACAGCCGGAGAGACTACAGGGACTAGGAAGCCCTCTTAGTCACAACACACAGGCTCAAGCTAATATCCAAAATACAGAAATGTGACTGGAGTCAAGCCAGGAACCTATGGCACTATTGTTGTAGGAGTATGCATCCACCAGTTGCGGACAAGTCATTGTGTGCGGCAGACTGCCATTAACTGGGTTAATATGTTCATTGGTAATATCACCTGTTCTATGGTTAAAGTGAGTTACTGATCTTTGTTATTAAAGATGATTTCATTCAGTGCACGTTAAAGCTGTTGCTTCCTTTAGAGTCTGTTAGGCTGTCTAGCATTTCCGTAAAAGCCTTATACATCTCTTTGCTGACAAAAGCTTCTAATTCTATTTCATTCTTCAAGTGTAACTGTTGTAATATAAATATATATTTTTGACAGTCTGGCTCCTGTGCCATCTGCCAGCCACCCCAACACGGACATGATAAATCATTGAATAGTTTCCATTACAATCAACATTTTACAATGGATTTCAATATAAGGCCTTAGTCACACGGGCGTTTTTTCACGCGATTTGCGCATCGCATGACGGATGCGCATGCGCAAATCGCGTGACCGGCGCCGAAAAATCGGCCCAAAAATCGCCCGAAAATCTGCTCCTAGCCGCGTTTCATTAGAAACGGGCCGGAGCTGTCCAGCGCATTGCATTCAATGGAGCCGGCAATACAGCGGCTCCATTGAATGCAAGCGCTGCGGGCGTGCGCGGGGTTAATTGTCGGGAAGGGGTTAAATATATAACCCCTTACCTGCAATGCATCCTTAAATGTGAAAAAATAAAAAAAAAGGATGTACTCACCTGCTCCCGGCAGCTGGAGATCCCGGCGGTCGGCCTGCAGTGGGTGTGAAGGAGGTGTGACTCAGGCTTGCCCCTGATTGGCTCAGCGCTGAGCCAATCAGAAGCAAGTCTCAGTCACACCCATTCATGAATTCATGAATGGGTGTGACTGAGCTCAGCCTCTGATTGGCTCAGGCTGAGCCAATCAGGGGCAAGCCTGAGTCACACCTCCTTCACACCCACTGCAGGCCGACCGCCGGGATCTCCAGCTGCCGGGAGCAGGTGAGAACATCCTTTTTTTTTATTTTTTCACATTTAAGGATGCATTGCAGGTAAGGGGTTATATATTTAACCCCTTCCCGACAATTAACCCCGCGCACGCCGGCAGCCCATTGCTTTCAATGGAGCGGCTGTATTGCCGCTCCATTGAATTCAATGGGCAAACATCGTTCTTCTCTGCCACAGCTGTTCCAGCTGTGGCAGAGAAGAATGATTTGTCTTCTATATGTTCTCAATGGGGTCGGCGCTGCTGCCGCCGGCCCCGTTGAGCGCATATAGAGAAGAGAACAGGAATCGCAGATCGCAGATAGGTGCGATCTGCGATTTCTGTTCTCTAATTTATCGGACGAGCGCATAAAAAGCGCTCATGTGTCCGATACCATTGCAAAGCAATGGTTTTAAAAAGTCGCCGGACGCATGCGCATGCGCAAATCGCGGCAATAAACGCCCGTGTGACTAAGCCCTAACATGGTGATGTTGCTTGTAACATGTAGACTGTCTGCTCACATCAGTCACGGAGGTTGTGTTAAAAGACAGGATGAAATAGCGCGGCATGTATCGCTATGTAGTCCTGTAAAATGCCAGACAGAAACCCAACTGACCCCGTTATAGTCATTAGGTTGTGTTTGGTGCCATTGGGTTCGATCATAAGACCGATCCATTAGGCCAATGAGTGCCGTTTTATTGCTCCCATAATAGAGTAAGAAAACTGAACCCCAGATGTGAATGAGCCCTAAGAGTTGTAAAAACAGTTCTGCACACGGGCGGCTATGGTTAGATCACTATAGATGTTGGTTTTGTGAAGTGACACAACTTACTGGACTTCCATCTGAACCAGGAGGACCCCTCTCACCGAAGTCTCCAGGAAAACCCTGTTGGAAAAAACAAAAGACACATGAGTCATGTGACACTGGACGATAATTGTTGAATGTAAACTTGACGATAATTTGTTTGCTTACTGTTCGTCCGGTTTATGCAGATGAATGACTGCCTGATTTTTTTATGCCCGTAGAAACTAACTAACATACGAATAATCATTAGCCGTTCAGTCGCTGCCGGCATTTACACTGAACGATTATGTAACCGAACAATGTAAAAGAGCCCTTAAGGCCCATTTACATGCAAGGGTAATCTTTCGAATGACTGAAAGAGTTTGCATAAAGTGTTAATGGCCTTGTGTGGCGCAGAGTGTTAAGGCAGCAGAATGCAGAGAGCTCTCACTCACAACCTGAAGGTTGCTGGTTCAATCACCGCATGGTTCAGGTACCAGCTCAAGGTTGACTCAGCCTTCTGAGGTCAGTAAAATGAGTACCCAGCTTGTTGGGAGGTAATGAATAAATTACCTGAAAGTGCTGCGGAATAAGTTGGCGCTATACAAATAGTATAAAAGTCCCTCTCACAATGCCGAGTATAAAAATATACTCTGAAACAGTTGAAGATTTGCTCCTACTCAGTCCCAAATTTGGAATTTCAAGTTAAATTTGTAGCAGATTTTGGGTTCAATTGGTGCCAAATACCTGGAGAACATCCCTTGCTTCAGATTTATTCAGTGTTTTAGACACTTTTTGCTCCTCACAAGACTGTCTTGAAAAGCGTGCAGAAAAGGGGAATGGGTTAGAGGAGTTTTAAAAGTTTTTTTTTTTTACATCCTCAGGATAGGTAATCAATATCTGAAAAAAACCCATAACCTTTTGATTTTTCAGGTGAAACATCTACATGAGGGGTTGTTTCCAGCTGGACTAGTTGTCTTTTTCAATGACACCATCCATTCAATGTATCATTTACTGTATTGGAAGATTTTAAAAAAATTTATATTTGGTGCAAATTGGGAAAAGACCCACAACTGAAACATTTGTGAGGGGGTTATTTTTACGACGTTCATGGTGCAGTAAAACTGGCCCAGTACGAGTACCGCGATATAAAATTTATATATAGGTTTTTTAATATAGTAATACTTAATAAAATACCTTTTACCGGTATTAAAAAAAATAATAATTTCTGTCGCCATCCTTTGACTTTTAATTTCTGTCTGTCGCCATAACTTTTTTATTTTCCCCTCGATAGGGCTGTGTGAGAACTTTAGGCACTTTGTAATTTTATAGAGGCCCCTCTGGCACTTCTTACCTCCAAGTGAAAGAAAAGCATTAGACCGGTAGAATCTAATGGACACGGCCCCTAGACAGTAGATGGTTGGCCCCTACTGACCAAACGCTTAGGGCCACAAACAGAAACGAATAGTGTGAGCAGGTTTCATCTGCAGTGTGTGAGATGCATTCATTTGCTTCCGGTCTCTGGGCTGCAGATTTAGGATGACTTCACTGTATTTGCTTTGATAAGGCTTGATGTAATGTGCAGCCTGTGAGCAGCTGGGGCTCAGATACAAATACATGGGAAAGCTCCATTTGTCAGATGGAGCAAAAGTTGAGTATTTAGTTAAGACTGGAATGGTTATTTTCACATTAGATCTTAACCAAGAACTGGAATATATGAAAAAAGGTGAATTAACAGGAAAATAATATGAGCATTTCTCAGCATTCTGGTTTTAGGCCTGCGTACCCTACAGCCCCCTGCTGGAAACAAAGTATAAGAGCCCCATGTCGAATAAGACTAAAGGTATTACCATTCTATGTATGTTGTCGGATGCCACATTTTTAATAGGATCTACAGACAATCTATTGGCGAGGAGCGTGGACCACTTGTGTTTTTTGTGGAGGGAAAGATTATGGACCAATCATGTTGGATTTTAATTTGGCTATGTGATAGATTTACCAGTATACCCATGACCAGACTAAAGGCCACGGATGAATTTGTTTACTTACCGTAAATGCATGAATTAATCATTTTTGCAATAAAGGTTTGATTTTAAATTTTGCACTTTCAACTTCTGCATCTCACTATAGACTGTAAGCTGCAGACTGAAGGCCATTTACAGGCAACGATTATCGCTCAAAATTCATTAAAACAACGGTAAATGAGCGATAATTGTTGCATTTAAATGCGGCCATCGTGCACTTTTTGGCTGAACGATGATTTTAAGGTGAGCTTAAAATCCATTGTTCAGCCGCAGAGAGATAACACAGATCGCATGCCGTGTTCTCAATGGGAGATTACAATGGAGCTGTGTGCAGAGCCCAGCCCACATGCTGGGCTCCGCAAACAGCTACTGGAGGTCCTTTTACATGCAGTGATTAGTAGAAGCTGCATATCCCAAACGTTACAAAACTTAAAATCAAACCCTATTGCAAAAATGATTTTCAGCTCAAAATACATGCATTTAAAAGGTTTTTACTAATATTAACTTTCATCACCGCTTCAAAGGCTAGATAATAAAAGTCTGATTGTGGAGCTCTCACTGCTGAGACCTCCCACTGATCCCCAAAACAGGGGTCCCACGTTCCTCTCTTCTCATAACTGCAGACTCGCTGTACCCACCGTTTTGGCATGGAGATTGATTGGATCTTTGGTCTCATGGCAGTAGTCCATTCATTTCAATGGGGCAGACAGAAATAGCCGAGTACAAGTGCTCAGGCGATGAATAGAGTGGCAATGTACATGTGTAACAACTAGTCCTCAATGTGGGGGTGTAGTGAGCCTACAGTGAGAAGATTACGACACAGGATCCCTGTTCTCTGAATTGGTGGGGGTGTCAGCAGTCAGACCCCCTCCCCCCCCCCCCCTCATCCCCACAGTTCAGACTTTTATGACCTACCTTGTGGATAAGGTGATAAAAGCCAATCTTGCGACAACCTCTTTAATCAATAGATTACTCCCCCAAAGCTGTGCATACCCTTTAAGATGTTTTTTTTATCTTGCATTAATAAAACCAGATGGAATATTATATCATGATGTCCCACAGAAGTGGTCTATAACTAGTACAGAATCAGATGCATAAAAAAGTTCTCATGTTGGTCTACATTATCTATCTTCCATTCAGACTTAATAAATAATGCTAGTGTGTATGTTTCCTGGGAGCCATCGCTGAGAACTTCTCTTGTCCCATTCAATGTTGTTAACAATCACAGAAAACGTCCGTTACTTACTGAGTGAGGAGTGCAGATAGATGCATCCTCTCACCATACAGGTAGCTGACTACCAAATGAGGGAGCCAATTACACCTGTGCAGGACACCGATGAGACAGCCACTCACACTGCCTCTTGATATAGAGGGGGGTGGCTGCTTGGTGTATACTCCCAGAGTGAATACAAAGTGGCAGACCTTCTGATACATGTAGTTCACCATGCACCAGCAACCCATAATGACACCATAATAATTTGGCGGGTTGCCTTGCACTTCAATCAGTGAACCACACTGGTACTGCCAATCGGCTGTCTCATCGGTGTCCTGCACAGGTGCAATTAGCTCCCTCATTTGGTAGTCAGCTACCTGCATGGTGAGAGGAGGATGCATCTATATGCACTCCTCACTCAGTAAGTAAGGAGTGATTGTTTTTAATTTTCTATATTTCCCCTTCAGTGATGTATTTATATTAGTGTAGGGACCCACATCATGCAAGGAACCTTGACGCGATTAGTGGGCTCATGTATCTTGGCCAACATCCAACCAATGCCTTGCATTTATTATCCATCATTCACATGCAGCGTGGCTTTAAGACTCCAGGGGGAGCCCAGGGTGGAAGTACCAATGTGGTTCACTGATTAAAGTGCAGGGCTACCTGCCAAATTATTATGGTGTCATTAATAGGTTGCTGGTCTGCATGGTGAACTACATATATCAGAATGGTCTGCCACTTTGCATCCACTCTGTGCGGGAGTATACACCAAGCAGCGCCCCCCCCCCCCCCCTCTATATCAAGAGGCTGTGCGAGTGGTTGTCTCATCGGTGTCCCTCACAGGTGCAATTAGCTCCCTCATTCGGTAGTCTGCTACCTTCATGGTGAGAGGAGGATGCATCTATATGCACTCCTCACTCAATAAGTAATGGCCGTTTTCTGCGATTCTTTTTAATTTTCTATATTTCCCCTTCTGTGATGTATGTATAGCAATGTTGATAGGTGCAATGACGTCAGGGGAAATGAAGTCTTACATGCTGCCCATTGAAGTCAATGGGCAACCTATATAATGTAGTAGCCGCTCTTTGTAACAACCCTTTTTGCTGGACCCGAACTGCTCCATTATTATAGTCGAGAGATTGTCTTAACCAGATAACCACTAAAATAATTCCATATTCTTAAAACTATTCCTTCTGGTCTATTTGGCTGTTAATCCCAGATTCTCCCAGGGGCCAGAAGATTAAAACAAGATGTACTCTAATATATAGCATCAGCCCACAAAGAAAGCCGCTTCCATTGTATTTCAGAGGATGATCTGAATGTATTTCTTACACTCCAACAGCTCCGACCTCACCTCTACCTCCTACTTAAGTTATCTGAAGGCCACGTTATCTATCTGGGACTACAACAACAGCAATACATTTCACTAAACAATAGATAGGTCAAAAGCTACAGAATATAAATTCTGGTATTGGTTATAGGTGCGAGCATACGAGAACAGAGGGATTCCGATGAGTAAAGAGTAATTCATCTTGTAGACGTGGAGACCAGCGCTGTTTGACGGTGCAGTACGGACGTAAGCTATGTGGTAGTTTCTTAAATGCAGTCCAGATCACCCCAGGCGATGGCCCACACGCTTATAAAACAAGCAGCAACCAAGTCGATATGACTAATTTTCTAATTTGGTTGACCCTTTACCCCCCACCCGTGGAGTAATGGACAACAGAATCCAAGACATCTGTCCAAGATTGAAGACGTTTCGATATGGCTGGCTGCTACAAAGCTTTATAATGGCTGAATGGAATGTATCAAGTATCATTGTTAATCAATTAAAACCAAATAGTGAGACATATATATATTTTTTTTTACCCCAAAACATCCGGACCCTCCCCGACGCACGGAACTTCCACCATGCCTTAAAGACGAACTTCTTTAAAGAGGCATACCAAACCTCCTGATCTAGTCCCCCATGCCCACAACATGCCCTCTGCCCGTCCCTATGGCTTTCCACTTTTGCCCATCATGTACACTTCCTGCCCCGCGTCTCCTGTACTACCCCCAACCCGTTTGACTTCTAAAAACTGTATATCACATGTTATTGTCACATTGCTGTGTGCCCCCTTGCTCCACCACCTGCCCCTGTACCTTCTGTATCACCTCCTGTAATTGAATACATTTAACTTTTCTAATTTCTGTCATTTTCATATGGTTTGTGTTCCAAACTGAGCCAATGTTAACAGTGGAGATGTTAATTGACCTATCTAAGAAAATATTGTGAGCAGTGACCACCTCCTATTGTAAATGGTGGAGCCTAAGTTAGGGCTCTGTTTGGGGAGGTGATGGGGAGTTGGGGATGTATTTTTGCTACCCCCACCCTTCCCACAGTGCCCCCTAGTGAAGCCTACACACAGCACATAAATCTGACTCTTTTCAGAGTGCCTTGCCCGCTCTATGCTATAGACGTCCATGTGAGTGAGTGCACATAGTGGTCTGAAGAAGAGAGTCAGATTTTTCAAATCATGCACGTACTTCACCGGGTGACGAGAAGAAGGGAGGCGCAGGTGAGTAGATCAAAATACATTCCCTGGCTCACTCACTTCCCCAAGCAGCACCATAACGAAGTTTATGGTGCTGTTCAGAGGCAACAGCTTCTCTTTAAGCTCTATTCAGATGGTGTTTTTCCAATCCAGTGCTGCCTCCATCTTGTATGCAAAGAACTGCAGAAGGACAGAAGGGAACCATATGGGTCAACATGTGAAACTGAGACTTTTCACATAATTCCTACCAGTCAGATGGTCGTGTGATCTCAGTTCTAAAAGGTCAGATCTACTTGGGGTTATAGATTCAATTTCACAGTTTGTTTGATGCTCTTACATGAAGCTACCACAGAAACTGTCTACAGGGGGACATAAATACTCCTATCACAGTTACTGATGATGATCACATAGCTCCTGTCACACAGTTCTAACAGAGGAGATCACAGCTCATCCTCCTGACGGTAAAATTATGGACTGTAGATTATTTAGGTGAATATAGAAGGTAATGAAAATTAAACTGTCCTACCAGCAGGCAGAGATGGTATAGACTCACTAATGCTGTACTGATGCGCCATCGGATAGATTTGAAACTAAAAGTAAAACATCTCAGCCTCAAGATAGTGACTGATCAGACAGGGGGCGTCACTGCATGAAAATGACTGGAATACACAGAGGAGAGCTTCAGGATGTGACCGGCAATCAGGTGAGTGGGGCAGGCATGGAAAAATGTGTTTCACCGGAGTAGCCCTTTAAAAACCTGATTTCTACAATAGGTAGTTTTCTGATGAAAAGGCATTCAAAGTGTTATTTTTTTCTTAAAAGTCCCCATCTGGTTTTGGTCCAAAATTCTGTCTCACGACCAGAGGGGTTGTAGGTATATTACCTGCAGTTGTTCTTCTCAGCCGTTCCTCCGATCTGCAGTTGTCGCATTATGTTTTTGGACATCCAAGATGTCAGTCATCAGACTACCTAATACCCCATATTACACTGGTACTGCTAGACTACCAATATACTATACATACTGATTGGCCAGAGCTGTTCATGTGATCAGCACTGGCCATTCAGAGGGCAGTATACACTGTGCATTCGGTAGTTAGAAAATTGCTGGACAGCTGAAAACAGGGCTCGAAACTGGCAAATTGAAGGGGCAGCAAAGAAGAGCAACTGCATAGTAACTCGCCCCCTCTGTCCCAAAACAAAAATTTTGTCCAGAAATTGGAGGATCGCTTTAAGCCCTTAGTACTATTTACAGACTGGTTGCAGATGTAAAGATTCTCACTGTAGAGTAAAATATTTAGGATTTTACTCCCCACAACTAGCTTTTGAACATAACCTTCCCCAAGGGAGGTACAACCCGAGGCCCCAAGGGAGGTACAACCCGAGGCCCCAAGGGAGGTACAACCCGAGGCCCCAACGGAGGTACAACCCGAGGCCCCAACGGAGGTACAACCCGAGGCCCCAACGGAGGTACAACCCGAGGCCCCAACGGAGGTACAACCCGAGGCCCCAACGGTGGTACAACCTGACACCCCTCCTGCAGACACTTTTCACAGCATTTAGCGTGGTGTTTCAAACGCAGTAAACTGCCTTCATGGATTCCAATGGGGCTTTGCAGACTAGAAACGTCACAATATTTTGAACGCTGTCTGCTCTATGTTAGCACTAGAGATGAGCGAACGTACTCGGTAAAGCACTACTCGTCCGAGTAATGTGCTTTATCCGAGTACCTCCCCGCTCGTCCTGAAAGATTCGGGGAGCGCCGCTGCTGACAGGTGAGTTGCGGCGGGGAGCAGGGGAGAGTGGGCGGGAGAGAAGGAGAGAGAGATCTCCCCTCCGTTCCTCCCCGCTCTCCCCTGCAGCTCCCCGCATCTTTCAGGACGAGCGGGGAGGTACTCGGATAAAGCACATTACTCGGACGAGTAGTGCCTATCCGAGTACGTTCGCTCATCTCTAGTTAGCACTTTTTAACGCACCTCATCCCCCATTGTAAATATGGGGTCTGTTATAAAACGCAGTCAAACACATTTGTAAACGCCGTTTGAAAGCGCGGCATTTGAACAGACACTCGTGTAAGAGCAGCCTAAAGGCTCCCCAATTAAGAAATGTGAATCGGCAACATCTACCGTCACTTGCGGTGCGTTCACACGTAGTAGAAATGGTGCCGATTATTTTCTGCAACATTGGTGCAGATTTTGACTCTGCTTTTGGTGCATATCCACAGATTTCACCTCTCCCATTGAAAGGGTGAAATCAGCTGAGAATTCGCACCAAAATCTACGTCATAATCCAGACTTTGGCGATATTTTGACATGGAAATGATGCATATTTTAATGCGAGTTTTCTGCTGCCGAAAATTTGCATAATTTCCACTACGTGTTAAAGCCCCCTAATGCCCAATGTCCAATGGCGGATCGGATTTGCAGAATTCACAGTTCAGGCCGCCCATAGCTAAGCATGGGCATCCGACCCTCAATGAACACATGCAGACTTGTTTTCCACATTCCGTGTGTGGAAAACAAATCGCAGCATGCTCCATCTTAGCACAGATTTTGTGAGGTTGGCAGGAAAAGCAGGAGATTTGAAAAAAAAAAAATCTGTACTGCGTATGTCCGACGGCGAGCCGTGCGGACCATCCACAGTACAGAAAATATGAGGTAAGCGTGAACGCCACTGGTGGCAGGGTCAGGTTCTGTTGCGGGCTCCCACATGAGGCCGAAGGGTGTATTCGCACCTGTACGAGGGCTCCCCATTTATGGGTTACGTTTTTCGAACAGGGAAACTAAATGACATCGGTATTAAACAGAAGCACTATTTTTCCGTCCGAGAAACGCAAACCTAACGAAACAGAAGAAAACAAAAACCCATTCGCTTCACGTTTTTTTGAAAAACCCTTTGAAATCAATGAGGAAAAAAAGGGAAATGTTTAACTCCATTTTAATTCTGTTTCTCTGCTCCAAAAGCTGAACGCAGACGGAAAGTCCGAAGGTGGGTGTGAGCGCAGCCTCCGTATGTCCCAATAAGGAGCATACCAATAACTGCAAGTGTCCTGCGACTCATCTTCAGGCTCAGCGGTCCTTGACGAGACGGAGGACAGCTGCGGTTCCCCGGCGCTACTGTTGGACGAGACGCACCCAGATCTGCATTCTTCGCAGCAGCTTCTTGAATCTCTTATGTGAAAACAAATCATTGATTTGGGAATGTGTGAATCACGCTGCCGAGTTCATGAACTAAGGTGAAGCTCTTATTCGAACCATGTGCGCCGCATACTCCACTTCTGCATTTTTAATTATGATGTGTTTTTAGTACAACTTATATTTGTCACTAGTTGTGTAGTAATTCCACCCACAAACGGAAATTCTGTCTTGGGTGGGACGTCCGGCCCCCGAAGTCAGATATCTGGAGGAACGTTGCCTAGTTGTCTCCTACTATGGCTGCCAGCAGCATCTTCTTCAAGAAGGCTAACTGGGTCAGTAGTACTTGGGGCTTATTCACACAGGCGATTTCCCAAGTCTGTGTTTGTAAACAGACAGCACACCGACCCATTATGGCTGATGGGGCTATACAGACCAGCTTTTTTTTTTTTCTAACCTTAAGGCTGGGTTCAGACTGGGTGGATTCTGGGCGGAAATCTCACGGTTTGACGGCAGCGAAAAAACGTGAGATTTCCGCCAGGAAACCACTTCTTCGAAACCCGCGGCACTTTGCTTCAGGTTTTGAAGCGGCCTTTTCTTTCCCATAGAGGAGAGCACATCCTGTGTGGACGAGATTTCTGAAAAATCTTGTCCACATGGCCGGCCAACCGCAGGATTAGCGGCCGCAGGCGGATTTGCCGCAGCAAATCCGCCCTGTGTGAACCCAGCCTAGAGCTTCTACCCACTTTTTTTTTTTTTTAAACGCTGCAATATCGCTGCGTTTGTTTACTGCAAATGTCAATGGGACTTTCTAATGTTAAAATCGCATCGCACAAAATTTGCAGAAGTGCAAACTTTTTTGCTCCATGTGAAAAATAAACCATCAAAATTTGCAGCATGTCCCATTGTGGTCCGATTTCTCTCACGTTAATCACCTATCCAAGCAAAAAAAAAAAAATCTTTCTTTCATTTTTTAAAGGGTGAGAAAAAAAAAAGGACGACAGAAAAGTAAAAACAGACACATGAATCTTGTACAGATGCAACACAGACTTACACATGGATTACATTTGATCCATTTTTCATGGACCAAAATCAGATGCGAACTTCTGAATAAGCCCTCAGGGCGAATCTACGCTAGTTGGTACAGAGTGTAGTAATGCCTGAATCAGGGAAATTTCTTCCCCTTCGCCAGCCGCTCAAAAACACGGGAAGACAGGTGCTGCATGTTGTATTAACAAGTCGGATCTTTTCTCCGCCGCAGTATTAACGGGCAAGAAAAGAAGCGGTGAAAACGAAACCACTGAAATGCATTGAGATCACCGATTTCGTTTTGTCCCGTTATGCGGCGGCGATTATCACGGCCGCATAAGGGGAGAAAATCATGTTAGTCTGAAACTGCCCTTAGAGGCAGACTTGATCAACTCTGACCTCATTTATCAACACTGTCTAGCAATAAGACTGTCCTTGTAGCAACCAATCAGATCTCAGCTTTCAGTTTACAGAGCTATTTACGATATTAAAGCTGAGCTCTGATTGGTTGCTACAAGGCCAGTCTTATTGCTAGACAGTGTTGATAAATGAGGTCCTAATTATTAGCACACATATGGGAAAATCATTTCTGTGATGTCCCCAAGGCCTCTTCTCCACCTATGTGAGGCCTCTGATGGGATTTCGGTTGTTTGGCTCAGTTACAGGAGCTGAACAAGAAAACTACCGGAACTCTCAGATTTGACTATAACTATAATGGGGTGCATCTGACTTCTGGCATTCCGCCCAGAATGTCGTGTGAGAGGCTCTGAACAGACCCTCCAGAGCAGATGTGAAGAGGGCCTTAAGAATGCTACCTGCCATTATGCCTATATCAACAGCATAATGGAAGTCACTAAGGACATGTTCACACAGCGCACAAATGCTGCGGAGTGTCCGCAGCGTAAAACTCAACGGCGAATTCTGCATCTACACCACTGGGGTGGACTTTGACTAAAAATTAGCTGCATATCTGCAGCTAATATCAGCAGATACAGCTCTCATCTCGCAATGGAATGCTGCTGAATTTGCCGCAGCGGACGTTCCATAGTGTTTCCATCCTGCCTTTTGTAGGAGTAAGCTACTGATGACCTATTCTCAGGGTAGATGATTAGTAGCTGAGTCTGGGGGCCCACTGCTCAGGATCCCTGCCCATCAGCTGATTGAAGCGACAGCGGTGCCCGGGGCTACACCAGGTACAGCATTATACAAACAAGTAGTGGCTGCACCAGGTATTGCAGCTCAGTCCCATTTACTTGAATAGGAATGAGTTGCTCTTAGGTCATGTGACTGATTAATGTGACATCACATGCCTGAGAAAAGGCCACAGTGCTCACCCAAGTGTCGCTGCCTCTTCAGGCAGCTGATTAGTAGTGACACTCGCCGATCAAGTACTGATGACCTATCCTGAAGAGAGATCATTGATAGTGTAGTCCTTCAAACTCCTTCAAAGTCATAAGGGGGCATTTATGAAGACTTTATACCAGTTTCCCGGCCAAACAAAAAACCTAAATTTTACAAAAGGCTGCTTTTGCAAAAGCTTTGGCAACTTTTTAGCATTTTGCCCCCGACCCCAGCACATTTTTAAAAAGCAGGTGGGGCTTATCATGAGGGGGCATGTCTACCCTGGATTAAAATTTGGCCCCATTAAAAATGGTCATGAAAACTTGCATTGACTGTGTAAAATGACCCTTGAAAGGGCCCATTGTTCCATCTCTGTCCCCCTCACCTGATTGCCTGTCATACTCTGGAGGTCTCCCCTGTGCATTCCAACCACCTCCCTGCTGTCCCAGTCTGGTACCATCTTGATGTTTTCCCTTTCAATCAATCCCATAATGCATCAGCACTGCATTAGCTAAGGTTATACCATTTTTGTCTGCAGGGGGAACGTTTAATTAATAGAGATGAGCGAACGTACTCGGTAAGGCCAATTTCGCAATCGAGCACCGCGATTTTCGAGTACTTCACTACTCGGGTGAAAAGTACTCGGGGTCGCCAGGGGGCGGGGGGAGGCGTGGCGGAGCGGGGGGGGGGGGGGGGGGGGTAGCAGCAGGGAACAGGGGGGAGCCCTCTCTCTCTCCCTCTCCCCCCCACTCCCCTCTGCAACCCCCCGCTCACCCACTGCGCCCGAGTACTTTTCACCCGAGTAGTGAAGTACTCGAAAATCGCGGTGCTCGATTGCGAAATCGGCCTTACCGAGTACGTTCGCTCATCTCTATTAATTAACATTGACTTCTATAGATTTACCTAAATAAGCTATAAACTATAAGTATACAGTAAGGAAAGATGAGCTGTGATCTCCTCTATTATACCTGTGTGATCATCATCAGTAACGCAGGAGTGCTTGTATCCTCTTCTACGTTCTGCAGTAGACCTATGTAACAGCATTACATAAACTGAGAAACTGACTAGAAAATGAATCCATAACCCCAAGTAGATCTGAGATCACATGACCATCTGGGGAAAAGAAGCCAGGAGTTTCAGATAGAGAGAAATAACTAACCAAGGTAACATAAGCTCACTTACATCTACTTGGGGGATAGCTGTATAATGAAAGAACAACAAACATCACTGGAGTGGCCCTTTAATCTAATGACCAGCAATCCCATCTGTAATGCAGAACATGTATACTTTGGTAATGCTATTTTACAAAATGAGCCCTTTGGAGTTAAATCTTTACTATTGAGAGCTAATTTCACACAGTCAGACACAGAGTGCACTTGGCAGGGACAATAAGAAGATTTAGTTTGTAAATGTTGCAACTTGGCGGAGTTCAGAGACTTTCTAATACCATATGTTTACTATGCCGCTGGCTTTCCATGCTGAGCTCCACAAACAGGGCCAAATGATGTCATACAAAGTGTACATGTGCTTTACTTTTCTGAATAGGTGCTCATGCTAAAGTAACTTCAGGAGGTGGAATGAGGTTGGAACCCGACCAATTACAGCACTTTCCTGCTCCTTGTAATTGTATAACGTGTTTAGGAAGCAAATGGTCCCGTTGGTGGTTGGACTATTATGGTATTCAGTAACTCTGCCGCTTAAACTAACGTTTTATCGAGTCTTCATTTTGAGTTTCCGGTAAAGTGCGTTTTCTTTGGCTCGCAGTCTATTTTTAATGCGAGAAATTAATTCATAGCCATCAATCATTTTTGTTAAACCTACAAGCTATTTTAACACAGAGGTAAAAAGGAGGTAAAAATTGTAATTTTGTGGTTGCAGTGACTTTATGTTAAAGGGGTTATTCCCTATCAATCGGATAACTTACCAATCAGTGGGAGTCCAACCACTTGGACCCCCACTAATCCATAGAAAATCTCCCCTGGCGGGTCCCGAAATTTTGGCAGCGATGAGCGTCATATACTTTATGAGACTGCTGGAGATTGCTGAGCATTTGAATTGGGATATCTCTGCCAGTCCCATCAAACTAGCGCAGTGGTGTGCATGCACAGCCAACACTGTCAAATTTTGGAACCTGCCGGGGGTGTTATTTCTGAATTGGTGGGGTTTCCAGCTGTTGGAACCCCACCGATCCGCAAGTGCTCTTCTATTTTCTGGATAGGAGATAACTTCCTGAGATGGGAGTACTCCTTTAAACTGGCATAACTATAGAGGATGCAGGGGATGCGGTTGCACCCGGACCCAGGAACGTTAGGGGGCCCATAAGGCCTCTCTTCTCCATATAGGGAGCCCAGTACTATGAATAAAGCATTATAGTTGGAGGGCCCTGTTACAGGTTTTGCATTGGGGCCCAGGAGCTTCAAGTTACGCCTCTGCGTTAAGGGGGTTAAGAGAAGTTGGGGGGCCCAAGATAAACTTTTGCACCTGGGCCCATAAGCCTTTAGCTACACCCCTGAACTGGAGCAAAGATTCTGGTCAACAGCAAATTAATTTGGTGCATTTCTTCATTATAATATCTATGCTAATGTGTGATGGAATAATCCTCCACAGCGCCATCCATTGTAATGCTCATCGATGTGCAATATCAGACCTTAAAAGGCCTTGCAAAATGACTAGGGATGTGAGCCAAACCAGAATATCCATATACAGACAGCTGTTTGGGGGTTCTTCGTCTTCATCAGAGAGGCAGTCATTTGCATGGTTTTTTCCCAGGAAGCATTGCATTGCCTATTTAAAAGACTCCCTACTGTGGTGTTTTTCAAGAGGAGAAACATTACCCTATGGCCTTACCCATCCAACTAGAATCCCAAAACAGCGGTATGTTCATGGGTACTCTGGTTTAGCGAACAAGAACTGTTAAAAGGCTAGATATTGACACAGAGTAGCAAGCTTCCAATAGGTGGTGCTGTGGAGGATTATGCCATCACTTATTTGCATAGCTTTTTCCCAGGGACCATTGCATGGCATCTAAGACTCCTTTATACTTATATGGTGTTCTCCACAAGAAGAAACATTACCCTTCCCCACAGACTCATAATGGCCTCTCTCCTAGCTAACGATAACCCTAATGTGCATTGATTAGAGGCAAGAACGCCAAAACATTTTTATCCTAGGGAGCATTGTATGACCTATGGAAGACTCCCCTCGACTCTCATTGTACTCCATCCTGCGGTGCTCTCTATAAGGAGAAACACTATACGCTCACAGTCTTCTTACATACTCTACCAGAAGCCGAAACAACTTTATGTGTATTCCGGTTTGGCTAGAAATGATACAAGACCCATTAAAATGTTGGATATTGACTCATAGGGTAGCTACTTTCCAGTAGGTGGTGCGCTGGGGAAGTATTCCATCACTCATTTGCATTACAATATTTACAACCACTTACACGTATTTTTGAGTCTTTTTGTGAATGAATTGGCTCACTGACTTCGTATCCCATGTCCCTCCTGTTTGCTATGTGATCCAAAGTGCAAATTGCTTGAGTGAAGATCAATGGAGGCTGTGAATAGCAGCACTTGTCTATATCTGCTCTACAGAGAAAGACGACTGTAAGAAAACCCTTTGCAAAAATAAAGGGGTCTCAGGTTCTACCAGCCTAATAAAGATGCCCGCTGTGTAACTGTATGCGGGGAGGTCAGAGCACACCAACAAAGAGAGGACAAGTACTGGACAAGGAAGAATTCCTGCCGGTTTGCTGGCTTTACGGATCAGATCTTCACAAAGATTCCTTACCAAAATCTGGAACCGGGTAATCGGGCAATTTGTGCGACCACATCTTCCTTCAGTTATGTCACTACACTTGTGCACAACCCAAGTATCTGCTTTGAATCTATATAACTGGATGAGTGTCAACATACTGTTCCTCTTCTGTAATTTGTGGCAGATTTTGAGTTTAAGTACCCCACGGGCATTCTGGCGTGGCAGATAACCATGTCCGATATGTTTATACAAAACTAATTATTTATTGGTTTCTTATTTGTTGTGCGGCTGACATGATCAGTGGGCCTCCGTCTCTGCCCGGGGCTCCTACATTTACAATTGGAATTGGTGGCACATTTTGGGGCTTTCCTCTACCCTTTTGTGCAATCTATAAAAAGAATATACTATTATATATACATAAATAAAAGTACACACACTGACTATCATATAGAACCCTCTCTAGTTCGGCGAACTGCAGCAACTCAGCATGGAATCAATTCCACAAGTGACATGAAGGGAGATGTTGAGCCATGCCGTTTGGATAAGTCACCCACAGCTCCATGGTATTTGTAGGAGCAGGATCTCAGCTGCAAATGGACCTCTCCACCACATCATGTCAGACACAACAAATGTGCAGACCAGATCATTCATAGGAATTCTTTAGAATGCTCAGATTCTGGACAACTTGGTGGGGGAGAGGGGAAAGTCCACGAAGGATTGAAAATGGTCACCAAGAAGTTAAACGTAGTAGGAACTGGTGAATGATGTATTTAGGTGGACCAACGGACCTAAACCATGCCATAAGAACACGCCACTACAGTATGGAAGCGACAACAGCCTGCACAGTACCTTGGTGACAACTGGGGTCCATGGCTTCATGGGGTCTGTTCCACACATGAACAATACCATCAACTCGAAACACCTGGTACCATGAGTCATTGGACCATGCTACATGTTGATAGTCCTTTAGGGTCCAGGCGAGGCGCTGTGTCCTGTGTCATGGTGGTAACAGAGGCATTCTGGCGAGTCTTCTAGTCCCATATCCCATGGAAGCTAAAGACCGCTGCACGGACCTGAGGGATATGCATTTCTAGCCAGACACTGCAAGTCTTAATCATTTGTAAGAGGCCACTGTGCTGTCCACTGTGGGTGGTAATTAATGCCTTTTATGATGTATACCCGGTACACACGTTACACTGTAGATCAAGGAATGTTAAATGCCTGCACTACTTTGAAAACAGAATGCCCCCTCTGTCTGGCACCCATTATCATGCCTCGTTCAAACTACAATGATACACGTTGCTTTGCCACAAGCACACTGGTCAGTGCTCAATGCATATTATCAATTTCTCTTACAGCTCTGCCCTAACAACCAATCAGGTTGAATCAGCCAACCCAAACAACCAATCAGGTTGAATCAGCCAACCCAAACAACCAATCAGGTTGAATCAGCCAACCCAAACAACCAATCAGGTTGAATCAGCCAACCCAAACAACCAATCAGGTTGCTGAAATTGTGAATCAGAACCAATCAGGTTGCTGGAATTGCTGAATAGGGCTGAGCTGTTGCAGAATTTGATAATATGCATGCTCAACCTTACTCATAAGCATTTCATAATCAATTTACATACTGCTAGCCCGTGACTTTTGGCAGGTTGGTATATATTATATAACTAACATACTCTAGAGCAAAAAAAACGATATCAAAGTAAACCCAAAGCGATGATCACAACTTCATGGAGCAATAATGGCAATCAGTGGGCCACATACGGCCATCATGTGCCTTATTGGTTGCGCCTAAGACCAGGCAAATTCAGTGCAGTGCAGCTGCCATACCCAGGATAACAATCAGACAAGGGCGCTCTGCTAGGCTCACTGATCTACCCAACCCTAGAGAATAGAGGTTTCTGATCCGTTATGGGGGCACTGTGGTATCCTTATCATATTCCATACTGTGCAGTGTGTATATTCATGCATTTATATATATTTACTGCCTCCTATATTTAGGTCTGTTCCCTCCATAAACATTTTGCCAAAGCCAAGAGCAGATCTACATGTATGTGCCAACTCCTTGAACCAGACATGGCTGAACGGAGTCAAGAGCCAGATCTGAGATGACCGAAATACTACAAGTCACTTACTTACAGACATGACCAGCACCCCTTGGGATACACATATCATAGGAAGCGGAACCTAGGGTCTAGGCCTGATGTCCACGGGCGGATAGGATTTCACATGCGGATTTTTGTAGAGGAAGACCTGCGGAAACCATTTGCGGGAGATCGCGGATGTAATGGTTTTTCCGCACAGATGTACGCTGATGCATTGCAGAAGAAAATCCGCATCCTCACCTCCCAGGCTTTTCCCCACCTCCCTAATTAATTTTATCCTTCAAATCCGCAATACAATTGCGAATACACTGCGGAGCGTCCGCACTCATTGACTTCTATTGAGCCCGTCCGTAGAGGTAACTTCTTACCTGCCCACCTTTGGGTCCTTTCTTCCCAGCTGGTCCTGGCATACCCTGAAAGTAAGAAGAAATTTGCTCTTCAGATCTTAGCATTCATGAGCTTAATAAATAAGATGAAAATAAGGAAGCCTCCTACTGAGCACCTATTTAGTACTCTACTTGGTGATGTGCTAAATGAGATTTCATTGCGCTTTAGAAATGAATAGTCTTACTCGTTCTCCTTCAGGCCCGAGAGGTCCTGGCACCCCAGGTATTCCAATAAAACCCTAAAATAAATACAGAATATCATTTTGCATTAAAAATATCGTACAGCCTACTATCACAGATCTACTAGGACAACTCAAAGTCATTGATATTTGAGAATATCAAAGCTCTACTGGAAAATATAGAATGGAAGACACAAGTCATGCATAAAAATAACCTGGAGGGATATAAAGGAACATCTGCGGGGTGAGAGGACTTGCTAAATGTGTGTCATTCATACAGGAGATGGCTCACAAATACAATTATTTTGCCCGGCAACATCTGCTTTGGTTTAGAGCTGTCAAGTTCGGGGGAGATAGGAAATATTAATAGTCATCGTTGACTACTTCTCTCATAGAAAGGCGCTACTAAGCCTCTCGATGGAGAATAATCTGTCTGTCCACTATGTGATTGCTGTGTTTGTACATGCAGAATCCAGGGCTGCCACAACTTGCTCAGGTTTCCGTTTTTCTTGTGGTGTTAACTAACCCGGTGATTGACAACTCACTTGTCTAGTAAGGGTGGCAAAGCGCAATGTTTGATCCTGATTAATTCGGGAGATGAGTCAGCAATGTTGAGGGACTCTATGTGTTCCTGTCTGTGTCTGCTCTATGACTTATAGGTCTCCTTTCTAATAAAGGAAATGACTAACTGCTGGTATTTATGGTATAGGATGAAATGGATCTTAAAGTACACCTGTCACCTACAGCTATTTTATGACGACTGGAATGTAGGAGATTCGCTAAGTTCCATTGACATCATCTAAGGTCCATGTTCCTCTGGATTTTTTAAAATCATACTCTATATGAAATCTGGTGTATCAGTTTAGAAGTACACAAATCGGCAAAGGCATTGTTGTATGTGCTATGTTCTTCAACCAAAGCCAAAAGGCCTGGGAGTACAGCCAACTCTATTAAGTACCACCACATCTTACATGGCATGGGTCAAAGAAAAGTAGTAGAAAACTACTACTAGTAGTAGAAAAAAGTAGAACTGTTAAAGGGGTTTTTTGATGTCACCTGTCAGATGGTTTGGTGATGCCCCGTCAAGCTGTCATGTGGGCTTCTAATGTAGAAGCCCGAGGCAAGTTTATGGGACTTCACTGATGAGGGCTCTGCCGGACTCTGATTGGCTGCAGGCCAATATATATATATATATAGTCCTCCTACTGTAATATTAGAGAATCCCTCTAAACACTCCTCTTCCTGTGCACTTCCACATGCCAGCCTTAGTTATATGACCCATATGGTTGCACAGGGTGCAAGCCACCAGCTTGGATTTAGTGGGAAGCCCCCTTTAGAGTGTTGGAGCCACCTTGAGTATTGCATTGGGAAATTTGGGGGAATAGTTATCTTTTAACACAATACTGCTGTCCTACTGGCTTCTTATAACGGTCAACATGTTCTAATAGTAACCTAGAGGGCCATGGAGAATCTCAAATTCCTTTTGTCTAACTTGCAGGCCTACCAGCAGCCGACCATTTACCATTGCTAGTATTCTGATAATGGGATCTGTAGGAAAAGTACGGTTGTAATAGAGAATAGAAATTGTGGCAAGCATTATACTGTTGAAGACCCCAACAAACAAATCTTCTTCAGGTCTCTAAATCTTTCTTCAGCCAGGAAAGCTTTGCATACACATGATGCACCCCAGGTAGAAAATCTGATATTTCAATGTTTTTTTTTTTCCCTTTTACTTCGTGTTTTAAATCTTTTAAAAAGTAAGATCTATGATGGTTTCCACTTTGAAGCACTTCTGAATCTACCTCCTTCTGCCTAGTTTCCTACTCATAGGTATTTGAATACATACATGGCCAACCTTAAGTATGTGCGACCTGTTTAGCTGCACAGGGCATCGACACCAGTTTAGAGGGGATGGAAGGGGGGGGGGTACTAGGTCTATGTAGGCTAGGCTAGGGATAATTACCCCCCCTTAGGTCCGCCCAGGCAGGTGATCATTCTCCTCCATGTGACAGTGTCTTGTGGAGCTACATGAATCATCCTCCTTGTGTCTTTCTATCCTTCCATCAGATGTTCTGAAGCACCATGGTGAGCCCATTAGTGTCCCTGCAACACAATGGCTTAGTTCTGCTAAGTTGTGAGCTTGATTCTGGGACTATATTTTTGTTATGATGTTGGTTCTGGGATGGTATTTATGTTAGGTGTTGGGTTCTGGTATTTTATCTATGTACAGAGGTTGGTTCTAGTGCTGTATTTCTGTACTGAACTTGGTTCTGGGACTGTATTTATGTTATGAGTTTGGTTCTGGTATTGTATCTATGTACTGGGCTTGGTTTTGGCACTGTATTTATGTACTAATCTTGGTTCTGGTATAGAATTTATTCATTGAGCTTCGCAAGCAGAATACAGGCAGACTGCCTATCAGTGCAATATATATTATTGTTTTTTTTAAATCTAACCTAAAATGGATACTTAATGAAGGACTTTCCTCTATTCCAACATTTGCTTAAATCACCATTCTGTAGTCATCAGTCACCAAGCATCACATATGATTGTTACAGCTCAACACTTCACACAAGCCAAAAAATGCAGCAACTTACTCTAATCCCTTTAGGGCCTGGGATTCCTTCTGGTCCTGCTAAACCCTGTTATAAAAAGATACAGTATGTAAGCCTCCTATTGAGACAGTTGTGTTATTCTGTCTTGTATACAGTACAATGAGGAGACTTTTCATGTTGCCTCTAGTAAAAATCATCATGAAAACCACTAACCCACAAATAGTCTCACGGCTATTAGTTAATTTGCCTTCAGACAAGCGCTTTGGTTTAGGTTATCCAATGTGGAAAACTGAAAGTATGAGGAACTTCCACACACTTTCTTAAGAGTTTGAGTCTTATACTGTAGCATTTATGTATCTGGACACCTGCTAGCAGTCCAGTAAGGGTACTTTTACATGGGCAATCTGTCGAGCAACAGATGCCCTACAGGCCATCCCAGCTGTATTCGTTCCTGTACTTCTACACAGGATCGATGATCGCCAGTGAGTGGAGGCGGAGCAGGCCGGGATCGTTCCGCCCACATCCACACACAGTAAGCAGGCAGTCGTTCACACGGAACGATACATCATTCAGTTTTCTGCATACAGAAATTGAATGACGAACAAGTAGTGAAAGACTTCTTGTTGGTAGTTGAGTCAGCGGATGGACTTACACTGAACGACAATCGTTCAGATTCTCGCTGTATTGTGGGAATCCGAACAATAATCGTTCCATGGAGGAGCACTTTTAGATTAAAGGGGCATTCCCTATTTAACTACAGAAAAGCTAGAGACTTCTGCACGGGCTGTCTTTAACTGCTGGGAGGAGCCGAAAAGCAGCAAAGAAGGCCAAGAGGACACAGAGCTGAGGTGAGCGCTGTAGACCCCTCTTTCTAGCGATCAGTGGAGAGTCTCCACAGCAGGACCCCCACTGATATATACTTTTCAGAAACTATGTCCAAGAGTATCAAAAGTTTTTACCTTATTGCGAAAATGATTTTCAGACCAAAAAACAGTAAAAAAAAATTGCCCCAAAAGGTACTATAACCTTTAATATGGCATAGAATGGAGCATGCATCAAGTTTTTGCATGTCAGATTCATACAGAATGCGGCCCCATAGTCTGTTATGGGAGTCCTATAATCGCTCTGTACAATTCGGATGTATGGCGCTATAAAATACTCCTGTGCCGGAGATTTTATTCAGAAAACTGTGGATTTCCAGATGTAAAGGGGACATCTCAATAGGTCTGGTCACTATTTTATTTGTGTACATGTGATTATATGCCATATAGCGTACACACAACCCTACATACAGACATAGCTCTGCCCTTCAGTCTATCGCATTGAGAAAACAGGAACGGCTCCCCAAAACCTGTTGAATGAGATTTTTGCCCCAGTCTGTCATATTTAACTATAAACTAGCTAATATTTTACATGGTATGGCTGCTCATACTACGCCTATAATGGTTAAGCATAGTTACTGCACCTGCCTGCCAGGGAAACCAGGTGCCCCTGCCTCGCCAACCGTCCCAGGAATTCCCTAGAAGGAATAGAATAAAAGAAAACTAATTAACGTTAATTAGTAACAATGAATTTACTTTGTATGTAATATTCTGCAGGCACCTGGAAAGGAAACGCCACGAACAATTACAGGTACAGAAAGACTTCTACATATGGAAACACTTGTTCTGTCTAGATGCAGTGATATATTCATTTTACATTGTGCTTCTATTACACTCTAATAAACCCTTAATAACACAGCAATATAAAATTGCAATCAAAGTTATTCAATCCCCATTGCAAATTAGGTTTATGAAAATCAAACAAGAACAATTTAAATAGTTCAAACACAGCTAGTATAACAAGTGGTTTCTCAAAATTCAACATAAATTGCCATTTTTATAGCCTACTGCTGTTTAACAATTATTCAACCCCCTGACTAGAATTCCTCATAAGAGCACACATTTGCAGATCAGATGTGGTCTCAAACACACCTAATGTAAGTAATGACATCCTTGATTAGTTATATCAGGTGTGCTTGAGATAAAATACACCAATACCTGAACCAGCTAGGGCTCGTTCAACGGTTATGTTTAATTGTATGTTAGAAATATGGCTCAGTCAAGAGCGTGATTCAGAATGTTAAGAGAAGAGACCTTGCCTTCTACAAATGAGGAAAATGATACAAATATATAGCAAAAGTGTTGCATGCCACTAGAAATACAGTTGGAAGCAGCATGATACCCTGTAATCAATTCATTGTCAGGTGTTTCCAGACATGTCAACTCATCTGGTTTTACAGAAAGTCATCCTATTTTCAGCTGCTATCACCTAGTCATCCTGTGATATATGGTTTTCACCCTGTTGCCAGGGTGGGACGCGAAAAATAGGGCACAGGCATAGCAAAGAAAAAAAACTACGAAATCAGCTATTATCTAAGGGATTAATTCAACAAATAACTACCTGTATACGTATCCTCTTTGCTCCCGGCTCTTGTTCAGTTCTGGACACTGCTGCACTAGGTCCTAATGCCGTCCAACATCAGAACATAGTGGGTGGAAGTGCAGACAACATCAGGACCCAGTGCAGCAACAAAGCTGAACAATGCAAGTATATAGTCTGGGAACTGAATAGTACTTTTTGTCTGATCTGGGGTCTAATATAGGGAGTCTGACTATACTTAGAGAGTCTGATCTGCAGTCTGATATTAATATAGGAGGATTGGGGCACGGTTATATTTCAAGGGTCTGTTATTAACATAAAAATTCTGAATATATTTAGGGGTCCTGGGATGTTTAATTATTTTAGGGGTCTAATCTGGAGGTCAGAATATATTTAGCCCTGACCATTTATACAAGCCACATGCCTTGGAAAGACAACTCGTATTTTCACACAACCTGCTGCTCAAATATCATCCTGTGAAATGCTCTCCCAGGTTGACATTCTCAGTGATCCTTCTAAGAATAAAATGGACGGCGACTAACAGAATGGTATTTAACAAGGAGAAATGCAAAGTCCTACATCTGGGCAAGAAAAATAAAAAAAGCACACACAGAATGGGAGGAATTGGGCTAAGCAGCAGCACATGTGAAAAAGACTTGGGTATACTAATAGATTATAGACTGAACATGAGTCAACAATGTGATGCAGCAGCAAAAAGGGAAACACAATTCTGGGATGTATTAAGAGAAGCATAAGTCTAGATCACGTGAGGTCATTATCCCCCTCTACTCTTTTGTCAGACCTCATCTGGAATACTGTGTCTAGTTCTGGACACCAGACAAACTGGAGCAAGTTCAGAGAAGTGTTACCAAGATGGTGAGCAGGAACGGTTAAGGGAAATGGGAATATTTAGCTGGCAAAAAAGAAGGCTGAGAGGAGACTTAATAGTTGTCTACAAATATCTGAAGGGCTGTCACAGTGCAGAGGGATCAGCCCTATTCTCATCTGCACAAGGAAAAACTAGAAGCAATGGGATGAAACTGAAAGGGAGGAGACACAGATTAGATATTAGACAGTGAGGGTGATCAATGAGTGGAACAGGTTACCACGGGAGGTGGTGAGTTCTCCTTCAATGGAAGTGTTCAAACAAAGGCTGGACAAATATCTCTCTGGGATGATTTAGTGATCCTGCACTGAGCAGGGGGTTGGACCCGATGACCCTGGGGGTCCCTTCCAACTCTACCAGTCTATGATTCTAAATAGGAAAAAAATAATTGCACCATTGTTTTTTGGGTGGCATTTTTAAAGTATTCATGGTGCAGCAAAACCGTCACCTTAACTTAATTTTATGGATACAAATGTGCCGATACTAAATATATTCAATGTATTATCGCTTCTAAAAAATAAATATCTTTTAGAAAAAAAATACCTTTGTCAGCTATTCAGAGAACCATAACTTTATTAATCCATTGGTGTGTCTGTGTGAGGGCTTGTTTCTGCAGGGCAACTTATTTTCATTGGTACCATTTTGGGACATATTTGACTTTTTGATCACACTTTATTCAATTTTTTTCCCCAAAATGCCATTCCAGCATTATGTATTTTTTTTTTCTTACAACGTTCACCATGTAGAACAAATATTTACATATTTTAATAGTTTGGATATTTTTACTTTTACTATCTTTTTATTTTTTAAAATATTTATAAAAAAAGGTATACAAATTATTCTTCCTTTTTTAGTCCCTAGAGAGACTTGAGCTTGCAATATTGCAAAACTATTGTTTGATCATTTCAACAATATAACGCACTACGTCAGTATTGCAGTATATTATATTTTTAATGTCAGTCTATTAAGCTCTGCCTATAGCAAAGCTTAATAGACTACAATGCATGGCAGCCCTAAGAGCCATTTTTGGGCTGCCAGCTGAACCCATTGGCGCTCTGCAATTGTGTTGCGGGGTGGATCTACCCTCCAGCTAGCCGCTTAGATGCACTGTCAACTTTGATAGTGGTGTCTAAGCAGTTAACTGCAGTGATTGGAGCTAGCTCAGAAACGGTGCGCCATTTATCCACATTGGGTAGCCCTTAATGGGTTAAAGATGTTTCAAGCACATGGCCAACTCAGGCTCATACTTTCATATAACTTCCTATCCCGTCAACCCTGTGATCGGGCATTCTTCCACCAGTTTCCACAGACGGTGCGAGTTGCAGAAAACATTACTTCTGATTTGCCCAGCCATTCCCTAACGGTAAGACGGATTTCTAACCTGTCTGGGGGAGAGGTTTCACAGTCATATGTAAATTATCCCCTCAATGTGATCCCATAAAGCATTGCTCCGTAGGTTTTGGTGCAGCCCCGGCTCAGGAAGCTCCTCTGCTGGAGTACAATGTGTGTGCAGTGTTTCTAAGTGATTGCATATTTTTACTAGGACGGGAACGCCGGTGTAAAGTCCCGTAGTAAATAACCTCCAGCTATAATCCCTGAAATAGAGGTGTGAATTAAACCTGACAAACAGGATGCAGTATGTGTGAACTCCAGGCCTAGACACATGCACCATTAGAATTTTGGCATCCTGGCGCGTCTATAACGTGACTGGTTCTGTTAAACTTGGCATGTTGTTTTACTTCCAGCGCGCCCGCCAAGCCGCAGTTAATGTGGTTGATTTAATAAGTGCACGGCAGACATGTAAATGGAAAATAAAATATAAAATCTTCAAGCTACTGTTACAAGTCATTTCTGCTGAAATATGTAGGCAAGAGATTATATATTATTTTCCCCAGTGTTTACTAGGAGACGTTGACATGGAGCGATGGGATGTAAACATGGCGTTGTAGTTACTGGCAAAACTAGAAGTTACGAGTCTGTAGTAAGTTAGAGGCATCCTGGCAGCCGCATGGTTATGGTTGGCCGTTGACTGTGGTATAAGAGGCCTATCAATCAGAGCTGACAGGAGCTGGAATGCCATGCCGCTTTCCCATCGCCACTTCTAACGTTTGGCGTGGTCAGACACTTACAGATTGGACACGGAAGGCTATCCCAACAATATGGCATTAATGACTTTAGTGAAACAAGCATCAGTAGGATACCCTATAGCCGGGGGCATAGCTAAAGGCTCATGGGCCCGGGTGCAAAAGTTTATCTTGGGGCCCCCCCCAACTTCTCTTAACTCCTTAACGGATTGGTGTAACTTGAAGCTCCTGAGCCCCAATGTAAAATCTGTAACAGGGCCCCCGAACTATAATGCTTTATTCATAGTACTGGGATCCCTATAATGAGAAGGGAGGCCTTATGGGCCCCTTAAGTTTCCTGGGCTCGGGTGCAACCGCATCCCCTACAGTTACGCCAGTGCTTATAGTGCTATAGTAGGCAGTGTATTTGTATCAACAAAACAATTCACCAAAAAGACAAACGGGGCTTAAAAATGTAAAAATACATGTATTGTATTGCACAAGCACGCTCGGTAGTCATTGACACAGCAGGGGTTGCACAACATTAGAAAAATATGGCTGCTTTCTTCCTAAGACAGCACCATGGGTTGTGCCTGGTACTGCAGCTCAGCACCATTCACTTCAATGGAGCTAACCTGCAATACCACACACAACCTGTGGACAGCTGTGGCGCTGTTTTAGGAAGAAAGCAGCCATGGTTTTCTAGTACTGTACAACCTGTTTAAAGGGATCATGTGCCATCCCTTCACAACTCTTGTTTTATTTTAGAGCTGCTGAGTACCCGTGAGCAATCATGTGATACATCATGTGACTTTCACAAAGCCAGGAAGTGCTTTATTTTCAGCCCCCTATTTTTAGGTTTTGGGGCTAATTAATGGATGCAATCACACTCATCGATATAATATTCATATATTAATTGTAGTCCCAGGCCCCATTATCAGCAGTCCTTCTGATTGGCCAGTGCTGATCACATGAGCAACTGTGGCCAATCAGAGAACAGGTACAGTGCATTGGTAGTTTAAGTAGCCCGAGACTGAAATTGCCATCTTGGATGGCCAAAAACTAGACAAGAACTGGTGGTTCAGAAGGTCGGTAGAGAAGAACAACTGCTGGTTATATACCCCTCACTCCTCTGTACCTGGGACAGAGTTTTGTTCTGAAATGATTTGTAGCATACATGCAAATAATGTCTGGCCCTACATGCACTTGTCTTGGGCAATAATAGAGTAAAACTACTACCTGACATTGGACTATCAATCTTCAACCGCTGTATACAAGAATCAGCATAAAGGTTCCGTCTTGTGGCCGTGACCAGTTGGACACCAATCTCAAAATCAGCCCAATGAAGATGATCACAGCCTCACAGATGCAAATGTGCTGCTTATTTACAGAAATGCATCCACCAGACAGCCATCCCAGTGATGATCGCTCTTGTGCTTCACATGGGAGTGATCATCACTCAGTGAGTAAAGGTGAGCGAGCCGGGGATCGATTACTGGGGACGATCGACCCCTTTAACCCCTTTATGTCCACCTAACCAGATGATCATCTCCCACCAGACGCTACTGCACAGAGGAGTTACATGAATCATCCTCCTTCTGGCTCTGTCTGTTCTCCTGGTGTTCTGAGATGCCACTGTCATCCCATGAATCATCACAAAGCACATAAACATAGATAAATCAGCAGCCCTACCTTGATACCAGTATCTAGGAAGTGGATCCTGTTGCATGCTCCAGGGAAGGACCTGAACTCTGGATCCAAGGACAAGTCACAAGTATAGAAAATCCAGGAGCAGCATGTATCGGTGCGTACACTAGCATCACATGTGATGCAACTTGGTTCTGGTACTGTATATAGGCTATGAGCTTGGTTCCGGTGCTGCTGTATTTAAGTTAAGTTATGAGGTTAGTTTGTGCTGCTTCTATGTACGAAGCTTGGTTCTGTGTTGTATCTATGTACTGAGCTTGGCTTTGGTACTGTATGTCATGAGCTTGGCTCTGCTATATTTAAGTTATATGTTTGGTTCACAATATTTGTTATTAGCTTGGTTCTGGTAATTTATCTATGTACAGAGGTAGGTTCTGGTGCTGTATCTATGTCCTGAGCCTGGTTCTGGTACAGTATTTATTTACCGAGATGTTTTGGTGTGGGTATATTGCTATATTGTTATTTTCTGCACAAGCAGAATATAGGCAGACAGTATCAGTGCAATATTCAGTTTATTGTTTTTCTTATGATGGGGAGGGCTTGCCAAAAGAAAAAAAAAAACTTCACACAAGGTGCGATCTAACCTATGGCTTGCCCTGCCACAGAAGTCTATGCATTTCAGCTTCACATGGCTGCTAAAAAGCAGATGCATTATTATTATTTAATTAAACACTGCCTGCCATATAGACCGGAGGGACTTTTTCCAAGCTACGCTCATAAATACCAATATAAATGATGGGAATGTGGTGTGAACGCATTGCTGACACATGGAAGATGGAGATTTTGGCACTGGAGTGCAGTTATAAGTGCAGCAGAAACGAACATTAAAGCCTTAAACTTTCCATAAAGATTTCCGATCTTATCTACACTTTTACTATGTATTTATATGCTAAATGTCTGAGTGGTGAAAGAACTGTTTCAGCAGAAAACCACGCATTCACACAATTTCTGGCACTGCAGCCTCCTGAGTAATAGAAGTTTCCCAGAAAGATAGTACATTAGAGGTATTCTACTGAGTTCTGCCAGATATTTGCTAATTAATTGACCCTTAACCTTACTATGCTTCTAACTTGGAAGACATATGCCATACCAAGAACCAGAAGGCATAGCGTGACGTTCCTGGACTCTGCGCAGAATCTGCCCCAGGGCCCCAAACATCACTCAGTGTGCAATGACTTCACACAAGGCGCATAGTGAATCTCCTTCTATTTAGGCACATTTCCCCTCCAGGAACGTCTGTAGTGGTTGTAATTGCAGCCATATTGGAGGTCATCAAAACTTCCCATAAACAGATAAGTGACAAAGGCCTGAATAGAATTTTCCACAATTTCATTTATGCAGTGATTTGTCTTTTATATTAGGAGGAACACTCATTAGGCTCAAGCTCTTTAGGCTCATGGCAATTTTAGTTGTGTGATGATCTACAAAAGCACATGTGTTGTAATCTCACAGCCCATTAAAATGTATCTGGGATGTAACCGTCATATGAAAACCATGTAGGATTCCCCATGCCAGTCATGTGAGGAAAAAGATGGTACCTCTACTATGGCAACATCACGTGATCTTGAATTGGTACCATATTACTGCTGGGCTGCCATTAGCATGGCCGAGTCTTTATCAAGACCAAGCCTAAAGGTGGCCATAGACATTGTACAAACATCGACTGAACCCAATAATGAATATGGGGGTGTCTTGAATCAGCAATGAAAGCAAATATGGGGAAAGAAGGATCAGGCATGCTGGACTTCAACATGCCCCATCGTTTTGCACTTAAGATAGAAAATCTTGGGTGGATTCGGAAGTTGGAGTAATTACACGGGGCGCAGGGAACCTGGAAGGTGCAGAAGATCTTACTTTCACATATGAGGAGACCAATACTATAAATTAGGTACTATAGTTGGGGGTCCTGTTGCCGATATTGGATTGGTGCTCAGTAGTTTTAAGTTATGCCTCTGATTGGAAGGATTAGCCATCGGCCACCTATCTAAGGTGTATGGCCAACCTAAAGGAGTTCTGCCATGACTTAAAGTTGCTTCACAACCGCATGGTCCTTCCCGGTTGCTGCGGACCAGGATGTACGACTGCTATAGCCAATCTCTGTTGTGGCCAGTGATTGGCTGCAGTAGTTACAAGTCCTGGACAGCAGCAGCCCAGAAGGACAGAGTGGCTGTGAAGCAATTTTAAGTCATGCAGAACCCCTTTAAAGGTTCTTAAAAGGCCTAGTTGCTTGTGGTTCTCAGTAATATCGCAATACTCCCCTTTGAATCTTGATAATTGCCCTTGGTTCTGTGTCACCGTGGCGCCCTAGCCTACATTAGGGCTTACCCACATGGGAGAGTTAAACGTTTGAGTTTTGTTCCAGTTTGCAACTGACAGAACTCGAAGACATTAAAGTGAATGCAGTCATTAATATGTGCAATGTTTTTTCATGCACCAATGGTCTGTGTTGAGAATAAAAAGAGAAGATTGCAGCATATTCTATTTTAGTGCATTTTTCTCCACCAAAATCACTCATTAAAATCAATAGGTGCGAGAAAACAGTGGAATGCGCCTGCATGGTATGCCGGTGGGCTCCAACTTTTTTCACGCAGCCATTGACTTCAATATATTGTGATTTAAATTCCATCAATTGGGCCACCTTAGATTTTGATGGCGTACGGACGCTGCATGGCCGGAGGAGTTCATTGACAATAGTTATTTTTTACTGGCCAATAATATGGCCAGTAGAAAGTAAATACTGGCACCGGCCTTTGGACTACATCACTTACAGCAGTGTTCCCCAAACTCCAGTCCTCAGGGACCACCAACAGGTCAGGTCTTCAGGATTTCCTCAGTGTTGCACAGGTGATGTAATTATTGTCAGTGCCTCAGACATTGCCACAGGTGTTCTCCCTATAGGATGTCCTGAAAACATGACCTGTTGGGGTCCTGAGGACTGGAGTTGGGGACCCCTGACTTATGGGACCATTGATTTATCAGCCCGAGTTGCAACATTAGCTAGGGTTGCTCCGAAACAAATGCCTCCTATCTTATTATATTGACACACAATATTAGAAGCAGATGCTGGTGGTATGCCCATAGAGTTTGAGCCATCCCGCCAATATCAATTAAATATTGCGGCCATGCACCACATGACAGCAGAGGGGCACTGAACAAAATGGCGTCAGCTCATCTGCGCGAATCATCATTTCCAACGCATCGAAGCGGATACTTATCTCCTTACACAGTTCATGGGTTGTAATTTGTGACGGTTGAGCATATCAAAATACTCTTCCTTTCGTGGTGTGACAACTGTGTTTGGCTGTGCAGAACGTGGCTCGTCTTTCACATCGCTGTTGAAATGTGCCAACCACCGCCTCACTGTGCCAACATCCACTGTTGGGTCTCTGTAAATATTCAGCAAGTGTCAAAAAAGGTCAATGGGGGTATTTTTTTCTGCATGGAGGAATTCAGTTATACACCTTAGCTTTACACGGCTGTATACTCACTTTCATGTCAGACTGCCATCTGTTGCACGTCAACACAGTTTACTGGATATTGGCAGGAAGCTTCAAACTCTATTGCCCGCCAACATCTGCTTTTGATGTTGTGTGCCAACATAATGAGATACGAGACATTAGTTTCGGAGTGACCCTCATAAATCTATAGGTGCCTCATACCAGATCTGTACCGCACACATTTGTATGGTAAAGTACAACTAAAACTTAAGTGGATGTCTGATACGGCCGTCGCCCAACCAGTGGGGTAGGAATTATCTGTTCCTTCGCACATAATTGGAGCTCTCTCTTTTTCGGCACACTCTGTAATGATTTGACTTGAGTAGTGATTAATGACAAATGGCAGGTATTATGAAGACATCGCACCCCCGTGGGACCGCAGAGCGCTGTCATCCATTCAGAAGATTAACAAGTACTTTGGTGCTAATTTATTTTATCAACACAAAAATGAGACAGAGCTCAAGGCAACGAACAGCTGCTTGCCAATCCGTTTTAATAACGTCTGCCTTGATATTAATTGAAGCGCACCTCGACTTGTTTCAGCACATACTGGAAGTTGCTAAAAGCATTTTTAATAAAAAAAACAAAAAAACACCACAGACATTTTTCATGAGGGTTTTGTAAAGTATGCAGATGATGTGATTGTCCCCAAATAATACATTACTCATCAAAAGTCGTGCTTCTACATATCTCGAGTTCAAAAGGGAGTCTGACACCGGAGAAGAGGCGTGTGAGGGTGGCTTTACGCAATACAAGTAACGACTGAAAAATTGCTCAAATGAGTGATTTTCCGTGATAGTTGTCCCTCGTGAACATGAGATCCGACAGGGTTTGGAGAGAAGAATTAAGTAATCCCGTGTAAAGCGACCCCAAAAGTCAGCAGTTGCTAAGTACCCCCTCTCAACTTCTATCCCCACTGGAGGGGTGGGTACTCCTTGCTCGCTTGCTACTTTTAGGTCTAAGGTAAAGGGGTATTCCAGTTAGTTGATGTATCATTTAAGTTTCCATCAATTAATTTGACAGATCTGTGGGGGTCCAATTACTGCACCCCCAGTAATAATCAGAATGGGGGCCCCAATTTCCCTGAATGTGCACCGCTGCTTCATTCATTTTAAAGAGACTGGTAGAAACAGCGTTTGAACCAAACATCAACTATAGACCCTTTTACATGGGCAGATCGGTCATGGATCAGCTGTCCATTGCCTCATTAAGAGGAGCATAAAATGCTCGCTGGTTGGCTGCACATCTGCCAGTGTAAATGGGAAGATCAGCCAACAAACATATGCTCATTCGACAGCTGATCGTTGACCTTCTTCACAACCCAATGATTGGGCAAATGAACATTTGGACAAACTTTCTTGCACGATTATCAGGCCGTGTAAAAGGCCCCTAACTGGAATAGCCCTTTAAATGATTTACCTCATAAAGACAACCCCATTTGCAATTAAAGATCCAACCTCTGAAATGCCTGATTGCTGGAGAAACTGCAGTAGACCGCTGCAAAGGAATGTAGTATTACATGATGGCCACTCAAATGAATGGTTGATCATGTATTAAATGGATGTGGCAGGAAAGTATTGGTTAAAGTGAATAGTAATGTAGCCTGTAATATCTAACTGGGCCACTGCAGTGGGAGTGGAGCTTCCTGGCAATCAGCTTCGATCAATAGCACATTGGTGATCATCAGTGGTCCTGAGTGGTAGACCACCATCCATTTACTATTGATAGTCTATTCCAAGTGCTGTTGAGCAAACTGAATCAGTAGAGCGCCGTTTCGGTTCAAACTTTGTTAAAAGAGCGGTTCGGCACAAACCCAGACCAAGCTTTTGGCAAAGTTCTACCTGGGACAGGATTCTACGGGTTCATTCCGTCCAACATTAGTCTTGAACACTGCTGTATAACACTAAGAGCCATAAATGCCTTGTATAACACTTTCAAAGTTATATCGGGCATTTTATGGCTTTCAGACAGTGTTATACACTAATTTTAAAGGCTTTGGTCAACTTCTGGTTCGGTTTGAACTTATTTGGAATGAACCAAACTTTTAGCAAAGGTTGGACGAACAGGCTGAACCTAAGTTTTCAGAAGTTTGCTCATCAATCATCCTGAGGACAGGTCATCGGTAGTTTACAACTGGACAACCCCTTTCACCTGATAAATGAAACGCCCATAAAAAGTGATGAAGTACAGCCGGGTGGTGTTTATAAAGAGGCCAAGCACCACCATATTATTTAGTTAATGTATCCTTAATTTCTGCTTTACCCCTTAAAAGGAACGGCAAGTCCAATTTAGTTAGACATATGCATACCTGCAATTATAATACAGACTTTTTGAATGGTAGATCGAAACCCACATTAACATAATAGAATAAGCTGCGTAGGATAAATATATGGAAATATGACTTTACCCTGAGAGTCTGTGGGGTGGGGGGATAAAAATCAGTGTGGAAGGAGGTGAATCATATTAAAGGGGTTTTCCTATTATTTAAAATTGTTCCACAACCACTCTGTACTGCTGACCAGGACATGTGACTGCTGCAGCCAATCACTGGCTATAGACGGTCACTGCTGTGGCCTGTGATTGGCTGCAGCAGTCACATATCCTGGTCAGCAGAAACAAGGACGGAAAGAGGGGCTGTGGATTAATTTTATGTAATTGGAAACCCCCTTTTAATAAAAGATTAAAACATACCTTATCTCCTGGTGGGCCTGGCGGGCCAGGAAAACCTTTTGGGCCCTAAAGAGAGAAAAAGACACAATGTGAATTTAATGCACAGATTCACTATTACATATGAGCCTAGATAGAAACTGAAGATACTTGCTAGAAAATGGCTTTTCCTCTTATTTTACAATACCGGTAATGTGAGATGGATTAAATCAAATCCCCAAACTCAAGATTGAATGAGAAGTCCTTTTTTTTCTCCAGAAACAGCGCCACTCTTGCCCAGAGGCTTAATCTGGAACTGCAGCTCAGCTCTACTTACCTGAATAGAGTGGAGCTGCAGTACCAGATATGTCCCACGGCTAAGAGAGGTGCTGTTTCTGGGAGAGCAAAAAGTTTAAATCTCACACAACCCCTTGCCTATCAGTTGAAAGAGCAATGAATATACTGCGATTATCTGTCGATTACTGTATGGTATCAAACCACATGTATTGAGTCACATGAAGTCCTTGCGGCTCCATACTATAAAGCCATAAGGAGCCAATATACTAACATATAGTGCTTCATACTACGAGGCTTTTCTTCTAGAGCTCCATCGTGTATCATCTAATGGAACAAGCTGCATGTTGTCCTGTTGTATTCTATAGGTGTCAATCTAAGAAATCTGGAGTTACAATGAGGCACATTGAGCAACATTCAGCTGAGAGGTGGAACGAGAGCCCTAATACGGCCATGTGCATGAGCCCATTTAATGGTATCTGCAGACTGAGGACTCTTTTACACCAGCATATATATGCAGCGTATTACACGCAATGAATACAGAGCCCATTGATTTCAATGGTTTCATTCACAGCTGCGTATTTTTCAGGTAGCATATCCCATCTCGGAGTATATTATGTACTGTAATAACCCACTGAAGTCAATGAGCGTGCGTCAATACGTAAGATATACACAGGAAACCTGCATATTCATTGCATAATTAGGCACAAAAATGAGATTTCATACGTTGCATTCACACACATAAAAATACTGCTGATAGGCAGGAAAATGCAGCAGCAGCATACTACAGCCCATGTTTACGCTTCGTATTCACAGACCGATATATGCATACGCCTGTGTGAATGTATGCTAAAGCCTCGTTCACACAAGCGTATTTGTGCAACGTCTTAGTCAGTAGAACCTAGTTATTTCCATGGGCTCGTCACATGAGCGTATTCTGTCACGCGATGTTCTATTGTATTAAACAAAATACACGGCGTGTCCTCGTTGGGGCGTACTAAGGGGCGCAATAAGCCATTGAAGAGAATGGGACAGAACAAATACTCAGGAAAGCGGCGATTCACTGCATATCTGCACAAATACATGGGTCTAAATACTTTTGTACATGTGCTAACACAAACTGTATTCGCACGCACAAACATCCGAGCGGGAGTTTCAGTTGTGCAGTACCCTGCGTAGTCACGTGATTGGGATGCGCTTAAACCCGTGTGAACGAGCCCTGCCGTCCCACAACTAAGCACACTTGACTCCTGTATTTTTTACATTACAGTCAGGAAGAAACGTATGGAAATATAACGCTGGGCGTTCGCATGTGCTTAGCTTTTATGGCTTTGCTCTCAGATGCTTACAAAAGATAAAAGCGTTAATCTACAAAATGTTACTTTACAGATATAAACGTACACTTTAACGTAAAAACGGACACGGCCGTATTTTTATATATATATATATATATATATATATATATATATGAGTGCATTTCGTCACGTAAATACGCTGCAAACCTGCAGCTCTGACATGCCGCGGGTCGAGGGCAATCATGTGATCTCTGGGTCCCATGCAGGACACAGCAGTGTTGTTTCCTGCGATTTCTATATAGCATTCGCTGAGCACTATCATGCAATAAAAGAGATGGTAGAAGTGGTTAAAAACCGCTTCTGTCTTCTCCTTCGGGTCCTTGGCCGTGTCCGACAGCCAAGGGCCCAACCTTCTCCTGCTAGATTGCAGAAGTATGGAGCTTTAATTCAGCGCCGTATATTTACTATCAGTTTTGACGAAAGCTCAGACCAAGAGACGTATATTCACTGCGCTTGGTCCTTAATAGGATAAAGCAGCTTATTGGAATTCTCGGATGTCCGCCTCGTGATGCTGTGACCTCTGGGTGGATGATGTTCTGGAGGTGGTGGTCCAAGGTCTCATGCACACTGCCGTCCTCTACATTTGTACCTTCTGAACATAACCGGTATGGGAATGCCAAGCAGTACGTTTTTAGATTTTTGTATGAAAACATGACGCTTGACGGATGGCTAAAGAGTGACATGAACAGCCCCTAATTACAGAATTTGTGGGCATTTCTGAAGTATATAGGCGGCTACCCACTAACCTGGGCAGTGAGCCATCCCCTGTGCATCCATATTGAACTATGTATCAGTCTCATTAGGTTGGACCCCCGTTAAGATACAAAATATTATGATGTGCCCATTGTGAAAATGTTGTTGTACGGATGCCGAGCATCTGGTATTGCATATACTGTACGTGATTTACAGTGCTGTATGTTTGGGATAGGACATCAGAACAAATACTTGGACTGAGATGAGAGGGGAGAACAAATGCAAGACTTTTTTTTTTCTTTAACTTAAAAGCACTTTCAAACTACCATTAAAGCGGCTTCCTGGTTCAGCCATTAATTAGAGGTGTCTTACTGAAATGCTGAAGACAATGTAAAATGTAACAGTTTCATAGACCATCCAGATAGAGATCAGGCAGGTTTCATAGAAGGAAAACATACATTTGGCAAGATTTATGCTTAATTATTAATGGGAGTAATTGTAGTAAAGGGTGGCGGCACATCCAAATGGACAAATGTGTCAAGTGGGAGACCACAAGGCTCTGTCCTAGGCCCAGTGTTGTTCAACATTTTTTTTAAATGATTTGGAGGAGGGAATTGATGGGAAACTGATCAAATTTGCCAATGACACAAAGCTAGGAGGGATAGCTAACACTAGGGAAGAGAGGGAGATTATTCAAAAAGATCTACAAAAGCTTGAACAGAGGGGGGGGGGGGGACTAACAGAATGGTATTTAACAAGGAGAAATGCAATGTCCTACATCTGGGCAAGAAAAATGAAGAAAGCACATACAAAAAGGGAGGAATTGAGCTGAGCAGCACATATGAAGACTTGGGTATAATAATAGATCATAGACTGAACATGAGTCAACAATATGATGCAGCAGCAAAAAGGCAAATACAATTCTGGGATGTATTAAGAAAAGCATAGAGTCTAGATCACGTGAGGTCATTATCCCCCTTTTACTCTTCCTTCGTCAGACTTAAATCGTGTCCTATGAGGAACGGTTAAAGGATCTGGGAATGTTTAGCTTGCAAAAAAGAAGGCTGTGAGGAGACTTAATAGCCGTCTACAAATATCTGAAGGGCTGTCAAAGTGCAGAGGGATCAGCCCTATTCTCATCTGCACAAGGAAAGACTAGAAGCAATGGGATGAAACTGAAAGGGAAGAGACACAGATTAGATATTAGACAGTGAGGGGGATCAGCGAGTGGAACAGGTTGCCATGGGAGGTGGCGAGTTCTCCTTCAATGGAAGTCTTCAAACAAAGGCTGGACAGACATCTGTCTGGGATTATTTAGTGAATCCTGCACTGAGCAGGGGGTTGGACCCGATGACCCTGGAGGTCCCTTCCAACTCTACCATTCTAAGATTCAGTCACACAGCATTTATGTTGCTATGTTGCTTTAGGTAACATTTAGGTGCACTCTGCCTACATTATGGAGTGAATTTTGGATTACATTGCAACACTTAAACTGATCCGGAGTTAAATCTTGTATTATACTCCAGAGCTGCACTCACTATTCTGCTGGTGGAGTCCCTGTGTACATATATTACTTATCCTGTACTGACCCTGAGTTACATCCTGTATTATACTCCAGAGCTGCACTCACTATTCTGCTGGTGGACTCACTGTGTACATACATTCCTGTACCGAGCTGCACTCACTATTCTGCTGGTGGACTCACTGTGTACATACATTCCTGTACTGAGCTGCACTCACTATTCTGCTGGTGGACTCACTGTGTACATACATTCCTGTACTGAGCTGCACTCACTATTCTGCTGGTGGACTCACTGTGTACATACATTACTTATCCTGTACTGCTCCTGAGTTACATCCTGTATTATACTCCAGAGCTGCATTCAAAATTCTGCTGCTATTAGAAACTTCCTTACAGGTTTAGCTCAGTTCCTACTATGCAGTTAGATAATAAGCTTTTACAACATTGGATTATTGTGAGTGCCTGATGCCAATACAGTGGTGCCTTGGGTTAAGAGTTTAATTCGTACTGTGACGGAGCTCTTTACCCAAAACACTCGTAAGGCAAATCAATTTTCCCAATTAAAATGAATGAAAAAGCTATTAAATCTGTTCAGGATCACGAAGCTCTCCTACTGATTTCAATGGGTATGGCGTTGCCCCATTGAAAACAATAGGACGCCGGCACCCCCCACAGTGATTTTTTGTGGAAGGGCTTTAAATTTAAGTCCTTCCTTGAAAATCATTCCTAGCTGTAGTAAAAAAAATGTATAATAATTTACACACACACACACACACACACACACACACACACACACACATATATATATATATATACATACATACATACATACACATAAATATACACACACTCACTGCTGGGGCTCAGGCGGTCTAGCCGCGGCTTGTTCTTCCTGCACTGCTCTGAAGCTTTTCAGCAGGCGGATATAAAAAATGAAGGGAGAACAAGCGGTGGCTAGACGCGCCTGAGCCCCAGCAGAAGCGGACAGGTGAGTATATATTTTTTACTACTACAGCTAGGGATGATTTTTCAGGGAAGGGCTTATATTTAAAGCCCTTCCCCGAAAAGGACTGCAGGGGTTGCCGGCAGCCCCATTGAAAGCAAGGTTGCCGGTGACCCCATTGAAAGCAAGGCTTGTATCCCAAGTTTCTGCTCTTAAATCAGAGCAAAAATTTGGGAGTGAGCCTCCTCTCAAGTTAAAAAGCTCTTAACCCAAGGTATCACTGTATTAAATTTGCTAGAATACAAGTCAACACAACAAGCTATGTATGGACAGTGAACAATAAAGGAAATGCAGCAATGTCAGCTCTGAAGCCTGCAGAGTTGTGAATGCAGAAATGGTTTAGAATGGAGTCGATAATTCAGAATCCGTATGAAATAATTAATGAAAATGCATTTACAAAGTTACTTAAGTCTGGACTCTGTATTCACTCGATATGCCATCAGTAGGTGCCAATATAGACACATTTTACATAGTACGTTAGGCTGAAAAAAGGCACATGTCCATCCAGTTCAGCCTGCCCCCCACCCCTCCCGCCCCTCCCGCCCCCCCACACACACACGTTGATTTTCTTCTCCCTTTTGCTTACCCTTTTTCCCATGAACCATTGCATGGCTTATAAGTCCCCCTGTGCCATCTTGGCAGTCTCCACAAGGAGAATCAGTATCCCTCCACATAAACTTTTCATCGGGTTTGATTCTGCCTAATTCTTTATTGCACAGGTGTTCAAATGTGATCATCATGGAACTCATGGTTTTCAGTAGGATATAGACTGTACAGTTTCCATCACTTTGTATCAGTCCATCTAGGATCTGCATTTTACAAGACCCCAAAATAATGCTACATCTCAATAAACTAATGTTTTTAACAACATGATTAAACAACTGATGTCTGACACAATGCAGTAGTAGTAGTGATCCAAGAGCAATTCAACACATACTGTACATGAAGGTCTTCCTGCCCCTGCAGATACATCATCTTTACAACAGGGGGCAATATTCTGATTGTCATTGCTGGTAGACAGCATATATTCAACTTCCTTACAGGTCAAGGGCTGATTAAACTTGAGGACTGACAAGTAATAGAGTTAGGATACTTAGGGGATCTTGGGCACCTGCTTAGGGCATTTGTCGAGTCTATCTTAAGAATACATTCCCTTTAAGGGCTGTGCCAGATGGCAGCTTTAGACACTAAGAAGTCACACTCATTGAGGATTTTTACAGCCCAAATTTGTGCAACTTAATGCAACCACGGTCAGGAGGGGTAAGCTCTATCCTTAGGAAGAGAACCTTGTAGGTTAGAAGAGACTTATAAGGCCATGCATGCTCCTCTGCGAAATGTATGCAAATTGGAAGAGGGAACAATGCCTCTACAGCGCCACCTATTAGATAGTAGCATTCTTGCAAGTCAATGTCTGCTGTAGATGCATTGTTTCATCTTTTCAGTTGCATATATTTCCCAGAGGAGCATGCATGGTCTTATAAGTCTCCTCACACCTTCTAGGTGCTTTGTCTAAGGAGCATCTTTACCCCTCCTGACCCACATTATAGGCATATCACCCAGCCAGCCAGTAACCTCCTGTACATGGATAAGGGGCAAAAACCAAGGAACAATCTGTCAGTACATATTTATCTTTTTCTACTGGAGAAGACTCTGGTTTTGGCTTATGTTACAAGGCCTGTTAATAGGAATACTACCTTCTAATAGGTGGCGCTGGGGAGACATTGTTGTATCTTCCTATTTGATTTAAGGGGAGTTCTCAGTTATTGATTTTATATAGTTTTGGGCTACCGGGGCCCAAAACCATATGAGATCAATATACTCACCATGTTGCGGTGGTATGGCATCTGACAAGTGATGTCCCATAAACCTGGCCCGAGGCCGGGTAATGTCACTAATGACCTCCCTGTCATGACGACTGCAGCCAGTAGGAGGCCAGAGGGTAAACAACCCGTGTGACTGCTGCGGCACTTGTAAACAGAAGACAAGAGCAGCGGTTGAGGGGAAGCAGCGTGCAGCAGTAAGTATGTACTTTGTTTTATTTTTTTTTTAAATACAGTATGCGCTCTCCCCCCCCCCCCCCCCTTGCCTCCTGCCACAAATGTTAGAGATACTCGGAAAACACCTTTAATACAACCACAACTGTGGTTGTACCACTATGCATGGGAACAATTATACTTTAGACACACACTAACAGAAGTAAAAAAAAAAATGGACCATGGAGATTTTGAGTTTCTGCCATTCACTTCTTGTGGAGTACAACTTAAAAGTGACCCCCTGGTGGACAAGAGTGGGAAGAGTTATATTAGCTCTTGCTGTCCTCTTCTCCATTCAGCTGCTGATCCACCTATACTTGGGTCAACTTTTTATACATCCAGGAATGTCCCAGCGGTCGTTGAATTACCTGATGCACAATGAACACTCTTGCTGCATCAGTAGTCTAAGACAATTCACATTGCTGTGATTGGCTAGTGATGTTCATGTGAACAGCGTCGGCCAATCAGGAAGCAGCATGCAGTATCTGATTGCCAATGCATTGTGTGCATCAAGCCGTGACAGGAGCACAGTGTCCATGTTGGAAGAATGAAGAAGAGCCGCAGGAACAGGGGGATCAGCAGCAGAACTAGGAAAAGAAGTGTGCAAAGTAATAAAACTCCCTCCCCCCCCCCCCCCAACCGCCCCCCCCCCCCTCTGGTCCCTGGACAAATTTTGTCCCAGGACTGAATGGTCGCTTTAACCACTTCAGGACCAGAGATTTTTTTTTTTTAGTTTAGTTTTTTTGTTCCCACCTTCCAAAAGTCATTGCTTTTTAATTTTTCCACTGACATGGCCTCATGAAGGATTGGTTTTTGTGGGATGAGTTGCATTTTTCAATGATACCATTTAGCCTGGGTTCCCACACAGCGGAATCCCGGTGGAAATTTCGATTGAGGAGAGCGCAGCCACAGCGGAGGAAGAAAAAGAATGCGCATGCTGCGGCCGGCTAATCCGCGCCAGGTGTTTAAAGGCTCCTAGACCAACACGGGACGAATGTTTGCCCGACACTCGTCCCATCTAAAAGGGCCTTAAATGACCATAGGGTAAATGCCATTTTTGAATTGCAGGTACAAAAAGACAAACCTGCAACAATGTAACATCTAATGAACTACAAGTGCCAAGATAAACAAGTAGAAACATTGTATCCTGATCGTTAACATTCCTGAACTCCGTCTTTACACGCTTGGTGCTGCCCCAGAGTACAGGAAAGTGATTTGTCATGTCACCTTTTATCTCCACACTCCGACTGGGAGAACAATTATTGTATCCTGGAAATGTTGCTATCTGACCGCATGCAATCCCCGGCATCAGCAGCATACAAGGTGCCAATGTGCCAACAGACAGAGCTGCCAGTTAATCACCACCTTATATATACAGTATACACAAAAAGTTAAGTGACTGTCAATATATTACTTCTTTCACACCAATATTGAATTACAGCCAGAGCAGCATTCATAGTACTGCTGACTTCAGGGCTGAAATTTCCCATCCGTTTTGCTGGAAGTAAACCGATGTGCAGGACAGAAGTTACATTTGCAGCATGCCAATTTATGCCATAGGTTTTCACTATGGATTTCAGCCCTTCAAATGAGGGGCGAGTTCCATGCAACATGTGGATGTTGAGATGGATTCTTTGCTGACTTTCCGCTCTGGACAGTATGACCTGCGTGGGCGTATCCGTAGGCCAGTGCGATATGGGCATGAGCACATTTATGCGCGCAGTTGTGCTACGTATTTGCACAATGGGTGCTGCGTATTTTCACACGCATGTACATGTTTTACTATACTTTTTGTGCACGCCAAAAAAACAAAAAACACAACCATTCATTGAAATGGGAAATGAAAAAAATTAGTTCAATATGTGCTATTTTGTTGCGCAAATGTGCGGAAGATAGAGAATGCTGTAAATTTTTTGCACAAATGAAATGCGCATTCAACATAAATGGGCTAAATCCGCATATTGAATTCCAACACAGAAATGAGCGTTTCTGTGTCAAATGGTGACAAGTGACATGACGGGGATAAATCAGTGTGTGGATTCGCATAAAAAATTTAAAAAAAATTGGCAAAAATTCTGCGGCGTGTACCCCTGTGATGACATCCCTTAGGGTACGCTCTAATCTGCAGCATTTTTTATGGGTAATATCTACTTTAAAAATCCACAGTGACTGCTGCAGTTTGTTGCGCATGTTTCTGCAGATTATCTGCGTATTCTCTGAATATTCTACAATTTAAAAAACGTTCTGCAGAAATCTTCTCTCCAAATTCGCAGCTGCTGTTGCACATTTGCTGTGGTTTTTGTTGCAGATTTCGGGGTCTCCATTGAAGTCTATGGCAGAAATCCGCAAGTTTTCTGCACAAAGCAGCTGCTATAATTGACTTGTTACAAAATTTTATTTCCGCACTGCCGATCAAATCTCAGCACTGATTTAATGCAGATTATTTTCATCCCCTTTATTGCTACTGTAAATGCTTCACAATGTGGAAAATCTGCATGGACACGCCACGGCAAATCCACCCCATGTAAACATGGCCTTAGGTTACCAGTACATGTAGCAATTCTCTGCCACAAAACACAGTTCCGCTGATTGTTGGCTGGTACCGGAACTTGCCATACTGGTTGATTTGACTCATCCATATGCCAGCTGACAGCAGAGCTCCACCTGCATTCTGCAGCAAAGAAGCACTGCATGTACCAACTCCCTTATACCCATGTCCATGGCCCCAACAAGGTGTGTGTGTGTGTGGGGGGGGGGGGGGGGGCTGCCAGAGCAAGAGGACCCAGGACCAGGCCAGGCAAGCAAAAATTACATGGACAATAGACTAATTTCTAAGCTTAGTAAGTTAGTGGTCTATGAACTTGGGAACTTGAGGAAACCTTACAATGAGTGGAGATTTTGTGGGATTTTTTTTAACCTGCAGGTGGGGATAAATGGTGTTGGGAATCTGGCAAACCTATCGCTGCGTCCGGCGTCACTCTAACAGCCCAAGACAGTCATGTGCTCATCCCTCCTTTTCTCTCCCATTGCAATATTAAAGGGGTTGTCTCGAGGAAGCAGTGAGATTTTTTTTTTGCCCAGTCCCCCTTATTAAGCATACATTACTAATCACCCATGTAAATGACTTTTCTAGCTGGTTTGTACTTACAGTTCCAGCGTTTCAGCAACTTATAAAAAGTTTCCCCAAGATGGAAGCCGGCTCTTTTCCCTTCGCTTGCTGTAGCCCGACGTGCACGCTCCCGAGACGCTACCAGCTGTGTCTCCCTGACAACCAGACGCCCCGCAGCCGCCGACCGGACCCCGGGATTGAACGCGGCCGACCAGTCACCCACCGCCAGGCAGCAGGTAACCGGCGCTAGGCCCCGGCTCCCCCGCGCTAGGCCCCGGCTCCCCCGCGCTAGGCCCCGGGGCCACAGCGGTAGGCCCCGGGGCCACAGCGGTAGGCCCCGGGGCCACAGCGGTAGGCTCCGGGGCCACAGCGGTAGGCTCCGGGGCCACAGCGGTAGGCTCCGGGGCCACAGCGGCAGTCCGTCACGCGTCACCCCCGTCAGTCCGTCACCCATCACCCATCACTTACCTGGGCGGCTGGGCTGGGCGGCTCGGGTGGGCGGCTCTGCTGGGCGGGTGGGCGGCTCGGCTGGGCGGCTCTGCACCTTCCTCTAAGAGAGGATGGTAGCAGAATGGCCGCTCCAGCGCCCTCCCGAGAAGATACAGCTCGTCTGCGCATGCGCAGAAGAGCTGTAGCGGCGGGCACACTGAAGCGGCTCGTGCTCAGAGCAGAAGACCGGACCGCGCAAGCGCGTCTAAAAAAGCAAGCCGCCAGCGAATATAGACGGAACCATGGCGACGAGGACGCTAGCAACGGAGCAGGTAAGTAAATAACGTCTGTATGGCTTATATTTAATGCACGATGTATATTACAAAGTGCATTAATATGGCCATACAGAAGTACTTAACCCCACTTGGTTTCGCGAGACAACCCCTTTAATTTTTGAATTTCCATTCAACAGTGAGAATCTAATAACACGCATGTGAAGTTTTATCTTACACTCCAGTGCCATAGACTAAGGCGCAATGCCCACAAACAGATTTTCGCTGCGGAATTCACAGTCAGACGCCCTCCGCGAATTCCGCAGCACTGTCCGTCCATAGATATGCTATGTTAAAAGATTCTTCTCTGCCCACCAGCAGAAATCAACTTCGATTTTCCGCTCATGGGGGAGAGTCGCAGCATGCTCTATTTGGTGCTGAAAAATCGCATGGATGGCTTCCATGGCAGTCACTAGAAGCCGTCTGTCCGGTAGCACTTCCGTAGTGAGCAATGCAGAAGTATCACGGGAATCTGCTTTATGCCCTACACTGGCTGATGCACTTGCGGGTGGATCCGGAGAGGTGAGTATGGATCTCTGGGGGTCACTACTGGGGCACTGAGTCTGATTCCGCTGTGAGATTTCGCACTTTGGGGAAAGCTGTAATAAGGAAGGGTTGTGAGAGGGGTAACTAGTTGAGTGGGAAGAAAATACGTACAGAGTGAAGAGGGCCCATGCTGAATTCTGGCAAGGGGGCCTGAAACACGTTGTGAGGTCCATGCCTAGGTCATGGACTATTGAAAGCTGAGGATAGTTTTCTTTACCTTGACTGGACAACCCCTGATGGCAAATTCTTGTTAACCAGTTTTTGAAATGCAGAAAAACCTGTAAATCAGATGCTATTTCTATTGAAATTACATACAAACAAAACAAACAAAAATTCTAATACCTTTTGACCTGGAAGTCCTCGATCTCCGATTAACCCCACTGGCCCAGGATCTCCCTACAACATGAGAAGAACAATGAACAGAATACAAATGGTATTAAAAAATTATATACAGTATATATTTGCATTGCTGCTTCAGTTCTACATGCATGTCTCATCTCTGCACAGTCTCCCCATCTTGCTGTTACCCTAATACTCCTTTCTGTGCCTCCCCATGGCAATTAAATTAGTGCACTAAAGAGTAGTAGTGCCCCATAAAGTAATAGTGCCACCTGCACCTCAGAAATATTGCTAAATTCGGCCATTCCTCACCATGGACACGCAAAGACACTCGTCGTCGCCCTCATCCACTCCCGACTCGACTACTGCAACTCTCTATTCATTGGCCTTCCCTGCACCAGACTCCCCCCTCTCCAAACCAAACCATTTTTATTGGTGCGCTTGGTCTATTAGTAGACACTGCCTGACATTTAACTTCTGTTCAGACGACTACAATAAAAAGGTCATATTTTTAGTATGTCCTTCTAAATTATTCAGGTCTCTCGAGAGTAGTCTATACTCTTCAGAGTCCCAAATAAGTCACCCCCAAGAACATGAAACCCTGACATTTTTATGTCCATATGAAAAATCCATCCTTGATCTTCACAGCTCCTTATGAGAATTAACCTCATCCCTATTCCTGCTTATAAACAGAAGGGGGAAGAGTCATCGAAGGTTCCCAATGAATATATGAAATGTATCCATAGACCGCCAAGCTCCTGATTAATGTGTCGATCATAGAAGCTGGCTATAAACCTTTAATGCGCTGGTACTTGACCCCCAGAGATTGTCCTGTATGTTCCCTGGGGTATCGGGTCTCTGTTTTTGCAGCTTCTGGATTCTAGTTTAGTTTTTATTATTCACCATCACAAGCTTAATTCCACCAATCACCTTGGATGGCACACCTCAGCAGGCAGATTGCTGATATACCTACGCATACATTTGAATGGGTCTCACTGTGTTGTCTGTCTGCCTGTGTAGCTATTGCTCACTCTTGGAGGAAAGAATCAGTCAGTATTGACCTCGTTAAAATCAAACTGTCCTGGATAATGGTCAATGAGACGTTGGTGGCCATTCTTACTAATCGTGAGGAACTTTCTGATAGAACCTGGGCATCCGGAAATAAATATTCCTTCACCATTCGGTTGTGGAACCCAACAGAGCAAGCTTAGATTCTCGTAGTAAATATGCGTTAGTTAATTAGTTCCTTTTCCACTCCTAGTTTAATTTGTAGTCATGTCCATTTGTTCTCATAACCTGGGGGGTGGGGCTATACTGTCCCCTCCCACTCCCTTCAGCTAATTAGCCCACCCATTCTCACTTCCTTACATCTGTCCTTTCTTTGTCCATCAAGTTTCTTATTGATTACTTCTTTTTTCGAACTAACCCTCCCCCTCCCCCTCCCCCCTTTTATTATATATAGGTCGCATTAGAGCAGATTTTTTTTTACACTCTGCAACTTATTTAACTCAATCTACTTGTTTAGTTTTGGTCCTGGTCATTACTTTATGACTTTATTAGTCACACAATTTTGTATGTTTGGATTTCAAGTTAACCAATAAAACGTATGTAAACAGAAATGTATCCATAGGCCCACATTCACCCAGCAGAGGCCAAGAGAGAGTCCAGTTTGTCTGTTATACGCCAGTATAACTCTTTGCCGTATGGAATAGTGCACTCTGCTGCACTATGCCATATAGTCATCCAGTAAAAAAAAAAAATGTATACCTTGAGGTACATTACTATTTACAATAGGAGGCTATAGGTAATGGATACAGCTTGTCAGGAAATTATCTTAACATTTGCCTCTGACCGAAACTGCAAAACACAATACAAACAGACCCTCACTAATTGGAATATAGCGATATGGATACAGTACCTTCGGGCCAGGTGGTGCTTGCCCTGGTGACGATCCTGGATCTCCTTTTGGACCCTGTTGGACAGATGAAAAGCTCTTAATAAATACAGTTCAAAGGTTTCTCTATTGTACAGTTCTTTTTTCCTTTATCTATAAAAGTATAGAAACAGATAATCCTCTCTCACATAAAATAGCTGCCGGATCTTCCTCTTCAAAGAATAACTTTTCTACCAAAGGAAAAAGAAGGTTTTTCTCGTCAGACACCTTTAGAAATATTTGCTCCCGTTCCATTGATCCTCGATACAACAATCCATCACTAATCCAGATTTACCATGGAGACCCAAACTATGCATGCACCAGGATATTCCAATAAAACCTAGGTCCTTACTACATAACAGGTCTCGAGTTCTGATAAAAAGTTGTATCCAGACTTACAGATGCAAGATGTGGAGCTCCTCTACGGCTCTACTGTTCTTAAAGCGCTATTCCCATCTCAGGCTCATAAAATTCAGATTAGTGCAGGTCTCAACTTATCTTGAATTTAGGCCCTCACCACTCCCAGCCAGTTGGGTAGGAATGGTTGAGAGGATGGAAACAGCCGAGTGTTCTACTGCTTCCATAACTCCAATACAAGTCCATGGGAGTTATATAAATAGCATAGCACTACAAGCTATACTGTTTTAACAACTTCCATTATGGGAGTTATGGAAACCGTGTAGCTCACCAAGCTTGGCCGCGTCCGTCATCCTGGCCACCTCGTAATCTGCAGTATTTCGATTTCAGCCAGGTTTAGCCGTGATGGAAATCCCCTTTAGGTCATTCACGATAGGACACTATGGTAATCCAAATCTGGTTCAACAAAACCACTGGGAATATGGGTGATACAGCTTTAACATGCAATGCCATAGACATCGGATATTTCACACTAGCATATTGTGTCTCCTCCATCCTCTGAGTAAAGTCAGCATAGTATGGGGACAGTTTCACTCTCCTATTATCAATATGGCACAATTGAAAGATGCAGCCGTAAATCACAGATGAGATGGGCAGCATGAGGCAGGGGAAGCACTTGCCTTTTGAATACCCCAGACTCATAACTATGTACCCAGGGTATTCTACGATCGCTTCTATACACAGAACACAATTGTATGTGGTATTTGGGGTAACACCGGTAGAAGAGGGGATCTATCCCCATGCTATGCTGCCTTTATTTGGTCTGGTCAGAATCCTCGGTATTCACTGTGGAGTCATTTATTTATATATTTATTTTTTTTAACACTAAGCGCTTGTTTTATGTAATGTGAAATTACAGATTTTTTTAAAAAATTTAAAAACTTTGCAGGTTTACAGGTCATTAAAAACAATAATCCTATAAAAATGAACGTCATTTTAGCATCTCAGATGTTCTCTTCAACTGTAAGATATGATTTTTTTTTTTTTTTTTTTTTTTTAACAGGTGACCCGTATTTTTGAGTGTTTTTTTGGATACCAATATGAATATATATAACATTCCTTGCATGCTTGTTTGGGTTTTGTGTCATCCTTCCGTTCACAGACTGCATGTCCCTGGTTTTCCTGCTTGTTGGCCCTTGCCGAGTTTCTTAAGCAGCTTCTGGATTTTGTTCGGCAAAGACTTATTGTTGACCTAACCAGTCTGGTCACTCTAGGATTGGTGTATCACGTTCTTATGCAATTGATAGAAATGTATTAGAAAGAAAATCAGGAATCCATTAAACCTTACGCCTTTCCATTGAGGACAAGACCTCTCATCTTGGGAGAAGGTACCTTGCGGAGTTCCTTTAGCAAGATTTCTCATAATAGAAGGAAAACCTTTACAGCAAGGAAAGGACCTCCTCTGTTGGGAAAAGACCTTGCGAAGGGTCTACTGCAAGACTGTTAAACGCCCTCTACACAAAGTAGATCCAATATAGTACGAGGCGGCCTTCCAAGACTCAGGTACTCTAGATCATTAGTTTCATAGCCAGGTCTAGATTACCTGAGAAATCTTTGAAAAGGTGGTTCCTAGGAAAAATCTATAACGCTCGCAAGTTTATTGAAAGCCATTTGTTTAGTTTGGAACCTTACCCAAACCGATTTCTCTCTTGCTTATTCTGTACTCTGCAATCATAAAACCACCATAAATACCAGACTATCTTATTGCTGGTTTAAACATAGCTCTGTTTAGGCTGAAGAGCAAGTTGTATGTATAATCATCCCAAATTACAAGCTACTATCTGAAATTAAAAGACATCTTAATGTTCCTCTGAGCACATCACATAGGCAGTCTATGGATGAGAGATGTGAAAGCTTCACACGTACAATAATAAACACCAAATGTCCAAAGGTACACGGACACTTGACCATCACACCTATATGACCATGCTGAACATCCCATTGCAGAACCATGGCCGTTGGTATAGATTTGGGTCCCGTTTTGCAATGAAACGACCCCCCGCTCTTCTGCGAAGGTTTTCCATAAGATTTTGGATGGATTTGTGTGAATTTGTGCCCATTCAGCCAAAATAGCATTTGTGCGTAGATAAATCTGAAGACTGAAAGGTAATGACCGAGCCGTCTGGATGAAAGTCCACTTGAACATCTACAGATAGAATGGCTGGCATGGTAGAATTGACTGTACTTTGACCCTATTCACATGAGGAGTTTAACGACAATTGATTTCTGTCCAAGTTACCAACTAACAGAACTCAGGCAGAACGCGAACCCCTAACAGTGAAAGCAGTCATTCAAATATGCAAGTTTTTTTCATGGACCATTGGTTCGTGTAAAAAAGAACTAAATTGCAGAATTTCCTATTTTGGTGCCCTTTTATGCACACAAATTGTCCATAAGTCAATGGGTGCATGAAAAAAATGTAACGCATTCGCATGGCGTCCGTGCTCAGTTTTTTCACGCACTCATTGATTTCAACAGGTTGCAACTTCAATTACACCAACTGGGCCATCTTCTATTTTTTTCCTTAATACACATGTTAACATATTCGAACATTCAAAAAAGCAAAAAACACAACAGAGATTCTGCACACTGGCGAGAGCAATATTGGGATGTGATTCACGTCCTGATATCGCTCTCACAAACCTTCAAAAAACACCTGGATGCAAGGCGTTTTTACAAGGAAACTGCCTCGCATCCCTGCGGGGGTTCCCTTTATCTCTGATGCAGCTGTCACAGCCGCGGCAGGAGATGTGTTCTCATATTGCTTTCAATCGGGCAGCAGCAGCGCTGGCCCCATTGAAAGCAATAACAGTAGATAGCGATCCCCTGCTGCAGGGGTTGTGAAACCCCTGGATGATGTCACATCCAGGAGTTTCACCTTGTTGTCAATGGGACCAGCAGCCCCAGCCTCATTGAAAACATAGGGAGATCTCCTGCCACTGCCGTGACAGCTGCAGCAGGGGATTCCTTCATCCCTACGTAGAGTCCTCTCATCAGTGAACACCCTGCTGCTGTCACAGTGCTCAGTAATGAAGGGGACTCACCGCAGGGGTGAAGGAATTCCCTACTGCTGCGGTCACAGCAGTGGCAGGAGATTGCAATAATCTCCCTATATTTTCAATAGGGACGGCTGTCACAGCTGCAGCAGGGGAATCGCGATCATATCCCATTGCTTTCAAGGGGTCAAGCGCTGCTGCTGCCGGCCCCATTGGAAACCATGGGCAAGATCGCAAAAGACAGGAGATGGTGCGATTTTGTTTTCACGTTGCACATGTGTAGGAAGCCATTGGCTTCATATTTTCGCGATTTCGCACAGACTCGCAGCACTGGGACATTGTGCGATTTCATGGCCAGTGTGAAGGCACCCAGAGACCGATCTAAAACACACATACACTTGCAGTGAAAGCTGTCAACTTGCAAATAAGGGAGATGGAATAAATCCTCCACAGTGCCACCTATTGAAAGGCAGCATTCCTTCAAGTCAAAGTCAGACTTTTTATACAAGCCTTGTTACAATGACCGGGCATTAAAAGCAAAGCCAGACTCCATGTACATACAGCTGTTTCCGGGTTATTGCCCTTCATCAGTGTACAGTAGGAGTCTGGCTTTGCTAGTGAGAGGCCTGGGACAGGGGTCAGAAACGCTCTTTTCTCCTTAGGGAGAGCAACTATATACTATAAACTAAGTGAGGAGACTCAAATGGCCATGCACGCTCCTCTGGGTAATATGCAAATAAGGGAGATGGAATAAATCCTCCACAGTGCCACCTATTGAAAGGCAGCATTCCTTCAAGTCATGGCCATTTGAGTTCTGTGAATAAGGCCTTTATCATACAACGCAATTATGGAGCAAAAACTGCTTTTCATCAGAAGGCACTATCCCCCTTCTGCAGCGCCACCACAGGAGAAATGAAGCATTACAGAGTGCCCATTCTAATAAAAAAGGTTGTCGGTTTAATACCAGACAGGATGGGCTCTCCAGAGAAACATTTGAAACCGCTCTTCATTTTGGTCAACAGGTGAGGATCCTGAATAGAAGACCTCATCTATTAACTCAGAACTCCGTAATAGGGTACACGATTCTAGGTCCTCTAAACTGGACAATCCCATTAAAGGGGTTGTACCACAATTAACCTTTCTTACCTATCCACAAGATAGGTGGAAAAAGTCTGATCAGTGGAGGTCTTATTAGCGAGACCCCCACTGATCCCTAGAACAGGTGTCTCATAACCTCTTTTCTCCTCACTACAGGCCCGCTTGCACCCATCCGCAGGGACACTGAGATTGAATAAAGCGGGGGTCACACATGTGTGATGCCAATCCATTCATTTCAATAGGGCTAAAGGAAATCGCGCTTGTACTCTATCTCAGCATACCCTTTAAAAATGAATGGGGTGATACTGTGTATAGATGACCGCTGCTCTGTTCAATATTCCTCCACAGTGAGGCGGAGGCATGAACATGGGACCCCCATACTCCGGGCCAGTGGTTTTAGCAGTGAGACGCCCACCAATCTACTTTAAATTATCCATCCATGGGATAGAAGTCAGATTGTGGTGCAACCAAGTTAGGTACTAGTAGATGAGCGCTGGGATTAATCCTATTATAATGGGGGTTATTGGATAAACCCATCCAGCAGCTCCAGTGTACATAGGAAATATTTTATGTTAGGTTGTATTATTTTTATCTTTTTTGTTAAAGAGATCTTTGTGCGAGGAGCTTTGTTATGGCTGTCTAACACATGCTCAGTGGATGATTGCAAGCACATGCGACACACTGCTCTCCAATACCCAGACAACACAATTACTTCACTTCAAAGCCTTTTACTATGACTGGCTCGAATTCAATGAATGAAATGAAGACATATGTTTAATAAACCACAACAAAGTCGCTGCCTGTTTCCAGATCGGATTGTGTCTTATTTCTTACAAACTGATGTGTTTTTCTCGAAAGCGCATTGATGGGGCAATCCTACTTATCTGTTCTTCCTTCACGTAAACTGCCCATTTAATGCAAACTATCCAGAAAACTTCCTAGAAGATGAGATTTACTGACCAATCCCAACATGTCAGTCACCATTCTTCACATGAGAAATGGTTGTAAACATATTAGTATGCGGCTTTCGGTATCCCCCGAATTGTGGCAAGAGGGTCTCACGTATGCATCCTCCATAAGGCTTACATAGGACTACTGGTAGGCTTTGCAGATTTAAACCCGTTTTACCAGATGTTCGTCCGAAATGGAAGGGTGGCTGTAACTATCATCTTAACCCTTTCCAATCCAATTTGTATCCTGGTTTTCCTAGGGGGCTTACTCTTCTTCTGCTGTTCTACAATGGTGCTATCTGCTGGCTAAAGCCAGTACTGCATGAGGTGACACATTGAATAGGTCCCCAGAGCAGAGAATCTGGCAATATACAGTAAGAGAACCCCGACGGACGTCGTTCAACATCGGATCTGTACAGCCTTAAATCATAATGTCTTTAGACGTCAGACAGTGGATTGGAAAGGGTTAATAGTTGCTATAGGGTATGAACGACCGTTTGTGTGCTTCTACATAGAGCGATTCTTGTTCACTTGTTCAATTTTGTGATCACTGAACGAATCTTTCGGAGCATTTGCCCGGGCTGAAATACCGTTCGTTGGCTGGTTAGGGAGCGTGAGATTTTTTTCGTGAATGTATTTGAAATTTTAACCCCTCCCCAATGCACACTCAATGGTTACAGAGTCCAATGTATATACATAAGTGCGAGCGCTCACTACTGCGGTCTCTCACTGGTTCGACTGAACAATCGGCAAGTGTATCTTCAAAGACCCAAATCAGCCAAAGATCGCGGCATTGAAGACCAGCAGGGAATGTTCAGTCAAGGATCACTTGCACGTATTTATATGTTTTTGGGAACCAATGAGTGTTAAGTGAGAGGGCAAAATGCGAAGAAAAAAAAAGGGAAGAGTCAATCAGTTTTCCATGGGAGTCGCACTTTGAACAAGCACACACCTCCCTGGAAAGTTGTTGGCTAGTCATTGAAAGACAACAATTACTTGTTTACACCAGATGATAATTAATCAACCAGTGATTATTTTTAGGTGAACTGGAATTAGGCGACTACTGAACTGAAACGAATTCTCTTTAGTCACCTGGCTGGTGGCTGTGATTACAAGAAACCACTGTTACTCACATTTGCCCCAACCAGCAACTATTTGGAGGATAGTTGTCCTATGTAAAGCCATCGTAAGGAGTCTTTCACCTACTGTGTTCTTGCCTAGTTCTGAGAGACTACTGGGAGCAAGTTTGACCATTTCTATCTGATGCTTTGGGGTTGACAGCACCACTGACCTCAAGACGACTTTTCTCCTATTTATTGACCCATAGAAATTTCCCTCTTATGTTGATGGTATCTTGGTCTGTGAGATAATATACCATTGTACATTTGGCTAAATTTTGGCTGGCTTCTAACTCCCCCAACCTCTGAGATTGGAAAACATCTGATAACTAAATCTTAACTCCTGTTTGTCTTACAACCATGAAAACCTGTCCCAAAACACATTGGAAAGCACAAAGACACCCGTCCACATGTTGTCCGATGGTCACAGATCCTGCATACTGCATGTGCTATTCTAGTCTGTACAAAAGGAGGAGAATAGGACATGCAGAGATTTGTTTCCACATGAACCACCAATCTATATGAAATATCATCCCCGTGAATAGCCCCATGGGTATTACTGGTCCGAGTGGTCCCCATGGAACACACAGACCGCACAAGGACCAAACATACGTCCATCTGAATGAGCCCTAAAAGGTGGATTTCTAAACGCAGAATCCACAGAATCTAGAACAGGTGGATAACCCCCTATCCCTGCCACTTGTTCCTCCTGCTATCTGTCCTTTGAGGAGCCATAATTCCCTTTGAACCTCCTGTTTTAACTTATTCAGTTATCCCTCCATTATAGAGGAGCAAATATTCACAACCGAACTTTGCTACACCCATGATCTACAGGGGGTCCCGACTCGCAGTCTGCTCCAAACTCATCTATAACAAATAACCTTTAAGTGAAGTCGAGTACTTCTATTTCTAGATATGTTGTAGCGCCAACACTTCCATTGGTAGTTCTTTTACTTCTGATCTATATGGTTGTAGCAGACATCCCTTTGCTAGCAGTCTGTGAGGAGACGTCTGCTGTCTGAACTATTATGGCTCTGAAATTTTATTGAACTGTTCTGTTCCTTTCTTCCCTTTTCTTTTAGTCCTGGCTCATATAACACAATCTGTGGCCTGTTCTAATCGAATGCAAACAGATATACTATATATTGCAATACTGTAGTATTGCAGTATATGGTATAAGCAATCAAACTATTGCAAGTTCAAGTCTCCTACGGAAGAAAACACCAAACATATTTGGCATCGCCATGTCCGAAAGAGTCCAATCTATCATAGTAATGCATTATTTATCCCGCATGGTGAATGTCTGTACGAAAAATGAAAAACAAAACGTAACACCAGAATTTTGCTTTTTTGGTCACCCAGTTTCTAAGAAAAAGAATTTAATGAAAAGCGATCAAAACATCATATGTACTCCAAAATGTTACCAATGGAAAGCACAGGTCATCCCTCAAAATAATAAGCCCTCATACACAGCCCTACCGACAGAAAGCTAAAAAAGTTACAGGGCCAGAAAATGGAAACAGAATACATATTAAGAAATTTAATTTCTCAAAAGTAGTACAGCAAAAAAGGAAAAATAAATAAATTTAGTGTTGTCATAATCGTAAATTGTGGTTTATTTCCATTTCACTTCCCTTAGATATTTTCAAAAGTCTTTCGGTGCATTCTATGGTACATTAACTAGTACCACTGAAAAATACAAGTCCTTGGAGATGGGATCCCAATTGCATATTTGGTGAACGTGTCCGGAGGCGGCCAGACTCTGGTCACTAATTCACAGTCTATTCCATAGATTATTTATAGGCTCATTCCAAAAATCTCCAACGATGTTCCTTCTGGGAGATGACCCATCCAGAGTTAAGTACCAAGTTCACAAACTTATTCAAAATATCTATATGGTGATCAGAATCCATATAACGGCCAGATGGAAACAGCCCCACCTGTCCTTTAGGGAAGTGCTGACCAGGATTTTGCAGATCGCCCTGCATGAAAGGTTACATGCTATATAATCTGATACACTAGAGAAATATGGAGTGACATGGGGGCCGTGGATTGATCTGGTTGATATGATGATAATCTTTATTTGTATAGCGCCAACATATTCTGCAGCGCTTACATAGACAGGGGGAATACAGAAAGACAAGAGAACAAACATTACAGAACCACGGTTACATAGTAATCAGTTGATGGAAACAATAGGGGTGAGGGTCCTGCTCCAACGAGCTTACATACTACAAGTAGTGGGGGGATACAGAAGGTAAAGGGCTGGAGATGTGCCCGGTATGGTGAGGTGGAGAGTGAGAGATGTTATACACATCGACAATGGTCAGAGATTTAGCCGTGTGACGGCAGAATTGTTATGACTGCAGGGGTGGTTTATGACGGCTGGCTGGGATTGCAGTCAGTAGGTCAGAGAGCATGTTATCAGGGGGAGTACAGAGGGGTTTGTTTGGGGAACGCGGTATGCCTCCCTGAAGAGGTGCGTTTTTAGAGCACGCCTGAAGTTTTGCGAGTCCTGGATTGCCCGGATAGCCTTTGGTAGTGCATTCTAGAGGACCGGTGCTGCTCTGGAGAAGTCTTGGAGGCGGGAATGAGAAGTTCGAATTAGAGGGGCGCGCAGTCTAGTTTCATTAGCAGAGTGGAGATCCCGGCTGGGTGATGGATTGAGATGAGAGAGGCAATGTAGGGTGGCACTGCGCTGTGGAGGGCTTTGTAGATATATATCCCAGGTTATCGACACAACCTACTTTTGACCTAGAACTATCCTATTGACCCTCTTATTGCTGAATATTTACATTTCTAATCTACCAAGACTGAATATCCAGTGAGAGACTGGATGACCAAAATTTAGGTTTTTTAGTTTTCTGGTTTTAATTCAGAATTTATGATTAAATTGACATATTGCATAGCTTTGATAATGTCTGAAAACGTTTATGACAACATTTCTGACATGTCTATAAAAATGTTGTTATTCTTTTTGCTTGATATTCTGCCCCCTGCGTGGGGAAAATTGGATGCATGAATGACATATGTATCAGATTTTGCTACTTTAATAAAATCTTTTGAAACTAAAAATACAACAACTACTGCAAAACACAAGCCCTACGTTGATGGATAGAAAAAAAAAAAAAAAGTTTTAGGATTTTTTAAAAGTGGAGAGATGGAAAATCAAAAATTAAAAAAATAAATAAATAAAAATGGCCTGCTCCATTACGGGGTTAATATGCTTCACCTGTACAAGTCATCAGGCTTCAGAAAGCATTTCTAATGTACAAGTAACATGCACGTCAATGATGCTGTAGAACCGCCATTGGAACACACTGGAGCACCAGGTGCGGACCCAGCCTAGCAATCATCTTTATGGCATTCCTAATCCCTAACACCTCGGTTTCCACATGTGTGACATTACTTAGTTCCTCCTCCCATGAGGCAGCATTCATCAGTCTCCCCTTCACATGGAAGCAATCAGTTGTTCTTCAGGTAGAGATACAATGTATCAATAACCTTCCCATATCGGATGCGGTTCAGCATTCATTATCACATGCCCCCTGATGAATCTACATTGCGTGGGGTCTGGTTTATATATTCTGCAGCGTTGTTATATTCTCCTATATAGCCTTGTCATATATACATGGTTGCTTTCTCTTGAGCCGCACACATTATACTCATTGGATGTCATATGGTCTAGTACTTCCCGTACTCTGCACTGATCCTCATGTCACTGGACACAATATTTATTGCTTATTCCACTTTTTGCCATTTATTGCACTTAGTAGTATAATATTTCTTGTGTCTTCATATGCCAGAAGAATTTACGACCTATAGAATTTACAGCCATACTCTGGAGTACATTGGACCATTTTTGTTATATATGATGCATTACCATCTTGATGCTCCTACAAGGGGTCCTATTTATGAGATGGTGACCCTGGTTTGTTTCTGCTTTGTATTTAAATAGTTTTTTTTCCTGGTTTATGAATAAGATATTTATGGGATTGTACTTGGTCGCTTTATTGTTTTTGTACTATACTACTTGTGCTTGAACATACATATAGCACCCCGTACCCAGATGTAACTATAGGGGGTGCAGAGGTAGCAGTCACTACTGGGTACGGGAGCCTTGGAGGGCTCAATGGCCCCTCTATCCCATAGGAAGATACCCCTATAATAAAAGCGCACATGGTAGGTAGGGGACCCGTTACAGACCTTGCATTGCTGTCCAAGAGCTTTTAGTTAGATCTCTGACTCCATTCATATATTTGTGGTCTCCAGATTCATGAAGTTTAACTCTGAGCTCCGAGTCACAGAGGTGGCCATACCGGCTTCTCCCCGCCCCATGCAGAGTGACAGTGCTCTTCCTATACACAAGAGGAGAGAGCCGTCAGTCTGCATGATGCAAGAGGGTTAAAGCTGGCACGTAACGGCTTTGTGACTCAGCGCACAATAAATGAACCTGGTGACGGAATCTCTACAAGTGCCTACACTGTTCTGTTTTTGTTAATTCCCTAACTAGAATATGTTATAATGCACTGTGGAGAACGGTGGGAGAAAAAATATAGATTGAATTTAGTTGTCTTATCGGTGTCCTCCGCAGGTGTAATTGGCTCCCTCATTTGGCATTTGGCTGCCTGCATGCTGAGGGGGTGCAGATATTTGCCCTCTTGTATCAGTAACTATATAGCCATTTTCAGTGATTGATTGTTTTTAGATTTCCCTTTCTGTGATACAATTTTGCAATTGTATTCCTTTGCAGTTACAAATGTTTTGGCTTTAGGTACCCCTTTTTAGCAGTTAAAAATGACAAGTGACGTTGTAATGTCAGTGGGGTTGGCTGCATAATAGCCGTGCGGCCACGGCCTTGCAAACTCTATAGCTGCTTTTTTTTTCCTGTACTTGCCTGCATTTACTTGAAGGGGCTCTTGTTAGGTCCAGCTCCCAACCCTGTGAATGTGTCAAGTGAGCGATCCCCACAGTGATCAATGGGCGACATTGGACTTGATTCAAAAGTCCAACATCATCCATTGAGAGAGAGCACTGGGCACTGTTCACTTGAAACAATGACAGCACTGGGATCCGGATCTGCAAAGAGCCCACTCAGGCGAATGGAGGTGACCATGTGGGAAAAAAAAAAAAAATGACACTAGGGTCATCAGGCTGTGGCTGTGGAGCTATGCAACCAGCCTCACTGGTGACGGCTTCGCTTTAAAAAGATTCAATACATAACCAAAGTGTGAACATGGCCTAAGTGAGAACGATCACGTCGTGGCCCAAGAATAATTTAAGAGCTATTTCCAAAGTGATTCATACTCATTTTCTGAAGAAACTGAGGAAAGAGTGGTTGCGTACTTTTCATGATGGCAACTGTATCATTTGCAACATGTTATAGCCAAAAATCACTCAAATACCACCACAAAGATTAAACTTTCTTCCAAAGTGTCTGAAGTCACACCACAGAAAATTCTGTTTTGTGGAAAATGGCTTTAGTCGGATTTAAGTCACTTTGAAAATCGCCTCTTCAATCGGGTGGGAAGTTGTAGAAGGCTCTCAGATGATTATAACATGTAGTTACAAAGTATATAACTGCATGCTACAAAGTCAAGTACAGTAATGAGATGAGGTCAAAAGTACCGAGATAAGATGAGCTTCATCCAAAAGATTGAAGCTCGGGGCTGCTTGAGAGTATTTCACCTTTATCTTGGCAGCGTTTTAGAGAAAACATATTGACATATTGTTGGACTCTTCTCTAATTTCTGATTCTAATTTATTCGTTATCGTTAAATGCAAAATACTCCCCTCTAGCATTCAACCTACGTGAAGCCAGACGCAAATTATGTCAACATTCATCATTCATCATAGCTCTCAATATAATAAATTGTGTGTAGATGAAGAATAAGGTGAACTTACTTTGGGACCAGGTGGGCCGGGTAATCCAGGATTGCCATGGGGTCCAACCAATCCCTAGAAAATAGAGTCCAAAACGTTAAATGAAAATATTGCATGATTACAGAGATTCTTCAGATTTCCTTCAACTGAAGTGCAACATAACTGTGCAAACTTCTGACATGTCAGAATGTTTGATCGATGGGGGTCCAGATTGCTGAGACCCCCGCCGATCTCTAGAACAAACTGGCAGAAGCACTCAGCTGAGCACTATGCCCATTCAGCCGTTTCCATCACTGCTCAGAGTGGTGTACGGACTTCAAAGAAAGTCTATGGAGTCTGTGCATCACTAGCAGTGACAACCGGACAGGCAGAGCACTCAGCTGAGCACTTCTACTCCTTCATTCCAGCGATTGGTGGGGATCTCAGCAGCTGGACCCTCATTGATCAAATCTTCTAACATGTCACTAGGTCATGTCAGAAGTTTAAAAAACAAAACACTTTAATTACAATTTAAAGGGAGCTGTCATCAGAAAATGACCTATTCTATTAGTCGCATTTTTGCGTTAAACATTTTTAAGAATTTTTGGTAATTTTGAAAGACATTTTTGGTTACGATCTACACCTAAAAAAAAAAAGAAAAAAAATCCTAAAATCATGCAGTTTTCGCACCGACCAGAGAGCCTAATACAATCTGCTGAAAAGTTCTCTCTACATATCAGGAAGTAACAGTCATCTTACTAACATCACAGGCAGGATTACACTGAGAGGCAACACTTATATGTAGATAACACAGAATCCACCATTCACAAGAGGTGATCAGCTGTGCTCCCTGCACAATGACCTCCACATTAGGTGTTAGAACATGCCTAGAACAATCTCCCATACAAGTTAATGGGCCCCCTCCTGTCCATTGTGAGGATGTCCCATGACGCTGCTTTAAAGAGATCCTAATGAGAGATGCTTTAGAGAGACCCTAGAGCATCTCTCTAAATCAGTGGTTCCCAAACTTTTTTGAAGGAAAAGTTTCTCGTGGAGCCCCAAAGCGGTACAAAGGGTGTAGTCAAGGGAGAGGTTAGGGTATGGCTTATCACTGCCCTTGGCAGTGTGAAGCTGGCCTCACTCTACCCACCTCTGTAGTGGTGTCCGGACAGGGTGTTCTGGGTAAATGAACGCCCAGGACCTGCGGTCGGCATAGCAATGTAGATCACATGACTGGAGCCGACTCGTGTGATCAGCGTTGCTATGCCGATCCCAGGTCCTGCACATTGCTTTACTCAGCACAGCCTGTTGGGTACACCAATACAGTGGTGAGTATAGTTGGGACCGAGATCCTCCATCGGAGCCCCTGACAATCGCTCGCAGAGCCCCAAGGGCTCCGCAGAGCACAGTTCGGGAAACCCCCTGGTCTAAATCCTCTAAATGCTGTAAAAAGGGAATCAGTCAACTACTTTTAACCCTATAAGCGAAAACTTATGGGCTGAAAGTTGGTGACCCATGGAGTCCCCGATGTCTGTGCTGAAAACCACTGTTTACTGCATTGAGCGGCGCACTAAGTATTCCGCTTGTTCTAATTTTATAATGGGCAGACTACTTAGCAGCGTCCCTCAATGCACCACAGCAGCTTCCAGCGCTCACACAAGGAGAATGAAAAAGGAGGTAAGTATAAAACATCTCCGGACTCCACGGATTACTTACTTTCAGCCCATAAGCTTAGCTTATATGGCTAAAAGTAGGTGACAAAGTCTCTTTAAATGTAGATCTGCAATGATTGATAGTCCCCATAGTCATGTATAGACAACAGAATGAAAAAAAATTCTACAATCAGGATATAAAAACCGATGAGAAAAATGGAAAATAATTTTCTATCAGGTTTTAATTAATAAAAAATGGTGATATAGTCCCTCTAATAGTTTATATATTGAATGCATACACATAAAAAGTTGAGCAACTTTGTATACACATTGCATTACCTATCTGCCATTGATCTCATGTTGCAGCTAGAGCTACAGTTACAATTCTGGTAGCTTCAGAGCTGAAATCGTTAGATAATTCCCTGCTGACTCTATATCTGTAGAGAGCTGGCTCTGGTGATTTCATTCTAGGAAGTGCCGTCTTTACAGCAAGCATTACATAGTAATCTGATAAATGAAAAAAAAACAAAAACCTGTCTAACTGCAATAATAAGGTTAATCTGACTTTTAAAAATTAAAGACCCATCCTCAGCATCTGATTGGTGGAAGCCTACCGTCCAGCACCCCCGCTGATCAGCATGCCTGAGGATACAACATTAAGTTTTAAAAGCTAGATAACCTCATTAAAAGCTCAGGTGAGCTTGTAGGAATACATTGTGGACTGCTTCTGGTATCAACCAGCAGAATTGTGAATACAGCTCTGGACTAGAATACAGGCAGTAATTTAGAATTAGAGAATGGTTACTCATTACAAGCAAAAAATCGGATAGCTCACTGAACGGATGTTGTTCTGACATGTCTAATACTCCAGCAATATTAGTGAATCACATACTTATTTTGAAGGAAGATGATGATATTTGGGCTTTGAGTTTGAGGGATTCCAATGCTTTGGCAACATCTGAAACTTTGAGACCACATGTTCAATGTGTTGTATAGTCAAAACAGACTCCAGCCAGAAGAATGCTGCCCTATGACCGCAGGATTACATCTTAAGGTGGTATCACACTGCAGTGTTTGGAAAAACGCCAATGCAGTTTTTGATCCAGTTTTTTTGGCAAAAAGTGAGAAGTGGATCCCGCAGGATGGAGAAGTAGCAGTCCTTCCTCGAGACTTCTCGTTCTTTCTGAAATAATTTTTGGATTTTGCTACAAATACCGCATGAAAAACTGCCATAAAAACTGCTGTGTGTGAAAACACTCAAAAATTGGGGGGGCGGAGAGGGGGAGAGACGAACCAAGAAATTAAAAAAAAAAAAAAAACTCGGCACCCAGCGTCCCGCATACAAAAATGCTTGAGTCTCCCATTGTAGTCGAATTTTACGAAAAGCTCGACTCAAATAACACGGACTCGAGCATTTGTGTGCTCGCTTATCTCTAACCCTTATGCAAAAAGCACCAGCATATCCACGCCAGGAAAGCTCCTAACATACAAACATACATACATACATACAGCACCAGAACTAAACTCATAACATGAATACAGCACTAGAACTATACTCACAATTAGCAGAGCATGAATCATCCTCAAGCCATATAGTAGCAAAACCAAGCTCAACACATAAATATAGCATCAGAACCAAGCTTATGCCAAATACAGTAACAGAACTAAGATTGTAGTAGAAATAATGATTACTTAGCTTAAAAGGTCTATTGATCTGTGTAAACTAGATGTATTACACAGCTGTAGTGATTTAACTCTGTAGAGGCTGATGGCCGCATAATTTCATTATGGTAATTGCTGGACAATGGCATGGTGAAAGGTGTGCTATAACATTAGCGTAATGTAAAGCTCCTCTGCAGCCCCTGTAGGGTTAAATTACATTGGTATGTAGTAAGACTAAAGGTATATCTATCTTGGGTGCTTCCCCAGCCCAACTTCTGAATTAAAGAAGCTGGTCTTTGCCTGCCCACATGTTGAGGAGACAAAGGCAGGTTTGTACACGGAGCCTGGGGGGGGGGGGGGGGATTCTATATGGCTCAACGAATGAAAATACATATATGTTACCGATATCATATGCTATATGCCCATAAAGGGCAGGTATGTGTTTCAGTAAAAAGTTTTGAGATTGTTTTCCCTACCAGAACTCTGTAAGCTTCATACTGGACACGTGTCTCAGCCTTATGTGCGCATATCAGAGTTTTGCAATTAGGAAGCTACAGAATACCCCAGAACCTGCTGGAGAAATTGGTGTCCAGTTCACGATAGTGTTACTGATGGGCAGACAGTGGCGCCTCGGAATATCAGAGGAGAAGAGGCAGAACCAGCAAGAGGATTCATATGGCTCCAAAAGACACTGCTGGATGGAGAAAGAAGATTAGCTAGCCTGATAGGCCTATCATCCCAGTTTTACTGCATAAATGCGGTCCCCCCCTCCCTTCATACTAGCTTGTGGCCAACGCCCTGTGCGACAGCACGGGTTGAAAGTAGCTAAGGCCGGCCATAGTCAAAAGGACGGATGGAAACATGTTCTGATCCTTGGTTTGCACTGAAAAAAAACAACTTAGGGATATGTGAATCTTCATATCTAGAGCCTGTCAAAAGGAAAAAAGTTTGGTACGGTGTTAGCCGGTGTTATCTATACATACATGGTGTGAATAATTTGCACTTAAAACAAAATACCAGAACAGTCTAGTCACGGACACAGCATAGAACATATGAAAGTTACTATATTAAAAGGCAACTTCAAATCTCAATGTCATAGAAGAATTATAAGTTTATAACCATCTTTGAGACGCTTAAGACAGGAATAAACATTGCAAGAGGCTTCATGCATTATTGGAGAATATGAGAAAAGTACAGCAGATATTGCACTCTGGCCTGGTGACCCACTAACATCAATTTAGAGACCATAAAACTTTCACATCCCTTATCAGTGGACTAATTAAGTATTTACCCCTCTACTCATACTGTTCTGGTATTGTTTAAAGTGCAAATTAATCACACCAGGTCTGTGCCTTTATATATATATCTTCAGATCTATTCTATTAAGCCTGAAGAAGAACCCCAAGTAGGTTTGAAAGCTCATTATAACATCATGTATTTTTGTTAGCCATTAAAAGGTCTGATATCTACAAGATTACTTGGTTTCTCTTGCTGGGAACGAGCACATTAGAGCCGTCACACATAGAAAGATGGACCTAAACACAAATATTGCTGCAGGTTTTTTTTCTTTCCGATGGGGATTAAAAACTATAATCACATGTTTACCAGTAACGACCAAGATGAAAATGAAAGTTCATCTAGTTTTTCTGACCAAACAAACAAATTTCACTCCCTCGGAACTGATCAATTTAGAGCCAAAGAAATAAGGACTATTGGATTGGGTTAGGTTGGGCAGTCAAATTGTAATATTCATCTTAAAAAAAAAGCCCTCTGTTCGCCTGCCACCACCTTCAACAGATCCCTTCTGCTCTGCATATGTCGTTTATAATGATATCGCAAGATCAAAGGATTGCTCGACTGTCAGCCACAGTCACATGACAATAATATGGAAAGCAGGTCAGGATTATAGAGTCAGAGAGGTAGAGATAAGGAGAACTAGATCCAAAAAAACAAAAATAGTTCTTTTTTCTTGAGGAGCAACCTCAGGATAAAAAAAAACCCCTTTAACAGTTATTGTAATGACCAGCTTAAAACGGGTTGTCCAGTTAAATCTACCAACGGCCTATTCTTCAGATAGGCCATCAATAGTAGATTGGCAGTGGTCCACTGCATGGGACCTGTGCCGATCAGTTGTTCGCTGCGCCAATGCTCTAATGCACTGCGCAGATTTATACAGGCAGCAGACGGCTCTGTTCGCACTGAGGTGGCCTGGCTTGGTACTGCAGACTAAGTTCTTATTCATTTCAATGGGACCTTTGCCTGTAATACCAAGCCTAGCCACTGCAGTGCGAACAGATCTGTCGCTTTCCTGCAGAAGTCAGCTCAGTCTCAGGCGGCAGACTCCAACCAATCTACTATGGATGACCTACCTCAGGGAGAAGCCATCAAGAGCTTACAATTGGACAGCCCCTTTTAAGTGGTTGTAAACTATTGTTGGCCTGTTCTCGGAATAGCCATCAAAGTAGATCTGCCGGGACCCCTGCCGATCAGCTGTTAAGTAAGCAGCTGTACTTGTGCACTGAGCAGGAAGCAGACAGCTCAGTTCCCATTGCAGTCGTCAGGCTTAGCACTGCAGACTAAGTTCTTATTTATTTCAATGTGAATTTGCCTGCAAGACTAAGCTTGGCCACTGCAGTAAGAACAGAGCTGTCCGCTTCCTGTAGAAATCAGCTTGGTGCACAAGGGCACTGGCTTGGTGAACAGCTAATCGGTGGGGGTAAATGACAGCAGACTCCAACTAATCTTCTACTGATGATGTACCCCAAGGATAGACCATCAATGGTTTACAAGTGGACAACCTCTTTAGTTTTTTTTTTTTTGGTGAAAATAAGCCACACCCCCTCCTGTTTCTCTTTTTTTTTTTACATTTTCTGCTTTTTAAACACTACAGTGAGGTAAACCTTCTAATCCTCTCTCTTTGCCAAGACAATTAGCATAATTGGCATATTTACAGACACAGAAAACCACATATAATCCACAGCAATTTTTTTCCCATGCTTAGTATAAAAACCATTACTTGTTGCATATGGATATATTTCCTTTAAAGAAGCGGACCACCCACTTGGGAACGCATGTAATCCTATGGATCTATTCTACTGTCACTTGATAGCAGCAGAGTGTTTAGGCTGAAGAGGGTGGCATGGCTGGGTTTAGTTATACAAGTAGAATTCCGACCACAGGAAGCCATTAAACCAACTAGGCCGCGTGCCATTTATGTGCAAGGTCTCAGACACCGCCGCCTTCCAAAGAACACAAATTTTCCAAAGTTTCAAATTTTTTTAGTCTGATTGGAAATGAACATAAAAATAAATATATCTTGATGACCAAGCCCCACTGACTTGGTACAGTTTTCTTTCGTTTGGTAGGCGATTGTCTGGCCTCTGAGTCTATTGGCAATCAGCACAATGATGGAGGTTGTGACACTTGGAAGGACACTGTGGCCCCCTTCATTATGCTGACCAGTGGGGATATTGGAGGGTAGACCATCATTTTCAAACATTGATGGTCTATCCTAATTAGCATGAAAAAAACAGTGCAAGTCTAGGTTTATGTAGTAGCCGTCAGGGCAAACTCCAAGCAGACGTGGACCCTTGGGCAACAGAGTTCTGCTGGGCACCTATCTTTAGATAGATGAGCCCAGATCATGTGTACCCATAGAGCAATGACCTCCAACAAGCCCAATGGGTCGTGGCATCTTTCCATGTTTGCTTGCTGCTCACAAGACGTTCCTAGACATAGGAGCAGATTCATGAAACCCAAAAACTGTCTTTGTTGCCTTAGCAGCCAATTACAGTGAAGTTCTTTTATCAAGAGCACTGTGGAGGAATGAAAGCAGCGCTGTGATTGGCTGCTATGGGCAACAAAGACATTCCGTTTTAGGAAGCTGCATAAACATCTCCTTTGACAGTTTTAATAAGCAACATTCATAACCTACATTACAAAACCAGACCACAGAGAACTTCTCTTTGTTTTTTAGACCCAACGATAACACCTTACAATTGGATATTGACCACATTAACATCCATCCCCTCCTAGATGTTCCCGTTTGCTGTGCCATTTGGGAAAATGGCACCAGTTTGTTCATGCGTTCTTCACTATCAGACTAACTTCAAACGGGCGAGCGCGATATTAAGCCGTGAATCACGGCCCGATATACTCGCCAACATGCGATTTTCCTGCGGATCTCAAAACCGCCTCGTATCACTTTGGGGAAGTAGCGATCCTCCACCGCGGCTGTCCACCGGCCCCATTGAAAACACTGGGAGATGCAATGCACGAGCACGCACAAAGATAGGACGTGCCGCGATTTGTTTCCCGCATTGTGGTGTGATGCAAGAAAACATCACTTGTGTGTATGACCCTATTCAAAAGAAAATAATGGGCGATTCTTGAAGGATGGCACGAAAATAGGACATGCTGCAATTTTTCAAACTCGGACTATCAATCAGATTGTAAAATCACTCGAGGGAATTAACCCATTCTTTTCCCATGTCAGTTCAGTCCGTCTTGGAATCAGACAGAACTCACACGGGAGAAATCGCCCCTACAAATACACCCTCAGGGCGCATTCACACATAGCAGATTTGGTGCAGATTTTGACTTGTATCGTGATGCAGATCTGTAGTAGAATTTATCCATTCAATTGAAAAGATGAAATTTGTCGCGGATCTGCACCAAAATGTGCAAATCTGGTTTGGAGCTACTCTAATGATGTGGTGTGCAAGGCTTACAGATTATATGCTGCTGGCAACTGGAATCTAGTAGTACAATTAGAATAGGGACTTGTAGTTCCCCAATATGATTTCATAAATATTAGTCTAGTTTAGAGTCTGTTCACATCAACATTGGAGGTTCCATTCCAAACCTCCGCTGGTGAATTCCGCTAAAATACAGGAGGAAATAACACTGCATGCCGTGTGCGTTTGTCCTGGGAAATGCTGGATGGTAGCCCGACAGACCCCATTATAGTCAATGGGGTTCATTTGTTTTTATTATATCAGCCAATGGTTGCAGTTTTTCTGCTTCCATAGTGGAGCAGGAAAACGGATCTACTTAACGTAGATGTAAAGGAGCCCTTACTAACCTTTTAGGGGGCGTTTATTCGCTGTGTTTTTTGGTGCAGATGCATATTTTCATTGTAGATCAGCACCAAAAACAGACTCAAAATCCACATCATTTGATCCAGATTTTGACATGGCTTTTGCAGTGGATCAAAAGCAGATTTTCCTCTTTCAAGTGAAGGGTTGAAGTCTGCTGCGGATCTATAGCAAATTTTGTGACAAAATCTATACCAATGGTACATTCTCACATAGCGGATTTGGTGTAGGATGGATTTTGACATAGATCCGCAGTAGATTTCACCCCTTCAATTGAAATCTGCTGAAAATCCATGTCAAGATCCAGAACAAATGGTCTAGTTTTTGACACGGATGTAAGTGCCGATCCTCACCAAAATGACCCCCCTTGTGAACACACCTTATGGGTTCCTTCGCCTATAAAAGCTGATCGTAGGCAAGGTTGGACTTGCCCGTCAGAGTGCCAGAAGAACCTCCAATGGGCCCAGGCTCTGACAGAATAATGGCCCCCAAAAGTCTAGTCAGTCACTTGCTACTAGGATTTATCCTTATGGGATGATTCACAAATAACTCATTAGGTCTTACTGATGATCTGCACTGTGATGCAATGAGAACACCATGCTTGCAATGCAGTTTGAAGTGTATGGGACATGACCTGCATAGATCGAGGGTGAACCCCAGGAAACTCAGTCTGACACTGGTTTTAAAGGGGATCCAAAACACTCCCCCCCCGCCCCGCCCTCCCCATTGACCAATCAGGGATGTCAAACACAGACAACTTCTTTACAGAGGGTCCAAACCAGATTGTACAAGAGTGTTGAAAATTCCTTGTTGAATTGAAACCATGGACCCCCGTTGTCTACAAAGCTCTGTGCAGGCTGCTGGTGGTTCCATGCTGGTGTGAGGTGTGCTCTCATGGTTTGAGAACACCTAAACAGGTCATTGACCGATGCCTGCTACTTTTCACTGCTTGGGGACCATTTGCAGTCCTTCATCGATTTCATGCACCCCACAAGGATGGACTATTCTAACAGGATAATACACCGTGCCATCGGGTCCAAGTTGTCCAGAATTGGTTTGAGGAGCATTCTGGAGAGTTCTTACAAATGGTTTGGCCTACTTGTTCACCCGACATGAACACAATTGAGCATTTAAGGGATGGGATGAAGAGGTCCAGTCGCACCTAAGATCTGGCACCTATACAATACCACGGTGCGGTGGGTGGCTATCCAGGCAACATGGTTTAACTTCCCTACAAATATCTTCCGTCTACTTGCAGAATTGAAACCATGTTGACTTTCTGCACCTTGCTGGGCTAGAGGGGGCCCTACACAATATTAGTTACTGTCCCACGACAGGGATATTACAGCAGGTTAATGCACTGTGCCATCAGACCCAAGTTGTCCAGAATTTGTTTTGATAGTTTATACAAATGGTTTGGCCTGTATATTCGCCCAACATAAACCCAATAGAGCATTTATGGGATGTGGTGGAGAGGTCCATTCCCACCCCAGATCCTGCACCTATAAATACCACGGAGCTGTGGGTGGCTATCCAGATGGCATTGCTAAGCATCCCTCCAGATATCTGCTGTCCACTGGTGGAATTGATGCCATGTTGAGTTGATGCACTCTGCCAAGCAGTAGGAGGTCGTAAACCATATTTCTTGTACCACGACTTTTGGCATTTCAGTTTATAATAACATAAAAGACCACTACAAATAAAATTGTACTAAAATACTAAATATTTTTTTAGAATTGTTCTTTCATTTGAAACTTTCATTCAAAATTAAAACCATTGATAATAGGGATTATAAAAGACACCGTAGCGGTGAGTGCGTTGCCCGGAGCATCTTGCACCATCATTGCATAACTATTTTAGACACGGCCCAGCTTCCTTTTCCCCTGTAGCTAGGTTTGCAGAACACTGGAGAAGTGGAGAAGCGGATGACTTGCATTCCCTCCTTGTCAGTGGTGCACATGTAAATGCTTTCTGATCTCAAACAGACAGTTGGCTGCACTTGAATGGTACGGTCTCCTTAAATAACCCAAAATACAAACTTGGAGGAAAAAAAAGTCACTTTCATTGTTGAAACAAAACCAATTCAATCTTTTTCAATTGCAAAACGTATTAATCGCAACAAGATCTGGTGGAAACCTGTGGCGGAGTGAGGCATTTGTCATCTCTGAGGAGATCCTGTTTTTTTTCCGATATCTCATCTGGCCATTGAGAAACACTTAGACTGGACCCATCAACGAAGGAGAGCGCTTGTGTTATTCTGCAGCCCGAAAGAATAAATTTTAACTTTTCATCTCCTAATCCTAAAGAGGCATCAAGTGTCTTCTACCTCAGTAACACCATCTGTTTTGTGACAGGCTCAGGTGATACTGTATGTAGGAGTGGAGAGGTTACGGTGTGCGGCCCCTGACTCACCACTCCTGGCGGTCGCAGTGTGCACTCTGTTCCCCGCTGTAGCAGTCGCGTCACTCCGATGTCGGCACTCTGTCTGGTTGCAGCCCGAAGGGCATGTGTGTTCGGCTGCACTCTTAAAAGGCCAGTACCCAACTGTTCCTTGCCAATTCCCCGTGTTACATGCTTATATCCCCTCCCTGTGGAGGATGCCTGAGTATTGCTTTCCTTCTGGTAGGCTCAGGGTGCTTTCAAGTTGTTCCGATTCCCTGGTTACCCGATATCGTCTTTCCTTCTACTAGGTTGCGGTCTCCACTCCTGACCCCGATTTGCGATATCAAAAATGCTCCTGCCCTATGGCCTGAATTACTGTATTGAACCTGTTCTGTGACCGAATCTCTGGCTTTGTTCTGTACCGGTGGTCGGGTTGGTGCTTGGTGGTGGGAGCAGCTTTTCATTCTGCTGGGGCGAGGGTCGGATGTTCAGACATACCTTGACTCTTCCATGGTGCTCAGACTTTGTTAAACTCAGGAACTTGAATGTGAAGGTCTTTTCTGACTGATGGAGGAGCAGGATGAGGCAAACATGATGGCAGTGTCTCAGTTAGAACAGCATAACACAGAAAATGGTAGTGGGGTTCAGTACACAGTGCACATAGCGGTGGGGCCTTCCCCAAGCCCATAAGCCATTTCAACCTTTCACCTGGCAGAGAGCACTCAGCACACATTCTCTCTCTTCCTCTCCTTGTGCTACCTCACCTCCCTTAGGGAGTTGCACGTATGTCCTCACATGTTCACACTGCTCACCCACCTGATTCTACCCATCCAATCAGCTGGCTTGACACTTTCACAAAACCCACAGCACTAACATAACTTATTTAAGCATTTGGCCACTAGGTGGAACAACCACCCCACTACTACTTCATAGTGGGGCCCAGATATAACAACTATGTAGAGGGGCTACCCTTCAACAGTTTCTCATTTGGAAGTGTGCCACCTTCCTCGACCCAGACTGTCTGGTTACGCTTCTGTTAACACCCTCAAGTTCCATGCCTAGGCCTTAAGTAGTGTCAATTGCCACAGTACTGGGAACACTTCCTGAGTAGTCACCTGGAAATCCTGCAGCAAAGCCCACATCCAGACTGGTGGGGTTAAAGGGTGAAGACCAGGCAATCTCAGGTGTTGCCTTGGGATATGTCCGAAAGCCAAACCAATCTGTGACTTGGTGGATCCACATCCACTCAATTAACCCATAAGAAATAGCCATAGTGATAAGTGATTGGCTCAGAGCTCAGTTCAAAATCAGGTAATCTCCTTGTGAATCCCCCTTATGGTATTAAAGCCTGCATCCACTGGAGAACCCTCTGGAACTTTGATATACTACTAAGATCTGCACAAAAATATGTGATTTATATAAATAACAGTAGCAAAAAGTACTGTATGTGAATACTTCATCTAAATCAGTAGGTTCAGCCAATGCAGCCACATTCATTGCTTATATAGTAGGTGCACAAAATCAAGCTCAGAGTCATGCAAGCTCCATAGAAAGAATAAGCCATCCTTAGAGTCTATAAAAAGGACAATAACCTCCTACTATGTGAAAGTGGCCTAAACAGAAAGGTGACAGATTTGCCACCTGCTGTGGATTTTATAGATAATGAAAGTTTAAGTCACAGATTGGCCATCGGGTCCACACATGAACCAGTCCCATGGTAAACCAATGAAGTTGATCCATGGCTTTTCACCTCTAGTAATCAAACTACTAACAACGACCTGTCCGTCTGTGCGTGGGTGAGTGGGTTTGTGAGTGACTTACATACCCTGCCCCTGATCACATGACTGTGAGGTCATCAAAAGTCCTTCATCCCCAGTAAGGAAGTAGCATGCTCTGCCACTGATCACATGATGGGGACATCATCACAGGTGCTGTATACACACGGCTGCTGTCTGGCTAGGTGTTCGTTAGTATTCCATAGCAACTAAGGCCGCAGGGGGTTTGTAGTCTGCCAGTAATCTGCACAAGGATGTAGGATCATTGATAACGTCACCGTCGTGTGACCAGGGGCGGAGCATGTAAGTTATTCACTTGGGATGAGCCTCACAGTCATGTGATCAGGGATGGAGCATGACGGTGACGTCAGCACAGGTCCTTCATCTCCAGTGCTGTGCGGCTTCTGATCCCTGTTCTATGGGATGAACTATGCATGTAGCAGAGCTGTGCATGTGATGTGCATGTAGCAGAGCTGTGCGGCACCACCACCTGAAACACTGGTACTATAATTTCCTAATAATTACTAATGTTCAACAAAGATGAGCAGATTGTGGATTTTTAAACATTATCTATAAAATACTCCATTCACTCGCATGGCTGGCAAGACGTTAGTGGATTTTAGTAGTAATGGCCTCAGTTAGTCACATTGCTGCTTGTGTTGTCTTAGTCAATGGCAAGTGGGCTGTATCAGACAAACTCACAGAACTGGATTACAAAATGCTAAAGTAGATCCAGTTTTATACTGGAAGAAATGTCAGCATGATGATAGCTGTTTGCAGGAGCGTTGAACATTGGGTTTTCATGGCTGAGTAACCACATACAAGCCTGAGATCAATATGTGTACTGTAAATTGTTAGCCGGAGTGATGTACAGCCCACCCCCATTAGATGAATTACATTTTACCATCTGGCAGTCTGATGGATGAATCTAGCCTTGTCGACTGGAGGGAGAATACTTTTTGCCCCAAAACAGTGTCATCTTTTAAAGGGATGTTCCCACTTCTGGCTATTGAGGACCCCCTCCCCAAGATATGCCATCAATTACAGATCGGTGGGGTACGCCACTCGGGAACCCCAGTGATCAGTTGTTTCCCTGGCCCCATGCCTGTGTGTACATAGCTCAATGGCCCTGGCTGGTATTGCAAGCTGAATCCCATTTACTTAAAATGCAATACCAGCCGCAACCACTGTGTAATGTTCAGCGCTGTCTACTTATGGGGCAGTTTTTTTTCCAAGATGGCGCTGGTTTTTATGCCTGCTGAAACTGAACAAGCAGCAAGAATCTCATGATTCTTGTTGGTTGTTCGCCAGTGTTTAAACTGAATGATTATTCATTCGTTTGAACACTTTTCTGAAAGATAGTCGTTCCATCTAAACGGAGCACGAATCAATGCAAGAAGGAGTAAATGCCAGACCGATTCCCAGAAGGACATCCCATAACAATGGTAGATTCCAGCACTGAAGGTAAAATTAAAAATTCCTGCTTCATTAGTGAACACATTTAAGAACTCATGGTAGACAAACCATAAAAAGACAGGGTTGACGCTCTTCCGACATTTCTGTTATGATTAAGGACACAGAAACGCGTCAACATGGGGTTTTTACGGTTTGCATACCAGGAGTTTTTAAACTTGTTCAATAAAAGCATGACATTTTAATTTTACCTTCAGTGCTGGAGTCTAGCTTTGTTATGGCATATCAATAGTTGAACGTCATGGGTTCACCGCTCAGGATCCCCGCCGATCACGTGTGCTGGGCTAGCTGACAGTGTGGACAGTGCAGGAAGCAGACAGCGCTGTCCATATTGCAGTGGCCCGGGTTTGGTACTGCAGGTACAGCTCCCATTGAACTCATTGGGAGATGTGCCTCTAGTACCAAACTTGGCTGCTGCAATGTCGACAGTGCTATCTGCTTCCAGCGCTGTCTGCACTCCGTGACCCAACCAGCTCTGCGCGGAGACACAGGGCCGAGTGTTGGGCATCGTTTGCCCGACACTTGGCCTGTGTAAATGGGCCTTTACTTTGAGCTCTGTCCCCATTGGGGCTCACTATCTAAGCTACTGTGAGAACACAGTATGGGGACACAGATTTGTTTGCAATCGGCAAAAGCTTCCGGCAGGGCTGCATCCTGTCACCCTCCTTGTTAAACCTATATGCGGTATAGCAACTAAACGCAGGATTGTGCAAACCATCATATTCCCCATAGCTATGTATGGATGTGACAGCTGGACTGTGAAAAAAAGCTGATAGGAGGATTGATGTGTTTGAGTTGTGGTGCTGGTGAAAGCTGCTGTGTATGTCCTGGACGGGGAGAGGAACATACAGAGAAGTCCTGAATTGTATAAGATCGATAGATCACTGGAAGACAAGATGACCGGACTCAGACTCATGGATTTTGGCCATGTAATGCGAACAAAGTCGCTAGAAAAATCTATAACGATTGGGCAGATCAGTGGCAAAAGAAGACCCGGCACCAAAGGACACGATGGCCGATACGGTCATAGCTGATACTGGCATGGAGCTCACACAACTGGAAGACACAGCACAAAACCGAAAAACATAGGAGGGAGCTTGCCGAGGGTCGAGAACAGCTGAACGGCCAACAACAACAAAAACAACCACCTAAATTCACCCATCAGTATTCTTTTGATGTATGGAAGGATATCCACACAAGCATGGGGAAAACACTTGGGCAGAGTTGAACCCAGGCCCCCGATGGTACAAGGCAACAGTGCTAACCACTGAGCCGCTCTACGTGTTCATGTACGTTTGGCTATACTGTACTTTGACTTGCAATCACAGTAGGATTTCTACTTATCGCATTTGCAACTGCCAAAAATATTTGTTCAAGAGTCCAGACAAGCTTTAAGACAAAACATGCTTCAATACAGGTCATATCCATAGTCTATCATAACCGACAGCCATTCTGTCGTTGATTTACTATGTGCTATACTGAGTCATACTGAGTTTTACAGTCCAGCCAAAAATAAATTTTTAGGCTTTTTTTTTTATACATTAGTCTTTACTTGTGGGCATATTGACAGTTAATGTATTGAACGAAGGTCAAGGTGAATTAGGAGTCAAGTTTTTGGCCAAATTTACAATCAACCAACTTGAAGATTACACCATTCCCAAAAACGGGATAGTTAAAATTACAGTAAGGATGCACACTTAATCATACACCAAATAAAAACACAGCCTGCTTGGCTTCCGGCACGAGTTATAATAAAACATCACTCGCTATGTAAAGCCACAATTATATCTAGACTGTACATAAAAGACTGGGTGGAAACAAATATTTTATATTTAGGATCTCACAGTCACTTTGAGAGTCAGTAAATGGGTGTATTCATAGAGAAGATCTAAAAAAAGGACAAAAAGAGGAGCAAAGGAATTGTGCAAACACAAAGTATATATAATTCGCACCCACCCCAAATGCTGAGGTCACAGATTCAATCACAAGGTCAGATTGGCGCTGGTTGTAGGTTATATATGGTGACAGATACAACCTAATTTTATACTCCAAAGGGAGCAATGTGAGAGAATACATAGAATTACTATACAGTCTGCAGACTATTTAAAGGGGCAAACCAAAGTGATGCGTCAGAGCACGCCATAGGTACTGGTCTTTAGGCTCAGACCAAAATCGCCTGAAACCCTCTAGTCCAAATCTCTAAGAGTTTCCTCTTCCATCAGCTCATTAAAAAGAATTCTGTCACCAGAACACAGCCCATAAACCCCCACAAACAGTACATTGGCGCTCTGGTCACATGCAGTATCACATTTCCTGTTTTTCCGGAAGTGCGGCTGTCCAGGCTCTTACATGTTCCCCATGCTTTATGCAAGTCAGTCGCCATTTATCCGCTAGGTGTTCTCACAGCTCGTTCTGGTCCGGACTGTCTACTACTTGGTCCTTTGAAAATTACTTTCTACCATTCATAAAAGCCTACTATAAGCATTAAGATTAGTGATCAGCGAGCATACTCGCTAAGGGCAATTGCTCAAGTGAGCATTGCCCTTAGCGAGTACCTGCCCGCTCGAGAGAAGAGGTTCGGGTGCCGGCATGGGTGACAGGTGAGTTGCAGCAGTGAGCAGGAGGAGCGGGGGGGAGGGGGGGGGGAGGGGGGGGGGGGGAAGAGAGGGAGAGAGAGATCTTCCCTCCGTTTCTCCCTGCTCTCCCCCACAGCTCCCTGCCCGCCGCCGGCAGCCGAACCTTTTCGCTCGAACGGGCAGGTACTCGCTAAGGGCAATGCTCGCTCGAGCAATTGCCCTTAGCAAGTATGCTCGCTCATCACTACTTAAGATTAAGGTCAGCCAAGTGTTTAGTCTATTGTCGGATTGGCCTACCAAAGGATTGTCTGGATGGCCTTAGGGTCTGACACAACAACAAGGCCCAGCAGAAGACAACCCATTTATAATTCTGCTGTTGGCCTAGGGTCATAGCGAATACTACACAACTTCCAGAGGGGTGCCAGTCTTGATGGAAGGGGACAAGGATACAAACGGTCTGTTTTTCTTACTTTTGACTCTTCATATAGTGTGCTATAAGAGGTTAATATGTTGTTTTTGTGCCACATCAAAATAAATGTAAAATTAGGAACCAATTAATTAGACCCTTTTAAACTAATCCCATTATTTAGTACCATAGTAACATTGGCAGAAAAAAAGCCAAAACACATTCATTTCAGCCTATTCTGCAATGTTGGTCCAGAGGAAGGCAATAAAACACTAATTTTAGGGGGAAAAAATCCTTCTTGACTCCAAATCTGGCAGAGTAATTTCTGGATCATCAATCCTACTGAAGTAATCAGTGCTATAACATGTAATACTAAGCTCAAGAATGGTGTCCAGGCCCCTCTTGTACTCCTTTAGTGAGTTTATCATCACCACGTCCTCAGGCAGAGGGTTCCATAGTCTCACTGCTCTTACAGTAAAGAACCCCCTTCTATGTTGTGTAGAAACCTTCTTTCCTCTAGATGTAGAAGGCGCTTCCTTGTTAAAGTAACTTCTATTTCAAAAACTTTGCATTACCTACGTGAATCATGTTCACACACCCAGCACTAAACATTTCTGTTAAGTCATAAGATTCTATTATTTCTAAGATGCTCTTGTTAACCAAGGATAGACTATTAACATCAAAATGGGAGAATTAAACAATGAATGCTAAATCTAATAGCACATAATATCAAAACACCAACTAATAACACTAAAAAAAAGTGCTGAGATACAAACTAAAGAATAAAAGAGCCACAAAAACATCTTTATTAGAGATGAGCGAACGTACTAGTTTCGAGTAATTACTCGATCGAGCATCGCTATTTTCGAGTACCTGGCTACTCGGGTAAAAAAAATTCAGGGGGCGCCGGGGAGCTCCCCCGTGTTCCCCACTGCTACCCCCCGCTCCACCACGCCGCCCCCCCTCCGCCGCCGAATCTTTTCATCCGAGTAGCCAGGTACTCGAAAATCGCGATGCTCGATTGCGAAATCGCCCTTAACGAGTACGTTCGCTCATCTCTAATCTTTATTGATGAATAACAAAATCAATTCACGAAAACATAAATGGAAGGGCTAACATGTGCAGACCCCATAACAGGATGGGTTCACCCTCCAACATAACCATATCAGTGCAATTGCCTAGTAACGAATATGGTCATATAGCTCATGAAATAAAGAACTACTTCAAAACATGATGCATAAATAATATCTTAATACATTTCAAAAACAGCAGTTGTGTTAATGTGTCTGTGCTTCGTGCAATACATCGGAAGCAGCATTTGGGGCAGCACAGGTCAGGTGTGGTCGGTGACTCCTCTTGTCCTATAGTCATATGTACTTGTAGTTTATTAAAGAGCCACTCCAGTGGAATTTGTCTTTTATTCATTCATTCATTCATTCATTCATTCTGCATCTAGTTCCCCAGTGTATATAACTCGGCCTGCATTACCTTGGTCAGCTCTTCCTTGCCATCTGAAGCTTCCTGGAGTCGTCGTCCTCAGGTGGGTCGTGTGAACTCATTGTGACCGCCTTGAGATTTACTTGGCTTTATGTGCCCTCAGAAAGTCAGTTTTTCACTCAGCATAATTCCTGTAGTGATATCACACAGTCTTTTTTGATGGGGGTAGAAACTCCAGTTAAGGGGGTCTCACACGGATGGTTTCTAATTACGGAATCCACAATAATGGTCCGCAGAAAAATGTGGACATTAAAAGGCATGAACATTCGCTTTTTCCCTCACACTCATAGATATGAATTGCGTAATCCATGGGCGGAAGAAAAAAAATGCAGCATGCTCTATGTTACCGGGGACTCTGCAGACGGCCTCCATTAAAGACAACAGAAGCTGTCTGACCCACAGCCCATATGTAATTAACACTGCATATGGGCTCTGGGTTCGCGCCTCATCGCTTAGTGACGTCGCGGGAAAAACAAACATTGGAAAAAAACCAAAAACCTGTACTGCGCATGACCGACGGAGAGCCGCCATGGTCATCCGCAATACAACAAATTCAGAGACACAGGGTGACTGGCCGAGCTCACAGCCAGAATCCGCTGCGGAGCTCCCACATGCGGAGTTTGACCTGTTCGTATGAGCCCGGACTTACTGCTGATGATTAAAGGCTCCTGTTGCACAGTTATAATGCAGAAGGGGAAGGGGGAACCGGTCTTAGTATAAATGTCCACCAGAGGGCGATGTGAGCAACACATAAAGAGGCGCAAACTTCCTGATATATTATTCGCCGTGTTTGGCTCCCCCCATGTGCCGACACAGAAATCTATGGCAGCTAGGAGCTGGTGTAGATTCCTGGTAGAATTTACGCCGATTTCTGGCGTAAATTATAACAAATCTTTTGGTCTGGGTGGCCACGCCCCCTCTCAACACCACTTTCTAACAAAGTGGTAAAGCCAGCGGGACTTACGCAAAAAATAGTGAATTTTCTACACCAGTATTTTTATGTAAAGCACAGAAGTAAATGTCCATGACGGTCTTTAGCTTATGTGGAAGAATATAGAAGATAATCCTAATGTACTCCCAGCAGGCAGGAATGGTACTGGCTCCTGCTGGTCCTGTGAGGTTATGGAGATGCATCATAAAATTGCTAGCATAAAAGGCAAATATAAGGGCTAATTCCCACGACGGATTTCTGCTGCGTTTCATGCAGCAGAAATCCGCTGCGTTATCCTGCAGCTATTAGGTTCTATTGAACCTAATAGCCTTCTGCCTTTCAATGTTCACGCTGCGGAATTTTACCGCGGAATTCCGGAGCGTGAAACAAATCGCGGTATGTTCTAATTGCCATGGAAAAACGCATGGACGGCTTCCATTGTTGTCAGTGGAAGCCATCAGTCATGCGATACTTCCGCTGTGAGCACAGTGGAAGTATCGCATGATTACACGTCACCGCCCACTGCCGACGCGTCATGAGCTGCACTGCGCATGCGCGCCGGCTCACAGGACGGGACTTGCGTGGTGGTCCTGGAGAGCAGAGTATGGAATCTTTAGGGGCGCCATGTCGGACTCCGCTGCGATATTCTGCTGGCGGAGTCCGACATGGCCGTGGGCAGGAGGCCTAACGGAGAGAGAAATCTAAACATCAAAATGGTACCTGATAAGTATCAGACAGTGGGCTGCACTGCATGTTAGAGAGTGCAATATACATAGAAGACATCCAGAGTGTGACAGGCAACCAGGTGAGGGAGGGAGGGATGGAAAAATGTGCTTTTTTGCTGAAATGGCCCTTTAATTATTTACCTATGCATTTATATAGTCTGTCTGCAATGTTTGTTCATGCTGCTATATTGCACTGAGCACAACCGATGGGTTTGTAATTTATGGGGGTATTATTTATGCACTATATTTGGAGAACATATTTATTTTGTGAACTATACGATCACATTCAGTTCTAAGCACTTGCACTTTATTATGACTAACTTGGCCATGTTGGAGGGTCGCCCATCCTGTTATTGTGTCTGCTGCACTTGAGTTGATGTTTTTTTTAATGTACTTTGTATGTATCAAAGTTGTATGTGACTCTTTTACGCTTTAGTTTCTGTATTTTGTCCTGGACTTGAATGAGTTGGTGCAAGGACAAGCTAAATGCGCTCTATTGTCAGGCTGTAAGGAGATGTGAGACATGATATGCCAGTTACTCACCGTAGGACCTCTTTTCCCTGGGGGACCTGGTAAGCCGGGAGGACCTGGAGGACCCTGAAGATACAGAAGCACATACATTATTTCACTGAAAGTCTTAAGAATGACTAAGCTCCAGTGTCTCAGACTCCAAATCCCAAACTATCAATTATCAACACCTTCTAACCCTGCAGTAAAGATCACAGAGCGCTGGGCTTAAAGCTCTAACTTTCAGCTTAAAACAATCCAAGCATTTAATGGTGCTCCGAAACACACAGGTTCCCATTGAAGCCGTTGGAATGTCTTATTTCCTTAAGGAAATGATGGTTTTCCATTATTTATAGTAAAACATGGCCATAGTGTGAATGGTCTCAAGACCCCAGAATCGTACCCTTGTGTAAACCTGCCTATCTCAAGTAAAACAACTGCGCTCAAGTAGCACAGTGTAGGAGCCAACCAGGCTTTGCGCGCTCTCCAGGCACAGAGCATTCCATGTACAAGACCTTTCTGTGTCCTTATAGGGTCGTGGTTAACACCTGGTTCTGCAAGGTTTTTTTTTTTGCTTTCACAGATCCTTTGAAACGTGACAGAACGTTCTTGATCCCCTTCGAGCGGTGTTGAGATGGCTGCCTTGGCTCTAGGACTTAATTCTCAATTATACTTCGTTGTTCTCCAGACTTTTTAAAACTTTGATAATGTAGATAAAACTCCACTTTATGTTATTGTGTTTTATGACAGCCAAGAAGGTGTGTCTGGAATATGTCTGGAGGCTTGTTTAGCACTTCTGACGGTTTTTTCAAGGGCACTTCAGGACCCTCAGAAGATTTCCCCATATGTAACCCTCTTCTCAGGGTGGTTTCACATCTGCTGTTGAACTTCTGTTTGAAGGTTCGGTTGCAGATCCAGAATAAAAAATACTGGAAGAAAAAGCACTTCATGCAGTGGGGATTGTTTTTGCATGATGAGCTGTAGAATTTATTGGTACCACTTTGAGGTTCAAGCTTTTACCGGTTTTATTGCGTTTTTTTGAAGACAAAATAAGCATTTTGGCTCTTTTTTTTTTTTTTTATACACAGTTTTTATAGTGCAGGAAAAATAGCATGTTCAATTTATTGTTGTTATGGATACAATGATGCCAAATATGTGGGGTTTTAAAATATTTTTCTTAATACAAGGGAGGTAAGAGTATGAATAAATGTTTAGGTTTTTTTTGTTAGTTACCAAGTTTTTTTTTTTTTTTTTTTTTTAAACATCTTTTATGTCCCTGTAGGGCACTTGAACCTGTGAAGTTATGATTGCTATAATACATTGCAGTACTTCTGTACTGCATTGTATTATTACTAATTATAAGCCATGGCAGACCCAGACACCATGGCAACCCATCGGCCCTCCACGATTAAACTGTGGAAGGCAGATCATGCCACAGAGGGAGCAGCATGTAAGGGGTTAACAGCAGGGATCAATGTTCTCGCCAATTCCCACTGCAAGATGGCTAGGGCTCACTACTGAGCCTGTACCATCCACAGGACACAAGTTTACATCCTGTTACGTTAAAGTACCACCCAGTGAGAATGTAAGCTTACATCATGGATCATAATAGGGGTTAAAGAGTACATCACATCCACACTTTGCTTTTATGGCTATAAGTCAACACTATCGAATTTTTAATATTTTTTTTTTTTTAGTTAACTTTATTTTACTATTTTTTTGTTCCATTAGTCAACTTGATCTTGGAATCATTTGATCACTTTTACAATATGTAGTTTAATTAAGTTTTACATGTGGGGAACCTTCACTATGCCCAGGGCTGCAATAGTAATCATTGGTGCTCATAAGGGGACTAATGGGGAGCCAGAGGTGGCTCCGGATTGACCACATATGTAGGCTGTCAAACAGCTATATTTAGAGTGGGCTGTATGTCACAGATAAGATGCTGATGGAACAAGAGGGGACGGAGGGAGGAAGGGGACAGAGGGAGGAAGGGGACAGAGGGAGGAAGGGGACAGAGGGAGGAAGGGACGGAGGGAGGAAGGGACGGAGGGAGGAAGGGACGGAGGCAGGAAGGGACGGAGGGAGGAAGGGACGGAGGGAGGAAGGGGGCGGAGGGAACAAGACCTTGTGCAAGGTATGACACAGTGGCCCTTATTTACTAAGACTGCTGTACTTTATGCAAGTTAGGGCTTATTCACACAAACGTATATCGGCTGGGTATTCACGCCGGCTATATACTGTGTCCCTCTCTGCAGGAGGAGGAGGCTGGAAGAGCCGGGAGCAGTGCACTGAGCTCCCGCCCCCTCAGTGCCATTTGCAATTAGAGGAGGTGGGGCGGAGATATGTTTTGAGAGTTAGCCCTGCCCCCTCTCCACCCCTTCCCATTGCAAATAGTGCCGAGGGGCGGGAGCTCAGTACACTGCTCCCAGCTCTACCAGCCTCTTCCCCCTGCAGAGAGGGACGCCCTATATCGGCCGATGTGAATGCACGGCCGATATATGGTCTTCTGAATAAGCCCTTAAAGTGGAGAGTGTAGTTGGCAAGAAATCCCACCTGATTTATTAAAAAGTTCAGACCTGGCAAAATAACTTTCTACATTTGCTAAGACAACATAGAGTTTTACTATTTTGCATTAAAAGTAGCCTAAATTATATATCTTAGGAGACCATAAAATGTGCACAATTGTTTAAAGCAAAGTTGAAAATGTAAGATTTTACTATGTCACTTCACTAGACAGAATAAACTTCGCAAAACAATTAAGGGACAATTTCAATGACACATCAAATCTCAATGAATGATAGCCATGTGCTTAGTGTGGATCTGCTCTGGCTGCCGCTCCTCCAATGCATCTGTAGTCACCACAGCAGGTGAAATTGATTCACAATCACTTCTGTTTCCAAGGGTGATCTATTACACAGCAGAGGTTTTATCTGTTTATCTTTGTCAGTGGGCTCCCGCACACTGGCGTTTTTTTTTTGTTTTTTTTTTACACAAAAGGTCAATGGAACTTCCTAACATTTGCGCCTATATTTGTGCGATGCGTAATATTAGAAAGTCCAATTGACATTCGGGTTTAAAAAAAAAAAAAAAGCAATGATATCCCAAGTGTGAAGGCACCTCCGGGTGCCTTCACACTTGCGATCGTAATATTGCTGCATTTTTTAAAAGCGATTTCAATAGGACTTTCTATGGGGCTCTTGCAATCCTTCTGTAAAGCCCTGGATGCAGGGAAACAGCCTCGCATCCCAGAAGGGCTGAAGGAGTATTGCTGTAATAGCCACAGCAGGAGATCGCAATTTTCTCCCATTTATTTCAATGGAGCCGTCGCTGCTTCCGCCCCATTGGAAGCAATAATATGAATGCAACCACTGCAGCGATGATTTTCAGGAGGAGGGGGTGGGGGTAGGGGCTTGAAATATAAGCCCTAGCTGTAGAAAAAATAAATAAAAAATGAACTCCGCTAAAAGCACTGTCCGGCTCTTCTCCCCACCCCCTTCTTCTGTATTCTGGTGGCCGGGGATTCAAAAATCCCCACCTCCAGAAAGCGCTGCCTCTGATTGGCTGAGCGCTGTGACCAATCAAAAAATGTTGCCCCATAATAGCAGCCTGGCTGAACAGATTGATATCCCTGAAGTCTAAGGCTGCCTGCACACGAATGAGTCAGATTCCGCTAACGGATCTTCACCATGGAAGCCCTGCAATTCATTGTGGAAACAAATTGCAAGTGTTTGTGGACAATCGCAGATGCAATGGCTATTCGGTGCAGATGTACAGTGTATCATCCGCGCAGAAAAAATATTGCAAGCAGGAGATTACATCAGAAAGTTGCCCAACCCCCTGGAAAAAACCCTTCTGTACAAAGGGTTAATGCCCAGATAACATTATCTCGTGTTTTTGTGGAGGTGAGAGCTTAGAACCTTCAGAACGGCATGCTGCTCTCTTGGCTTGGAAGAGCAATGAACCTGCCCATATCAAACACCCGGCTACTGGAACGGATGATGGGGTGTACCTCTCTGAATATAATCAGTCATGCACTGTCTTTTCCCTGCTTCCTTTTATTCATTTTGCTATGTGGTCTCCTAGCAACCTTCATTCTATCCATCTACAAATCTGTGCCCAGTGGATCACCCATGCATTTCAGATCAGTTCTTGTGCAGGCGGTCTAAGGGTCCTTTCACATTGAGCAATTAAGCATCGAAGCAAGTAAATGGGTTGTTACTTTCAAATCTCATCCGTTTACACTTTTATCATCATGGCTCCTTCAGTGCGTTGTTATTCTGTCAGGGTAGTCTGGAATTGACTGGGAAATGGTTTGCGAATGTTTGAAAGATCACCTTTTACACGGAACAATTGGCAAACGACAAACGTTTTTTATGCCTGCATAAAATGAATGACAAACGATAAACAAACTAATTATTGTTCATCGTTCAATCGTTGGCCATGTTTACGCTGAACGGTTATGGCCACTTGGGGTTATACTGGAATGCTTAAAAGGGTATTCCCATCTCAAGAATCCTATTTCAATGCACTTCAATGCAGATTCCTCTGGTTGTTTACTGCTCGTTGCCAGGGAAACAAACCATCTTTTCTATGGAAGTTAATTGCAGTTGATGGCTGGGTCAAAAGCTAGTGCGCATGCGCTCCCTAGATCCCGATCACCAGATTTAGATGAAAGAAGCGCACAAGCACCTGCCTCCTCTGCTACTTCTTTCCATAGAAGAGGTCGTTTGTTTCCCTGGCAACGAGCAGTAAAGAACCAGAGGGCAGAGGAAACTTTGCAACATCAGGAGAATAGAGCATTTTGGAAATAAACATCCTATGGGTGAGTGCATTGTTTTGCGAACACATTGAACACATTGAAGTAGGATTCCCGAGACACGAATAGCCCTTCAAGTGTTCCCCTAATTATTTTGAGCAGTGTAGAAAGCAGATAGAATTTTTGATTGAACGTGACTAGAGATGAGCGAGCACCAAAATGCTCGAGTGCTCGTTACTTGAGTCGAACTTTCAGTGATGCTCGAGAGTTCGTTTCGAGTAACGAACCCCATTGAAGTCAATGGGCGACTCGAGCACTTTTGTATATGACTGGTGCTCCGCTAAGGTTTTCATTTGTGAAAATCTTAGCAAATCACCAAAGTCATGTAAAAAACACAGAAATGGATAGGGCAGGCGAGGAGCAACATGCAGGGCTGCACTTCGGGCTCCGAGGTCTCACTATTAAAGGGGTTGTCTCGCGAAAGCAAGTGGGGTTAAGCACATCTGTATGGCCATATTAATGCACTTTGTAATATACATCGTGCACTAAATATGAGCCATACAGAAGTTATTCACTTACCTTCCCTGCGCTGGCGTCCCCGTCTCCATGGCTCCGTCTAACTTCAGCGCCTAATTGCCCGATTAGACGCGCTTGCGCAGAAGGGTCTTCTGCCTTCGGGTCTGTCCGGCAGCAGCGGCGTTTTGGCTCCGCCCCATCTACGTGTCATCGCGTAGCTCCGCCCCATCATGTGTGCCGATTCCAGCCTCCTGATTGGCTGGAATCGGCACACGTGATGGGGCGGAGCTACGCGATGACGTGTAGAAGGGGCGGAGCCAAAACGCCGCTGCTGCCGGAGCGAGCCGAAGGCAGAAGACCCTTCTGCGCAAGCGCGTCTAATCGGGCGATTAGACGCTGAAGTTAGACAGAGCCATGGAGACGGGGACGCCAGCGCAGGGAAGGTAAGTGAATAACTTCTGTATGGCTCATATTTAATGCATGATGTATATTACAAAGTGCATTAATATGGCCCTACAGAAGTGTTTAACCCCACTTGCTTTCGCGAGACAACCCCTTTAAGCCACAATAGTGGCAAGAGTGAGACCCCCCGCACTGTCAGCATAAAGATCGTTCTCCACTGTAACAGCTGTGGCAGAGAAGAACGATGTTAGCCCATTGAATTAAATGGAGCCGGCAATACAGATTTAAAATCCCCGCCTGCTGAATGAGCTGCCTCTGATTGGTCACAGCCCTCACCAATCAGAGGCAGCACTCACTCACCCATTCATGAATGGGTGAGTGAGTGCTGCCTCTGATTGGCTCAGCGCAGGGACCAATCAGGGGCAGCTCTCAGCTGAATGAATTCATGAATGGGTGAGTGAGAGCTGCCTCTGATTGATGAGGCTGTGACCAATAAGAGGCAGCTCATTCAGCAGGCGGGGATTTTAAATCCCCGGCTGCTGAATACTACTCACAGCAGTTCAGGAGTACTGGCGGCCGGCTGCGGCTGAACTCCGTCTGCCAGGACAAGGTGAGTATATATTTTTTTTTTTACTTTTTACACATTTCTGGATGAATTTCAGGGAAGGGCTTATATTTTTAAGCCCTTCCCGAAAATTCATCCCGCGCTCGCTGGCAGCCCATTGCTTTCAATGGAGCCAGCTGTATCGCCGGCTCCATTGAATTCAATGGTCAGTGCTCGTTTAATAGAGACGAGTACCGCGTGGTGCTCGTCTCGAGTAACGAGCATCTCGAGCACCCTAATACTCGAACGAGCATCAAGCTCGGATGAGTATGCTCGCTCATCTCTAAACGTGACCCATACCCAATGATTGTAATAATGAATGAGACTGAATGCAGAGTGGGGTAAGAGACCGTATAAAGACACAATCGGGATTGGAAAATGTGTGAAATGCAACGATAAATTTGCTAGACTGTAACATATTGCCTTATATCAAAAACCGCAGAGAAGTGTGTGAAGTTGGCACCGCATTCCGTCTGTACTTTCAGCCCCATAAATTTAGAATGAAAAATGCTTCACTAGAGCTTGAAATAGTTGGCTCTATCTGTAAGAAGATAGAAGACATCTGAAATAACGGTCCTCTAAAATTACTATCTTCTCGCTAAGCCAAGAAGCTACAGTGAGTCATGTCACAGGCTCATCAAGTGTTCCAAAACTCTTTCCACAAGTCTCTCACACACATATCTTATTAATAAAAAGTAGTCAACTTACTGGAGGTCCAGGATCTCCTTTATCTCCAAGCAAATCATCCATTTCAAAAAGCATGTTCATCTCCTCGTAGTCGTAATTATAGTTCTCCATGTCGATTTCATAGACACTGTCTGTTCCATAGTTATTTTCCGTTCCATAGTCATTCTCATCAGGATCATCCCAAAGATCTACTTGGCTATAGGTGTCACTATTGGCCTGGTACAGCGTCCTGTTGAAGACGTGATGGATACCCACCTTTCCATCCTTTTGCCCTTTTGTATATTTCTTCTCAGTGGTGCTGTTTTTTGTCCACATCTTTTCATAAGCCAAGGTTGGAGATGAATAGCCATATTCTGTAACGTTCCCGGTCGAATGACGACGGATTGTTGGTTTGATATTTGTTTCAGGAAGCGGAGTAACTTCAACATGAGATGCTTCATCGTGGACAAAACTAACATTTTTGAATTTTGGGGTCAGCTGGGCTTTAGATGTCGATAAGGCTTGTTTCTTGGCTAGGTCTAATATAGACTGTGATTGAGTACTGTCCTCTACATGTTTGTTAGTCCCTACTTGTATAGGTGGATGAAGAAGTTGTTCCGTTCTTGGGTCTCCAGGTTGAGATCGGTAAGTATCGGCGTGAAGACATTGCTTCCGCACATAGAGACAATAATTTGCAGAGGCTTCTGCTGAAGGAATAATCTCCAGTTGACATAATATTCCTTCGAATGGAATTGAATGAAGAGTCATCCTCCCCAAAGTAAATGTACTGTCGGGAGCAAGTGTCTGTATGTCAAATACAGCTTCTTTGTAAAAGTATTTCTTTCCACATTCTGCAAATAAAGAAATGGACTTGTGTCCAACTCCGATAGCAAAACTGTGCCACAGGCCATCCTGCACGGTGTAGTCGAAAGACACGGACTGCTTGCCCCCCGTGTGTACGACTACCTTTCTCGGTAGCAACTGAACACCAAAGAATATCCGATTATTATTTCGAATACTGAAAAGGAAAGCATTGTTGGTTTTGTCTGATCGCAGACTGATCAACAAGTAAAATGGAAGCCCCAGTTTGGAGAGGATGTTATTTCCTAGTGGATAGTCGATGACTGTATCTCTGGTCAGAACTACTCCTGGTTCTGCTAACTCCACTCGGCGGTCTTCGGCAACAGCTGTCCATGGTTTGACGGTCACCAATAACAGAGATGGCGTCTTCTCTCCACGACCTAACGGATGAGAAGAGTGTATGCCTGCAATAAAAATCAGAAAAACAAGATTTTCAAAAACGTATTCTATAAAATTTTAGTGCTGCAGTTACTCTTTCTGTACAGCTGAAGACAATGGTGGGGGGAGGTATTAAGACCATTATACACGTATTGCCCAAAGGAAGAAGCAACAAATGCATTAAAGGGGTTTGCCATAGGTGTAATCAGAGTAAGAAAAAACAAAAAAAAACCCCGATGCCAAATGTCCCAAATACTTAATTTTAGTTTCGGTCATTGTGCCAACGCTGTGGCATGCCATGTGTGTTTACATTCATGGCTTCCTGTTTTGTTCTTCTGCCCTGGTTCTATTACAAGACCCATATTACTTAGCACTGGCATCGCTGTCGCTTCCACAGTGAGCATGTGCAGTTCTACCTTCCCAATCATGCGACTGCGCAGGTTTAGGAGTTTGTCCGGTCCACCCGCTCAACTAATGAAGATTCAAGCCGGAAGTCAGAGACCACAGACAGGACCAGAAGAAAGCTAATAGACATGTCGGAAGAGAAGAAATATTTTGCCAGGTCATGTGATCGCTAGTCAGGGAGGCTGATGGCGGCATAGAGGTACAGGAAGCACAAAAGGTAAACTGTTTATTCGTGCATGGTTTGTATTTGTGTGTAGGTGTTGACAAAGTCCTGGAATATCCCTTTAAGAGGCACAAGCATCTTAAACACATTTGGTGCATCTTGGGACCGCAGTGCACCAGAAACTGAAATCTACGTCAGCTATGAGCTGGATTAGATTTGTTTTAATTTATAGAAAAAGGTGCAAACTTTTCTGCAAATGAGGTCTGCGCTAAAATCAACTTTTTTACGCCAGTTTTCTAGCGCAGTGCTTTGAGATCGTAAACTCTTATTCATACAAAGATACTAAATAAGCAATCATATGTTTGTATATAGTTACCTTGTCTGCATAATTTTAAGCCTTTGACCTCCATGGGGCACAAATGACCAGCATTTCATATGTCTTAGAGCAATGCCACCGGAGTAAGCTGGGGCAAATGTATTAAGCGGTACACATGCATTTCTGGCCATTTAGACAACAGAAGTCAAATCTACACCAGCTTTGCACTATAATTTACGCTTGTTTCTGACGTAAAATAAAGGGTCGTGATGCTGGAGTCCACGTCCCCTTTTGCCAAGCCGCACCCACTTTTGAAGGAAAGTGTTGTGGCCAGTGAAGTAAGACCAACAAGTTTCAATTTTTTTTAATGCAAGTATAACTTGCAAAAAAGTTTGCAACTTTCTGGCATAACGGCCTGTAAGAATTTCCCCTATGCAGTTATACTTTGGTTTCCAGTTTTCTATAACTAAGGACTCTTATTATTGCACCAGAGGGAAAAAAAACAAAAAATAACCCCATGCCCTTTTATAACTTTCCAATCTCTACTCAGGGATCAGTTGACCATTGCACTGTGTGATGTGATAACGAAGTTGCAATCATGAAGGATAGAAAAAAATGCCTGAAATACCTAAAATACATAGAATGTTCATCCGGTAAACAAGGTTATGACTGGAGTTCTTCCTTCATTCGGCTCTTAGAGCACATGATTTTACCAAGACGAGCGCCTTTGAATAATCTTCAAAGCGTGACACAGTGGCTTTATTAAATGAAGAAGCCAGTTAGTCTGTTTTCTGGATTGCCAAGTGTGGTGTGGGCACAATTCCATCAGTCTACTTGGAAACTCCCCAGGGATTACTCGAGAAACTCTACAAGTTGCACTGTTAAACATATTGATTAAGAACAAGGCAACAGAACGAACTTGCAGTCTTGATGTTTTAATCACACTATTTAGGTCACCCCCTTTCTCCTGTTCAAGGTGTCTTAGGGTGCTTTCACAAGGACTAGAATAGTCTGTAAGGAGGCTATCGGCACCAAAACCCACATGTCAAACATCTAGATTTCGATGTGGATTTCTGAAGAAGTCGTTTTAGACTGGCAATGCTGGCGACACCATTGGAAGTCTGAAGCGATTCCGCCACAAATTCGTGCAGATCCTACCTCTGAAACCATGGCAAGTCACAGATTTGCCCCTTTCTATGACGCAATGCAGAATTCCCAACAAGGATTCAGTTTTGAAGCCACATCAAGAAGCTCCATGGCCCTTTCTAGAACATACCCTCAGACATGTGGATTTTGGTGCAGATAGCTTTTGCTTGGGCTATTCCGGTCTATATGAAAGTAAAACTGAGCACGTTATTTAAGAGGATCGCCCTCTCCAGACAGAATGACCCTGTCTGCATGGATGGGTACCTGTTGCTAATAAGGGTACTAGAAAGCTTTCTTCCTTCTTGGGCACACACTTACTACTAATAAACCTGTCCATGCAAATCCACCAACCCCACAAGATCTTGATGGAGCTGTCAATAGCATGTTACTCATGGTTTTTCATACTTTCTAGTTTGTTATGGCCGACAGTAGTCGTCAGCAGCACCGTTACTGAAGTCCTCCTCGCTTTGGCTGCCAGCATCTTCTTGGTCCCCCATCTTCTGTCCCACACTATAGCTCCAGCTGGCCTCTTAAATGGGCCAGCACATTCACCCAGCTTACTTGCTACCAGTCATTCCCAAGTTATTTTAGGCATCTTCCCCCTATGGGCCTGAGCAAAAGATTCCTACTGTTCCAAGTGAAGGTGCTCCTGATTTTTGCCTGCTACTCTGTTATGTTGGAACTCTGCCTATCCCAACCTTGGCCTGTTTTCTCACTACATCTTGCCTGGTTGCTGCCTGCCCTGACCTCCAGCCTGATGTACTGTATTGCATAAACTTGCCTACCTTGCCCATGGCCTGTTCTATCGACCACATCCTTGTCTCTTCCCGTCACAGCAGGCTCGGTGCCTTTTGAGCGGTCTGGGTTAGTTGTCACTACACAGACTATTTCTGTGAAAAAAACTTGGAGCCTCCCTGCAGCCTAGACCAGATCCCTCAAAAAGGTGTTAAAAGGTGAAAATAAGGGAACATCTTAGAGGAGCCCTCTGGAGTAGCCCAAAGCCAAATTAGCCAGTTATACAGTGGGTCCACACCTGCTGCGTTATGTCACTAGCACTTTGGGGTGGTCATTATGGAGTAAGATACAAAGCCACATAAACAAATACTACATACGTACCAAAGTTTTACTTAAAGTCTGCAACAGGAAATGTGCATCGTGCATCAAATTTAAGAATTCCAATGACAATAAACATTTTACATAGCCAGCATACCATAGACTAATCCAATTTCCAGGTCTACAATGCTCCAGGCTGCTATTAAAAGTACCATATTTATCTTTACTCTTTTTTTTCAGGTTCATTAGAAAATGACCAGTTTATAAAACGAGATACCATTCTTGTTCTTAATGACTGCTGGCGGTTTAATATAAAACACGCACAGGATGTTTACCTCTTACATCCTGGGTCCACTTTTCAATGGCCAAGCGGTATAAATATTAATGTCTGTGGATCCCACAACTAGAAGATATTGACTGGAGCAGCAGATCTCGGGGCAGCGACCATCATCCTCTCTTGGCTTTTTATTAGCCCCCCCTAGTTACACCTTTAGGCCTTAGTCAGACGGGCGTTTTTTTGCGCGATTTGCGGATCGCATGACGGATGCGCATCCGCAAATCGCGTGACCGATGCGCGCAAGTCGCCCGCAAATCTGCTCCTAGCCGTGTTTCATTAGAAACGGGCCGGAGCTGTCCAGCGCATTGCATTCAATGGAGACGGCAATAGAGCCGGCTCCATTTAAAGCAATGCGCTGCGGGCGAGCCCGGGATGAATTGTCGGGAAGGGCTTAAATATATAAGCCCTTCCCTGCAATTCATCCTAAAATGTGTAAAAATAAAAAATATATATGTACTCACCTTCTCCCGGCAGCCGGAGCTCCGCGCGGCCGTCCTGCAGTGGGTGTGAAGGGGGTGTGAGTCAGACCTGCCCCCTGATTGGCTCAGCGCTGAGCCAATCAGAGGCATGCCTCACTCACACCCATTCATGAATTCATGAATGGATGTGAGTCAGACCTGCCCCTGATTGCTGCCTCTCAGCGCTGAGCCAGTCACTCATCCATTCATGAATGGGTGTGTGAGTGAAACCTGCCTCTGATTGGTCAGGGCTGTGACCAATCAGAGGCAGATCATTCAGCAGGCGGGGATTTTAAAGCCCCGCCGGCTGAATAGTGCCGAGAAGCAGTTCAGGAGAACTGACAGCGGCCGCGGTTGGACTCCGGCTGCAGCGGAAAGGTGAGTATACAATTTTTTTTTATTTTAACACATTTTAGCATGAATTGCAGGGAAGGGCTTATATATTTAAGCCCTTCCCGACAATTCACCCCGCACACGCCGGCAGCCCATTGAATTCAATGGAGCCGGCAATACAGCCGCTCCATTGAAAGCAATGGGCAAACATCGTTCTTCTCTGCCACAGCTGTTACAGCTGTGGCAGAGAAGAATGATTTGTCTTCTATATGTTCTCAATGGGGTCGGCGTTGCTGCCGCCGGCCCCATTGAGCGCATATAGAGAAGAGAACAGGAATCGCAGATAGGTGCGATCTGCGATTTTTTGTTCTATAATTTATCGGACAAGCGCATAAAAAGCGCTCATGTGTCCGATACCATTGCAAAGCAATGGTTTTATAAAATCGCCGGACGCATGCGCAAATCGCGGCTAAAAACGCCCGTCTGACTAAGGCCTTAGGAGGCATCCTACTGCCATCATAAGAATTCAGGAGGTAAAATAGGAAAAGCCTAGTTAAGGTTTTGAATACCATAAAAAAAAAAAACCTGCATCTTAGAGCCACATCACATTACGATCCCTTTTCATGAAAGATACTAGACAGACGGACTAAATAAGAAGGGTCCAGAACCTCAATAGATAAGGTAATCAGGGGCAATAAACCATAGAACAGAATGCTACACACAAATAAAACCCTTGTTTTAGGATAGCATTGTAAAACAACTTTTTTTCACAAGTATAAACAAACAATTCTACCTCAAATTGGGAAACTACCTAGATGTCAAGCTGCCTATATGGAGCACCCGTCCTGAGAAGAACAACCCTGGTCCCATTCCTTTCCCTAGAAAAACCTATACTGAGATGGGAGGGTGAAAGGCAAGAAAAGGGGGTAGTGTCCTCAGAAAATTAATAGCAATATTTCTGACTGATTAGAAAAAAAAAGTCATTCATTAGTTTCTCACAAAAACAAAAATTAAAAACTATTTTTTTTAAACAAGTACAAAGCAAGCGTTAAAAAACCAAGAAGGATCAACAATCGAGTCAGAGCGTAAGAACATTTTAACTCTTTGCATGTCTGATGGCTAACAAAAAATACTCCAAACAGAAAATGAGTTAATATACATACGAGGGGCCACCCAAAAGACACAGGAATCTTCCGTTGGGCGGGTGCTACTAGTACAGGCTTCTATTGCGAGGTGATGGTCTGCAGAACTCTTCTGAGGCGGGATGCCAACCAACATTGTTGGGGAAGGTTGTTTTTGGCTCCAGTGATTTTTGTTTTATTACAAGTTGTTCAGTTTTTCTCGCATTTCGTGATGGCTTATTCATCCGAACAACATGCAGCTGTGAAAAATTGTATCCTTTTCCACTGCTCAAAGCACTCATGGAAAGAAGTTGCACAGAGGGAGATTGGGTAGATGGCAAGGGAGGATGAGGCAAGGGTGTCATGCTGGTTTTCGTCAAAAATTGCTTAACACTTAATGCTGGTTCTTCCATCATAACAATGCACTTGCCCACACAGTGCTGAGGGTTAAGCAATTTTTGTCGAAAAATTCAATGATACTCTTGCCTCACCCCTCTGTATTAACCAAATCTCGCTCAGTCTGACTTTTTTTTTTTCAAGTGCTTTGAGCAGAGGAGAACAACAAAAATTTCACAGACGCACGTTGTTTGTATGAATCCATCACAAAAATAGGCAAAAGACTGAACAACTTGTTGAAAGAAAGCTCATCGGAGCCAAATGCAACCTTCCCCAACAACGTTAGCAGGCTTACCAACTTAAAGGGGTTGTCCCGCGAAACAAAGTTGGGGTATACACTTCTGTATGGCCATATTAATGCACTTTGTAATGTACATTGTGCATTAATTATGAGCCATACAGAAGTTATTCACTTACCTGTTCCGTTGCTGGCGTCCCCGTCTCCATGGTGCCGTCTAATCTTCAGCGTCTAATCGCCCGATTAGACGCGCTTGCGCAGTCCGGTCTTCTCCCTTCTGAATGGGGCCGCTCGTGCCGGAGAGCGGCTCCTCGTAGCTCCGCCCCGTCACGTGTGACGATTCCAGCCAATCAGGAGGCTGGAATCGGCAATGGACCGCACAGAAGACCTGCGGTCCACCGAGGGTGAAGATCCCGGCGGCCATCTTCACAAGGTAAGTAAGAAGTCACCGGAGCGCGGGGATTCAGGTAAGTACTATCTGTTTGTTTTTTTTTTTAAACGTCTGCATCGGGTTTGTCTCGCGCCGAACGGGGGGGCTATTGAAAAAAAAAAAAAACCCGTTTCGGTGCGGGACAACCCCTTTAAATGGGTTCCGCAGACATTCAGTTAGCAACAGAACCCTGTGCTAGTAATGCCGCCCACCAGAAGTAGATTCCTGGCTCTTTCGGAGTAACCCCCTCACTGCCCGTTTACCGTAAATGGAGGGGTTTGCGGGCTGGAATGATGTCCAACACCACTCCACTGCCATTCAGTCAGCGATGATCATTGCTGGGACGGCATCTGCGCCTCACAGGTCGTCCCGTGTAAAAAAGAACCCTTAGTCTGATACTTCCTGATCTGTAGGGAAAGCTTTGCAGCAATCATCTCACTATTAATTAGGCTCTGTGGTCAGTATGAAATATACAAGATTTTAGGATTTTGAAATTTTTTTTTAATATAGATTGAGATCAAAAATGAAAACCACATCAACAAAAATATGTTCAACACAAAAATATGAGGTGTATAATATATCATTTTTATGACATTCCCTATAAAGTGAATTTTGTGTGAATTTCTGCACATTTTCCATTCTGAATTCCAATCTATGTGTTTTTTTTTACATTTTGTTAGGAGCAGAACGAATAGGATTTTGCTAAAAAAAGGTGGAAATCTTTGCTGATGTAGCAATATATTTCTTTACTAACCCCTTTAATATCATATACCATAACACAACAGTGCGTTACCGAGCAACCGCAAGTACTGTATGTGCTAATGAGGTTATAGCTTGTCTTAGAAAATTACTAATCTGGCTGTCTATACACTATCAGGTTAAAAATCAGCCCACAACCCGAAAAAGGGTTAAAACATCCCACCATAGATCTTGGTCTTGTCCCCTCAGTCTATGCCTCCAGGAAATAAAATAGTTTAGAACGTCTTTAGTCAAGTCAGGGAAGAGACAACATGTTCTCTCAATCTATCAAATAGATGTCATTAAGCAACATTAACTGCAGAGACCGGTCTCCAGGGTTAAGCTCTAGTCAGGAGAAATATGGGGATCTTCAATAACACCACCTAACAGTCTTCAAAAACAATTCTAGCTCACAACTTCAATGTATCCAGAATTCATATTTTCTATATCTATATATTGGATTTTTAATATTACATGAGCAATTTTTCCACAGTCCTGCCGTCTTCAACAGGTCTTCTTAAAGCTACCCTCTGGTCTTAGGGACAATATCTGTCCAGTGATCAGTGGGAGCGGGATAGAATACTTGGCACCCTTCTCTGTGGTGTTCCAAAATGGCCGTGGTCCTCCTGTGATTATTCGATGTATATTCTTCAGTAGTCAGACACGGCATACTGCTCTTGGATTGCTCAGCCCTTGTCATATGAGTAGCACTGGACAATGTGAGTGCCATGTAGAGTCTTAAGACTACCAATGCACTACCATTGCTCAGTGTGGATCAGTACTCTAAGCAACGGCCTGGCCATCTAGGAAGAGTGCAAAGTCTCCCCAGGAATTGGCAGATGGTCAAAGAAGAGTGCACCAATTGATAACTCCCACCTACACATTTTGTCCCAGAATTGCAGAATAGCTTTACCCCTTTCCAATCCATTGTCTGACGTCTAAAGACATTCTGATTGAAGGCTGTACAGCTCCGATGTCGGAAGACACCCGGCAGGGTATTCTTACTGTATATTACTGGCCACTCTGTTGTCGGGGGCCTCTCCAGCATGTCCCATACTACAGTACTGGCTCTAGCCAGCAGATAGCACAATTGTATAATGGAAAAGAGAAAACCCCTTAGGAAACCCTGAACCCAAAATTGGATTGCAAAGGGTTAAAAAAGGTTTTCAGGGACACTCAAACCCCCCCCCCAAAAAACTTATATAGGGTTAAAATGAAGAGAAATTGATTATTTCCCTCTCCCGGGGCTCAGCCAGTCACAGGCTTCACCAGCGATTCCTCCATTGCCACTGAAGCCTGTGACTGGCAGAGCGGTGATGTGCACAATGAATGGCACATGACCGCCCACCACTTCTTTCGGGTTACGTGCAGCGGGCACTGGGAGCCACCGGAATAGAGGAGTATTCTATTTATCTTCATTTTAACTCTGTATCATTTTTTCTTAATGCCCTGGAAAACCCCTTTAAGCCTCTTATAGGAATTTTAACATCTTTCCCATTCTTTGGACCCGGACGTTTTCGAACTGATTATTTTAATGGATGTTGGATTTACTTAGTGCTTTATATTTTGATCTGCTTCTAATTTTGGATTCATTATTTCATTTACTATTAATCCTTTCTCCATGTTACGGAAAGCGCCATATGACTTCCAGGCATCGTAATAGATCCAATATGTGCGAGGAGTGGAGAGGTGTTTATGTTTTATTGCCTTATTATGCTGCCTTATACAATGCTTTGCTTTTTGTATGCTTGTATTTTGCAGGTGGAGTCATTATACAATGCCAATTCTACAAGAGTTGGGGCACTGTGTAAAGTGTAAATAAATGTAAAGAAAAGAAGAATGCAATTATTTTGGAATCTCATACAACCATATTTTATTCACAATAGAACATAGAACACATCAAAAGATGAAAGGGAGACATTTTTAATTTAAAAACATTTACGGTATTCATTTAGAAATAGATGACGGCGACATCTCACGAAAGTTGGGGCGTGGATAACAAAAGGCTGGAAAAATGGTGCTAGTGAAAAATAGCTGGAGGGTGAATTTTCTACTAAGTCAAATGACTGTATAAATAGTGCATGTTATAAAAGGTAGAGTCTCTCAGAAGCAAAGATGGTCAGAGGTTCACCAATCTATGAAAAAATGTGTCTAAAAAAATTTTCCACAATTTCACAAAAATGTTCAATTTAAAATTGTGAAGACTTTTAATATCCCACCATCTACAGTACATATCGTCAAAAGATTCAGAGAAGGTGGGGAAATTCATGCGCACAAGGGTCAAGGCCAACGGTCAATATTGAATGCTTGAGATCTACGGGCCCTCAGGCGTCACTGCATTAAAAACAGGCATGATTGTGTAATGCGAATCACTGCATGGGCTCAGGAATACTTCCAGAAGATATCGCCTGTGAACACAGCTCAGAATACAATCCACAAATGCAACTTAAAGCTATATCATGCAAAGAAGCATCAATAGAACAACCCAATCCAGAAACGCCAGAGTCTTCTATGGGCCAAATGGGCCAAAGTGCATTTAAAACGGACCGAGGAAAGATGAAAAACTGTTCTGTGGTCAGATGAATCAAAATTTGAAATTCCTTTTAGAAACCATGGATGCCATATCCCATGGACTCAAGAGAAGAGAAACCATCCGGCTTGTTATTAGCGCACAATTCCAGTGCCTGCATCTCTGATGGTATGGGGTTGCATTAGTACCTACGGCATGGGCAGCTTTTCAAGGCACTATCAATGCGGAGCAGTATATAGAGGTTTTAGAACAACATATACAACCATCCAGACAACGTCTCTTTCAGGGAAGGCCTTTCATATTTCAGCAAGACAATGCTAAACCACATACCGCATCTATCACAACAGCATGGCTTCAGAGAAGAGGTGTGCGGGTGCTGAACTAGTATAATTGCAGTCCAGACCTTTTACCAATAGAAAACATTTGGCGCATTATGAAATGAAAAATTCCGCCAAGACGACCATGGACTGTGGAGCAGCTAGAATCCTACATCAGACAAGAATGGGACAACATTCCTCTCCCAAAACTCCAGCAATTAGTCTTCTTACTTCCCAGACGTTTACAGACTGTTGTAAAAAGAAGCGATGCCCCAAAATGGTAGACATGCCCCTGTTCCAATTTTTTTGAGACGTGTTGCTGCCATCAATTTCTAAAGGGGGTTACATTTTTAATTAAATTATAAAATATTTCACTTTCCCCCTCTGATATGTGATCTATGTTCTGTTGTGAATAAAATATAGTTAGATGAGATTTCCAAATCATTGCATTCTTTTTTTCTCTAATTTACATTGTACACAGCATCTCAGCGTTTTTGGAATTAGGGTTGTATTTGCAACTCACGTAATCCTCTTCTCGCAAGGTGCAACGTGCAGGGTCTCTCAGAAGTGTGGAAAGTAATTATGCCCTAATCAATAGGGCACTGGAGAGGAATGGCCCCCAGATGCCATAATTAGTAGGGAGTGCAGTAGTAGCTAGCCTCAACCAGCATGAGCATGCCATGTTGCTCACATGAACTCATGGCAAAGCTTGTTTGAGGGGTAGCTTCTCGCCAAGACGTGGTTGTTGTTGACAAGAGTGCGCAATTGACGCAGACTGTGTGAAAGCTGTGACAGGAGTGTGATGCAGTAAAAACTCAGGAGGTAACCATCATTGAGTGTACACCCTTGCTACAAACATCTTTCCATCGGATGAGTAGTGCAGTAGAGTGGATTGAAGAGAAGACTGTGGCCAAGAGTGAGTCTGCACCAGATGAGTCCAAGAGTGAGTCTGCACCAGGTGTTTCAGGACTGTGACTGGGCTGCTGCAACAAGTAAGACTAAGAGATTGAGGCAACCATCAACACCAGACTATTTTAGGTGTCAGTATCGGTATGCTGAGGAAACTATGATTCAGGACCTTTGGATCCATTGAATGAACCATGCATAGGTGGGGAAATGATTTTTTTTTAGCACTGGTAACAGATTATGCACTGTAAGGTGCTCTATTGGACATTATAGGGGCTTCCACCGTGTGACCGGGGTTGTCCTTGTCAGGGCAGTTGCTCCGCTGTAAGATAATGGCATAATACAGTCAAGACAGGGCAGGTGCATCGGTTTATACTGATGTAGTTGGATTAAACCAGGAAACCTTTTCATCGCCTCTCCTAACCGTCAGTAATACCCGACATATGTATTAATGCAATATCAATATTGAGGATTCCATTTTTTCTCAGGCTCTGTTGGGGTTGTTGAATCGGCAGGACAGTTTGTACGGCGCTACTTTAAGCATAGGTATAAATATATTAATTTATCTTGAACTTGGGAATTTGGTTTTAATGCACATGTATTAAAAGTTATGTTTAATAAATAGAGACTGTTCCCAAGCTATGATTTACTTTAGGCCTCCTGCACACGGGCGGGTTTACATTACAGAGCATCATAGAATGGTAGAGTTGGATATCCCTGCGGATGCGAGGCGTTTTTGTGTTTAAACCCTCTCGCATCACGTCGGTAAAGTAGCGATCCTCCGCGCCTCACTCGCATGCACCTAGCAAGCTGTGCGATGCTATACCGGCTCCATTGAAAAAAAAAATTAGTGATGTGATGTGAGGGTACGCCCAATGATAGGACATGCCACTTTTTTTTTCCCACTTAAGGCCGCTTTCACTTGGCTGAGAAAATCGTGCGAGATTTGTGTGTTGCGAATCGCACAAATATAAACCCCATTCTTTTGAATGGGGTCAAATACATTGAGGTGCGGGAAAAAGAAAAATTGCTGCACGGACTATTATCACCCTTCTATAGTATTGGTGGTAAAATGTGATCAGTGGCGCTCTCACTGCTGGGACCACCACTAATCCTAAAAACAGAAGTCCTGTGTCTTCCTCCCCTCTTGAATGGCGGGGCGATGACGCACGCACGGCGCCGTTCTATTCGCATTTGAGACAGTCGACCGCTTGTACTGGTCTATTTCTGTCAGCCACATTGAAATGAAAGGAGCGGCACCTCGCATGTTCAGCCGCCATACCATTCAATCTCCACAGCACTGCGGGCGGTGCAGTGAGCCCACCATGAAGAAGAGGCGAGACATGGGCCCCTATTCTCAGCGGCCAATCCAAGTCCATATTGGGAACACCCCTTTATCTTTATAACCCTGGTACGGAAGCACCTATTATGACCAGCCATTACAAACGTTGAGGCTCCTGTATCAATTCTCCGTCATCTACCAAGGTGTTCCCATATACAGGGTGGCTGCAGAAAGGTAGGCCGGCACAGCACCCTTGGGCTAGTTCCACATGGACGATCCCCCACGATTTTCGAGTTACAGCGCTGCTTTTTCTTGCAAAATCGTCGCTGCCGCGCCCTGGGTTTTCTTACGTGTTTTTATAGTGTACGATTTTTTTGTGAAATTTAATAGGACTTTCTAATGTTAAAATAGCAACGCAAGTTTTTGCTTTGCAATGCGATAAAAAGGAGGCTCAAAAAAAGAAAAAAAAAATCGCGGCGTGCTCTCGCAACATCGCATCAGAGAAAGCATCGCTAAAAGGAAGGAAACCATTGTAAATCATTGGTTTCATAATCTGCTTTTTTACTGAAGCTCACATCATGCGAACGTCGCACGTTTTTCTCGCCTGTGTGAAAACACCCTTAGGGTGGACACCCACTTGCGTTTTTCTTGCGCGCTTTTTTCACACGATTGTCAATGGGACTTTCTAATGTTAAAAATGCATTGCAAGTTTGTGTGATACGTTTTTAACATTAGAAAGTCCCATTAACAGTCGCGTGAAAAAACGCGCAAAAAAACCCCGCAAGCGACGTCCACCCTCATGGAAGCTGTCTAAACGAAAGTGTGTCTTTGTTGCCCATAGCAGCCAATGACAGCGCAGCTTTCATTTTACTTCAGCAGCCAGAAAAATGAAAACGGTGCTGTGATTGGTTGCTATGGGCAACACACTCAAAGCTATCTAAATCTTTGTTGCCCATAGTAGCCAATCACAACACAGCTTTCATTTTACCTCCGCAGTGACCACACTCTGAAAGCTGTCTAACGGCCCATTTACACGTAACGATTGTTGCTCAGCATTAGTTAAATGAACGAAACTGCGCCATAATCGTTACGTCTAAACGCTCCCCACTCGGTGTTTACATGTGAATGTGAAGTGCTGAGCGAGAAGTGAGCGATTCTCAGCGACGACCTGCCTGTCTAAGCATTCTGCACGAGCGCGAACAATTAGCGGTGATGTCACTCGCTTGTGCGTTCATTTAAACGAGAATTTTCCCGTGTAAAAGAGGCAAAACAATCTTTGTTGCCCATAGCAACCAAGCAAAACACAACTTTCACTTTACCTCAGCAGGACACCATACTCTGAAAGCTGCCTAAATCTTGGTTGCCCCTAGCAACCAATCACAGCGCTGCTTTCATTTTACCTCAGCAGTATAGGAAATGAAACCTGCGCTGCGATTGGTTGCTAGGGGCGACAGACAGATTTTCTTAAACGTGTGGTGGCGGCCTACTTTTCTGCGGCCTGCTGCGCACGTAACCCTGACCTTCCCAACCGCCCTGACAGAAACTACAAACAAATTTTCTAGCCTTTATTCTGGAAATATATTTCATACATGAAATAAGCAGAACCAGAAGACGCTTATTTCATGTCTGCATGAGGAAGCCGCGCTGCTCGGCGGCGGCGGCACCAGGCATTGTCATCAGCATAATCACATCCTGCTGTTTTATTGATTTTTTCCATTTGTTTAATAACACTTAAATACAATGTAATTCCCGGAGCGGCCGTGTCGTCGGCGCCCCCACAACACCCACGGGCGGGAGAGTCACAATCAGGGCCTTATCCTGCAGGACAGAATGTCACCAGCTGAAGAGATTGTTTCCAAAGGTCATTACTTGTAACATAACGGCCGGGTCTCGCGGTCGCTACGCTACGTCACACTGCAGGGATTCGGAAGAAAATGCAAAAATGTCCTCTCACCTCGTCTGTCTGCGACACCGACAGCTGTGCATACCGCGACGACAGCGAGCAGGCTTATCCTGGAAGGAAGCAAACATGGGAGATGTTAATAAAACACTAAAATAATAATGTGAATAACAAAAGGGGCGGATTTATGAAAATCGGCTAAACGTGCGTTCAAGTGTCACGGATTTGCGGCGGATTTTCGTGCAGATCTGCAGCAGATTTCACCCTTTCCATTTCAATTGACTTTAAAAATGTGAAATCTGCTGCAGACCTGCGACACAATCATCTAGGTGTGAACACAGCCCAAGACCAGCTTTACTAGGGTGAGAAAATCGTGCGAGATTTCTACGTTGCGAGACGCGCTAATCTCGCACGAATATGAACTCTTCTTTTGAATGGGCTCATACACATAAGCAATGTTTTCCTCTAGGATACCGCGATGCAGGAAATAATTCGCAGCACATCCTATCTTTGGGCGTGCGCTCACATCGCAGCGCCCATTGTTTTCAACGCTAGGAGCACGCGATGCGATGTGAGGTTTCTCCATTGAAAACAATGGGAGAAACTCCGCCATCCTTCGATCGCTACTTCCCTGAAGTGATACAAGGCGGTTTTGTGATAAAACGCCACACTTTCACGGGAAAAAAAAAAACGCATGTCGGCAAGCGCGATATTATGCCACGGCCCCATAATCGCACTCACCTGCGTGAAGTTAGCCATAGGGCTCATTCACATGGGCGTAATCGCGCTCCATATTACGCACGTAATACAGAGAGTCAATTGGATCATATAAGTATGCAGTGAATACGCACGATACATACATATTTACGCATTAAATCAATGGGGCCTTCTGCATGTGAAAAATGCTATAAAAACGTAGACACGGAAAAAAAACAATAGGCACGTAATAAGCGGTTTCGTATCATGAAAACGCTTTGTATTTCATGAACTAAAGCTGAATACGCCCGCGTGAATGAGCCCTAAGAGTAAAAACTCTATTGGCCTCATTTATGATAGCGGTCTACGGCCGGGCTCACACGAGCGTATGCTTATTATCCGCTCAGTTTTTGCGCACATAATACACAGTAGCAACCTCCCATATACTTTCATTGTGCACCTCATACAAGTTGCGCGAAATACGTGTGCAAAAGCAATCACGGCATGCTTCATCTTGGCGTGTATTGTCATTGCATGCTTGGAACATGCTTGTGCACGGCTCGCCGGAAACCTGGTCGTATGAGCCAGGCCTAACAGGAAGACTGTCCTCCTTGCCCACATTAACCAATCACAGCACAGCTTTCATTTCTGAAAGTGCTCTGGTAAAATGAATGCCGAGCTTTGATTGGTTGCTATGGGCAACAGGGATAGTCTCACTGTTATACAGTTTGGATGAATTAAGCCACGTGTTGCCCATAGCAACCAATCACAGGGCAGCTTTCATTTCATGATCTGTTCATGAAAAATGAAAGCGTCGCTGTGATTGGTTGCTATGGGCAACAAACAGCACTGTCATCCATAGTAACCAATCAGATTACAGCTTTCACTTTCTGAGGCAGATTCCAGCATAGAAGTGTCAGCATGATTGGATGCGTCTTCTGCTTTACTCGGCACTTAATTATTTCTTCTCAAATAAACTTTATTCAGGATGTTGAACAGAGGACAACGTACATTGTTGTCAAAACACACGAGTTGGCATAAAATATCATTCAGTAGAAGAATTTGTTTTTTTACTTTCGAGCAGTTAGTTCACTCAGACCAATTTTACATCCTAGCATAGACCAAAGTTAAAAGGGTTATCTGGGACTTCTAGGATTTTGGCTATTGATGACCCACCCTCCAAATAGGTCATCTCTAGCTGCTCGACAGGGGTCCATCGCCTGGAACCCCGCCAAAAAGCAGATTCCTGAGCCTGCTGTCAGTGCTGTAAGTCGATAATGCTGTCAACATTGCAGCTGCCTGGTACAGAACTACAGGCAGAGCCTCTATTGAATCCAATGTGAGCTGTGTCTGCAGTACCACACCAGCCCACTGCAATACGGACAGTGCTATCTGCACTCTCAGCAGTCCAGGAATTAGCTTGGATCCTGAGTGGCAGACCACCCTCACTACTGAGCACAGGTCTTCAATAGTCTAAGTCCGAGACAACCCCTTTAAGCCTCATGCACTTGGCAGGTATAGAGGCATATATAGTTCCAGCAGCTCCATACAACAGAGCTATTGGACTTAGTGAGCCCTGGCATGGTGCAGTTTTATGTAGATTTTCCCTTAAAGGCAATGCCTCCCTCCCAAGAAATTTAGCGGTTCTTTTTTGCTGGACTTGTATGGAATTGAAGGCATGCATAGGGACTCCTAGATTTGTGTGCATGAGCCCATCATAAACACTTATCACACATCCACATGTCACAAGCAGGAGAGTTGGGGTTTTAGGGGCGATGTCCCTACCGCTGGAAGTTGGACTGGTGACGTAGAGTGCGTCAACAGAACTACGGGAACTGATATCAGTCTGCAGTGGGGTCTGGATAGTAATAAGCATCATAGTCGCTTTGTCTTTACAGATAGACAGCAGGCTCATAAAACTCTCGTGGCACGGGTCAGGCCAGGTTAAATCTGGTGACATTCTACCTCATATTGGACTCAAGGCATGGCAACCCACCGGATACTCTGGTTATGACTCTAGAATGATGCCTTCTGACTCATACTGCTACTTAATGTACATTTAATAACGGAACATAATAACAGTTCTGAACGTCTCAATGTCTGCATACGGGCCTTTTGTCCAAGACCAGTAACCGAACTGAGAATATTCACTGTAAGTCCAGGATCCGGGATTCAACAGCCTTTAAGAGCTTGGAGCCTGTTCACACAGCAGCTATGTTGGTTTACCCGGGTTCTGGGTTGTTACTTACGGTGGTTTGCACAAAGTCAGTTTCTACAGGCTCTGTGCTTCAAAGAAGGCAGCGGCCCAGGAATTAGGAGCAGGCTATCGGCTAAAAGCAGTCTGGTAATTCAGTGACGTTCTCGCTTTGCCTGTGGGGCGATATGGCTGGTGGCCCTTTAGGGATCAGCTTCTGCTCTTCGGATGGCAGTATGTGTCCTTCTCCCTGCTCTGCACGTACCCATACTGCAGTGCCCATGTTCCGGTTTCCTCCCCAGGAATTGCACGTCTGCATCCCCCGGTCCCTCCCTTCGGTTCTATTGTATCTTGTCTCCACCACAAGTATGGGTGGAGACAAGTGTTCGGCTGCTTGACAGCCAGGTGACGCCCCAGTTCCTGATTGGCTTCACTCCCCCCTCCGATGTTCCTTCATGCCTCCACTCAGGTTTGGGCTCCGGCCTCCCGACCCTCCCGGCTCCCGTCAGTCACGTTGCCATGTTTGGCCTCCCAGATCGTGTCACTCACCTCCGTCTCCCTTCTTTGCTCACAGCTCCTGCGCTATCAGTCTGCACAGCCGCAGTGGCATGCACACAATGATCGGTACTGGCCTCGTCCTCCAGCGTTGCTAATGCCATAGCTGCTCCTGTCTACCTACTGCACTGCTGAAATGGGGGGGGGGGGGGGGGGGGGGGGGGGGGAGCTCTCTGCATGGCTGGATGGAGGTCCACGGGCCTGGCAACAGCTTGGCGGCAGGGGGGGGGGGGTTAGAGGCTGCAGGGGAGAGGGGGTTAGGGTTAGTTTCAGTGTTAGGCTTACATTATTAGCTGTAAATGCTTCCATGTGAATGCCGCCCTGCTCTTACATGGAAGTATTTACAGCTAATAATGTAAGCCTAACACTGAAACTAACCCTCCATCCAAGCCAAAACTCATTCCACGCTGCTATGACCTTGCACCAGCTAGCCTATCAGCAGCTTGTGGGCGTACACTGGGTGGATACAGTCCATCACTAGGTCTCTACCCATACTTGTGGTGGAGACAAGATACAATAGTACCCCCCCTTCATAGAAGGATCATGCACATATTTAGTCACATAACACTCTTTCCATTAACAGTGCCTACACACCTTGCCTAACATTCCAACATGCGGCCTAGCGCTTCCCCTGTACTCACAAATCCCATGTCTGATGTGGGTCTCCTGACTTCCATCCCACTTGGCGAGGTGGCCACCAACTCGCTTGTTTGTTTCTACAACTCACATAAAAGGGCATGGAAAGAGTTATGTCCACCACCTCTTTATTCATGCCTCATGTGGATTTAGACACCAGTGGGACTCACATCTAGAGATAGCTGCAAGTCCCAGAGGCCCTATGGCTTTGCCATAATTATATACTATGGAAATAACCCCTTAAAGTTCTTTTAAAGGGTACCTGGCTGCAGGGCTGTGGATTCACGAGTCCCATTTCGGTCTAAATGTATCAACTCCAGCTTTTACACATATACAATGAATTCAATGCAGAATTTGTTGTTTTTTTCATTGATATGTAGAAAAGTTTAGAAATGTCCCATAAAATATGTCCCATTTATCTAAACCCCTATTTATTAAAAACATTGATAACTAGAATGTGGAAACAGCTATAGAAAATTGTATCCCAATAAACAGATTTTATGTTTTATCTAAATTGCTTCATTATTTTATCATAATGGAGATGAAAGGTCTGATGTTACCATTTACATACAATAAATGTATATTTAAAAAAAAAAAAAAAAAGGAGTCCTACAGTATATGAATAAGTCAGAGTCGGGAAAATTGAGAAGTCGGTGGTCTGGCTTACTGACTCTACAGCCCTGCTCATCTGGTCCTATGAACCCCATGAACTAAGTTTATGGGCTCATAGGACAGTGTATGCGGAGTCCAGAGAGTGATTTGTATTACTCCCCTACTTCCTCGGTACCTCGCTGTCCACCTGCAAATCCAGCAATCGCTCTATTGAGCAAACGCCTTGTCTACAGTGCAAGCGCACACACACGCTGTCTTCTCATTATGAAGACATGGAGTCTGCTCAATGGACCATGCATGGAGGCTGGTGAATATATTAATCACTTCCCAGACTCAGCAGTTCTAGGAGTTCATAAAAACTTAGTTTAACAAGCTGATAGGACATGATCGGTTCACTTTAAATGACCATCTGCATCAATAAAGGAGTAAAATCCCCAAATCCTTGGAGGGGGTAATGTACCAGTTTTTATATACCATCTCGACACAGTCCACTATTTCACAAGTGACAAGAGGAATTGCATCTATTTTCATTGTCACATTTGATTTAGCTTCTCAGAAACTGAAGACCATGTGTCGTTTGGTTGGCATGTACAAGCAATGACAAAGTGACGATTTACAGACAAGCAAATTTAAAAGTGACAACTTTATGGTTGCACTTCCCATAATCACTTTTGAAAAAAATGGCCACCACAACTGAACGAAACAGTGACAAACTACCAGTAACTAATGTCATATAATGATTACTACCAGTGCCAGGGCCCAAGTACATCACTATTTGCAGCTCCACACAGACAGGAGTTAGAGACCCCCAAGCATTAGCCAGTCATTATTATCTATCTAGCATAGATGCTTTTATAAGGTACCAGAAGTGTTTAGGACGATCATACATGTAGAGTGTGATGTTTAAAACTAGGTTGTTTTGTTCAATATTATTGTAGATGGACGGAAGAAATGAGTTCAGGAGCAGGTGATCCCACAAGACTTGAGAAGTCAACACCTTGGGAAGAGTCGTGATCACTGTGGTGAGGGTGTGGGAGCTCATATTCAAAGCACTTGTCAATTGCGAATTAAAGGAGTTTTCCAGCAATAAACTATTCATGACCCATCCTCAGGATCATCAATAAAAGATCAGTGGGGGTCCATTATTTGTGATCCCCACTGATCAGCTGATTGAACAGACCACGGTGCTCCAGCAAGCGCCATTGTCTCTTCTCAGACCAGTGACCTCACATTCATTCGTCATATTGCCTGAGAGCAGCTCCCACCCATGCAAGTGAATGAGATGGAGCTGCGATACCAGACACAGCTGCTATACAATGAACAGTGCTGTGCCTGGTATGGACTGAGGCGACATTCGTGCTCACCCAACCACCGTCACTTTAATCAGCGGATTGGTGGGGATCACAAGGATGGGTCATCAATAGTTTAGTGTTGGAAAACCCCTTTAAGAGAGAGTTGAGAAAGGCCCGCTGTCGAAGCTGAAGAAGAAGAAGGTGGCGAGCGTACCGCTTCTGTTTATTATTGCCGGTAAAGCTGAGAGTGCCTTGCGGTTGCTTGTCTACCTTACGCCGTCAACTGCCAGTGATAAGGTGATCATCTGGATGATTGTTATTGCCGATTGGTGAGAGATCAGTTTTAAGTTCACTTTTTGCCTTGAGAAAGCATCTAAAATATGGCTCCAGAGTTTCTCTGTGCCAGTATCATGATCCAGCCCATGACAGACAAGTGTTCTACGCTCATCGAGTGCTACCCAAGATTGTCTGGTATGTTTATGAGTTATTGGTGACCAGGGAGGCTGCTGGCCCATTCAAAGAACCAGACCAACCCACATCAGACTGGTCCAATGAACAAATTATAGGTCAATGGAGGCCCCTCAAAAATGATTTCAGGGACTTAGGGTCCAAGCTTATGGTGAGGACCTCCAGGGTAGTTTTTCTCGGAAATACTACATGCACCTAAAGCCACACTAGAAAGGCAGCAGGATCTTAGGGAAGTAAACAAGTGGCTCCGGAGTTGGTGTAAGAAGGAGAGGTTTGGGTTCTTAGAGAACTGGGATGACTTTGTTTTCGGCTACAGGCTCTACCGTAGGGACGGGCTGCATCTTATTGGGGAGGGTGCAGCAGTGCTCTGTGAGAAGATGGCTAGAAGGCTGGAGGAGTGTTTAAACTAGGAACTGGGCTGGGAGGGCAAAAAGAGAAATAAGGGGGTGGCTAGTGTAGCTAGCAACCTGGGTCTAAGAAATGGGAATGGGGGTCGAGCAGGCGGTAGGATCAGTACAGTTAGAACAGTTAGAATAGTACCATTAGTAGCAAAACGAATTTAAAGACAAAAAAAAAAAAAAAAAACTTATAAATTGTATGACCATGAATGCAAGAAGTCTGATTGGTAAAGTGGGTGAGCTTGAAGTGAGAATAACTGATGAAAACTACGACATAGTTGGAATAACGGAAACATAGCTTGATAAGTGTGATTGGGCGGTGAGTTTACAAGGCTACAATCTCTTCAGAAAAGACCATGGTAAACTGAAAGGGGGAGGGGTGCGTCTGTACGTTAAATCGTACTTAATGCCGAGGCTACGGGAGAATATAGAGGCAGGAGATGAACGTTGAATCCCTGTGGGTAGAAATACAGGGAGAATAAAAATAACAAAATACTGAGAGGGGTTTTCTATAGGCCACCAAAAGCAACAGAAGAAACGGAAACCTTACTTTTAAGGTAGATAGAAGAGGTTTCAAACCGCAACGAAGTAATTATTATGGGGGACTATAATAATCCAGATATTATATGGGATAACGAGACCTGCAAATCTCACGAGGCTGATAGGTTTTTGAGAACAATTAGAGATGTAGTGATAGCAAAATCCATAGAAGAATTTAAAAGGGGACTTGATGTCTTTCTAGAGCGCTATGATATTATAGGATGTAGACATTAGGTGACCAGCGAGTTGTTGACCTGGGTCTACAGACAGGTAGGAACTATCAGAGTATGATCCAGGGATTACTCTGACTGCCATTATTGAGTCGGGAAGGAATTTTTCCCCCATAAGGTCTAACTGGATTCTGCCTCTTGGGGTTTTTTGCCTTCCTCTGGATCAACAGGGAGGTTAAAACAGGCTGAACAAGATGGACATTGTCTTCATTCAGCCTAACATACTATGTTACTATGCTGGTCTCCAACATTTCCTTCAGGTTGACGAATAGAACTTTGTGTATACAACACATAATGTCAGGTATGGCCCCACTTATACATGTGATTATATAATATTGGTGCCAAAGACTATGAACCCTACCTCCTCCCAGATTAAATCTACTGAACAGTAAACCGAACTGCTAGCGAAATAGTCGGCGGTATGTTTTCTTTTACCTTCTATGGTACCCTCTGCTCTCAATTATCATACCACGAGCGCAGAATATCTTCAGTGATCAAAGAACTCAACAAGCCCACGACAAGTGAACTTCTGTTGTACATTTCTTCCTCAAGTGCAGAAATCCAGAATTAGAAAAGGATCCTATGCAGAAAAGGAGCCTTTAACCTTTTCGCATAGGATGGGATGCTGATAAGTCCTTGGCTTTTTGACCTTCAATTATTTTCACATCATTGAAAGTTCTATCATGTGAAGACTTAATCTTTGTAATACTTTGTGAACAAATTTTGGCCTGACCTCATGTGCAATTCTTAGGTTATGCAGGTTTGAAGACAACAGCAGATTTCACTGCAGAGGAGAGCTGAGCGGTGATGAAGTTCCTGAAAGGGATGTCGGCCAAAGACGTTCACGGTGACATGGTGAAAACATTAGGTGACAAGCGCCCTTCGTACTCAAGAGTGAAAATTAGGTTGCCAAATTTAAAACCGGCCATTTCAACACAGATGATGAACATTCAGGGAGACCTTCAGTGGTGACCATTCCAGAAACCAGAGACGCCGTCCATGAGATGATTCTGGAAGACCGGCAAATTTCTCCTAAGACAACAGCCGAGACTCATTTCTAGAGAAAGAGCTGGGTCCATAATTCACAATCATCTGAACATAAGGAAGGTGTCTTCAGAATGTGACCCAAAATGTGTGTCAGCAGATCAAAAGCAAGTCTGAGTGGAAGACTCCTGGGAAATTTTGCAGCAATTTCAGTCAAAATTGACGACGATGGACGAGACGTGGATTTCTATATATGACCCTGAGTCAAGAGAACAGTCAAAAAAATGGAAACGCAATGATTCTCCCATGTCCAGAGAAGTTCAAAGTGAAGAAGTCGATATCCAAGGTGATGGCATCTGTCTTCTGGGATACTACTATTAGACTGCCTTCCAAAGGGGTCTACTATAACCTGGATAAAGTATGAGGTGCATCTGATGCACAGGTTTAGCCATAGTGGTGATATACACAAAAGTTCACACTTAGGGATTAATCGACCTTAGGGATATTATTATGGTAGTAGTCACACAGTGAGACCAAATAAAAATCCTTGCGCTGCTTATGGTATATTGTAGGAGGGAATATGAAAGAACTTACTTCACTGGGGGGCTTTGGACAACAGCCAACTCCCCCCCACCCCCAGTCCAGATTAGCCAAATGCGAGTAGAGAGGATGTTGGCAGGTAATCTTCATCCAAATATTTTTTTCATAGTACAGGCAATATATACACAAGGGTTTTGTATAAAAGCTATAAGGCAACGCGTTCCAGGGCGCTCTGGACCCCTTCAAGCTTGAAAAATGGGTACAGTGTGCCCTGAAACGCGTTACCTTATAGCTTTTATGCAAACCCTTGTGTATATATTGACTGTATGGAGCGGGCAGGGGAGCGTTTTCTCCCTCCCTCTCCGCTCCTCGCTTCCATTCACAGCAAGCAGACAGTCGTCCAAAAGTGAATGACTGCTGTTTATACTGAACGGCTCATCGTTCAGTATTCTGCCTGCAGAAATTGGACGACTGAACAATTCTTTGTCAGTTATTCAGTCTCTGCGTGAGCGTGGGAATCTGAACGGTTCTGAATGTATAATCGTACCGCGTAAAAGGGCCATAAGCTTTAAAAAAAAAAAAAAAATTGCTACTACAACACTAAGGCCTCATGTCCACGGGGAAAATCCGGCCCACTACGGGTTCTCCATGGAGAATCCGCAGCGGGTCCCTCTTGCCCCGCAGACAAGAGGCCTCAAAATAAGAATAAACTCACCTGCTGTGGGCCGTGTGTGTCTTCCCTTCTTCGCGGCCGGGTCTGCTTTCTTGGGTCCGGCGGATGTGCTCGGCACGCTGGCTGCGTGCTGCGCGCATGCGCCGGGCACATTCGCCGGGCCAAAGAAAGAAGTTCCCGGCCGCGAAGGAAGGAAGACACGCATCGCCCGGAGCAGGTGAGTTTAATTCAGGCGCGGGTCTCCTGCGGATCCGGACGGCTCCTATAGGCTTCAATAGAAGCCTGCGGGAGACCCGCACCTAAATGGAGCATGTACGGATTTTTTCCTGCACGCGGACCCGCGCCTGCAGGGGAAAATGACATCCGCAGGTATTTAACTACCTGTGGGTGTCTAATGCATCCCTATGGGGCGCGGATCCGCATGCAGGAAAAACGCTGCGGATATTAAATCAGAATTTGCCTGTGGACATGAGGCCTAAAGGTATTCATTGCCTTTAACAAATGGAGAATATTACGGCGTACAATTAGAAACTATGGGAATCTAACATTCTTGCATAAAAGACAAAAGTGTTCTAGAAGTGATAGTTGGGCAAACAAATCACTTTGCCCATAGTATTATGGTTGTGCTTTGAAAATTTTCAAGAATGTATAACTAATGACTTGAAGGCATAGGTTTTCTTGAGTCGTGGTGGCCATCGCTCCCTTTTTATCTATGCCTTTCTACGTAACAGTTATATTTATAGAACACTTGATCTAATTTCATCACTGTTTATTAGGACTTGTTAGTTGAGGTTTTTTGTACCATTACTGTACACCGCCTATTCTATCATTTTACTTTATGTGCTTTTCTGTTTTGAACTGGCCTCAACATAAACCAATTAAATAGTAGCTCAACTGTATTTTTCCATCATGTGAAAACTGCAACGTGAAGAATTGATTAAAAAAAAAGTATTGTATTGGGCTGTATTTTTCGGTAAATCTGTGTCATCCACCCTTTAGCACCTGCCAATAGTGTATTTTATTGTCTCTATAGAGACCTTTTTATTCTGACATATCAAGAATTAATTTTGACTGGAATTCCCCGATTATAATGCTTTGGGTCTTTTCTACAAATCCTGTGTTCAAGCAAGGTCCTAAGGAGGGGTTTCCCAAACCAGAATTTCATGGCATTTCAATAGAAAATACTGTATTGCAAGACACAAAGTTCACATTCATTGAAGTAAATGAGAACGTAGCCTGCAATACCAAGGCAGAGACATACAGCTGCCTGCTTCCTGCAGAAATCAGCTCTGTGTGCTAGTGCACCGATCCGGCAAACAGCTGATCGATGGTGGTTCCCGGCAGCAGACCCCCACCAACCTACTACTGATGAATAATATCCTGAGGCTAGGCCATCAATAGCTAAAAGCTGGAGAACCCCTTTAAATGTCAAGTACAGCAACATGCCCAAAGTCGTGGAACTAATATTGTGTAGGACCCTTGCTAATCCAGATAAATTCAACAACTCAACGTGACATCAATTTCACAAGCGGATGGAAGCCGTCTGGAAGGATATTGAGCCATGCCATCTGGATAGGCAGCCACAACTCTGTGGTATTTGTAGGCGTAAGATCTTCATTGTGAATGGACCTCTCAATTACATCTCATAAGTGTTCAATTGGGCTCATGTATGGATGAACCTGCAGGCCACACAATTCATAGAACACTACAGAATGCTTCTAGAAAGAATTATACAACGTGGGCCTGAATGTGCAGTGAATCATCCATCATTGTTGGTGGGCATGAAATCCACGAAGGGCTGCAAATGGTCACCAAGCAATGAAACCTAGTTGGCACTGGTCAATGATGTCTTTAGGTGGACCAACAGACACAGCCTATGCCATGAGAACACATTTCACACCAGTATGGAACCACCACAAGTCTGCACAGTACCTTGTAGACAACTGGGGTCAATGGCTTCATGGGGTCTGCACAACACACAAACCCTACCATCAGTGGTGAAACAATTTGTACCATGACTGATTGGACCATGCAGTATGATGCCAGTTATCTAGGGTCCAGCTAGCAACCTCACGAGCCCAGGTGAGGCGCTGTGTCCAGTGTCATGGTGATAACAGGCGCTCAGGTGGGTCTTCTGCTGCCATTTCCTATAGAATAGTGTTCCCAACTCCAGTTCTCAAGACACCCAAACAGGTCATGTTTTCTGGATATCCTATAGTAAGAACATCTGTGGCAATGTCTGAGGCACAGACAATAACTACATCACATGTGAAATACTGAGGAAATCTAGAAAACATGAACCGTTTGCATGGCTCGAGTACAGAAGTTGGGAAACACTGCTATAGAAGCTAAAGAATGCTGCACTGACCTGTGGAATATGCATTCGGGGCTTCCTCCTTGAACGTGGATGTGATTTCTGCCAGAGTCGCTTGCCTATTTGCACAGACTGTTCTAGCCAGATGCCGCCAGTTGTAACAGTTCAGCATCTGTGAGCACCCACTGCATTATCCAATGTGGGTACCAATACCTTCCATGAGGTTTTCCCAACACACACTTGACACAGTGGATCGAGCAATGCTAAATGCCCGCACAACCTCAGAAATGCAATGTCTCATCCATTTGGGACCCGCCATCATGCCTCATATACTCAAACTCTGATCATTTATGTCCCCTTGCCATGAGCACACTGGCCAGTGTTCATCTCACAAGATAACATCTCATAACATATAGATGGAGACAAGCTGCCACCTGAGAAAGCAGTATGTAAATTGCTGATGAAGTGGCGCTATCATAGGACTTTTGGTCATTCTACGCTGGATGTCAGCGTAGAATGACCAAAAATCAAGCTCCATACATGAAGTAATGAAAGAATCGTGCTAAATAACCTCTATAGAAACCCTCTAAAACAATGGATATTAAAGGCCTCTTTCACACGGGCGACAGCAATATTGCCGCAACGATGGCTGTGATTGGTTCATCCAGCGCTGCATTGATTGGTTTATCCAGCACTGCTCAGCCAATCAGAGCCATCGCTTTCTGGAGGCGGGATTTGTGAATCCAGCAATCAGGAAGTGATCTTCTGTGGGCGAACGAAAACTGCAGGATGTCTGGCAGAGCTGTGGAGAGCAGGAGGACCCGGACCAAACCTGTAAGGTAAGTATTTCCTTTTTTTTTTTGGGAGTGCAGCTAGGGCTTAGTTTCAGGGTAAGGCTTAATTCACATTGCACAAAAACCGCGGTTTTATGTGTTTTGCGAAGCGACAAAAACAAAGGCTCCATAGGGAAACATCGGCTACAAAACCTCACAGATCGTGGCAATATTGAGCATGCCATGATTTTTTTTCTAGCAACAGAGCATCAGAAAAACATAACTAATGTGAAGGAACCCATTGGAAACCTTCACATACAGACATTTTGTTGCATTGCTACAAAATCCCGCGATTTTGTAGCCCTGGTGAAACCAGCCTAAAAAAAACTCTTGGTGGCTGCAAGCTTTATATGACAGGGTGGTGCCCCATCAGCAAAGATGGGCCTTACAGATTGCACAACCCCTATGGCCAGTATTGAACATCCTATTGCAATGTTACATGCTAAAAACAAGGCAAAATTGCGATGATCGACAGATGATGCACGGATACCTGTGAACAGGTCTGCCAAGTAAGAAGAGCCTTCATCCCCACCATCAGCTACAACTAATGGTCATAAGCATATAAAAAAGCATTGACACAATGGCACGTAGAGTTTTTATGAACTGCAATAAAAGGAGAATGAGGAGTCCAGTATAATCTACAAGCAGCAGCTGGACAAAACAGATGGTTTTATATAGAAAATGAAGCAGGCAGATGTTTTTGTTATTCTCCACTGGATTGGGTCTGTATGGGACATTGCTGGGGATTTTATTGCAATTTTTACTCAACTGACAGAAGACACATCAGTAATGAAAAAGCTGCAGGTCGTTACGATGTGAAATCTAAAGTATGTAATAATAATCGTTTACAATACAGATGTTGCAAAACTAACTTGACACAATGTGATACGATGTGGCACGGTAAGAGATGCAGGTTAAATGGCGCCACGGTGGCAGACGGAGGCCGTTTCATTGCGAAAAACGTAACTTTACTAAACCGATATATTAACTACTAGAGATGAGTGAGTAGTGCCTTAGCCGAGTATCTCCCCGTTTGGGGGAGAGCGGGGAGGAACGGAGGGGAGAGCTCTCTCTCCCCGCTCTCCCCTGCCGCTCCCCAAATCTTTAGAGACGAGCGGGAAGGTACTCGGCTAAGGCACTACTAGCTCATCCCTATTAATTAAATTTCAGCACTTCACAGACGGGATCAGTACTTCAGTGTTACATAACATTCTATGATGAAGTCCGACTTCTCTCTATGGGAGGGCACATTATAGAAACATTTCACCATGTAGTTGGCTACACAGAGCACATGGAAACATTGTTATATGGAGTTACTGAGTTTGACCTGATAAATCCCAGATATCAGTGGCCCTCAGGAATTCTTCAAAAACTCGGACACTGCAGTGGTCCCATAGTAACACATTTTGGTTAGTTTGTCAGTTAAATTTTGCCTATTAAACTCAATATACCGAAGTAGGAGTGGCTGAGTCATATCTGAGGTTGGTTCATGCTGTATTTATGTATGGAGCTTGGTTCTGGCGCTGTATTTATCTTATGAGCTTGGTTCTAATGCAGTGTTTATTCACCGGCTTGTTCTGTAGTGGCCGTTCTGTAGTGGCCGTTGTTGCTTTCTATACAAGCAGATTATACGCAGACTGCCTATTAGGGAAACATTTTGTTTTTACTTATGTTGGGCACGGGGATAGGAAGCAGGGGTGTAACTATAAAGGATGCAGGGGATGCGGTGGCACCCAGGCCCAGGCCCAGGAGGCTTAGGGGGCCCATAAGGCCTCTCTTCTCCATATAGGAGGCCCAGTACTATGAATAAAGGATTATAGTTGGGGGCCCCATTCCAGGTTTTGCATTGGGGCCCAGGAGCTTCAAGTTATGTCTTTGATAGGAAGGAAGGGGGGGGGGGTGTTAAAAAAATAATTACAACATTTAACATAGGGTGCTATCTAACCTAAGGGTCCATTTAGAATTGCTGCTTTTTCACTTGGGCGGCCTGTTTAGGGTGCATGCATCTGGGCAGATTTGCATTGCGGAATCCGCAGTGAGCGTCCGATTCCAGATTCCGCAACAAATACTGCCCGTAGCATGCTATGAAGAAGCGATTCTTCATACACACACATACGGAAACCAATTGCGGTTTCCACTCGCGGATGGAAAATCTGAACATGCTCCATTTTTGCGTGGACGGCTTCCATTGAAGTCAATGGAAGCTGTCCAATCTGCGGCCCTTCCGCAATTGACATAGCGATCCCTAGCGAAGATGCAGGAAGAGCAGGAGTTTACAAAAAAAAAAAATAAAATCTGTACTGCGAATGTCTGAAGGCCTGCCGTGTAGACCATCTGCAGTACAGAGATGAGAAAAAAAAAAAAAAAGCAGGTACGCGCGGACATCACTGCTGCCAGGGCCAGATTCCACATGCGGACTCCGACCAGCCTGTGTGCATGCGGCCTTATACAGGCAGGTACATGGTTTGCTCGTTCACACGTGAAATTGTTCAGTCATTTACATTCACTTATTCAGCGAATGTGAACGATCCGTGTTTAAACCGAATGATTAGTGAACGAGCCAGTGATGATTTTTAGGCTTGCATAAAATGAACGAAAAGCTCACGATTTATCGTTTGATCGTTGGCCGAGTTTACGCTGAATGATTATTGTTCATTTGAACGATTTTTTGAACAATAATTGTAAAAAGGGCCCTAAAGCTGCTACTGGTGGAGTTCCAAACCCTGGACTCCCATGATCAGCAAACGAATATAGTGCCACACCCCCATTCATTGTTTACTCTTGCACAGTGCCACACAAATGAGTGTGACTGTGCCCAGTACTGCAGCTCAGCCAATTCAAGTGGACAGGGAGGGCTAAGCTACAGTAGCAGGCACAGATACACCTGTATGTGTGCAGACCTGCCTGCATTAAAAATCCATAAGCACTGCGACCCCATTTCTGATTAGTTATCTAAGCTGCACTATTCATATATTGATGGGCCATCAATTGAAAAGTAATATAACTCTTGTGAGGGAAATTATATCCTGTATGATTTACTTCTGTATTTCTGTCTAATTTCAGCTTTTTTTTATGTCTGCAAGTGGAGTGTTCTGCAGAGTAAATTCCTTACACAATAATGTTCATCACCTGAAACGGAGAGTCAACAGAAGACAAGATATACAAGATTTCCATTATAACAATAGAGCCAGCAGACTGGACCAGAGATGAGTCAACAGAACATGATCATTCTTTATACTTTAGTTTGGTTCAGTTTGAACCAAATGAATGACATAGCTATGTTTGGCTTTGTAACACCCCTTTCTGTATCAACCTGAAATCTACCTTTTTGACTATAAAATACGCGTCTTAATACAATTCATCAGAGAATCTTCTGGTAACACATCCTATGGTGTTGGTTAGGGATGATTTTCTCCAAACTCGTACCAACCACACCTAATATGGCACCCACAATATATCTAAGAGCGCAATTGCGCTAACACTCTACTACATACTTGATATTAAAATTTTGTTTAAAAAAAAAAAAAAGACAATGGAAAAGGCACAAACTGCAAAAATTCGTTAAAAAATATTTTATTATGACATAGGTGACAAAACATAACAACAATATATAGTTGTATAACTTTGACAGGTTAAGATCTATAAAAGGGAATTTAACAGCATCTCTTCTGCCAGTGGATCTTGAAAAGCCTCCAAACAGTATACCCATGTCACAGATTTTCAGATGAATCAAACAATATAATAGAACGCAAAGTAAAATAAATGAACACAGGTAGGAAAGGGAAATTGACGGGAGGGCAAGGTGGGAAGGGACATCTGGGCCTCAAAGGAGATTGGAAAAGAGAAATCAACCCTGCCGAGTAGAAATGGTGGCAACCCAGGCTATCTTTGACATTCTCTCATGTGAGGCTGAGGAAACCAGGGTCAAGCCCAAAGATAGCTTTTACTGTGCCATGCCCGAACCTAAAGACAACCATTTGTCCATTCTGGGAGAGGACCTAAATTCCAGCCATGGCTGCCTTACTGCATAGAATGCATTAAGATCTTGGTCCTCCTCAGCGCTCATCTCTTCATAACGCAGCAGTGTGTTGGTTGCCTCCACCCACTGAACTCTGGTTGGGGAAATGTTTGTTCTCCACAATCTTGGGATGATCTGCCTAATGGCCTGGACAAAGAATCATAACAAACCCCTCTTTACCTTTGCTATGGACCCAGGAAACAGACAACAAAGCCATCTCGCAGGTGAGAACAATGGGAGTGCCACATATCCTGTTATACAGGGCCAAGACATCCGACCACAAAGCTGCCACCGGGGAACAATCCCACCATATGTGACTCCTACTATCCCTACTCCCAGAGCACCTCCAGCATATGGGGGAGGTTTGGGAAAACATTCTATGTAGGCGCTCCGGTGTCCTGTACCATTGTGACAATATCTTAAAGTTAAGTTCCTGGCATCTAGAATACACAGTCCCCTTGTGTGGTAGAGTGATAGCTTTTTGCCACAGGTCCCGGGGAAGGTGCCGACACAGCTCCCTTTCCCAAGCCCCAACATACTCCGGGGGTTCATCCCCCACCTCTTGAGACAGCAGCATCCTATACAAGTATGATATTGGGTGTTTAGGAGCATCCATGGAGGTACAAATTACCTCAAAGGGCGAAAGGTGCCTAACTAAACCTGCATTGGGTGTCAGGGAATCCAAGGCTCCCCGCAGCTGAAAACATCTCAGCCATTCTCCTGGAGAAATCAGAGTTCCCTCAAAGAACTCCACCAGAGGCCTCAGCCCACCAGGTCAGAGAACATCCCTCAAACGTGGAATGGGGTCCAAGTGCATAGGCAGGAGATGCATACGGTCTTCAAAGGCCTTAAATTGTGGATTAGCTAGAAGTGGGGTAAGAGGTCCGGGGATAGAGACCAATGAACTCTGTGTGGCAAAGCATATCCAAGCGGACCTTATTTGCGAGAGTAACGGGGAAAAATTAAGAGACTTGTCAATGCGCCCCCCGGAAGCCAAAAAAACCCCTGAGCTAACCTGGGATCAGTGGTATCTTCTATTTCAACCCAAAGCTTGGTGGCTCGATGTTTGAGCAAGTTCCATACGCAATTTGCAATGTTAGCTTTGTAGTATAGGGAGAAATCAGGAAGACTAAGTCCACCCCCGAGTCCTTCGTCCGGGTGAGGATATTATATTTTAATCTAGCCCTTCCAAACAAACTTGGTTATTAGGGTTCGAATGCGGAGCAAGTATATCCTGGGCAGACTTCAACAATTCAATGATAAAAGGTATTGTTGGCATAAGAGAACATAAGCAGCCAATGGCACACGTCTGCACGATTCCCTTATACAATGTACCATCAAGCTCCAGTAAAGGCTGCTGAGGCTTCTTAGAAGTCATAGAGTTTAATTAGAGCTAAGTGCATATTCCTCGCAGAAGTCTATTTCTAGAAGCAATGGAACATTTCCCAGTGTCAGTCTCTGATCTCGAAAGCTAATGAAACACATGCACATAATGATTTAATCACTCTCTGCCGTCTGCAGTGTACATAGATTGCACTCAATGTATAGGTCCTCTCTCCCCATTGCTGGTGTTTAATGAAAGACACACACTGATGAAAAACTATGGGTCCCCACCAGGAATGTCGATACACACTACAAAAAAGACCTGGCACATGAGCTGCATGTTCCAGCCACAAACTTTCATGTAGCTGAAGGATTGTGGTGCCAAACACAGGGAGACACTCCAATTTGCTGAGATCAGATGGAACGCATTACGTGAAGAAGAGGGTGGATTCAGCATATATGAGGCGGATTTGAGACCAAATAACTGGTACCAATGCAAAATTATCTACTATAGACAGGCGGAGCTCCATTTGCCGCCCTAAGGTACTTTCACAGAATTGTCCACAGGACGCAATGCGGATGCAGATTTTGTCAATTAGTGTGGATTTTGTAGCCTTTTTTAAAAACTGTAGAAAGTCTTGTAGTATTTCTTGTGTTTAATTCTGCAAACCTTGAGGAATTAAATTAATTGAAGGGGTGGACAAAAATATGGAAACACCGTACAAAATGCATGCCTTAGGTTACATGGAATTATAAATCATAAGAGACAGATTTTAAGTGGAGGTAATAAAACACAGATGCTGCCGGGCAGAAGTGACCATCAGCCAGAGGAACAAGGACCCATTGGTCAGGGGTTTGAGTCACTCCGCTGCTGTTACCAGTTGGCTCCCAAAACCACCAAGAGCAGGGCAAGAGGTGAAGTGAGCACAAATTTGGCAGAAAAGCTCTCAGCCAAGCAGGGGTCAAAGGGGCAGCTCAATGTCAATAGTTAAAATCCCCATGTATTTCGTATGGCGTTTCCATATTTTTGTCACCCCCCTTCCCCCCCCCCCCCCCCTTTACATATCCTATAGGTTAGAAATACACTACAATTCCGCAAGATGTCCTTAATTCCACAGCAAAAAGCTTTTCCGCTGCAGAGGTTTATCTTGCAGTTCTGAAGTAAAGACGCACGGATTTTAACAGGTGCAGAATTCAAGTCCCATAGGGATAACACTGTGATGCAGAAATGTCCATGCATCCTAATTCCATTCCACGTCAAAGGTCCCATATGGTTCCTCTCTACTGCTCCTTAACACACAGGTACTCTTCCCCTAGAAGGGCAGAAGCAAAACAAGTCCCTATTTGGCCCCATGGACTTCTATAGGCATCTTATTAGGGCTCTGTACAGGAGTCGAGGTATATTCACATGTTGGGGCTCCTTCATACAGGTGTATTTGCACGCACAATATGCAAAGAACAGAACTCATTGCTTTTACTTATAGTCTGTAACCATGGAGATATATCAGTATACTTAGGAACTGTATACAAAAGAAGATAGATTTGTATTTTAGACTATTTGCAAAGTTCTTTTACGCATTATTTCAGATGCAATGGAGCAATAACAACGGCTGCAAACATTTACATAGCCTGCCATACATGGTAAAGTCCAACCAGCCATCCAGTCTTCTTAGATGAGGTGCACACTAGCCAGAATGCGAGTTGCACCCAAGAGGCGCCGATGCAATTCGCATCAGACAGTGCCAGGACACCCATCTGTGTGCTGTCCGTTCTGCACAGACTCTGCACACTGACATGCATTGCCATGTCCTATTTCTCATCCGTGAAATGGATGGGAATAGGATGTCATGTTTTTTTCCATGCAGACCATGTGCATAGCCTTATAATAGGAACATATGCTGTCTGTGGATTAACACAAACAGCACATTTCCTCAAATATGCTTGTGTGCTGGAGGTTATAGAATTGTGATAGACTCAGAAGATATCCACTAAATATACACTATACTAACAAAAGTCATTGGACCCCTGAGCAAGAATCAGAAGTAGTATTTATTTCTATATATTAATACTTAATGGGGCTCCTTTGGCCCTAAAGACATCGGATACTCTCTGTGGCATATTTTCTACTAAGTCTGACACACTTCAGCTGGTATTTCCCTTCATTCATCCTGCAAAAGTCTGCCGAGTTCTCTCACAAAAGATGGACCCTGTTCATATTTACTGACCTGACGTTCCAGTTGATCCTAAAGATGTTTAGTAGGTTCAGGTTGGGACTCTGTGCAGCCGGTTCAATCGTCAACATCCATATCCTCAAATCAATGAAAAACAGCGTTGGATGTGTGACAAGGTGCGTTGTCTTGTTGGAAGTATGGCCGACCATTCCCAGAGGATTGCCACATTGTTGGCAGCACATTATTGTCTAGAATGTCAGGGTACACCTCCATTCTGATAGTTCTTGTCACTACAACCATCGGACCGAGACCGTGCCACGTAACACATCCCCAGACCATAACGGAATCTGTGTGATACCTAACTGTTGGCGCAACACACTTAGGCAAAGGGCATTTCCAGGCTCTTCCACACCTACCATAAGTATGTCCATCGGATGTGAAGATGGAGTAATGTAATTTATCACTCCATAGAAGGTTCTTCCATTGCTCAATTGTCCAACGACGATGTCCCTTGCATCATTGTAGATGGTACGATGCATCTTTTTTGAGAGAACTCACCAGACATTTGCAGGACGAATGGAGGGAAATACCAGTTGAAGTGTATCAGACATTAGTAGAAAGTATGTCACTGAATATATATGATGTCATTAGGACCAGAGGTGGCTCACTAAGTATTAACATATGGAAATAAATACTATTTTCCATTCTTCCTCAAGTGTCCAATTGCTTTTGCTGGACTAGTATACCAAATATCTCACTGAGGAACATGAAAGATTACAGGTTTCATAGTAATAATACTATACGGGAGTCATTTTATCCTGTATGGAATGGAGTATTGCCCAATGCACACAGGCATACTTGCATTGCGGAATCCGGCACATTCGCAAAATAGAATAGAAGACGGCGAACACGTACGCAGGGGTCCCCAGCCGGGCACAGGCCTGGATTCCATTCTGCATGCGGAATCCAACCCGCCTGTGTGAGGCGGCCTATGGATGGGCTCTTCATAGTTTGAAGTGCTGCAAAATATCATAAGCATGTGGCAGACAGAATTGTATCTTCGCGCTGCGGCTACAACTGAACACAAAACATATGCAACATTGCAGAAATGGAAAATTCAGCTTATTTACTAGAAAGGGATACAAATATCTAAGCAAGTAAAACCAAGTAGTACACAAAGGCCATAAACATATAATCTATGGACTGTATGAAGTAAACCAGTGGAAGTCACCGGTTAGAAGATGAGCAAGATCAAAGCCGCTACAGATTTACAACCGCAGTGTTACATGAAACAGATCTGGCGCTCTCCGACTGGGTCATATCAACGGCAGATCAGCGTGGATTAAGAGATATACATTATCTGCTCCGAGAATGCAGAAGTAATGTCCTGCAGGACCTTCAGGAAGTGGAAAACATACTGTGAATTGAAGCAAGCCCATGTGTTAAACCTATACAGGAAATACAAGACTGTAGGAATTACCACCGGAAAACATAATGAGGGCGATTATTAATCAAAGGGACAGAAACCCCGAGAGGCAAAGTGGTTATCAGGGCAAATAATGACATTCACACACACGCTGGATGAGCAGATTTTCCAAATTATCAGATATAATATAACTATGGGAAAAACATTCTTGGGGTTTTAGCCAAGCTTAGAAGTCCTGCGCAGGTCAATTCTAGATGCTTCAATTGATTTCCAGAACGGCCGCTGCCTCCGCTTGTGCTGTCAGCGCTTTAAAGTGAATGCTCACTTTTTAACTTCTTGTTTTTAGGTTCAACATAGTCTTCTGATTAATTTTCCAATATATATCGCAGTGCTTAGAGATTGATCTACCTAATACAGAGCTAGGGGGGGGGGGGGGGGGGGGGGGGGAGTATCACTGCTGATACAGCCACCAATATCAAGAACAGGAGTTCCATGTCCCCCGTCATCACCGCGGGGTTACTAAACATCCCCCATCAGTCCCCGCAGGAGGAGGAGACCACCGAATGAAGTACTGGTAATTCAAGAGCACTAACGCTCCATTCACTTTCAATAGGACCGCTATAAGCAGTTTCTGTGATAGAGCCATGAAACAGCATAACATAAATTGACTAGAGAATGTCTCCATAACCCCAAGTAAATCTGAGATCACATGACCATCTGATGAGAAACAGGCTGGGAGTTCCAGAGAGAAAGAAATACTCTCATTGACAGCACCAATCCCTCCCCTAGAAGTTGTTGGATGGAATGAAACTTTGATTGTAACATTGTTATAAGTAAGTGATTACAATAGTAGAGCAAAAAGGTCATTTATTGTGAACTGACCCCATGAAGGGGGCTCTAGTACCCTGTTGTACCACCTCTAGCTTGGATACAAGATGCAATACAGGTGGGCATGGAGGCTCTAATACCCTGTGGAACCGCCTCTAGCGTAGATACAAGATGTGATACAGGTGGGCATAGAGGCTCTAGTACCCTGTTGTACCACCTCTAGCGTGGATACAAGATGCGATACAAGAGGGCATGGAGGCTCTAGTATCCTGTTGTACCGCCTCTAGCGTGGATACAAGATGTGAGACAGGCAGGCATAGAGGCTCTAACACCCTGTTGTACCCCCTACAGCTTGGATACAAGATGTGATATTGGCGGGTATGGAGGCTCTAGTTCCCTGTTGTACCGCCTCTAGCTTGGATACAAGATGTGATATGGGCTGGAATGGAGGCATAAAGGTTCTGTATGGTATCCCCTAGCATATCGCTCCGTATTTGCTGTAACTGATCCTCTAGATTATGCAAATCCATAGGCTGTCAAAGTTAGCATCCCATATGGGCCCATACACATTGGCGATAAATCTGGCAACCGGGCAGCAACGGAAGTGTGACAATGTTGTGGGGGGCTTCCTTTGACCCCCTTGTGTGTGCGGTCGAGCATTACCCTGCTCCCTATTGGAAGCCGCCATGAGAAGAACACATGTGGCTGCAGGATGTCCTGAACATATGGTTGAGCTGTCCCTCGTACCACAACTAGAGGGACTGATTGTCGTATGCGATGGTCCCCCAGACCATCACACCAGCAGGGAGCAGTGCAGCATTTTTGAATGCATGTAACAACGTTTGACAGCGTTTTTTCAACGCACCCCATCATTGTGATGGGTGATGAGGTGCGTTTAAAAAGAAAAGGTTAAAAACACACAAAAATAGAACAGACAGTGCTCAAAAATCGCAGCGTTCGATCGCAGGTCTGCGAGGCCCTATTGAAATCAATGGGAGCGTTGTAAAGCGATTAGCACAGCGCAGGGGACGCCGCACTAATCACGGTGAAAAGCGGCCACTGTGAGAGCGGACCAAGTCATATGTAAGCAAGCAATGCATTCGTCTCCCGCCCCTTCAACTACCGAGTCATACAGTGAAAGTCTGAATAATCAATCAACCCCAAAACCACCTTCCCCTGCTGCATGTAGACGAACACTTTGTAACAAACGACCAACCACAATGAAAAAAAGCCTTTCACTAAATAAATACCATTTTCAGTAAACTTCTAAGTACTTAGACAGGTGTCAGGGCTGAACAACAAAACGGCCGTCTGCAGATCCCTCTATTTGTAGGTCAGCAATCTCCGATATGTAGCAATTGAAAACTATTTTGGAGTCATTTCTTCACTGTTGGCCGGCGCAGAACTCTTACAGAACAGCAGGAACTGACTAGGAAGGGGGTGTTGACAGTATCTGACGACTGCCAAAAAGGATAACGCTTAAGACGGAGGCGCCCAAAGTGGACAGATGCGAGAAACAAGGCCATGTGCTGCTGTAGTCTCAGCAGTATTCACTTACCAAGGCGATGAATTGGAAAATAAACAAAATGCCATAAAATATAGAGAAGCCACAGACTCAAAATCTGCAAATAACTTCAGAAACAGGCTTGTGCTGTTCACATCTGTGGCAGACGGCGCCGTTTGTCCTGAACATTATAAAAGTCAATGGGATCCACTGAGTGCCATTGGTGCCCATCACAAAACTGATCCGCACTCAGAAATAACACAGATGTGAACTTCTAAGCAATATGAAATGTAACAATGTCATACATCATGCTGTTCTGCATATCTCGCTCTAATGGGCCCAAGACTCCTATCTGCAACTTGCACCGGACATCACACAGACCCCCTTTCTGTGTGCCGTGCGATATGCGGGAGAGTGAATATTGCAGGTCTTACTTTTCTCCTTGAAATGCACCAGAATAGGACATGTAGCAATTTGTTTTTTCTCCACGCAAACCATTGGTCCGAGGGAATAAAAAAAAAAAAAAGGAAGAGGGTTGAGTTCTGTCCAAGTTTACTCGGACAGAACTTGGATGCAAAACCAGTTTTTAGCCCCATTTTCAGTCAAAGAGATTTGCAGTAATTTTGTAACTACCTAATGCACAATGTGCACCTCACTCTGATTGGCCACCGCTGATTATAAGGCCTCCTTCCCACGAGCGTGACGGGCTCCGCAGCGTAATATTCCGCTGTGAAGCCCGTCACGGCGCCCCCCAGAGCCCCTATACTTACCTGCGGGAGATAGCGTGAAATCGCTTCCCCGCCCACCGCCGCGCGTCACCGCCCGTCACCGCCCACCGCCCTCGCGTCACCAGCCGTGTCACGTGCACGGCCGGCCGTGTCACGTGACGCGGCCGGACCGCGTCATTTGGCGTCATATGACGCTCGGCGGTGGGCGGGAAAGCGTTTTTTCACGCTATCTCCCGCTGGTTACAGCGGGAGATAGCGTGAATGGACGGCTTCCATTGACTGCAATGGAAGCCGTCAGTGCGTACAGCCCGTCCTCACCCGCAGAAAATAGAGCATGCTGCGGGTGAGGACGGGAGAAATCGCGGTGCGTAATTCCGCGGTGGAATTACGCATCGTGAGCATTGTGCATCTATTGAACCTAATAGCTGCGGGCAACGCAGCGGATTTTCGCCGCGAATTACGCGGCGGAAATCCGTTCGTGGGAAGGAGGCCTAAAAGCAGCCTTGGTCAATGAGAGAGCCCGCAGCATGCTCCATTTTTCTGTGGGTTTCCCGCATGGACGGCTCCCGCAAGCTTCCATTGAAGCCTATGGATGCCATCCGGATCCGTGGCACACCCGCAGCTGAATTTCTGCTCTGCCGAGCCCATCCACTGGGCAGAAAGGAAGAAGATCCAGCCAGGACGGACGGGAACCCACAGCGTCCGGACAGGTGAGTAAAATCTATCTTCAGGCCTCATGTCTGCGGGAAAGGAGGGACCCGCTGCAGGATTCTGCATGGAGAATCCGCGGGGGGGGGGCCGAATTTCCCAGTGGACATGAAGCCTAATACTTCAAGCATCCTCAAAAATCCAGAAAAATCATGCAGAGGATAATTAATGAATGAATTAAGAAAAAAAAATATATATATTAATGGAGTGGCCCTTAAGGCTAGCTTTGCCCAAAGATAACAGTTGATTGTACCCAAGACAGTGCCTTAAAAGGGACAGGGTTGATAATTTCCTACAGGTTGGGTCATGTTCCAATCTAAGTGACAATCGGGTTTTGCTGGATGGACAAAAAAAGTTCATAACATAGTCCGAACAATTCAGCAAAAAAATCTGTAGCACTCACCAATCTTCCTAGCCTTCAAGTCTTCATTCACAGATAAAGCAGCACAAGCGAGAGGAAAAGTGTTCCTACTGGTCTATGGCCATAGTGCGTACGTGTGGAACACTATTCCTCTCACTGATCTATGAACCAAGAAGTCTAAGGAAGAGTGGCGCAGATTTAATTTGTGCTTCTACATCATGTACAAGTTCATAGGATAGGCTTGGAAGGTGCTGGACCGTGTTAGATAAAGCGTATATTGAAAACGGCGCTGTCCATGGAGGACAAATGACACATTGAAATAATAAGGTAACAGTTAAATCACACACAAGATCTCGTTGATCTTCAAACTTTCATGTCTGCCATGTACTCGGTGTGAACCTGCTCTCTCATCTGTAGAGAAAGGGGCACCAATGGTGGATTTGCCAATTCTGGTGTTCTCTGGTGAATGCCAATCAGCTGCCAAGTGCTGGCTGTGAGCACAGGTCCCACTACAAGACGTCGGGCCCTCAGGGAGTCTGTGTATCATGGTTTGGTCAGCAGCCTGTTGGAGGTCATTTTGTAGGGCTCCTCCTGTTCCTCCGGTCCTGATGCCAAGTTGATGCCCTTCTATCCAGCTCTCCCCATGTAACAGGCCATGTCCTGGTATCTCCTCCATGCTCTTGACATGGTGTTGGGGGATGCAATAAACCTTCTTGCTCCGGCACATATGGATGTGCCATCCCGGAGGAGCAGGACTACCTGTACAACCCGATTGGGCTGCAGCTCTAGCGTAACTATAAGGGATGTGGTTGCACCCGGGCCCAGGAGCCTTAGGGGGCCCATAAGGCCTCTCTTCTCCATATAGGGAGCCCAGCACTATGAATAAAGCATTATAGTTGGGGGCCCTGTTACAGGTTGTGCATTGGGGCCCAGGAGCTTCAAGCTACGCCTCTGCGTTAAGGGGTCAAGAGAAGTTTGGGTCCCCAAGATAAGCTTTGGCACCCAAGCCCATTAGCCTTTAGCTACACCCCTGGGCTGCAGGTAGCCCTCATGTACCAGTAGTGGCAAGTATACTAGCAAAACAGTACTACATAGGGATCAGTCAGGCAGGAGAGGGGAATTGTCTCCAGTCCCTTTTCGGGGGTGCCTTGGTGTTCCTCTCCAGGGCACCTGATGTCACTTTCATTTGCACTAGGTGAAACTAATTCACAATCGCTTCTGCTTCCTAACTGCACAGATTTATATCCCTGAAGTGTAAGTGCCTTCGGTTACACTGGCAATAGATAGAAGGGTTTCCCAAAAAATTTTAAGCAGTGTATAATTTGCTCCAGCAGCAACAACACAGAGGTCAGCTGAGAGCGGACGGAATCTGGCCAAACAGTGCATTTCAGTACCCAAGACAGCTGCCTATTCTGCGCTTTATCTGTGCTGCCATATACTGCACATCCCAGCACTAGGTCAGCCGCTACTGACCCATTATTCACAGTCACCGGGGCCCTTTAATACAGACAGACCTGAAATAATGATCTTCAATGAATGCCCGGGATTAATGTCGGACAGTGCTCACCTCTAAGAGCGTACGTGTGGCATCTCTTGCTGAGACTGTTGCGTTTTAAATAGAGACTGCTCGGATCTCTACCGATTTATGTTTTATGACTTTCCTATACATTTCAAAAGGGGTCTACAAAAAGGTGCGAGTTGCAGCTAAGTGACCCCTCTCTGTGCATCCTGGCTGCAAGGTTGATGGAACCTTAATTGGCATGTACCAACAACCTCTACCCCTTCAGATTATGAGAAGCTGAAGGACAGAAAGCTGCATTGTGAGCCCTATGGTGACCAGGGATGAGGGATCTGTCATCATGAGGACAGTCCGAACATCTATTAGAAAGAATATAGAAAAAAGCTCAGCAGGTGGCAAATGGGCCTGATGTGCAAATTACAGCGACGGTTCTCCTTCTGGTGCGGTCAAATCATTTTTTTTCTTGAAAACTTCTGCAGCTTTACAGGGATTTTTTGCAAAAGTCCCAGCAATGACTGTGATCCCACCACAAGGTGTAATAAGGTAAATTGGTGAGATTTGCATAGGTTGGTTTCACACAGATGCCCCAAAATAATGCTAAAAAAGGGGTTATTCCCTCATATTAACCCTCCTAGAAGATACCCTAACTAATACCCTAACTAATTGCAGCAGGTCTGGCCGGTAATGAGCACCGATCGGTGAGAACAAATGATTGCTCCCAAAACGGTTTACGTCCGCATTTCCCTGTTCATACGGTGGGGGGGGGGGGGGGGGGGGGGGGGGCTGTGCTCCTGACAAACAGTGATTTTTTGCCTACATAAAAAATGCCTCTTGGCAATTAGATGATCAGTGCAGGTCTTACTGCCGAGACCCTCCACCGATCCCAAGAACAGGAGTCCTGAGGGCCCCTCTTCTCTTCACTGCGGGCTCATTGCACCCCTGGCCGCCAGGAAGAGACTGAATGGAGCTGCGGTCAAGCATGCAGTCCTGTGCCATTCATTTTCAATAGGACTGCTGGAGATAGATTGCTTGTACTCAGCCATTTCTGTCAGCCGCATTGAAATGAATCGACTGGAACAGTGTATGTGCAACCGCTCCATCCAATCTCCACATCACCATAGGTGGGTTCAGCAAGTCCCCAGAGATGAGAAGAGTGGGACACAGGAACCCTGTTCTTGGGCTCAGTGGGCGCCGAGACCCCCAACAATCAGATCTGTACTACCCATCTTGTGGATAGGTGATACAATTACATTTTGGCACAACCTATTTTGGAGGAGCTGCTGTGGCTCTCCAGTCTGGCAAAGAGGCTAGTCCCAAGCAAGGACCTTCTCTAGTTTATCCACATGACCTAGTAGGGAACAAACCCTTTAAGGCATCTGTCTTTAAAGAGGTATTCCCAACTCAAACATTTATGGCATATCCACAGGTAAAGCCATAAATGTCTGATAGATGCGGGTCCCACTTCTGGCACCATGTGGAGGGCGGGGGTCCTGGTGAGGCAGCCACTAGCCGCCACATCCAGTTGGGGAATGAATGGAGAGGTGCATGTGCGTGGCTCTTCCCATTTACGGCTACTGAAATTACAGAAACCGCTGAACCTGCTCGGTGCCCGCTTCATCACCAAGAGGGTCTGGTACCCCCATTCTTCACATAGGTGCTGGTCTCAGAGGTGGCTTTTCTGGCATATCCTGCAAACCCTTACTTACTGTGTACCGCTTCCCTGATTGTACGGTGCTGACGCCATATTAATAAAGGACATTATTAATGTTTATGCAGCAAAATTTAAGTCCAAAAAGGTCAAAATAAACAAAAAAAGCAGCCAGTGAGGGATTTATTTTAGTATCCACAATTTGAAGAGCCTGCCTTGTGAGAAGGTAATTCACAGCTTTGTATCAGCGCCTGCTTCATTACACGTGCCAAGGAGCATCTCCAGAGCAGAGCAACCAGGAATCTGGAATGTGTTTCATCTGCAAGAAGCTGCTAGAGGTGACTTAAGGAACTGCTGCCGTCTTTCAAAACAATATATTAGAGGATTTATCATGTGTTGTACATACACAATCTCTCTATTATGGGGTCATCATCATAATCCCTTTCCAAGTGGAATTCAAATTCCAGGCACCTTCCCTTTCAGCAGGTCCGCAGGCAAGACGACCTGTAATCTCTGTCCCATTGCCAGATTTGCAAGATGAAATGAGGAATTTATCATTCCCAGCACCCCACATGCTAACATCAGAACACTCCTACTCCCCAAAGGGAACTTTTCCAATAACAGCACTACATTAGAGAATTGCTATGTATACCAGCATAATACATCTGTATATTAGGGTCTAGATTGTGACTGCAACATCGGACACCATAGTTCTACGAATCTGAATTTAGGTCGCTGTAAAGCACTAAGGTGACGCAAGGTTGGCTCCGTAAAATCAATCACTGGGTCTACAACTGTGGCTTTAAAATGGACTCTAAATACGAACCCTTCACATTTGGGAAATTGGCCTACAGGATGCACAGCAGATAAATGCCACACAAATCCAGGCGGATTTTGATGTGGAGTTGAGAATGGATTCATTCTGCTGGCAACTCGGCATCCAAATCCACCGTGAGACTTGTGGGGATTCATGGTGGTGGATTTGGGCGTGTAATGTGGCTAATTCCAGCCCATGTGAAACCACCCATATGCAGACCTATTATGGGTCTATCACCACCAGTAGTGTCTCTACTGCGGGTAACGCAGTGAAATGTCACCCGTGGACAGGAGGCCTAAAGCCCACATGCAGCCAGAATGCGAAGTCTGAACAAGACCTGACAGACGGATGTAGCAAATATTAAAGGGGCTTGTACCAAGATTGCAAGTTATCCCCTATCTATGGCTCTCCCAATGGGACTCCTGTGTTCCGTTCTGCCCGTCACTACATGAGGATCACTTCTTCATCTGCAATAATGTCAACATGAAGGGAGCGCTGGCTGAGCATGTGCGTTAGGCACTCGATTCATTTCAATAGGGCTGACGGAACTACCCGCTCAGCTAGCTTTGCAGCTCCATTGTAAGTGAATGGAGCACTAGTGCGTATGTGCAACCAATGCTCCCTTCAGCCTCTTTCTTACTGTGGGGGGTGCAGTAACCCTGTAGTAGGGAGGATGGGGGACACGGGACTCTCGAGATCAGTGGGAGTCCCAGCAGTGAGACCCTCACTGATCAGCAAATGATCCCCTATTGTGGGGATAACTTGTAATCTTGGTACAACCCCTTCAACTTGGCAATGCCTTAAATAAAATACACAGTTGCTGAAAACTTTTAATGGCAACTTATCACAAGAAAAACCATTGAAAAAGCCAAGCTAGGGTACGTTCGCCCATGGTGGATACATACTGCAATTTATCCACAGTGGAAAAATCCAAAAAACAATTAGGCCTCATGTTCACGGGACATTCGGATTCCAACCCTGGATTCTTCTACTTACCCATCTGGGTCTTCGTTTTATTCCCTGCAGATGTGAGCAGATACACCAGCCACCACGCAGCCGCACATGCGCAGTGGACTTTTTTTTTTTTTTTTATAAACTCCTGCTTACCCACGGCCCATCCGCAATTCAATTGCAGACGAGTTGTGGAACGGAAGGCTTCCATTGACTTCAGTTGAATTCATTTCCTGGACCAAAAGGTCCACAAATCACATCCACAAGCTTTATTTCATTTCCGGACGCCCATGTATCCCTATAGGCGGCTTGATTTGCGGATCTCCCACGTGGATTCCGCAAAGTAGATCTGCCCGTGGACATTGCACCTTCGGTATGGATGTGGTGCAGAACTGCAGCAGATTTTACCCCTTCAATTCAATTAAAAATGTGAAATGTGCTGCAGATTTACATCAAAATCCACACTAAAGTATGGATTTTGGTTCAAATTTGCTACAGATTCTTCCCCTGTGGAAAATTCACAGAATATCCGCCATATAGGAACATACCCAGAGAGTTTACTGCAACTATGTGTTTAAAGTGCCAAGTTATAAAGTTATCCCCATCCTTAGGATAAGGGATAACTTTATGATCGGTGGGAGTCTAACCACTAGGACCCCACACATGAATGAATCGGAGGTCATGCATGCTCACCGTTGCTCCATTCATTTCAATCAGTAGCAGAGTATTTGTACTTGTCAATTTCAAACACTCCCATTGATATGGCTGGAGTGGTGGTGTGCATGTATGGCCTCTGCTCCATTCATGTGGGGACCTTCGGGACCCCCATTCTTGGGATCAGTGGTGGTCCCAGTGGTCATCACTTAAAGCCATCCTCTATCCTATGGGTAGGGAATAAACTTCATGCCTTAAAAGTGTTATGTCAGGTTTTAAAGTATCAAGTTAAGGTTTGCAATATCTATAAGACCTCATGGGGGTGTAACCGATTCTCATTGAAGGGACCCAGTGGGTGTATGGAGACTTATCTTCGGCCAATGTTAATTTGCATAGCAACAAAAATCTCTCTCCAATATCCTAAAAAGCTCCTGTTCCTCAGTAGTCCAATCGCTATACCCCATGAATGTCAAGAGCCTGTGTAACGTGACTCCTTGTTATACATTTAGGATCTGTGAAGCCCTCAGTGGCTGCAGCCCAGTTCCTCTCACAACAAGTTCATACAAATATGTGAAGGATGGCGTCTCCCAAACTGCTAACACATGGGGGATATAAGCTCACATCCCACTAGACCTCCAGCTAGTGTCATTCTTGTCACAAATAGTCCGGCTAAGAATGGCTGGCGGTGGCGTCCCCTGGAAATAGCTGTCATGCAGAGCTCTATTCCGGGTTCTGGACTGCATTTCTCCCCCAGAAACTTTTCATGCCCCTCTATTTTCATACATACTTTCCACTCAAGTGCAGCCCCCGCAGGATGTATTTACTCTGTCACATACATGACAGTTCCTTACAGCGTATACAGAGGCCACTATGCAAACAAATTCATCTCCTGTCATCTATTTGTCTTATTTAAGAAGCCATCCTGGCAGACAGTGTGGAGTTCCAAGTCACCACATGTGATACATTTCCCTTTGATGACACGAGCCATCTCAATGGACAACTATAGTTGATTAAGCCTGATGAAGTTCACCCTACAGATGTTGCAAAATGTAACCCAACTTGCTGCAAAAAGTTATCTTAAAGACTAACTGCACTTTTTAAAAACTTTTTACAAAGTTTTGATCAGTGAAGGTCCGGCTGCTGAGACCCCCACTGATCACTGAAACGAAGGGACTACATCACTCATCTGAGTGCTGCGCCCTTTCAGCTGGTTTTGCTATCTGTTGGCTCCCATTGGCAGCTGGAGACACATAGATGTATGTAGAAGAGGTCTATGTGTCTGTCTTCAGTTGCCAAGAGGACCCAACAGGCAGTGAAGACAGCAGAATGGGCACAGCGTTAAAATGAGCGCTGCAGCCCTTCAGTAATCAGTGAGTCTTAGCACCCAAATTTGACATGTCGCCAACATGTCAAAAGTTTTTAAAAAGTGCAATTACACTTTAACACAGCAAAAGCCATTACAAAGCTACTGAAAAGGCAAGAGAAAGTCTTGTGCCGCAGTTTAACACATTAGACTTTGCTATATCCATTCTATCATACATCATTGTATGTATATACTCAGCGCTGGAACGTCACAGTTCAAAGAAGTCCAGTGAACCACCTGTGCAGCTGCGCCAGAAGAACCTGACTTAGTAGGAGGGTGCACGACAGCATGGCAGACAGGCGCAGCTGTAGGACGGACTAGTCATAGCAAAACATGACAAATATTCTAACTTCCCAACATAGAATTTTTCTTAACTTACTTTTAAAGAGTGACTGCACTTTTTAAAAACTTTTACATGCTAGAGCAATATGTCAAAAGTTTTGATCAGTGGGATCCAGGTGCTCAAATGAAGGGGTTTGCAGTGCTCACCCAAGCACTATGCCCCTTAGGCTGTCTTCGCTGCCTGTCGGCTCCTTTCGGCAGCTAAAGACATATGCATAGATGTCTATAGAAGTCTATGCATTTGTCTTCAGCTGCAAAGAACAACCGAAAAGTGGAGAAGAAAGCCGAAAGGGCAGAGCTTGGGTGAGCTGCAACCCCTTCATTTCAGCATTGGTCACAGCATCCGGACCCCCAATGATCAAAACTTTTGTCATGTCGCTGTGACATGTCCAAAAAGCTTTTAAAAAGTGCAGGTCCACTTTAATTAAGCTTAGCTGCAGAATGTGCTTGCTGTACAGCGCTATGGAATATGTTGGTGCTATATAAATAGTACAGATGTAGCAGAGTTGAGATTAAACGCATTCTAACTCTCTGTGCCAGTTTGTTTACTTCTTTTCTTGCTCTGTGAGAGTTTTGTTGCATTAAGACAACTTGTTGCAGAAAGTTATCACAAACAGGTTCAAGTTTTGCTACATCTGTAGTCACAATAAAGCAAATATTGACTGAAACATGTAATACTGTAGCAAACACCCATTAAAAAAGAAACAGCTTAGCAGAAGAACTGATTTTGCAGCATGTGAGTCACAAGGGCTTGCAATTCATTCTCAGCCTGCAACCCTGCTAACAAGGCATTTACTGTAAGGCTTTCTCCAGATAAGAACTGGCTAGTCAGTGCAACCTAGACGCTAAGAACTCTGGCTAATTGTTCTTTATGCATACTGACACCCAAAGGCTTGTAATCTATTTTATAGCCATTGACTGTAGCAACCTAAACCTGCAATCTGTTTGCTCTAACTGTCTTCCACTGCCAGGCATAGCAATGACCTATACCCATGTTCTTCCCCTTGGTGACTTACGTTTTTGCTATGGGAGAGATGTATCCACTCCTTGTCCTTTGAGCTCCTAAATGCATTTGTCTGCATTTGTCCACACAGCTGAGATCTAATCGAAATCAGAAGCCAAGTGAGAGAGCCAGGTAGTTGCAGGCACATCCACACCTTGGCATGGCTTGCAAGATCCAGGGACTGACACCCATCAGTGGCAGCACATTGCACCTGGTCCCTTGCTGCTTGTTCTCCAAGTTTGGGACTAGTTGCAGAGCCCTTTGGGCCAGCTGGGCTCTGCAGTCAGCAGAACAACTTGCAGCTCCTTCAGTGTTCAGTGCAGATTGTCTGTGAGTGCAGGAGAATCCTGCCTGGTGGTGTTAGATTTCAGCACACAGTGATTCCTGATGACATCAGCAGCTGCTGTATAGTATATGGGACTGAGAGAGTATATGTGTGTGTGTCACTCCTGGAAGCTCCTCCTATTCATCACATACTGTAATCTTTTTTTTTTTTTTTGGACCACTGATTTGCCAGCAATACAACCAGATAAACTCAGGACAGGAAGTAGCTCAGTGCAATAGGAGCCAAGATGCAGAATTAAGGAGGAAAATACAGCTTCTGTGTTGCAACATTGAATCTATACTGCAGACAGTAATCTCCAACCTGGGGCCCTAGAGTGCTGGACAAACCACAACTCCCAGCAGGCCCTGGCATCCACTGACTGGAGAGCCACAGATTGGTAACCACTGCTTGCAGCAAGTGATCTGCATCTTACAACCCGTCTGGTCACATATAGACATGATTGGGGCATGACTGTAAGGGCTTATTCAGACGAACGTATACAATTTTGCTCAGTGACAATTGGACCAATGTTAATCCGCGTTGCACCCATATGCATGGCATGTGTCCGTTTTTCTGTTTTTTTCTGTCCATGTGTCATTGGTATGTCTTATGCTTTTTTTCTTGCGTGCAAAAAAAAAAAACAAAAACGGAAGGAAGTCCAATTTCTTTTCTAGCATTGCTTAGAAGTGATCAAAAGAAAAAAAAAAAAAGAGCGTGTACGGATGCACTTGTTTTTTCTTCTTTTTTGCACACCCTTTGAACGGGTGACTGCTGTCCTAGATATTGGCCCAGAATAGGACAAGCTGCAATTCTTCCAGAAAACACATGTCTGTATAGCTTCGTTGATTATAATGGGTCAGTGTGCTGTCTGTGCAATCAGTTGCAAATACATACGGCAAGTGAATGGGGGGGGGGGGGGGGGGGGGGTTGGGGGGGAAATCACTCGTGTGCATAATAAGCGCTACATTAAGGCCGTTAATACATTAGGTTTCTTTTACTACCACTTTTTTGGTGGCATTTCTGTAATTGGTACATACAGGTTTTTATACGCTTTTTTTGGGTGGCAATTTTTTATTTAATGATTTTTAACATGCCTTTTTTTTGTGGCGTTTCTCATGTCCGATAGAGAAACCTATGCAAAAACACCCAAAAAGTGTCAAATTTACTGCCTGCTAAGAGCTTATTCAGACAGGCATATATTGGCCGGGTTTTCACGCCAAGACGATATATGCTGTCCCTCTTTGCAAGGGGAGGAGGCGGGCCTGGCCGGGAACTAGTGCACTGAGCTCCCGCCCCTCAACACTGCTTGCAATGAGATGGCCGGGACAGGGGCGGAGCTAAGTGCACTAGCTCCCGGCCAGGCCGCCTCCTCCCCTTGCAGAGAGGGACGGCATATATGAGCCAGGCTTGAAAAGTTTGTTCCATAAAAATGCTACGCTCATGAGTGCGCAAATGCACATACGCTCATGTGGATGCGGCCCATGACTTTTTAAGATTTGTGCATGTCAAAGACTCGGGTTATGGCAGCTCTAGTTTACCTACTTGGAAAAGTTTTGATAAAAAGAACTATTACAAAAAAGCATGACATGTAGACCACGTTCACACGGGGCGGATTGGCCACAGATTTCCCAAAATCTGCGGTATTTACAGTAGCAGCAATATGGATGAGATTTCCAAAATCGTAACCACATGTGGCAGAAACAATCCGCACCACATCAGTGTGGAAATTGACCTGCAATACAGAATTGTAATCCGCAGCGTGTCAATTTTCACAGCGGATTTGGTGCAGAAAACTTGTGGATTTCTGCCACAGACTCCAGTGGGGCGGCTGAAATCCGCAGCAAAACCACAACCGTAGCTGCAGATCTGGAAAGCAGATTCTCTGCATGCAAAATGTACAGATCTGCAGCAAAATATGCTACAAACTACGACCGTAGCTGCAGATTTGTAAAGCCGACTTTACTCACAGTAGCGCTGTAGACTTTCCATGTGGAAAATCCGCAGCAAATCCACCTTGTGTGAACATACCCATAGGGCTTCATTCACATCGGAGTCGCTGATACCTTTCATAACATAGTATGCAGCAGCGCTATTTTTCCAGGTAAGATGCCGGAAACCTGAGCTAATATGCCAGTGACCATTGGATGTCAGCATATGACGGATCCGGCACTGTCATTAGTTCCTTCTTTTGCTCCTATAAGTAGAACAAAAAGTTGTAAAGGCGTGCAAACACCAATGTAAACTTGGCCTTAAAGGGGTCGTCCTATCAGAGACAACTCTCAGAATGAAGACTCCGGAGGAGAAGCTGATCCCCCCCCCTCCCCTAGCAAGCAGCTAATTTTGTTATGGCAAGTCAGACATCGCCCCTGCGGAGGCCGTTCTTGCAATACAAGGGTTGCTCAAAATCTGGTTTCTGGCTTATAGAAGAGCAGGGAGACCCTTTCTAAGGTTTGTAGGCCCTAAATGGACTCCTGAACAGGGGTTATGCTGTTGGCATGCCAAAAAATTCGCTGACCTACAGCTAAGAGGCTGTGACATTTTCTGCCCCCCCCCCCCAAAAAAAACGCAGCACGCTCTATTTTTCTGCACATTTGCGCATCAAATGTCCCCATATAAGTGAATAGGGGTGCAAAATGTGCGCTAAATATGCTAGGAGATGCATGAAACACTGCGTAAATGTGCAGGAAAAAGAACATATCTGGAACTCATTAGAGCAATTAGCCATTGCAATCGGTGCATAGTTTTTGCCGCACGCAAATGTCTTGTACGTGGAAATAAATACAACAAATTACACCAATGCGCACAAAAAAGCATCCCTTGTTATGCTAAAACATTGCACTTATGGGCGCTCAAATATGCATATGCTCGTGTGACGCCGGCCTAACACTGAGATCACTTTAAGTGATCTGTGATCTCCTTTATTATGCCTCTGTGACCATCATTAGTATATGTGACAGTAAAATAAAATTAGAGTGAACTTCCTGTTTTTTGGGTCCCATGTAAAAAGGCCAACTGAATTTTCAGACTACTTAAAGGGGTTGTCCCGCAAAACCAAGTGGGTCTATACACTTCTGTATGGCCATATTAATGCACTTTGTAATGTACATCGTGCATTAATTATGAGCCATACAGAAGTTATCAGAAGTTTTTCACTTACCTGCTCCGTTGCTGGCGTCCTCGTTCCCATGGAGCCGACTAATTTTCAGCGTCTAATCGCCAAATTGGACGCGCTTGCGCAGTCCGGGTCTTCTTCTTTTCTCAATGGGGCTCCGTGTAGCTCCGTGTAGCTCCGCCCCGTCACGTGCCGATTCCAGCCAATCAGGAGGCTGGAATCGGCAATGGACCGCACAGAAGCCCTGCGGTCCACCGAGGGAGAAGATCCCGGCGGCCATCTTCAGCAGGTAAGTAAGAAGTCACCGGAGCGCGGGGATTCAGGTAAGCGCTGTCCGGTGTGCTTGTTTAACCCCTGCATCGGGGTTGTCTCATGCCGAACGGGGGGGCTGTTGAAAAAAAAAAAAAAAAAACGTTTCGGCGCGGGACAACCCCTTTAACCCCCGTAGTGTCTTGGTAGCGTTAGACTACTAAAGTGCTATACCTGCTCTCTGATTGGGCAAAAACTGCTCACATGATCAGTACTAGCCAATCAGAAAGCAGAGCACAATGTGCAAAGAGATCAGAGACCCAGTCATGTGATGTGGATTGTGGTTGTTTTCTCCACTTCCGATGACATCCCGTTCATATAGTTCCAGCCAGGGCAATGTACTAGTGACGTAGCATTCACTGCCTGGCCGGATGTATAGCAGATTTAGTCCCATTACGTGTGCAGTGCAGATTGGGGCCACGCATGCACTCTGCCGCGTCCCTTGCTGCTTACACCTGGCCAGCATTGAGGCCAGCGCTAGTGCTGATGGGTATTAACCTCAGCAGAAACCGGAAGTAACGTGGCCGGTGGTCCTGGACCATAATAGGGTAACAGTGGAAATACAGCTAGAACAATATGGAAGGACAAAGTGTTAAAGGTACTTTGGAACATTACTAGAAGTGTTGTGGACACTACAAAAAAATTGGAATGGAAAATCCCTTTAAATGGCCACTCTGGCAAAAGCAATTTTTTTCCATCCTGCCCCCCTTACCTGATTGCCTATCACACACTGGAAGTCATCTCTGTGTATTCCAGTCACTTCCCTGCAGTGCAGCCCCCTGTCTGATGCTTAGCAGGCATCATCCTTACTTTCAGATTCATATCTATCCCATTATTTATCAGCAAAGCAATAGCTGAGGCTATACCATTTCTGCCTGCTGGGAACAGTTTAATTATCATTATCTTCTATATTCTTCTAAATAAGCTACAGACCATAAGTATACAGTCAGGAGGATGAGTAGTGATTTCCTCTATTATGCCTGTCTTGACAGGAGCTGTGTGATCATCATCAGTAACTGTGACAGGAGTGTCTGTGTCCCCCTCAAGGCAGTTTCTGTGGTAGATCCATGTAACAGCATCACACAGACTGAGATCTGACTAGAAAAGGAGCACATGACCTGAGCGGTTCAGAACTGGGATCACATGATCAAAGAGGCCGGGACAGAGAGAAATAACTAACCAAGGCACATTAGACTAGACCACTTATATATACTGGGGGAAGAGCTGCATAATCAATGGACAAGAAGAAAAAAAATCACCAGAGTGGCCCTTTAACCCTTTCCAATCCACTGTCTGACGTCTGAAGACATTCTGATTGAAGGCTGTACTGCTTCCGATGTCGGAAGACGTCCGGCAGGGTATTCTTACTGTATATTACTGGCTGCTCTGTTGTCAGGGGCCTCTCTGGCATGTTCCATACCGCAGTACTGGCTCTAGCCTGCAGATGGCGCCATTGTATAATGGCAAAAAGAGAAAGCCTCCTAGGAAACCCTGAATCCAAAATTGGATTGCAAAGGGTTAAAGATCACTTTTAGATATATGTTCATCACATTGGGGGTTTATGAAACGGCGGTCTCTGCACTTGGGGCTCCTGATAGCAGCACTTCGGGACAAAAATTGTAACTTGTAGTGTATGAAAACATTTGTCTTGTGAACCCATTTTACGCTGACTGTAGGCACACAGGCTGCCTCTCCACGGGCGTTTTTGCATTGCGTTCCCCGCGGCCATAATCCGGCCGCGGAGAACGCAATGCATGATTTCCATAGCGTTGCTACGGAAAGCGCAGCCCCCCTGTCCACGAGCGGAGAATCATAGCGATTCTCCGCTCGCGGCAGGCAAATTGCAGCATGCTGCGAATTGACGCGATTCTCCGCGGTCAGCCTCTGTCGGCTAGGCTGACCGGAGATCTGTCTGCTGGCTCCTGCTCCTGGGATACCGCAATGCCCGTGGACAGGCAGCCTAAGGCTACTTTTACATGGGCAAGCGGGATATCGGGTTGAGAAATTCAGCCTAAAATCACACTTTGCAACTTTCGATTTTCATGGTGTTTTTGCTTACAAAAATTGCATCGCTTCTCTGAAATTGTGTGTTTCACGCTCGTGAAATGATCGCAAGTGCTTCCCATTGACTTCAAAGGGGAAAAAATAATAGCATCGCACTCGAGTACGATTCGATTGTTTTCCAAATCCCATAGGAGGGGAAGGGACTTGTTATTTGTATAGCACCAACTTATTCTGCAGTGCTTTTAGGTAATTTATTTATTACCCCCCAGCAAGCTCATTTTACTGACCTAAGGAGGATGGAAGGCTGAGTCAACCTTGAGCTGGCTACCTGAACCAAGTGGGGATTGAACCTGCAACCTTCAGGTCATGAGCAAGAGCTTAGGACTGTATTCTGCTGCCTTAACACTCTGCACCACACAAGGCTTCATTCATCTGCCTTCACCCACACATTCTACAACATTAATCTACAAAAAGCTGGGTTCTCTTAAATATGCACAAAAAGTGGACTTTGGTCATTCTTGTCCCAAGCCCTTCATAAAGACCCCAAACTAGCCCTCTGTATACAGACCCTAGACTTGTACCTCCATATGTTGACCCCAGACAGGCTCCCTGTACATATGCTCCAGAATAGCCCCCCTTGTATACAGCCCCCAAACCAGATCTCACCTGTATGCGGACCCTAGACTTGTCCCACATTTATATAAACCCCAAACCAGCCCTGCTGTATACAAAACCCAGACCAGCCCCCCCCCCCCCCCACACACATATATAGACCTGAATACTTGACACAGATAGATACACACATCTAGTGTGCTTACCTTCATTGTTAGTGCCACATACATGGATGGAGGGAGCGCTGTACCCGCTGCCATCATCCGGTGTGTAGATTGCGCAGTGCTGCCAACTTGGCACATCATGTGAAATACATCAGTTTAGTTGTATTGAAAGTGAGGCGAAAATAGGGAAACATTACCGGCTCCATCGGTGGGCACACAACTCTTCAGGGATGGAGGTAACCAGCATAACAGGTGAAAATAGAGGGGAGTGCAACAAGGCCCCCTGCTGAGCAGGTGCAGAACTGTAGTATGTGCTGCCTCACTATCCTCACAGTGCTCTGTCCTCTGACCCTCAGTTACAGCACTAGTCCAGGATGGGGAGGAGAGTAGGGCATCCAGGAGATAGGCTTCACGACTCTTCCAGGAGTCTCCCCTTTTTTTCAGGGAGTTTCCCAGGTATTGCCTGAGAGTTGGCCCAAAGAAAGGGTCAGTCTCCATAAGTTGGTTCTGATCAACCCACCCAAGAGAGGTTCCTGAAGAATAGTTATAGAAAACATGTAAGTTCATATTCTGTGCTATCTTCCTTTCCAATGTTCACATGTATGGATGCTACATGGCGGCATTCAGTGTGCTTTTGTATAGTACCTCCATAGGTGTATACCATGACAAGGCATCAGACCCTCGGTCACTCTATGGATCGATGTTCTCCACGCGTTTCTGTCTTTCACGGCTTCCTTCAGTTCGGCGATTGACATGTTGGTGGTGGCCTTGATTGTATCTCGCCATATTGTTCTTTGTCGTCCTGCTCTTCTCTTTCCACTGACCTTGCATTCCTACCAAGTGTAATCCGTCCCTTGATCTCAGGTCCAGATTGCCTATTGAAATCCATTTTGGATCCAAGGAAGAGGAAATCTTGGACCGATTCGACTTCTTTGTTTGTAGTATCTGGTAAGGGTTAATTGGTTTTCCCATTCCTTAGATGAACATTCTTTATGCGCAGAGACTCCATCTGATATAAAGAGACCTTCCAGGTGATGAGAGGATGGATGTATCATATCCATTGGAGACTTTGTAAGAATATCATGTAGCGTCATCCGTGGTTTATAAGGTTGTTCTAGATGAAGGGTGGGGGGAGCCCACCATGGCGGGCTACAGGTGAAGCTACTCTTGTTTTCTGGGCTTGATGGATGGATCAGCAGGTATAATATTGTTTTGCCTTTCCATAACTTGTTGATATACTATTGGTATATCCTGTTTGCATCTTTTGATCCGATATATTTATATGTTTTTCCAGGTTTTATCATTTAAAGGCTTCTTTTACACGGGCAACAGCGATATCGACATAAGAAAATCTCAGCAATATCGCAGCTGTGTTTCGTGCGACGTCGCTGCGTTTCTCATGGCGATATCACAACTTTGTAGCGCTCTTTTGCCGCGATTTTTGGGGTGCTTGAAATATAAGCCCTACCATGAAAATAAGCCCTAGCTGCATTTAAAAAAAAAATCCAAAAAACAATACATTACCTAATAGATGCTGTCCACTCTGCTGCATTTCTGCTATGGCAGTTCTGCCACATTTGTTTGTAGTCTTCAGCTGCCACTTCCTGGTCACGGGGATTATAAATCCCGCCTCAAGGAAGTTCTGGCTCTGATTGGTTCATCGAGCGCTGCATTGATTGGCTGAGCCGCAGCACTCGAGAACCAATCACAGCAATTCAAGGCGATGACCAGGAAGCCGCGTCTGAAGACTACAAACAAGTGCTGTGGAACTGCTGGAGGAGAGGTGCAGCATAGCGGACAGCGCCTATTAGGTAGTGTATTTGTTTTTTTTTAATGCAGCTAGGGCTTATTTAAGGGACAAACAGTAGGCCTTTCTACTGTAAAGGCTGCACTGCACAAAAACTGCAATTTTGTGCAATGTGATGCAACACAAAGGAAGGCTTCATAGGGAAACAAGGGGCTACAATTTTCTGGCAATGTAGCAGTCTACAAAACATCGCTAATGTGAAGGAACCCATTGGAAGGCGAGGGCTTCACATACAAGCGATTTGTAGCACTGTTGCATTGTGAGAAAATTGCGCAATTTTGCCACCTGTGTGAAAACGGCCTAGAGGGGGTATTCCCATCTCAGCAAGCTACCCTCTATTCTCTTCATAGGGGATAACTTACCAATTGGTGAGTATCAAATGCTGGCATCCAGAGAAATCGCCCCCATACGGTCCCTGAAGTTTGACATCGGTGGCCACTGCACCATTCACAGCCCAAGAGAGCTGAGTTAAGTGTTCGGCTATCTCCAACAGACCCATGCACATCAATGGGACCATCGGAGATTGCCAAGCGCTTGCACTCAGCTCTCCAGTGGTCCCATTAAAGTGAATGGTGCATTGCCCGTCGCTGTCAACATTTCAGGACACGCCAGGGGCAATGTCTCTGGATCAGTGGGGGTCCCAGAAGTTGGATCTATACTGATGGGCAAATTATTTCCCTTATGGATAGACGATAACTTGCTGAGATGGGAAGACCCTTCTAAGTAAGCTTTGTGTGTAAACTCATTTATTCTTGCATCTAGGAACTCGCTGTAAAACAGTAATTCACACGGGCGCCTGTGCGCCGCTAAATAAAGTCAGAAGCACCCAGCGGTACAGTATGGACTCCTACCCTGTTTCCCTGAAAATAAGACATGGCATGATTTTCCAGAATTTTTGAGGATGCAAAATGATTTTTCAGGCTTTTTGAGGATGCTTGAAATATAAGCCCTACTCCAAAATTAAACCCTGCTAACAGTTAATTAAAAAAGTCAATTTAAATAGTGTCCAGGCAGCTATACATGTAAAAAAGTTAAACCTTTTTGAACAAAACTTAATATAAGACACTGTCTTATTTTCGGGGAAACACGGTAGCAGTCTGCGGGTGCCGTATCACAGATTCATACTACACCGAGTCAAGTGGGTGGATGGAGAATGAACAAGATTTCCACCAAAGTTTAAGTTCCTTTTAGAAGGATCAGGATGATGATGACTATTTTCGTGAGTCTGGCCGAGGCGTTATCTTTACACAACCGTTAAACTGGGACTAAACATGGAAGTAGGAAGGATTTCTGTATATACAATCCAGCGTGAAGCCGTCACTTCCTGCTGCTTTTCATGATTTGGAACATTTCATAACTTCGTGGATTTCCTCTGCAGAGATTATTCCCATATGGGACTTTATTCGTAGAAAGCGAGGGCACTTGTCCTATAGTTACACGAGGAAGGGGAGTCAAGCATGTGCATATGGTCCTTTAATGTGTTAGTACAGCGGTGTCAAGCTTATTTTTAACGAGAGCCACATCAGCATTATGGCTGCCTTCAAAGAGCTGTTTATAAGGGCTTATTCACACGGGCGTATCTGCGCTCCTATTACATAGGCATGCAATACGGACAGCTTAAACACCTTGATGTGCATTGGGGTATTCAGATAAGCGGTTGCATGCGTGTATTTTACGTACATGAAAAAAAAAAAAAAAAAATTCGCAATCTGGACAGCGCTGTTTGGCACTGCAGGAAGAGGTCCCAGTAAATTCACCGGGAGCTGTGCCTGCAGTGTCCAACCGGAATATCGGTACTGACAGCCGGCCAGAGGACCCCCGACGATGAGCTATTGATGACCCTTCCTGACAATAGTTCATCAATCATAAAAGTCCCAGATAACCCCTATAAATAACCCAAGAAATCCGGGATTGGCTGAGGACAAGAAAGCAGGGTGTGCATATTGGTTGTTTAAGAAGCATGCTGGCTGAAGACACGACCCTACAGGTAGTACCGACAGCTTAAAGGGACACCACTCAGCAGACACAGAGAGAAAACGTACATAAACCAGCAGCGGGAAGGAAAACATACAATGTATTATTTATGATCGGATGGAGCCATAATAACTTTGATAGATCTGTTTTTTAATGGCTCCCAATGAATTCTATAATATTAGGGTTCTGTTGGGCTTCCAGTACTTTTAGAAAGAATATTGTTGAAAACTATTTTTTCTATACAAAATACTGGACACTTTGATGGAAAACAAAAAGGACATCAATGTGAGCAGAGCCTAACGACAGTATATAAGATGCAGAGTATTACAAGGTGCCTGCTAACCATGTCTGATGCTTCCAGCCACTGCACACACTCCCTTCTCCTGGCAGACAACTGCTTTCAGCTGTTTCTATTGCCAGAGCTCCCTCTAGTGACGCTTGAACCACACTACATGCTAGAGCTTCCACTAGTGGCCAGCACACTGCAATATGCACCTGAGCGCCCTCTATTGACTAGCATATGCTACTATGTGCCTGAGCTTCCTCTACTGCCAGCACATGCTACTACATATCTGAGCTCTCTTAACTGCCCAACACATGCTACTACATCCCTGAGCTCCCTCTACTTGCTAACACACTACTACATCGCTGAGCTCCATATACTTGGCTGCACAGACTACTATGTGCCTGAGCTCCCACTACTGGCCAGCACACACTACTATGTGCCTGAGCTCCCTCTAGTGGCCAGCACACACTACTATGTGCCTGAGCACCCTCTACTGGCCAGCCCACACTACTATGTGCCTGAGCACCCTCTACTGGCCAACACACACTACTATGTGCCCGAGCTCCCTCTAGTGGCCAGCACACACTACTATGTGCCTGAGCTCCCTCTAGTGGCCAACACACACTACTATGTGCCCGAGCTCCCTCTAGTGGCCAGCACACACTACTATGTGCCTGAGCTCCCACTACTGGCCAGCACACACTACTATGTGCCTGAGCTCCCTCTAGTGGCCAGCACACACTACTATGTGCCTGAGCACCCTCTACTGGCCAGCCCACACTACTATGTGCCTGAGCACCCTCTACTGGCCAACACACACTACTATGTGCCCGAGCTCCCTCTAGTGGCCAGCACACACTACTATGTGCCTGAGCTCCCTCTAGTGGCCAGCCCACACTACTATGTGCCTGAGCACCTTCTAGTGGCCAGCAAACACTACTATGTGCCTGAGCTCCCTCTAGTGGCCAGCATACACTACTATGTGGCTGAGCTCCCTCTAGTGGCCAGCATACACTAGTATGTGACTGAGCTCCCACTAGTGGCCAGCATACACTACTATGTGGCTGAGCTCCCTCTAGTGGCCAGCACACACTACTATGTGCCTCAGCTCCCGCTACTAATCAGCACACACTACTACATGCCTGAGCTCTCTCTACTGGCCAACACACACTACTACGTGCCTGAGCTCCCTCTACTGGCCAACACACACTACTACGTGCCTGAGCTCCCTCTAGTGGCCAGCACACACTACTACGTGCCTGAGCTCCCTCTAGTGGCCAGCACACACTACTACATCACTGAGCTCCCTCTAGTGGCCAGCACACACTACTACGTCACTGAGCTCCCTCTAATGGCCAGCACACACTACTACGTCACTCAGCTCCCTCTAATGGCCAGCACACACTACTACGTCACTGAGCTCCCTCTAGTGGCCAGCACACACTACTACGTCACTGAGCTCCCTCTAGTGGCCAGCACACACTACTATGTGCCTGAGCTTCCTCTAGTGGCCATCACACACTACTGTGTGCCTAAGCTCCTTCTACTGTACCTGAGATTGTCTATTTGTGTACCTGACCTTGGCTTGTGACTTGACTTCTGAACCATTTGACCCTTAACATGTCCGTTTATGATCTGTGATTCTGTGATGCTGATCTTGGCTTCGTCTATGATTATTCTATTGGATTACGATTTAACACGGCCTCTTCAAGCCATTACTTATCACCTATAGCCAAGTTAAAGGGGCAGTTAGGGGCGGCAGGCACCTGGCAACAAAGTCCATACTGCCTTGGTGGAGTCTGGAAAGCCTCATAGCCTCCACACTCCCACACTAAGGGCTCGTACCCACAAGCCATAGACTTTCCTGCGTTGCGAGAAGCTTGCAGCACTAAAAAAAAAACCTGCGCTTTTGCCCATTGTTCTTAACGGGGCCGGCGGCAGCAGCGCTGGCCCCATTAAAGACATAGGGAGCACATCACACTCCCCTGACACAGCTGTGACAGCTATGGCAGGGGATTCCTTCATCCCTGTGGAGATGAAGGAATCCCCTATCACAGCTGTTGCAGAGGTCCGCGATGCTATCCCATTGCTTTCAATGGGGATGGCGCTGCAGCTATCCCATTGCTTTCCATGGGATGAAGGCAATCCCTGCAGTGATGATTTTCGGGGGGGGGGGGGGTGCTTGAAACAGAAGCCCTACCCTGAAAATCATCCCTAGCTGTAAAAAAAAAAAGAAATTAACTCACCTAGAAGAGCTGTCCAGCTCTTCTCTCCATCTCCATCAGTCGTCATCTGTCTTCTGGTGGCCTTGAATTGAAAAATCCCCGCTTCAGAAATTGCTGTCTCTGATTGGCTGAGCACTGTGACAAATCACAGGCAGCACTCTGCTGTCATTCAATCCTATTGGTCCAGCCAGGTTGGTGACCCCGTGTGTCCGTTCCTGTCCCGAACACTCAGTATAATTCCTTTTCACAATTTTTTTGTGCCTGCATTACTGCCATCTGGATTTGGCAATAGGAAGATTAATACATTCAGCCTGCTAAACTGTAGCTATACGGGATGTGACGGGTTATATAGATCAAGGCATCAACATTTACATTACAGGAGGAGGAACACAAATATTAATTCTCACTCAAAAAGTTTGCCTGTGTAGAAACGTCTAATTGTCTTGATGGTCCTTTGGGACCTAAAAATATTGCTGGAACCTGGAAAGGATTAAACTTCACATTCCCCCCATGTGCGGACACATCACAACAGGCTGCTGTAATACTCCTGTCCACCACCAGAGGGATTTATAAACTCAGAGCACTGGACATTTGTAAACGGTTAAGGGAAAGTGATTGCGTTGTGGTGATGACCTCACATCTGACTAGATATAATGTATCTTATATTGCATGCAAATGGTAAAGGCTCAGCAGAGAAAGCTGATAATTCCCATCATCCTTTGTATTATGACGTTACATCATGTAATAATACGTCTTGTGGAGTTTATGGTGTTTTTTCAGCAGACTTTAATTGCAGAATTACATCTCCTTTGTGTTAGAAATCCACAATCAGCAATTCTGCACGATGTCTTTAATTCCGCATCGGAAAACTTTTCCGCTGCGGAATTTAATCTTGCGGTTTTGAAGTAAAGACTTTTAACAGGTACGGAATTCAAGACTCATAGGGATAACACTGTGATGAAGAAAAGTCCGCACGGACTAATTCTATCCTGTGTGAAAGGTCCCTGGGTTATTTAAGGCACCTTCCCCCATGGGAGGGTAACTGAGCAATAGGTTTCTCGTGAAGATTCTTTATGCTGCGTCCTTCTCAGTTTAACCCTTTCCTGTATACCCAGCTTTCCTAAACTCTTCCCATCCTGACCTCAGCTTCTTTATTGAATGCCATCTGCCATTACCTCCTCTCAGTTTACCATATTGCATGAACTCTTCCAGTCCTGACCTTTCCTGTTTATTAACTACGTCTTTCCTGATTGTCACCTGCTGTGACCAACCACCCGTATACCTACCGTACTGCACAAATTCCATCTGTCCCCACCTCACCTGTTGTCTGACTCCCCTGTCTTAGCATAAACCCTTGGTGCCACGCTCTTGAACCTTTTTGACTCCCCTCCAGGTCAGCTATCACTGTGACTACTACTCAGGCAATGTCTAGGAGGTTCCCTGCAACGAGAACTAGTTGCCTCTAAAAAGGACATTAAAGGGTGAATTGTTAAAAGTAACAATTTACTTTGCAATGAAACGAGATTCAGAGACGCAAACTCGACTCCTGACGACAATAAGATGCAGCTGGATAGAATACGTTACTCGACAGAAGGGGTTTTATTTTGCAACCACTTTTTAAAATCTTTCTAGTAATCTAAAATACAAATGAAGCAGCGATGCAAATAGTCACGACTGGAAATATCCTATTGTTTGTCTCTAGGCAGCAAGCGCCACCTAGTGGCAGATGCTGGCACGCTTCGCTGGAGACTTGCCTGGACATCTCCTCTATTTCGTAAGACTCCATGACAATCCAGAAGACTGGGCAAGAATCTTACTGTCTGACCCTGCCGTCTTCTGCTTCTTCGCTCCCTTTGCCTTCTCTTCTTGCTAACCTACAGACAATAGAAGAAGCGGCCCGTGGAGTAACACACAACTGCAGGATCGGACTACACCAGACTTGTTAGTAGTCCACAGCTATGGAGGCATCTACACCAAATGGTTACTTCTAGAGATGAGCGAACCTGCTCGTTTAGGGCAATTGCTCGATCGAGCATTGGTTTTTTCGAATAACTGCCTACTCGGGCAAAAAGATTCGGGGGGCGGCGGGGTGTTTCGGGTGGTAGCAGGGGGGAACAGGGGGAGCTCTCTCTCTCTCTCTCCCACCCCCGCAACCCACCGCTCACCCCCGGCCCCCCTCCGAATCTTTTCACCTGATTAGGCAGTTACTCTGAAAAAGTGATCCTCGATCAAGTAATTGCTCTAAACGAGCACGCTCGCTCGTCTCTAGTTACTTCTTTAGCGACCTCTATTGGCCTTTGCAGCAATTTCTCGTGGCGTAGATTCCATTTGGTGATGAAATTGTTCTGCAGGAATCTCATCCCCTGCGGACAGAAAGCGTCTTGTAGTTGTTGGAGATTAGATGGAGGTGCTGACATTTTCTGACCAGCGGACAGGAAGGGGTCAGCGATTCATGCTGCTTGTGCCAAATTCTGACCTCCCATCAGCACGGGGCAACAGAAATCTGGATTCATCTGACCAGGAGATGTTCTCCCGCTGCTCTGGATTAGAGTCGCTGCACAGTGTTCTGGCGCAGCTGCCACATGTCAGCATTTCAGGAATCATCTGTGTGACACGCGGTCCTCAGAGAGTCGGTAACACAATCCAGGCGGCCTGGAACAAAGCGCTTTGTACCAGGATAAGGGCCAGCTTGTTTGCTGCAGCGGTCAGCGATCCTCCAGCGCGGTCGGTGCACCCCTGTCATACACGCCGCTGTACACATTGTTCCTCCGCATGCGCTTCCTTCCCCTCTTCTGACATTGGTCCCACCTGACAGTTTAATGATGAAAGGTTGACACTTTCCATAACCAAAGGTTGTGATTCATATACCAGACAGCTGGGGGACTCACCCCATCCTGCATTACATAGACTAGCCGTTATTGGAAATGGGTTCTGTGTAATACGTTATTTCTCCTGCGGCGGTAGCACCAATCCCTCCCTTAGAAGTTGTGGGATCGAAGGAAACTTCCATCGCGGGCACGGACTCTAGTACCCTGTTGTACCGCCGCTAGCTTGGATACAAGATGTGATATGGGCGAGCATGAAAGCTCTAGTATCCTGTTGTACCACCTCTAGCTTGGATACAAGATATGATATTAGGGGCATGGAGGTTCTAGTTTCCTGATGTACCACCTTAGCTTGGATACAAGATGTGATACAGGCAGGCATGGAGGCTCTAGTATCCTGCTGTACCGCCTCTAGCCTGGATACAAGATGTGATATGGGAGGGCATGGAGGCTCTAGTACCCTGTTGTATCGTCTTTAGCTTGGATACAAGATGTGATGCAGGCAGGCATGGAGGCGTACAGATTATGTTTGGTATCCTGCGGCATATCACTCCAAATTTTCTGTAACTGAGCCTCTAAAGTTTGCAAACTTGTAGACTGTCGAAGTTGGCGTCCCGGATGGTCCCATACATGTTCTACTGGCAATTAAATCTGATAACTAATCAGGCGACGGAAGTGTAACAATCTTGTGGAGGTATTCCTGTGACCCACTTGTGTTTTTTGGCCATGCATTATTCCCCCAAACCATCACACCAGCAGGGGGCAGAGTGCCGCTCCACAGCAAAGGCAAGATTGAGGCGCTCACCCCGAGGTCTCCAGACACGCACAGGGCCGTCGTCAGCGCCCGAACTAAACCTGGATTCATCACTGAAGACAACCCAGTTCCCCTCCGTAGCGTCCAGCTTCATTGTTCACGCCGTCACAGCAAACAGAGACGGCTTTTGACTTTGCTTCTTTTATCTATTTATATTTTCAGTGTTTGCTGGGTAATAAATGTGTTTATTTCGCAGGTTTTTGTTGATGTGGTGGTAACAAATACATCGTTTTTTTAAATGAAAAAAATGAAAGTGCACAGTAAGGCTGGGTTCACACGGGGCGGGTTTGCCGCGGAATTTCCGTCCGGAATTTCGCCGCAGCAAATCCTCCTGTGGACGCTAATCCCGGGGTTGGCCAGCCATGTGGACGAGATTTCTCAGAAATCTCATCCACACAGGACGACGAATCCACCGCGGCAAAGCTGGCATTCGCCGACCACAGCATGCTCATTTTTTCTCTCCTTCTGCTGCGGCCACGCTCTCCTCTATGGAAGCGCTGTCCGCAGCGGAAGAGCGTGTGGCCGGGCCGCTTCAAAACCTGCAGCTAAGTGCCGCAGGTTTTGAATCAGTGGATTCCCGGCGGAAAGCTTGCGGTTTTTCGCTGCAGCCAAACCGCAAGATTTCTGCCCAGAATCCACCCAGTGTGAACCCAGCCTAAAAGTTTTTAGTTTGTTCTTTTCTTGCTTAGATTTCTTTGTTTATGTCCCTCTGGGGAGCTTGAACCCTCAATCCTATGTTTGTTTAAATAATACACAGCAATACTTCTCTATTGCAGTGTATTGTCCCTATTCTTTGATGTACCAGCCATGGCAGACCTGGAAGCCACTATTAGGTCGGCGTCATAGGAGTATGTTTTTTTGCACGTATTCCCTTGTACTTTTACCACCCGTAGTTCATGTTGATTTGCGTGCGGTAAACAACGATGCTACAATTGACATGGCTAATCTTCTAATGATTTCCAGGTGTGTTTTTTTTCAAGCGGAATTACGCAGCGTATCACGCACCTCGTTTCGTATTGTGACTGCATTTGCTCCACCCCTATTGACTTCTATGAGGATCTTTGGTGCGCAAATGCGTGGTAAAGTATAGCATGTTTTTTTAAGCATGACTGAAATGTGTGTGCAAAATACAGAAGTGTGAATGAACCAACTGAAATCAATGGGTTCTATTCTCTGCATATAGCGCGTGTAAATTTGCGCATTCAAATAGGCACATGTGACCCCTGCCTTAGGCCTAAGCTTGTTCTGGATTATGATTTTCTCCAGCAGGCTTTGGGGTATTTTGCCGCTTCCGAATTGTATCGTGTGCACACATCATCGAACCAGATCAGACACAAATGCTGGTCTAAAACTGGGAGAGTCTCTACAATGTATAGAGGCTCAAGCCTTTTATTATAACACATGACAACCGCCCTTCAATGGGCGTGCAACAGATTACATCAGTAACATATAAGATTCTCATTTGTCGGATCATATAGAATCTCCCACCTCTCTGCCCACCCTCTTCCAAGTGCTGATGTAGCATGGACTTTTGTCCTAGCTCCAGTCATGTCTGTGTAGTTGACAAATCATTGTTTAAATAGATTGTGTGGGGAGTGGAAGGGGGCCTAGGTAAACACTCAGTATTGAACACAGATCTACACAACACTATGGCCCTTAACTCTTAGAGGCTTCTTGTGTAACTTCTATGTACTTAGCTAACATTAACATCATACATCCATTGTCTAGCAAATACCATGATTAGATTGTGTGTGTCCTTTAAACTCCTCAGAGCTAAAAGTCATTACAATAGCAAAATACATTTACGTTATACAAATCGATAGACATTTTATACCAAATAATCATCATGTCTATCACAAGCTTGCCATAGCGATTGGATGGTGGAGGGCTGATAAAGTGACAGGGCTAGAGGAGTCCTCCCAGGGTTTCCCCCATAGCAAGGAGATTAAGGGCAGGGCTAGAGTGTGGTTCCCTTTAGCCCCACCCAGTCTGCCCCCACACTCAAAGAAGCCCTTGGGGAAGCCTTCTAGCCTGCCTCCCTCTCTTCCCGCTACAGGGATTTCCTTATGCTCCCCTGTAGTGGAATCCCGGCTGAGATGAAGGGAAGCCCAGCAGAGAAGGGAGTTCCCCTGAGGCTTTCCTTCACCTCTATCTCTTCCTGCTATGACTTCTTTACCCCATCACTTGTTGATGGGGGGTTTATTCTTCTCTTTGGCTGCAGCTCTCCATTTGTTTGGATTTCACTCAGTGTGGATTTGGATTTACTAACTTTCTACACCGGATTGGTCAACATGAAATTTATCCCAAGGCGCTGTCCTATCTTCTTTTTTCTTCCTGCTATGGGGAATTCCTTGACAGCTGTACAGCACATTTTTAATATCTGGCTGTAAACTCCTGTTCTTCCCCTCATCTACGTGGGACATGTAAAATGTGTTTCTGTGTTTAGCTGTGCAGCAGCACTCGCTCCCCCCTTATCTCCTTGCATCCCCCATTCCCATTGTTTAGAAGTTTAAACTAAACAATTGGAATGATTACCTAATCCCCCCCCCCCGTTATGCAGCCCCCATAAGAGTCTATGGAAACTCCTGCACCTCGAACACCAAAGATACGGCAGGTCCTTTCTTTTCAAGCAGGAGGGAATTTCAGTTGCGCATGTCCTATTATTTTGAGTGCACTTTATTTTTCCGTCGACGTAGTTGAGTAAGGGCTCATATTTTGCGGGATGTCCTGTAGTTTATGTTAGTGCTAATTGAGAATACATACAGCTTTTTGATCGCTTTTTATTGCATTTTTTTTCTGGGAGACAGGGTGACTGAAAAAGTGCATTTATGGCGTTCTTTTTTTTTTTGGACTACGTTCACCGTGCGGGAAAAATAATGCACTACTTTGATATATCGGACATTTATGGACGCGGCGATACCAAATATGTATTTTTATTTTATGCTTTAGATTTTTTTATTATAGATATGGCAAAAGGGGGGAGATTTATTTAAACTTTTATTACTTTTTTTTAAACTGAAAAAGTTGCGAAAAAGAAAAAAAACCATTACAATTTGGTATTGGCATAATCGTACCGACCTGGAGAATTACCTTAATATATTATTTATACTGCTCAGAGAATGCAGTGAAAAATAAAAATAAAAAACATGCAGAATTACAGATTTTGTTAATCTTGCCACTAGAAAAAATGGAATTAAAAGCGATCAAAATTTTACATGTTCCTAAAAATTAGATAAATGAAGACTGGAGTTCATCCCGCAAAAAACACGGCCTTCTGGAGTGCTCGCGATGGAAAATAACATTAATCCAGCTCTTGGAATGTGGCGACACAAAAGCAAACCTTTAAGAAAAAAAAATGTTTTAAATGTACATAAATAGCAAAACATAAAAATACTGTATAAGCTTGATATCGCCGGAATCGTGTGACTCAGAAAATAACGTTATCGCACTATTTATTCTGCACGCTGAACGCTGTAAAAAGGAAATCCAAAAAACAAATGGCAGAATTTCTTTTTTTCCCCCCAATCTCCCTACAAATTGTTTTACAAAAGTTATGCAATACATTATATATACCCAAAAATGATGCCATCAGAGGCGTAACTTGAAGCTTCTGGGTGCCAATGCAAAATCTGTAACAGGGCCCCCAACTATAATGCTTTATTCATAGTACTGGGCTCCCTATATGGAGAAGAGAGGCCTTATGGGCCCCTAAGGCTCCTGGGCCCGGGTGCAACCGCATCCCCTGCACCCTCTATAGTTACGCCCCTGGATGCCATCAAAAAGTACAACTTGTCCCGCAAGAAACAAGCCTTCATACGGCCGGGTCAATGAAAAAATGAGAAAGTTATGGGTCTTGGAACACGACTGCAAAATTAGTTCAAAATAAAATGATTAGACCATTTAAAAAACCTGCCCTGGTGGGCACGACAGGGTGGGAAAAAACCCGCCACTCAAGGGGTTAATGGAGTCCGCTCACTTGGACCCCTATTCACATCTCGTACACCCCAAATTTTTTTTCTTGCTGACATGGACCCCCAGCAAGTCAAAATTAACCCCTGGGGGTCCATATAGACCACTTCGGGAACCTCTATATGTAGAATGTATGGCATTTTTTGCAAAGCCCCTCCTGCCCATTTAGACACAATGATTATTGCTCTAAATTTGCTTAAAAGGCATCTTTTGAGCGATAGTCGTTGCGTGTAAATGTGCCCATTTTTCAGTTTTCTGCCAAAGGATGGATCTCGGTTCGGCTTGAAATCCGTCATTCAGCAGAACAGCTGATTAGAAGGACCGCACGCTGTGCTCTGCCCGGGGAGCACTGATTACATTGTATCAGTTGTCAGCCCTGTGACAGACCTAAGGGAATGTATTCAGGGAACAGTGGGCGGTCCTCTGAATAAATTCAATTCCTGGCGGCTCACAGGCTACTATTTGGTACTAATAGGCATTAGTACCAATTAGTAGATTATGCCAAATGATCGCTCAAAAGCCATCTTTTTAGCGATCATCTTTGTGTCTAAATGCACCTTGAGGCTGGATTCAGATGACCGTATATCGGCTCGGTTTTCACGCCCAGACGATATACGTGGTCTCTCTCTGCAGGGGGGAGCCAGGAAGAGCCAGGAGCAGGAACTGAGCTCCTGCCCCATCTCTGATTCCTCTCCACCCCTCTGCACTATTTGCAATGGGGAGAGGCGGGACGTCGCGGGGCTAATTCGCGGAACTTAGCGCCGCCCCCGTCCCACCTCCTTTCATTGCAAATAGTGCAGAGGAGGCAGAGAGGGGGCGGGAGCTCAGTTCCTGCTCCTGGCTCTTCCATCCCCCACCCCCCCCCCTGCCGATGAGGACGACGTATATCGGCTCGGCGTGAAAACCGAGCCGATATACGTTCGTGTGAATCCAGCCTTACACGTATGTCAGGTGGCAAGAAGGGGTTAATAGGCTTCCTGTAATTTAGTCCTAGTTTTATCAGGGTAAAATAAAATATTCTAAGTACAGCACCAATCGGGCCCATCCCACTTGCCCCGTTGCCGGCGGTAAGAAGAGACACCACACAGGGATCTGGTATCATTCCTCACACGGGATATGGCTCTCGGCTGTGCCAACGTGCTTTATTACAGATTACATGAGATCTTATACCCTTTGTCCCCTCCCCAACAAGGGGTGATGGGCTTATAATCATATATGGGCAGTCCGGATTTCCGGCCTTGCTACGGCGCCTCTGGCTTATGTACAGAAAATCACGTATTCAATTAACTCCAGTACAAAGTATCACCCACTCAATTCTAAGAAAACGGCCAAACATGCATTCTCCATATATGGGAAGTCCGGATTTCTGGCCTAAGACAGTGAAAGTTATGTACATTTGAACATCTTGATATCTTGTTCCAGCGCTTCTGGGAAAACAGCCAAGTACATGCGTCCTTGTGTCTGGTTCCGTATCTTCTCTGAATTTCTAGAACATCTCTTAGCCTTGCAAAGCCTTGGAATATCTGATGTAAGGCGACATATAAGTTTTTTTCTCATTTGGAATTGAATAAAACTTGCATATAGGTATAAAAGTATAAAGAACATATGGCAATATATATATATATACACCCTCACAAACCCCCCTAAAAAACTTAATATGGAGATCAAGCATCAGACTTTGCACTCTTCCTCGGTCGTCTCTCCCTTGCGTCAGGGTTTCTCCACTGCCCGTAAGTCCCTACTCCTAAAAGGGAGGGATCCCTACCTCACCTCAGAAGGAGGCCATGGATTCCCTGGGCTTATTTCCGGGCATCCATACCCTCTATCTGTACGAGTTAACACCCCACAGGGTGTGCCCTCGCCGGAACCTACGGTCTTCTGCACTTTCCCTAGGCAAATGGGAAGTCCACTGACAGTCCATCTTATGAGACTGAGGCAGGCGCAGTACTAGTCCATCTCTCCATTCTTCTGGTAACGTACGTGGTTGGCATTATCGGAACTGGCTCTTCATCTTTTTTAAACAAGGGAAACATTGGTGTCACATTGTCCAGTCCCTTACTCATACTCTTTGATCAAAGGGATAATACACAAACAGGAAATTACATACCCCACCTCTTTCTGCTAAAATCACATCCAGGGTCACTCTAGGGCCATGGATGCAGTGGGCCCTAACTGGTCAACTAACCCTTTCAAAGTATCTCTGGTGTAGTTTACAAACCTCTGCTGATTGTAATAGATATAATTCATCCAATCTACATTATTATTAACAGTGACAATAGCAAATAAGGACTCAAAACCTGCTTTAACCTGATTTCTAGAATTAAATTCATCTGGCACCCCCCTTGGCACTCCTATTGCATCTATGTATACATGTGGATCAAAACTACCACCTGGAGCGTCAACTTCACTCTTAGCACGATGCGGTGTTGGATTCTAACCCTCAGTGTAGGCTTCATATTGCACATTTCATTGTATTAATTTGTTCTGAAACAGGGGCTAGTGTACAGTAGTCAAAGGTGTGTGTTAGAGGAATTGTACCACATTATAGCATTTAAAGGATATACAGGATCATTAGTTTTTTCAGTGCGAAGTGTGGATCCAAGTGGGTTTTCCTTCGAGCTTGACTGCAGTTGGGTGAACAACATCTGGTAAGGACATTCAAACAGGGTTTCTTGCTCAAACTTTTTCACATAGACCCTGTCACCTGGTTTTAGATAGTGACACTCATCTGTAGGACCTGGGAGAAAAGCAGAGACTACAGAATACATTATTGACAATTCCTTGGAGAGACCTATGACAACATTAACAAGAAAATCATTCCCCAAACTCTGCTACTGAGGCATGTACCCTCCTAAGAAAAAGAAAAACTAATAGAAGACACTCAATTCAAGATTTACCCATTTTCTCTATTGCCTTTTGTATCTACTTTCCCCCTACTCCGCGGATGGTAGGGTGTGTGAAAAGCCTGGAATATACCCAAAACAGACATGATGTGTTGCATTATTTCACCTGTGAAGTGTGTACCTTTGTTTGACTCAATCACTTCCGATACCCCATATCTGCAGATTACCTCATTCATGAGCTTCTGTGCGGTTACCTGCTTATTTACTTTGGTAACAGGGTACGTCTCCAACCTGAAAAACATCAACAACAACAAGCACATATTCAAGCTTTCCAACAAGTGGGAGCTGAGTGTAGCCAATTTGCAATCCCTGAAATGGGTAGAGTGGTCTAGGCAAGTGTTATGTGGCAAATTTACTTCTGCCCTGTTGCTTACGGTAAAGATCATGCAAAATTGGACAAATGATGCAGCAGCTACAGAAAACCCAGGAGCCACCCGTCCTTGTTCAAGCGTCGACATCATTGCTGCTTTGAGAGGTGCGTCTTCCCGTGCGTCAGCTGGGCCATCATGGGGCACAGGGACTATGGTAAGCAAGTTCTGTTGACTGTTCACCATACGCCGTCCCTTTTTAGTCCATTTTTCCTTTTCTTCCTTGCTGGCTTGTAACTGTAAAGTCATTAGCATATCAAAGTCCAAGTTCAAATCAAAGTCCAAGTTCGAATCAAAGTCCAAGTGTAGTCAAAGTCCAAAGTTATTATCAAATTCTTCTTTTCTTCTTTCTTTCACGGCTTGAGGGCCGCTGCCTTTGCTGTGTGGCCTGTGATGGCGTTGCCTCTTGCTTCTTTGGTGTAGGAATTGGTGTGAGCTTTCCACCTTGTCAGGTAGAAGTAGGGCCTCCGTGAGACTGCACCGCTGCATCATTCTCAATTGGCTGTCCTGCTGTGGTAAAAAACTGTCTGGCCTTCCATGTTGGGCCTTAATCATGAGCTATGCCAAATGCATACCGGGAGTCAGTGTAAATGTTTGCCGTCTTACCTTCCACCACTCTACACGCCTCAGCGAGGGCTTTTAGTTCCGCTTCTTGTACTGCGACATGCGGAGACATTCTGCTTTTAGGACATCTTGTTGTGTAACCACTGCATATCCAGTGTGGAGTCGTCAATCACCCTGGGTACCATCTATAAAAAACAACTCAAAATATGCATTATTAACAAGGGCTTTCAGTAACTTTTTAAAACTTAAATTTTCTTGTTGCATCAATGCTAGACAATCAGGCTGGTATTCTATTTCAAAAAGATCAGAACCTTGTTGCAAAAAATTAAAAAATTAAAAAAAGGCTTGCAAAAAATTTAAAAATGGCTGAATTTAAAAATGGCTGACTTGCAATACCTAGATCACCTATGCCTTCTCCTCCCCCCCTTTAAACCAGGGTACTCAATTGGAACAAGGGTACCCTGTTTCAGGTAGTACAACATTGTAAAAAGATTTGATGGATGCAGATAAGGCCTGTAAGATGTTAGCATCAATAACAGAAACATGAGTTACACCGGGGAAGAATAATCTACAAAACATCTATTAATATTGGAAATGTGAGATCCCTTTAAGTGAATTCATTATTAGTCTGTTCCTGCATGCAATGTCTTATCAGGAGGAAAAAAACAAAACAAAAACTTTTACTAGCTGCTCAAGCTCCTCACCCCTTCCCTTGGACAAGAAGGATGAAACATTACTACGTACTATTACATCATCTAGCTCCACCCCTTCGATATTGGCACCTTGCGACTTTCTTCCCAACTCCATTTCAGCGTAACAGTCCACACGTCCACATCTCAACCAAGCAAAGTCCCATGCATGAGGAGGACTTTTATCCCCAGTCATTATCCACATCACACATTCCACCACAGCTTGAACACGGGTCACTAACTCTCATCCATCCATGCTCTCAAGTTTGCTCCGTTACCCCCCTTGGAGGTGTACCAGTACACAAAGATGCACGGACGAAAAAAAAAAATTGACAAACATAAATACATCAGTTGAAAAACATTGAGGTGAGTGCTATAATTTTATAAAGTACATTATTCTATTGAGATGAGATTGTGAATGAGCGCTATTTATGACAAATTATGTGAAAAAGTTTGCTGAGTGACTGAGATATTCTATATTTCCTATCTACTGAAGCTATTATATGCTGTATTAAACGCTGAAGTGTTTTAGAATCTGTGACCCTGACTGTTATCTCTCCGCGAATATGAAACACAGACTGAATAAGTTTTAGCTTAAACTATTGCCTGCATTTTGAACTCATAATTAACACATATGCTGGGACCTTGCAACATTCATTTTCAACCCCTGTATAAGTAAGAATATATGTTTTAGAAATTGCTATATTTCCTGTCTACTAAGACAGTATAATTAATTAAATTCATTTCAAGCCTTCATTCCATTTACGCAAGCAGAGATATTATCCAGGGTTATTATTGCATTCTTTCTCTCTGTTATCTTCCGACCTTGAAAAGCTTACACAGACTCGCAGCTACATGTCAACAATCTTTCTCATCTAAAAGCAAGCTCAGTTAACTATTTGCACTATTTGCACATACAGTATATACATATATACACATATATATCCATATCTATTATCTATCTTGTATTATACACATTTTCATCTCTCTTTACCAACAAATCACATGCATTGTAACTTTCTTATCGACTTGCTTGTTACTTCATACTTCTCTCCCCTACCTAACTGCCAATATAACCTTTAATAGACACTCTCCTGACGCCCTCTTGATCACTTACTGTACTTTTCAACATTTCACTTACGGATACTTTCTTAAACAAATAATGTGTACATACCTAACTTAGTCTGACTATCTATCTCTCTCCTCCTAGCAAACCTTGGTCTTTCAAGGCGCCTCTGGGTCCTAAAGACCTCCTCCCAGACACCATTTTGTAATCTGCCGTGCGGGTCGGTGTCACACATTTTCATTAGAGTTTTCTTACATTTTACAGATTCATCCACACGGCGGCAGCCCTTGAGGGGCTCTATCTTCTTTAATAAGATCTTACGCATATTAGAACATCAACAATAATAATAATAATAACACGCTCCATAGAATGCATCCTTCTGACCCGAATTGTCAGCCCCTTATATATGGCAATACAACCGAAGGCATCTTCTTCTTATAGAACCAGTCCCAAAGAGTACATCCCTCTCCTCAGCTAAACCATCAACAACTAAACTAAACTAAAACGGAGGGTTCCTTCGTCTATGGGACCTGTCTTACAGAGTGCTTCCCTCTCCTCTAAACCATTAACGACTAAATAAACTCAAACGGAGGGTTCCTTCGTCTGTGAGACCAAATGAAAAGTAAGAGAAAAAAAATTCTGCAGATACAACAAACAATCAAACAATCTCCACTATCGCTAAAACACTACGGACTTCAACTACAAATAAACTACAGACTAGTTTCTGGGTGACCGATTGGTGCGCATATCACGGTCAGTGGTCCATGACGGCAAACCCGGAGCCCACACGAGTTACCGTGTAGAACTCTTAACCCAACCCGTCCGGTCACAAACCACAGATAGTCCCTCCTGCTGCAAGACTCGCAGTGTAAAACACAACATAAATATATGCTGGCCTTACCTGGAGTTCTAAGTGAGTTGATCAGGCTCGGTTTGCAGCAGGACGGCTTCTCCGCGGCGTGGATCCGGGTGGAATGCGTTGTAGGCTCTGGCTTTGTTGCCCCAGTTGGTTGCGCCATTTATCAGGGTAAAATAAAATATTCTAAGTACAGCACCAATCGGGCCCATCCCACTTGCCCCGTTGCCGGCGGTAAGAAGAGACACCACACAGGGATCTGGTATCATTCCTCACACGGGACATGGCTCTCGGCTGTGCCAACGTGCTTTATTACAGATTACATGAGATCTTATACCCTTTGTCCCCTCCCCAACAAGGGGTGATGGTCTTATAATCATATATGGGCAGTCCGGATTTCCGGCCTTGCTACGGCGCCTCTGGCTTATGTACAGAAAATCACGTATTCAATTAACTCCAGTACAAAGTATCACCCACTCAATTCTAAGAAAACGGCCAAACATGCATTCTCCATATATGGGAAGTCCGGATTTCTGGCCTAAGACAGTGAAAGTTATGTACATTTGAACATCTTGATATCTTGTTCCAGCGCTTCTGGGAAAACAGCCAAGTACATGCGTCCTTGTGTCTGGTTCCGTATCTTCTCTGAATTTCTAGAACATCTCTTAGCCTTGCAAAGCCTTGGAATATCTGATGTAAGGCGACATATAAGTTTTTTCTCATTTGGAATTGAATAAAACTTGCATATAGGTATAAAAGTATAAAGAACATATGGCAATATATATATATACACCCTCACAGTTTGTGTATCTGAGATCGGGAAACCAGATTGTGAGCTCTTTTTGCAATGCTCCAATGTAACATTACTCCAGATCCGAGGATGCGATGAAGTGATTGAACAATTACCGATATAATAACTGTATATCTTATAATGTCCAGCTGAGCGATATACAGGGAGGAAATTGTATTCGCGGCTGGGGGCTTATAACGCATCTGCGAGGATTTTAGGTTGAATGGGGAAAACAGTGATTTATTTTGGTTCATGGGGTCGGCGCAGGTAGTGAAGGAGCAGAGAAGGAACATTTGGAAGTCATTGAACTGACAGGGAGACACCATGTGGATTTCCTGTGTAGGTGCGGAGGCCCCCCGGATTCGGCGAGCGCACAAAGCACACATTGCTATCCGAGCAGAGCGGCCACATGTGGTTCGCCGCAGGATCTCCCTTATTATTTTTGCTGATTGGGTTCAGGTAGTCGGAGATGTTAAGCTGGGAAAGCCTTTCACAGGGTAATGTGAGCGGTAAGGCCACATTCACACCGATGGATTCGCGTGCACAATACACGGAGAATAGAACACATTGATTTCAAAGGTGCGTGAATTTATATTTTTTTTAAACGCAGCACGCTCTATTTTTCTGCACATTTGCGCGCTAAAGATCCCATAGAAGTCAATGGGGGATTTACAAATGCACGCAATGCGATGTGTGTTACGCTGCGTAATTCTGCTGGAAAAAGAAAACATCTGGAACCAATTAGACTAATTCGCTATTTTGTTTTCCGCCTGCAAATAAACACGGCTTGCAGGTGCAAAAAGTCCATCAAAATACGCCAATGTATGCGCAATAATAAACATTGTTCGTTTGCAAAAACGCTACACTCATGTGCATGCAAATACGCACACGCCCGTGTGAAGGGCGCATTCTCACGCCATTTTTGTGTGTTGCAGACTTGCACTGAAATAGACACCATTGTTTTCGATCTTTTTTTCGCAGCGATGTCGCAAGATAGAAAATATGCAGCGTGTTCTATTTCTCTGCGAGTCCGCAGAAATCCTGTTTCCAACGGGTGAGAAAAAAAACGTTGTCTTGCGCCGCACATCACTGCGCTGCGCTCACCTGTACCTGCAGGCTTTATGCGATTACCGCCATTTTTAATTTTTCCAATTGAAAATACATGCATTTTTTTACGTGCATGGAAATCGCATGTTCGGCAATGTAACGCAAATTTCCCACAAATCGCAACGCGCTTGTAGTGAACCATGCAATTTTACAAGTGTGATATCGCGCTCACCCGTGTGAATGCACCCTAACCTAGAGCAGGGGAGAAAACGAGAGGGAGTGGAAGGCCGGGCTTGCACGAGCGGGTTGGATTTCCCCATGTGGGAGGTTACCCTGCGTACCTCCTATACCAGCACCGCGGATGACCACGGAGGCTCGCAGGCAGTCATGCGCAGCACGTTTTTTTTGTTTATTTTTATTTCCCCCCGCTGTCGCTTAGCGATGATCCCGGTTCCTGCAGCCCATACACTATGCTAATTGCGTATAGGCTGCGGGTCGGGTGACCTTCCTCAATGGAGGCCGTCTGCGCAGATTCTGCAGCTAAATAGGGCACGCTGCGATTTTTCTTCCGCTTGTGGAATACGTAATTCATATCTGCGAGTGTGAATGCAAAAGTGGAAATGCTTGTCTTTCAATGCCAACATTTTACAGCGGACGGCGAGCGCAGAATCCGCAATACAAATCTGCCCCTTTTGTGTGCCTGGCTGGAGGGAGTAGCCCTGATGGCGCTCCCCATTACTGAATTGGAGCGGTCAGGCCGCTCTGTGCAGCGGCACAAAGTTCAAGCCCCCCCCCTCCGGTCCCGGACCCGCCAGGAAAGTGGACGGGGGAGTGCTGACGGTACTTGTTGGTGCCTGCCATCAGTCTGCGGTGCTGTTTCAGAGTGGACAGGAGGAGTACCTCTCCGAGGAGGACTGTAAGTAATTGGGAAGTGTGACATGTACTCCAGAGTCCTTCATGAGAATAAGGGAGAAAGAAAGACGGTGCAGCAAGTCGTGTTGTATACTTCGGTTGCCAGTAATGCTTGTTAAAAGATCCTGCATTTACTTGCAGGAACACTGCCTTCCAATAGGTGGCGTTGCAGAGGGATTGTTCCATCTTTCCATTTGCATATTTCCCAGAGGAGCATGGATTGACTTATAAGTCTCCTCACACCTTCTAGATGCTATCCCTAAGGAGAATACACAGTGACACTGAGTGACTCACAGGCAATATCTTCTGGACTCTTTCTTTTCTTCTCAATCTGCTCCAGACCTTCATGACTTTTCCAGCTATTTCTTGCCTTTGCAAAGCTTGCAGCCCAGAAGTCTTTGACTCCTCTGAAAACAATAGCACCACATACTGAGTCACCTAAAAATAGTCCTTCCCCCCGGAATAAATTATCATTTTTCTCTGACCCGTCACGGAGTAATACTGGAAGAAGAAGGTGACTTGGCACGCCAGACAGGAGGCAGAGGATGAGGAGAAGCCTTCATTGTAGCTACACGTTTCAGCGCTGCATTGGGGCCTTCATCAGTTTCTGAAAAAGCTAGCTGAAGGCGCTGAAATGTGTAACTACAATACAGGCTTCTTTGTATGCTCCGCCTCCTTTTTTAGCGCACATTGTGCCCTCCACAATATAATAATGCCCCCTCACTAATTAGATCTCTCTTTTGTGGCCCTACAATTAGTAGGTGCCACTTGTGGTTCCCTCCGCTGTAATTAGGTCTACTTTTGTGGCCCCACAATAATTATTACTATGGGGCCACAAAAGAGGATAATAAGATTTCCCATTGTGGCCCCAATGCAGTAAAACCTTTCACTATCCCAACAGTTGGTCACATGATCTGACCATGTGACTGCTGCTGCCAACTTGCTGCTGCACAAATCAAGTCTTGCAAGACTTCCTGCTCCGAGAGATCAACTATTTCCCGTTCACCTCTACTAAGCACAACTTCTCTGTATCTTCCTGATTATTTGCTTTTATTTGCCCAAGTCTCAAAACTTAGGGCTCATTCACATGGGCGTACGGGTATTTCCGTGATCAAATAGCGCTTTCGGCCGCATATTTCACCTGCTCCTGCAGAAGGGCCCAAAGAGAAGCCATTGATTTCAATAAGTTTGTTCACAAGCGAGTATTTTGTGTGGGTAATTGTGTCACAGCACATTCCCATAAGGATTAGCTACATTGTCATTCTGGGGGTCAGCCATCAGCATTTCCAGCCAAAATAAGTGACATGACACATTTTTCCACTGGAAGTAAGAGCGTAAATTCTATGATGCATGCAAACGAGGTTGAGGAAATGCAGCGTCTGAACGGAGCACAAGCCATAGCGGGGGAGACATTGGGGAAAACAAGATGGTGGTCAACGGTGGCTCCGCAATCCCTCCCCACAATGTTTGAATGGGGCCTAGCTCGGTCACACACAGTGGTAATAGCAAAACTAACGATGAGGCTGTATGTAGATAAAGCGTCACGTGACGCCAGTACCTTTGGAGGGTGAACTCATGTTGCTGGTAACGAAATAATGGAGTTGAGTTCATGCAGCTTTTTTGGCAAACCGAAGGTACACAGTTTACTCAGCGCTTTTAAACAGACTTGAAGTAATAGTTCACAGTTTACAGACTTTAGTTAACACACACTTTAACAGTTGCTCCGGGGTAAGAATAACGTACACAATTCTCTGTAACGCTCTCTCTCTCTTAAGGTTACTAAAGATGAACCCGCCAGTCTCAGTTATCTGGGGGTATTTTCCAACAGACTACTTGGTAGAGATATGGAGTGACTAAGACCGGGACGCCTGCACTGCCTCTGACTTTGAAGACTCAGGGGTAAGTTACACTCACTGTTGTATAGACTGTACTCTGGTCTTTTCCTCCACACTCTGCAGCACTGCATACCTCCTCCTCTCTTGTCCACCTTCCGACGAGAGAGATGAACTTTTGCACCCGCCCCTGAACCTTTAGTTACACCCCTGGTTGTATGCGTATTGCACACATAACTTTTGTGTGCGCAAATATGGTCATTTGAAAGGGGCCTTAGGGTCAGGGCAACCTACACTTAGTCTCATGCACATGCAGGTACGGATCAGAATTCCATCTCATGTACTCTTCATGAGGCCCCATACTCTAGTTTAGTAGCAATCGAGTACACCCTGTAAATATAAAAGGCGCAGTGTGGGCTCATGGGTAATGTCACAGGTTGGATTAAAGCTCAGCCCCATTGTCCTGACTGGGCAGCAACCAGTCTCATAAATGGGAATTTGAATAACCAGTGGTTTCCCCAGTCTACTGTCTCTCTCTCCTCTTTCCTACTTACACTGAGCCCCATTAAATGTAATTTCAGAAGTTTTTTTAGTATGCCATCTTGTGGCCAAATTCTAAAATTACATCTACATCTATTACTATAGGAAGATAAATGTACTCTGAGGACCTCCAGTGGCTATTTTAAGGAACACCACCGAGTTTGCATTTTAGATTTTATAGGTTGACAGTACACCAGGGAATAAATATATTTTTGTTCAGGTTTTAAGGCCGGTTTCACACATTATTTCCCAGTCGCAAAATTTCTATAACAAAATCAATACTGAAATTCCACAACCAAGTTTAGTACAAGGTGCACTCAGACAAACAATGGGCGATGCGTTCCGAGGGAATCCCCAAAGATAGTTAATGCCGAGATTCTCTCACTGCGGGGAAAAAAAATGAAAATCGCTCATATATATATATATATGACCCGATTCAAAGGCATGGGGTCCATATTCGTGTGTCTCGCAACACACATCTCGTGCGATTTGTCACAGCCGTGTGAAAGCAGTCTCAGGCAGAGAGATCCGTAGTCTCACTGCTCTTACAGTAAAGAACCCCCTTCTATGTCAGAGGGTTGCCCCCTTGTTACAGGCACAGTCGTGGGTGTAAAAAAACAGATTCTGCACCAAAACCATCTTGGTGTGGATTTACTGCTCTGTGTGACACTAGCCCAACGATTCTATTGGCCCCTGACTAGCTGGTCAGCAGTCCTTTTCTATTCTTGCTACCCAAGGCCGGCTGCACACGGGCAGATTTGTATTATGGAACCCAGAGCAGGTGTCCGCCTCCGGATTACGCAGCAAATACCGCCCATACCAAACGCATGTTCCTCTACATGAGCGGAAATCAATTGTGATTTTCCGCTCACGAACGGGAAAAAAAAAATTACAGTATGTTCTACTTTATGCAGATACAGCATGGACGGCTTCCGTTGAAGTCCATGGAAGCTGTCTGAGCTGCAGCCCTTCGGCGATGACATCACAGATAGATTGCAGATACCCGCATCATCACCTGGGAAAAGCCGGGATTTAAAAAAACATAATTGTACAGCCCATGTCTGACAGCTCGCTGTGCGGACCATCTGTACTACAGACAACGAAAGAAGAAAACAGGTATGTGCGGATGCCGGCCGGGCACAGGGTCGAATTCTGCTGCGGGCTCCCACATGCGGAATCCGATCCGGTCATGTGCAGCCGGCCTTAAACTGGCCACTCCGGCAAAAGCTTTTCTATCCCTTCCCCCTCACCTGATTTACTGTGTATTGCAGCCACTTCCCTGCAATGCAGTCTCCTGTCTGATGCTTATCAGACACCATCTGAAGGCTATTTTTCTTTCTATTTCACATCTTTCCCATGATGTATCAGCACAGCCTTAGCTAGAGGCTATACCATTATGGTCTGCTGAGGGAACCTTCTATCAAAGTGCTAATGAACACCTGTCTGTGAGTGATGAATAACTGTGAGTTACATGTGATGTCACCAACATGTGATCAGTCAAAAGGGGGTGGGGCACTGAGCTCCGCCTCTGATCAAATAACAGTTCCTAAAACATGCAGAGCCTGACAGCAGCTGTGTGCTTACAGGACGCATATTTGTGATTTCAGCCGCACTTAAGCAGCACGGGGTTAGGGTTTAGGGTTAGGGTTTAGGTAACCCTAACCCTAAACCTAACCCCGTGCTGCTTAACTGTAGTGTGTAGTGCACGGCTGCTGAAGGCAATCCGCGTGCATGCTGTGTAGTCACGTGGTGCCGAAGAGCCAATCAGGTGGCTCTAATCGGCAGCGCTGCTTAAGTGCGGCTGAAATCACAAATATGCTTACAGGACCCTGTGATGTCAGTCATATGATCAGGGGTGGAGCTGAGAACCTCCAGTGACTGGTCACATGACAGTGACATCACAGGTCTTATAAGCACATGGCTGCTGTCCGGGTCTGCTGGTTTAGGACCCGTGACCAACTCAAATCCCTTTCACTATGTTAGAAAGTGGCACAATGCACCACTAGAAACACTGGTACTAGTATTCACCTATACAAGCTACAGTCTGGTCTCCTATAGATTAAAGGGGTTGTCCCGCGAAAGCAAGTGGGGGTATACACTTCTGTATGGCCATATTAATGCACTTTGTAATGTACATCGTGCATTAAATATGAGCCATACAGAAGTTATTCCCTTACCTGCTCCGTTGCTAGCGTCCTCGTCTCCATGGTTCCGTCCAATTTCGGTGTCTTCTTGCTTTTTTAGACGCGCTTGCGCTGTGCGGTCTTCTCCCTTTGGCTCCGCTCGGCAGCACAGGCGTTTTGGCTCCGCCCCCTTGTACGCGTCATCGCGTAGCTCCGCCCCGTCACGTGCCAATTCCAGCCAATCAGGAGTCTGGAACCGGCACACGTCATGGGGCGGAGCTACGCGATGACGCGTGCAAGGGGGCGGAGCCAAAACGCCAATGCTGCCGAGCGGAGCCGAAGGGAGAAGACCGCACAGCGCAAGCGCCTCTAAAAAAGCAAGAAGACACCGAAATTGGACAGAACCATGGCGACGGGGACGCTAGCAACGGAGCAGGTAAGTGAATAACTTCTGTATGGCTCATATTTAATGCACGATGTATATTACAAAGTGCATTAATATGGCCATACAGAAGTGTATAACCCCACTTGATTTCGCGAGACAACCCCTTTAAGACAAGTACTAATGGTGCCCTGTGTAGCCATGTCTGGGTCCCTATATATGAGGACAAGTACTAAGGGTGCCCTGTGTAGCCATGTCTGGGTCCCATATAGATTAGGACAAGTACTAAGGGTGCGCTGTGTAGCCATGTCTGGTCCCTATATATGAGGGCAAGCACGAAGGGTGCCCTGTGTAGCCATGTCGGGTCCCCTATATATTAGGACAAGTACTAAGGGTGCCCTGTGTAGCCATGTCTGGTCCCCTATATATTAGGACAAGTACTAAGGGTGCATTGTGTAGTCATGTCTGGTCCCCTATATATTAGGACAAGTACTAAGGGTACACTGTGTAGCCATGTCTGGTCCCCTATATATTAGGACAAGTACTAAGGGTACACTGTGTAGCCATGTCTGGTCCCCTATATATTAGGACAAGTACTAAGGGTACACTGTGTAGCCATGTCTGGTCCCCTATATATAAGGACAAGTACTAAGGGTGCCCTGTGTAGCCATGTCTGGTCCCCCTATATATAAGGACAAGTACTAAGCGTGCAGTGTGTAGTCATGTCTGGTCTACTATATATTAGGACAAGTACTAAGGGTGCACTGTGTAGTCATGTCTGGTCTACTATATATTAGGACAAGTACTAAGGGTGCACTGTGTAGTCATGTCTGGTCTACTATATATTAGGACAAGTACTAAGGGTGCCCTGTGTAGTCATGTCTGGTCTCTTATATATTAGGACAAGTACTAAGGGTGCCCTGTGTAGTCATGTCTGGTCTCTTATATATTAGGACAAGTACTAAGGGTGCACAGTGTAGCCATGTCTGGTCTACTATATATTAGGACAAGTACTAAGGGTGCACAGTGTAGCCATGTCTGGTCTACTATATATTAGGACAAGTACTAAGGGTGCCCTGTGTAGTCATGTCTGGTCTCTTATATATTAGGACAAGTACTAATGGTGCCCTGTGTAGTCATGTCTGGTCTCTTATATATTAGGACAAGTACTAATGGTGCACAGTGTAGCCATGTCTGGTCTACTATATATTAGGACAAGTACTAATGGTGCACAGTGTAGCCATGTCTGGTCTACTATATATTAGGACAAGTACTAAGGGTGCCCTGTGTAGTCATGTCTGGTCTACTATATATTAGGACAAGTACTAATGGTGCCCTGTGTAGTCATGTCTGGTCTACTATATATTAGGACAAGTACTAAGGGTGTCCTGTGTAGTCATGTCTGGTCTACTATATATTAGGACAAGTACTAAGGGTGCCCTGTGTAGTCATGTCTGGTCTACTATATATTAGGACAAGTACTAAGGGTGTCCTGTGTAGTCATGTCTGGTCTACTATATATTAGGACAAGTACTAAGGGTGCCCTGTGTAGTCATGTCTGGTCTACTATATATTAGGACAAGTACTAAGGGTGTCCTGTGTAGTCATGTCTGGTCTACTATATATTAGGACAAGTACTAAGGGTGCCCTGTGTAGTCATGTCTGGTCTCTTATATATTAGGACAAGTACTAAGGGTGCCCTGTGTAGCCATGTCTGGTCCCCTATATATGAGGGCAAGTACTAAGGGTGCACAGTGTAGCCATGTCTGGTCTACTATATATTAGGACAAGTACTAAGGGTGTCCTGTGTAGTCATGTCTGGTCTACTATATATTAGGACAAGTACTAAGGGTGCCCTGTGTAGTCATGTCTGGTCTACTATATATTAGGACAAGTACTAAGGGTGCTCTGTGTAGTCATGTCTGGTCCCCTATATATTAGGACAAGTACTAAGGGTGCTCTGTGTAGTCATGTCTGGTCCCCTATATATTAGGACAAGTACTAAGGGTGCCCTGTGTAGCCATGTCTGGGTCCCCTATATATAAGGACAAGTACTAAGGGTGCCCTGTGTAGCCATGTCTGGTCTCTATATATTAGGACAAGTACTAAGGGTGCACTGTGTAGTCATGTCTGGTCTCTATATTAGGACAAGTACTAAGGGTGCACTGTGTAGTCATGTCTGGTCTCCTATATATTAGGACAAGTACTAAGGGTGCCCTGTGTAGTCATGTCTGGGTCCCCTATATATTAGGACAAGTACTAAGGGTGCCCTGTGTAGCCATGTCTGGGTCCCCTATATATTAGGACAAGTACTAATGGTGCCCTGTGTAGTCATGTCTGGGTCCCCTATATATAAGGACAAGTACTAAGGGTGCCCTGTGTAGCCATGTCTGGGCTCCTATATATGAGGACAAGTACTAAGGGTGCCCTGTGTAGCCATGTCTGGTCTCCTATATATTAGGACAAGTACTAAGGGTGCCCTGTGTAGCCATGTCTGGTCTCCTATATATTAGGACAAGTACTAAGGGTGCCCTGTGTAGCCATGTCTGGTCCCTATATATTAGGACAAGTACTAAGGGTGCCCTGTGTAGTCATGTCTGGTTCCCTATATATTAGGACAAGTACTAAGGGTGCACTGTGTAGCCATGTCTGGTTCCCTATATATTAGGACAAGTACTAAGGGTGCACTGTGTAGTCATGTCTGGTTCCCCTATATATGAGGACAAGTACTAAGGGTGCACTGTGTAGTCATGTCTGGTTCCCTATATATTAGGGCAAGTACTAAGGGTGCCCTGTGTAGTCATGTCTGGTCTCTATATATTAGGACAAGTACTAAGGGTGCCCTGTGTAGTCATGTCTGGGTCCCCTATATATATTAGGACAAGTACTAAGGGTGCCCTGTGTAGTCATGTCTGGGTCCCCTATATATAAGGACAAGTACTAAGGGTGCCCTGTGTAGCCATGTCTGGGCTCCTATATATGAGGACAAGTACTAAGGGTGCCCTGTGTAGCCATGTCTGGTCTCCTATATATTAGGACAAGTACTAAGGGTGCCCTGTGTAGCCATGTCTGGTCCCTATATATTAGGACAAGTACTAAGGGTGCCCTGTGTAGTCATGTCTGGTTCCCTATATATTAGGACAAGTACTAAGGGTGCACTGTGTAGCCATGTCTGGTTCCCTATATATTAGGACAAGTACTAAGGGTGCACTGTGTAGCCATGTCTGGTTCCCTATATATTAGGACAAGTACTAAGGGTGCACTGTGTAGTCATGTCTGGTTCCCTATATATTAGGACAAGTACTAAGGGTGCCCTGTGTAGTCATGTCTGGTCTCTATATATTAGGACAAGTACTAAGGGTGCCCTGTGTAGTCATGTCTGGTCCCCTATATATTAGGACAAGTACTAAGGGTGCCCTGTGTAGTCATGTCTGGTTCCCTATATATTAGGACAAGTACTAAGGGTGCCCTGTGTAGTCATGTCTGGTTCCCTATATATTAGGACAAGTACTAAGGGTACACTGTGTAGCCATGTCTAGGTCCCCTATATATTAGGACAAGTACTAAGGGTGCACTGTGTAGCCATGTCTGGGTCTCCTATATATTAGGACAAGTACTAAGGGTGCACTGTGTAGCCATGTCTGGCCCCCTATATATTAGGACAAGTACTAAGGGTGCCCTGTGTAGCCATGTCTGGTCTCCTATATATTAGGACAAGTACTAAGGGTGCCCTGTGTAGCCATGTCTGGGTCCCCTATATATTAGGACAAGTACTAAGGGGGCACAGTGTAGCCATTTCTGGGTCCCCTATAAATTAGGACAAGTGTAGTGGCCTAGAGTTAGCAGGGCCCCTCCATACGTGTGTGTGTTCGTTTTGTCTTTTTGTATTGTCAGTGTCTTGTATGAGCATACATTTGTGATGTGTACTGCATCCCTGAATGGGTTAATGTCTGGATTGTCTGAGAAATGTAGCATGTTGTAAGTCATGTGATCATGCCATCTATACACACACGTGTTTGCAAGGATGCTGTATAAGGCAGTCCAAAGAGAGTCTAAAAAAAGCACAAGTAGTGGAGTCTGTCTTGAGAAAAAGGAACGTTTGACAGAAATTGTACTTAGTCTTACGAGGATGCCCAAGATGGAAGAGGCTGAGCGATGGCCTGATGCCTGCCGAGTCCAATTCACCCAGCCAGCCTCGGTGCTAGTATGGAGTTCTGAGAGCAAGAGGAGCCGTCAAGCATCGCTGAGTACTACGTCTAAATGTGAGTATGTACCAGTAGAGAGGTGGAGAGAGTAGTCGGGAGCAGAACCCCACAGATAACTTGGACTGTGGATTCTTCAGCCACCCTGAGAATCCTCCCAGTCACAGCACTATCCTGTTTGGCACCGGTGTTATGCTGGCTGATGTAACATTTATGGACTGTTGACAGTTTATTCAAGTAAACGAGCTCTACCGACCGTTGCCGGTTTTGCTCACAAAGTTATCCGTGTGTAGACTTTTTTTTTTTAATTCCAACTTCTGGATTCACCGCAGAGGGCGGTAGCATCACGAGTAACAAGGATTTTGAAGTAAACCGTGGATTGGGTTTTCCATGTGAAACGCCCAGGGCCCCCAGAGCCCAGGGCCAAACAATGCAGCGCTCTATAAACCAATGCGAGGGCTGTGATTGGTTCTTCAACTCTGCTCAGCCTAACAATGCCGACTTGGATGAACCAATCACAGCCCTCGCATTGGTTCATTGAGCACTGCATTGATTGGCTGATTAGTGCTGGATGAACCAGAGCCATCGCTTCCTGGAGATGCCGTTTTTTGAATGCCACAACCAGGAAGTGATCTTCTGTGGGCGAATGAGGACCCAGAGAAAGCTGTTTAGGCAAGTATTTGCAACAGATCCAAAACCTACATATTAGATGTCATTTTGCACATATATAAAAAGTACAAAACTCCATTTGATGTTTTTATAAAGTTTTATTTGACCTGAAAGAACATCTGATTTAACATTTAAAACTTCTGGAATTGTTTCTTGGTTCCAGCAGCCTTTGTTACTTTCAGAACGTTGAATCGAACAGTTTTGCTGAGAGGACGGCACTCTCCAACGGTGACTATATCTCCGATCTGGACATCCCTGGAAGACAAAGCCGGCAGGTCAAGGACGGACATAATCAGATGACAGCAACACAACATGTAAGGACAGGCAGCCACTTCCATCACCGCACTCTGCATGATCCAGCATTCCTGTAGACTGACAAGTCGCTGGCTATAGAGTATCTATTGTTGCTTCCAATCCAGGACAAACTGAGACGGCTGCACTGCTGACTACCTGATGTACACTATGCGCTGGTAGTCCGACACTACACACTGCATTTAAACGCAGGTGGAGAGATACGGATTGTGCCCGGCGCCCCTGTACTCCAGCTGCTTGAATTGAGTAGTGCATGTGTCGGCCGCAATTAGCCATTCTCTACCTGCGTTTTCCAGGGGACCAACAATGGGCATAATAGCAAAGTAAAGGCAGCCTCAATTACATGAAAGTTGTTAACGTGTGTAATAGCGCTAATTGCCAGGCTGTACCTGCACTTACAACTGAACCCCAGCAATCATCAAGAAAACATGTACGATAGCTTACACATAGCAGCTCCCTTAGGGCTCCCACCCACTGGCGATATTTTCTTTCTTGCGCTGCGAGAGCACGAGAAAAATCTTGCATTGCAGCGCAAGAAAGAGGCCGGTATAGAACCGGCATATCGCAAGTGGTTTCAATGGGGCCAGCGGCAGCAGCGCTAGCCCCATTGAAAGCATAGGGAGAATGCCGCAGACTTCTGCCACAGCTGTGACAGGAGTTTCCTTCATCCCCGCGGGTTAGGCAGCAGGTTGGCATCTAGCAGATAGCACATTTGCTGCATGCTATTCTCCTACAGAGGAGCGTAGCCAGACGGCGGGGTTGGGGGATCGAAGTGGTAACAAGATGAAAAAGTCTTCTTGCTATTTGCAAAGTTTTGGGTGCATTGGAAACCATTGTGGTCACCATCTGGAGCCCCGATTTGTCTTCTGCTTGTACAGTGCCGGGAATAGCAATTACCAGCAGTATAAGGCCGGTCAGCACCATAAAACAGCCGCATTATAAAATCCATATTTGGCTCTATAGCCAGCGACTTGTTACAACTCTACTAGTAAAGTACAATCAGCGAACAGCCATACATTCCCATAAGTGTGTCTAACTTAAAATATATACATTTTGATTAAATTTACTGTTTTTCAAAAGTTTAAAATAAAGTTTTGTAGTTGATCCTTGTTCCTTTGTTGAGCATATAAAGTGTAAAGCCCCATTTAGACGGGACGAATGTTGGGCAAACGATGCCCGACACTTGTCCCTGAACATACTATCTGCGTGGAGCAGCAGGAGAGTGAGTATCGCTACTTCACAGCAGGGCGGCAAGAGGAGATTTCTCTCCTTGTGCTCCCTCACCCCTCTCCATTGACTTAACATAGCAGCTGTTCAATACTGAATGGCTGCTATTTACAATGAACTCTCATCATCCATCATTTATGCGGCAATGTTAAGTCAATGGAGAGGGGTGAGGGAGCACGAGGAGAGAAATCTCCCGCAGCCGCCCTGCCCCCGGCTCTGAGCGAGCCAGCAATTCCAGCTCCCATGTGACAGCAGGGGAACAAGTGTCGGGCATAGTTTGCTGGACATTCGTCCCGTCTAAATGGAGTTGCTAAAAATCTGACATTTCAGAGTTTTGACATCAAGAGTTAGACCCCAGTGCCAAGACCCCCACCGATCACTACAACGAGACTGCTGCACCGTCACTACTCACTAGCTGAAGATAGGCTTTTTTTCTTTCAGCCTATGGACCCATCTTCAACCAGCAACAACAGATAAGCACTTCAGTTAGATCATTCCAGCAGTTGTGGGGGTCTCGGCGCCGGGTCCTTGGCAAACAAAACCTAGCATAAGTTTTGCAGAAGTGCCATTACACTAAAGCCTCATGTCTGAAGGTGGACTGGATTCCACATGCGGGAGCCCACAGCGGAATCGGACCCTGTCGCGACCACACGTACCTGTATGAGTTTTTTCCTGTACTTTCTTTTTTTAAACTCCTGCTTTCCCGCAGGATCCCTGGCCCGTCCGCAGTGTCAGTTGCGGGTGTGCCACGGATCGGACGGCTTCCATTGAGTTTAATAGAAGCAGTCCGTGTGGGAACTGCGCTGAAATGGAGCGTGCTGCAATTTGTTTTCCGTACAAAAAGTTCCACAAAACAAATCCGCATGTGTTGATTCAGATGCGGATGCCCATGCTCCCCTACGGGCGGCTTGAATTGCAGATCTTCCGTGTGGTGTTATCAATTAACACTGCAAAATCCTATTGTGCCGTAAATGCACACAAACATAAGAGCATGGTGCTTCTGTGTTTTCGTGCACGCAGGAAATATGTGAGGGAACCCACTGAAATCAATGGGTTCTATTTTCTGTGGTTTGCACAGAAGCCCTCAGTCAGTCAATAGACCCATTGTCTATTTCATGGTCTTATGAGCCCAAGACCACCAGACTAGTGATCAAAGCTCAGAGTCGCCAGCACTGTTGGGGGGATACTTACACACTGCCATAAAGCAGTTGCAAGTGGCCTTCAGGTATTGTCACAGCTATTTACTGTGTTACACAACCACCCAGATTTTTTTTGGTACGTCCCTAAAGGAGAATTCTAGTTCGTCCCCAACAACCAACACGTTAATAGCCTATATTATATGTCACATGTGTAGGATGGGAACACACCGACAAAACCCAAAGCATTTTCAGGCTGATGCTCCGAACACACCATAAGTATCTATAGAGCTGAACACAGAAAACTGAGTGTTACCAAGAGGTGCTGAGAAAGCCGCACACAAATCCACGATACCAAACTAAGTCGGTCATATGGAAGGCTGATGTGGCTACAAGTTAGATGAGCACCCCACAAACAAATCACCCCCCCCCCCCGCTGCAAATGCGCAAAAAAGGTAAACAAACCAAAGACACCATTTCAGATGAAAAATAATCCAAGGCAGCATCAATAGATGCAACATAAAACCTTACCATGATGGATCGGTTTTAAACTGCACCTATTGATGCTGCCTTGGATTATTTTCCGTCTGAGATTGCCTTGTTTGGATCTACAGTCCCGATCCGTCCCTTCGGCGTGCATTGCATGTTACCTCCCCATAGTGTCGGTTTCAGGGTGCTGCTGGAACTGCTGTATCCAAAGACGCTTGATAAAGGAGGCCATTTGCGTACCTCCGAGATGCATTGCATCATATACACACATGTACTGTTACTGCGTCATCTATGTTTAGGTTGTTTGTCTACTGGATCTCCACAACATTCTCTTGGAATATTAAGGACCCTTTTGGATTTCAGAGTAGTCCCATCCAGGAACGGACCCCTCCACCAAGTGCAATATATTTTATATGGTCATCCATCCAGGGATTTCTACTGTTGTATTCTCTGATCCTCCGCTCCAGATCTGCCGTCACCAACTGTGGGATTCACAGCGGTCAGACCCCCACCAGTCAAAGTTACCCCCTATCCTGTGGATAGGGGGTAACTTTATATCATCTTGGCACAACCCCTTTAAGTTCAACACTTCGTTAAATACACATTTAGTGGCCGCCCTCCTCTTACCTGAAGCAGGGGGACAGATGCACGGACATATTCTTATGGCGTTTCTCAAAACGGTTGTACTTTCGGATGTAATGCAAGTAGTCCCGACGGATGACAATGGTGCGCTGCATCTTCATCTTGGTGACTACTCCTGTAAGGCGAGGAAAGGAGAACATGAAGAAGTCCTTACACAATGCTGAGGGACAGTAGTTATACAGAACTAATGTTCAGCCGGTTCAGGAAGAGCAAACTCAGACCAGACAGACATGCTATAAGGTAAAACCGCCAACACAGTCCCTTACCTGAAAGAATGCGACCACGAATGGAGACGTTACCGGTGAAAGGACATTTCTTGTCAATGTAGGTGCCCTCGATTGCCTGAAAAGAAAAGCAGTAAATGATGAAGTGACTCGTTCTCATATTGGGTTAAGCAAATGGTGATGGAAGAGAAAGTCGGCTCAGGACCGGACGCACCGGGGGCCGCAGCAGTAGTGCTAGGATGAAGAACTGCATTGGAAAACTAAACTAAAAAAGCCATAGTAACACTGCTACCTGTCACTTCTGATATATATTTTTTTAACCCCTTAGTGACAATCTATTTTGGACCTGAGAATAAGACTATTTTTGGGGGAATTTCATCTTCAGTTATTCAAAAACCGATAACCGATATTTTTCAGTCTACTTGTCCATATGTGGCTTGTTTTTTTACGTGGCGAGGTGTAGTTTTTATTGGTACCATTTTTTTGGGTGCATATAATGTGTTTTTCCCCCCCTGTGTTAATCATGCAGCATAAACTGCAATTGGTTTTCCTGCGGTTTGCATCTGTCCATTGATACAGGTGTCTATGCCAGCTGAGCGCTGGACTACATTACAGGTATAAATTGTGTCAGATCCAAGTTTCATTTATGCACCAAGCTGTCGGGACTGTGCGATCGCTTCCCTGCTGACAAGCCTTTTAAAAAAAGTGGCGCAAGATCATAGAAATTCAAAGTCTGCATTTTTTTAATTGCGTCTTGCGCCAGACATTACAGCCTTCACGCCACTCAGCATAAATCCCCCACTGTCCCTATTAACAGCATTGTGATTGTCTGATACCTCTCTGGGGGTCTTGAATCCCAGACCGATGTTCTTGTAATAGCGGGGAAGCTTCTCCTTGCCGGTCTCCCCAAGGAGCACACGCTTCTTGTTCTGGAAGATAGTCGGCTGCTTCTGATAAGCCCTCTCAGTCTGTAGAGAGAAGAAATAGATGAGTAATCGTGATTATCGTCCCACACCGGCATCACGGCGACTGTAAGCGCAGTAAATGTAACACGGACCCTGAACGACCGTCCTGCGAACAAGAGGGGAACGACCGCCAGGGGCCACCTGTTCTGCTCCGGTATGACAGCAAAAGAGGAGAAAAAGTGACACTCGGGCCTCCGGCACATCAGCATCTTTGGTTTCACCCCACCACACTCATCCACAATGGCTCCCGTTACTGGTAGACCGTCATGTGGACGGGCGGTCTCCACGGCGCGGCATTAGTGGTCGATGTGATGTTTGACATTAACAGAAGCCATTGTGAGCAAGTAGAGGAGTAGGGATAGATAAAACCAGGAATGAGCAGGATGTGGCGGTAGAGGCGTGCACCCCTTGTGGGAGGACATGACGCTCCGCTCGGACATCCCTCGGGATCATTTTCTAAAGAGCCTTTGCTGTCTTGGTTTTTCATAGCAGAGACCGCAGTGCTGATCCGTAGCTGCCATTCACTTCTATAAGAGCGACGCTGAAGTGCTTGGATGTCTCCAGCAGGCGGTCGGGATTCCCCATCTTGGCCATGAGAAGTCCCTTTAAAGCTGTTTTCCAGGCAGCGTTCACCGGGACACACCGCGGGCGGTTGGAGCAGCGGCTTCCGCTCTGCCATATTCCGGCTGGCGCTGCCTGGAAAACCCCTTTAAGTAGCAGATGAGTCACCATGCGCCAAACTCTTGCGGAGCGTTTATTAGGCCGGTCTCACATCTGCGTCGGTTGGAGGTTCTGTCGCAGATCTGGGTCAAAATTTCGGAAGAAAATACCACATGCCAAGAGCCGGGCGGGAAGCAGACAGATCCCATTACCCCTTTCCTAAATGGAGCGCGAAAGCCCCAACACAAGCGGGAAGCCCCCCTAAAACTACCAAAGCCCAGAATGCGGAAACCTACAGCCGGCTCTAATGTGCCGCACCGGAGTCTGCATATGCATTTAGCGCTTTTCAAAGGGGCAAACCGAGCGCTGATTTCCCAATAGGAGCTTCCACTGCCGCTTGCGCAAAAAACACAGATTCAAAGTCCGTACCGTCGGCGCAGAACGACAGGGAATCGGTAGTTTCCGCAGCTCCATATACCTCTCGCTGTCAGCGGTCATGGAGGCCGCCGCCACGCGGAAGGAGCATCGCCCCCCCGGACCGGCGCCCGCCGCCACGCGGAAGGAGCATCGCCCCCCCGGACCGGCGCCCGCCGCCACGCGGAAGGAGCATCGCCCCCCCGGACCGGCGCCCGCCGCCACGCGGAAGGAGCATCGCCCCCCCGGACCGGCGCCCGCCGCCACGCGGAAGGAGCATCGCCCCCCCGGACCGGCGCCCGCCGCCACGCGGAAGGAGCATCGCCCCCCCGGACCGGCGCCCGCCGCCACGCGGAAGGAGCATCGCCCCCCCGGACCGGCGCCCGCCGCCACGCGGAAGGAGCATCGCCCCCCCGGACCGGCGCCCGCCGCCACGCGGAAGGAGCATCGCCCCCCCGGACCGGCGCCCGCCGCCACGCGGAAGGAGCATCGCCCCCCGGACCGGCGCCCGCCGCCACGCGGAAGGAGCATCGCCCCCCGGACCGGCGCCCGCCGCCACGCGGAAGGAGCATCGCCCCCCCGGACCGGCGCCCGCCGCCACGCGGAAGGAGCATCGCCCCCCGGACCGGCGCCCGCCGCCACGCGGAAGGAGCATCGCCCCCCGGACCGGCGCCCGCCGCCACGCGGAAGGAGCATCGCCCCCCGGACCGGCGCCCGCCGCCACGCGGAAGGAGCATCGCCCCCCGGACCGGCGCCCGCCGCCACGCGGAAGGAGCATCGCCCCCCGGACCGGCGCCCGCCGCCACGCGGAAGGAGCGGCGCCTGGACCGGCGCCCTCCGGGACTTCTGACAACAGAGGCGAGAGGTGCGGGGGCTGCGGACTCCTGGTCCAATGTCGCAGCGATGGCGATTTTTGACTATATGTTTGGCAGAAACGCTATGGTTTTTGTGGTGAAGCCTTCCTCCGCAGCACTGTCACTACCTGTGAACACCCCCGGAGGGCGCACCACTAGTTTGCTACGCAGATGCCAATTTGAGTTATCAGCGGTTTTCTCGTACATATACACGCAGTCCGGGCCGCACGAACAGATCGCACATCCACCAATCAGCGGGGAAAGGAGTCGCCTGCGGTATTCTACACGGATGGACAGCGTATCGCCCGCGCAGAAGAGCGCAAGGAATGGCAGACAGTAGCCCAACATCGCTCTCCTGTTCGTATCCGGTCTCCTAGCAACGAGAGCGAATCCGCACCTATCCGCAACGATGATTACGTACGCACCGCGGATCGAACGTGTCCATGGAGCTTACTGGAAGCCATGCGGGCCGATTCGGCGGTGAAACAGCATGCTGCGATTTATCGTATGCGGGAGAGACCCGGCGAACGTCAATGTATTTCAGCGCCCGCGTATCCTACGCACGGACGAGACCCATCTTTTATTTGTACTCCAGCCGCACATAACATACATGTAACGGCCACACAACATACATGTAACACACATGTAACTGCCACACAACATACATGTAACACACATGGAACTGCCACACAACATACATGTGTGCTTGGAGTAACACGTGACACCCCGCCAGCCTATATGACGGGTATCAGAGAGACCCGGCCGCACTCCATGTGGTGCCATCTCCGGGCCTCCGCTGCTCGCACACCCGCCACGTCCCCCTCGGCGGGTCCCGGGCTCGTTCTTTCCTCACAGCACAGCTACCACACCGTTTAATACCCCCGTACTATCCCCGAGCAGTCGGAGCCCTCACCTGGATATCCGCCATCTTGGCCTGCCGGGTGAAAAAGAGGCAGAAGTTCCGCTACAGGGTCTCCTCTGGAAAGAATAGGGGCGGAAATGACGTCAGTTATCTCGCGACAACTGCGCAGAAAATCCCGCTCTCTGAGGCCGTGTGCTGGGCGTGGTCTAATATGAAAATAGAGAGGAGGTGACGGCAAGATCACGTGACTCTTCTCCCGCCAGCCCACTGCAAAATTTTTGTCAGGGAGGCTGCGCGGTTTCTAGAGAAGTCGCGGAGGATGCCGGGACTTGTAGTTCTTTCACAGTTTTTTAGGGTCTCCTGTTTTTAGCCTTTTTATGAAATGTTATTTTCATTCTTGTATTTCCCCCCCCTCAGTTATTTATTACATTCCTTTACTCTCCGACATTTGAAAGTTGAGTGGAAGTAGCAGATTATATATGGCGGGATGTGTGCGCCGGTTCTAACGTGGATTATGTGCCGAAATCCGAATCAGAAGCCTTGTGTTTTTTCCCCTGCGTTATATATTTTCAGCAGGCCCGATTACGGTTTGATGAACGCCACAGAAAGAAAGGAATTGAGGTGTCAATTCTTGTCATGATTTCTACGTAGTAACCATAGCCGGTGGCCGCGTGCGGTGTTGTATCATTGGCGCTAAATCCGTGGGCAGATCCGCAGCATTCTGAACATGCAAAAATGTGGCAGAAATCCAGAATCTCAGGGAATGATCGTCCTGTGATCAGATTATGTACATCCTCCACTGTCGCTACATGGAACTAAAATCACAGGCAGCCGCGAAACGCGTCCAAGTCCAGAAAAGCTTTTATTATATAAATAGATTCTGTTCCACCCTATAGATTACTGACCACTAATGCCCCATTTACACGGGCGGAGAATATCTTTGCCTGAAGGAAGGAGCTTGTGACGTCATCCGCTCGTCCGCGCTCGGGACGCCTGTTTAGACTGCGCAATTCTCGTTGACAGTCCTCAAGTTCTCCTGCACCAGTCGTTCCGTGTTTCACATTTCTATGAACAATCAGTGTTCAGACGGCACCATAAGCGCCCGCGCCGCCGCTGGTTTTTTTGCCGGCTGAACCTCAGGATTCCCCTTCGTCGTTCAGTCGCTGGCCCGTGTTTAAACAGAACGATTATCATTCAGTTTCGCTCGTTTGAACGATTTTCCGAACAATAACACTGAGGAACAAAAATAATTTTGTTATGGTGCCTGAAATTACCCTTATTTGGGGTATTTTTGTGCCGCTGATTCCGATAATCCCATCCGTTTGATTCTAGAAGCTCTAGTAGTTTTTGCGATATTCCTGATGTCATTATCTATTATTATATTATTTTCCCGCCAGCATTTGCTCACCATTAGTACATATGGAACATATCGCCACCGCGGCACATCAGACTTGGGTTGATGAAACAATCTGTAAGACATTGAAGAGAAATGGAAGGTGTTTTGGCTACAAATCTAGAAAATCTCCTGTGGTGAACATGGAGAAGCTGAAAGCAGGGAAATTAGATTGACCACTAATCGGGAACTCATGAAGGACCGGCGTTTCCAGGATTGAGGCACGGTCGCTGATTTGTAGGGTTGTACAGCATTTCCTTGGGAACTATAAGGTGGTAAACTATGGAAAACTTGTGAAGAACCTGCTCACTACTGAACACTTGGTGTAACATGAGCGTCAGATCGCAGGCCCGGCAGTCATTGTGGATGGATCTCCAGATTGTCTCGGTGATGTAAGTGATGAACAGGGGGAACGATCTCCCCAGGAAATAAGGATCGTGGGAGAACAGGACTGCGGATGATGGGATACGCATATGATGGCGGACTACCGGTGAAATATCCAGCGCCAATGTCCAGGAACATCTCATCGCAGGAAACCACAGAAATGTAGTTTCATCGACATCTCAATGAAGAAACTTTTGTTTTATTCGTGTTCTAGACTTCTTGGGATTTATCTTTGTACCTTCAGCTTTTGCTTGGCGGTCATTACATGTATCGATATTAATAAAGATGAAAGCCCTCACTAACTGACTTACTCACTGACTCACCACTAATTCTCTAACTTCCCGTTGTCGTACAAACATGAAATTTGGGAGGAGCATTCTTAAGGCCCTAAATATGAAAAGTAAAGGGCTCACAACTCAATTATTCAATGCTAATTGCAAAAGTAAGTGCACCCCTATGTAATGTAACTTACTGGTGTCGTACAAGCGTGAAATTTGGCGCAAGCATTCTTTAGGTCCTAAGTAAGGAGAGTGGGAGCAGTGGCACATTCTGCAGGGGGACATCGGTACATGCAGCCTGAGGAGAATCTAACACTCCTCTATGTAAAATAACCTTGACTTCATAACATTTTCTGTGCGAACAACACATAAACCTGTATCAAATTAATCTATGACCCAAAAATACACCCAAAAAGTTCTAACTTCTCAGTCACCAAAAATTGTTGTTCCCCAGTGTAATAATTTTGCCTAAACCGGGAACAATCTGCGGCTGATAAGCGGGGTAGCTGTCCTGAGAAAGATTTGAAGTGAAAACAAATGCCAAAGCATTAACCCCAAGTTCACTAAAATTTGAAACTGAAAGAAGGACTGCAAAACCAAAAAACAAAGCTCGCCTTTAGGCCTCATGCCCACGGCCGTGACGGACTCCGCCAGCGTAATTCTGCACCAGCGTCCGTCACGGCGCCCCCCTAAAGACCCCATACTTACCTCCTGGATCCACTGTGCGAAGTCCCGCATGACGTGCCGGCGCATTACAGCGCATGAGGCACCGGCGGTGGGTGGAGAAGCGTATTCACGCTATACTTCCGCTGTGCTACAGCGGAAGTATAGCGTGACTGCCAGCTTCCATTGACTACAATGGAAGCCGGCCGCGCGTCTTCCCGCAGCATTTAGAACATCCGGCGGTTTATGTTATGCTGTGGAATTCCGCAGCGTGAGCATTGAGCTATTAGGTTCAATAGAACCAAATAGCTGCTGGACAACGACGCGGATTTCCGCCCCATAAAACATGGCAGAAATCCGGCCGTGGGCATTAGCCCTTAGTTTTGCAAATGACTAAACAACTAATAACAACAACAATGGTAAAACATCCAGATTGTAGGCTTTCTGAGACAAATAATAACTCATTGGGTAAATCACCCGTATGAAAGTACAGATTTGTCCTATTTTCAGAGGACATGAGTGGAAGACTCAGACTCCCTCCTCAGTAAGGAAACTGAACCATATGATCACCATCAGCTCTGCTATCACCTAATTATGGATTGCATATGAATTGCTTGGAAGTGAGGATTGTCTGTTGTATCTAGTCAGGGTGTAGTGTGGAGGATTAGGTCTGGTTGGACATTCTCTGCTGGTGCATATATAAGCGGGACACAGGATATGACAGGTGCCTGATGAGTCCTTTCAAATAATAGGGTGAAACGCGTAGGATAATGGTTATCTATGACTATATATTGGAGGGTCATTGGTTTTATTATCAGTATTGTATGTATCTTCCCTTAAGGTCCATTCAGGGCTCAGTCACACGGGCGTTTTTATGTATGAATTTATGTGCACAAAAGCACATGCCTAAAAAAATTTGTGTGACTGAAGCGAGCGTCACACTAGAAAAAAAAACGCACTTGGCCACCTTTTTGAGCACATAAAGTGCGCTGCCCGCTATCCCCTGCTGTGGCTGTGACAGCTGCAGCAGGGGATTCCTTGGATGTGAAACCCCTGGATGCTGTCGCATCCAGGGGCTACACCTTGTTGTCAATGGGGACGGCTGCAGCAGCGGCGGTCCCATTGACATACAGAGAAGATCGCGATCCTCTGCTACAGCTGTGATAGAGGATTTCTTCATCTCCGCGGGGAGTACCCTTGACACTGGGACAGCATTGTCACAGTGTCCAGTGACAAGGGGTCTCTCCGTGGAGATGAAGAAATCCTCTGCCACAGCTGTGACAGCTGTGGCAGAGGATCGCAATGTTCTCCCATTGAATTCAATGGAGCCAGTGCTACAGCAGGCTCCATTGAGAGCAATGGGCTGCCGGCAAGCCCTGCAGTGATTTTCTGGGAAAGGGCTTTAAATATAAACCCTTCCCTGAAAAATCATACCTAGAATGCGTAAAAAAACCCCCCAAAAACGTATACTCACCTCTCTGCAGCTGCCGGAGCTCAAGCACGTCCAGCAGGGTCTTCTCCCTGCACTGCTCTGAAGTTCTTTCAGCGGGCGGGGATTTAAAATCCCCATCTGCTGAAAGGGCTGCCTCTGATTGGCTGAGCACTGTGACTAATCAGAGGCAGCTCTTAGCTGTCATTCAATAGCAGCGTGAAAGAAAGTGCGGCATGCTCTAATTGTCACTGGACTCGCGCGGCGGATCCAGAGAGGTGAGTATGGCGTCTTTGGGGGGTGCTGTGTCGGACTCCGCTGTGATATTCCGCTGGCGTAGTCCGATACGGCTATGGGCATGAGGCCTTACTCTCCTGTTGGGTCGTCCTGGATGGAAGAGGGACAAGGTTTAAGTTGGTTTTGCTAGGTTGACCTAAATGAAGGATCTGAATAAAGGTGGGGATCTGCTCTGCTGGGTTGACCTGGATGAAGGTGGGGATCAGGCTAAAGTTGGCTCTGCTGGGTCATCGTAGATGGTGGAGGAGGGTCCAGTCCAAAGCTGGTCTGTAATCTTGAACTGTAACTTTGTAAATATTTATTTTCTCCAAGAGAGTCTATTAACATAAAGTAAATCACCTCTTCAAATGTAATTTACTTTCCTTATTTGATTGTTTTTAGTTAAGGCCCATTTAAACTGAACGATTCTCGCTCAAAAGACATCTTTTCAGCGATAATCGTTGTGTGCATTTACACGGCAAGATGATCGCTCAAACAGCAGTTTGAGTGACAGTTTTGAGCGTTCACTTTGCGTAAGTGTTTAAATGAAGGCTCACGCTGTATGCAGAAGACAAGCGGGACCACTATCTTCTGCATACAGCTGTTGCCTTCTCAGAGCGCTCAGCAGGTATATAGCTGAGCGCTCCGAGTGGGGTATGCAGAAGACAAGTGGGGCCGCTTGTCTTCTGTATCAGCTATTATCTTCTCGGAGCGTACAGCTGGTATGCAGCTAGAGCGCTGTGTTCTTCATACTCTGGCTGTGTTCTTCGAGCGGGATACCAGCTGAAACAATAGAATCAGCGGTATCCCGCTGAGAACTAGCTGAAAGACAACGATGAACGACTCGTTACCGAAAACTTTATGATGTCCCTGCAGTTAGACCCAATGATTCTCGCTCAAAAGATGGCTTTGAACGATTTTTGAGCAAGAATCGTTGGACTTAAATGGGCCTTTACTTTCCTGTTTTGTAAAGTCATTCATTCATCATCTCTAATCATTCCAATCTAATTTCTGATTGACAAGAGAAAAGTCAAAACTCTCACATAAAAACGCCTACGTTCGTGTGCAAGAGGCCTTAAAGCCAAACATGGTACCAATAAAGACTACAGCTCATCACGCAAAAGGCAAGCCCTCACAGAGCTCCGTCCATGAAAAAACAAAAAAGTTATGAGTCTTTGAATGCAACAATCTAAAAAATTAATAAATAAATAAATAAATGGTGTTTATTGTGCAAAAGTGGAAAAACCTAAAAAAATAGTAATAATTTTGACTTCATTGTAATCGCACCAGCCCACAGAAAAAAAATACTTTATGTCATTTATGCTGTATAATCAGCTTTAAAAAATGTCAGCCTTGATGTGTTTGCTCTCGCTGCCTACCCAAAAAATGAATAAAAGTTTTTCAATATTTTATATGTACCCAAAAATGGCTCCAATAAAAACTACAGTTTGCCCGACACAAAACAAGCCCTCATACGGCCGTGTCGACTGATAAAAAAAGTTATGGGTTTTGAAAAGTGAAGAAAAAATGTTTTCCCAAAAAATGTCGTGTTCTTATGGCTGAAACAGGTTGCGTCCTTAAAGGGTTAAAGGACCTTTTACACAGACCAATGGAGACTGTATGGGGACTAATGAATGCTAATATGCAAATTATATGAAGCTCAAGCCTTATATGGTTTGCATACTGTTAGGAGCACATCCCCTCTATGCATGTGGTGATGTGCTGTCGGCAACGCTAATTTTTGGGTCACGTAAGAGACACAATCTGCCTGTTGAGGGGTTATCTGCTTAAGCCCACTTTACTCGCAATGATTATCGCTCAAACAATGTCTTTTAAGCAATAATCGTTGTGTGTAAAAGCTACCATTGTTTGCATTTCGACCAAACAATGATTTTTAGTTAAGCTTAAAATCCATCGTTCAGCCGCAGAGCTGATAGCAGGGACCGCACGCTGTGATTCTCCACGGGAGTGCTGATAACATTGTATTCCGCTTGTAGCCCCCCAGCAGAAAAAAGGGGCTGTATGCAGAGAACAGACCACCTTCTGTTATCTGCATACAATGAAGGGAGGCTCATTTCCATGCAAATGAAGGTAATAAGCTGCTAATGGGCATTAGTGCCCAATAGCAGCTTATGCAAAATGATCGCTCAAACTGTCAGTCATCCTATCTTTTGAGCGGTCATCTTTGCTTGTAAATTGGGCTTTAAAACCCCTTCTTTATTCATATCCATGGGATAAAATGCCCGCAGGCACAATTTGTCATGCAAATTATCACCAAGAATGGTCCATTTGGCACCTGTTGTCGTGAAATGCCACCTGCTGCCGTCACCTAATGTGTCATCCGTACTAACTCCCATCAACCCTCGTCTTGCAAAAGTGTCACATATTCCGTGGAAGCCTGTGAGTAAAATATGACATTTCGCTGCTTATACATACACCACAAGCAGTGCAAACATTTATACACTATGGGGGGGGGGGGGGGGGGGATAAATCCACCATCACTTCTAAATGTCACTGCTGATTGTTGCCCACAGCAACCCGGCAAACCGCTCTCTCTGCTATTAAACACCCACATTTGCCAGCAGTCAAAGGCACAACTTCCCACGCATCAGCGGAAGTGTTTAGCTCATGTGCTAATGACAGTCCGGAAAGCCTCCGTCTAGGAGAAATGTCTCCATTTTACTGAGTGCTATAGAGGTGATTCCTGTATGCAAAACAAAGATTTATTTGAGATTGCAACTATTTAAACTGCAAGGGAATGTCTGTACGGATATTCGGTATTGCTGGTATCAAAGCCAGTATTCACAGTTACTTCTATAAGGTGGTTCTGCAGACTATTACCTTGCAGGTAGGTGCCATTGCATAATTCGGATGGATTTATGTTTCTTAGGCCGCCTGCAGACTGCCAGGTCAGAAATCACGCAGCGGGACCCGACCCGCGCCCCTGCAGGGACTAGTGTGGGTCTCACCTTTTCCCGCGGCTCCAGCTCTGTGATGTGCCGGCTGCCGCATGCGCAGAGCAGAGCCGGGCCGCCGGGAGTGACATTTCTGTGCGGGGCTCTGCGAGACCCACACAGTAATAGAGCATGCCGCGATTTGTTTTCCGCGTGTATTTTCACACAGACAAATCGTGGCCGTCTGCATAGGATCCTATGCAGGAGGGCAGGGGCGGAAATTCAGGCCTTAGTAAAATTATTGGCACTCCAACTAAGTCGCATTGCAGTTAAGCAGATCGTCTCAGCGGCGGTTCTGTTTCCCTCAGAATAACATGGTGTACTCCATCACTAGAGAGATGATTCTTCCACACTGTATAAGATTCTTATGAGCGCTGAGAAATGTGACTTTCAGTATCAGCATTGAGAAGTAGTTTTGAAAGATTCTTCAGCACGTTGAGAGGTGTGCCTTTCCCTATCAGCTGTGAAACGTTGGTCCCCCCCATTCACAAGACTCTACAAAGCATTTCTGTATCAGCACTGAGGCATAGTTCCCTCCCTTCACAAGACTCTTCAGCATGTTGAGAGGTGTGCCTTTCTCTATCAGCAGTGAGACATAAGTCCTTTGTTTCAGAAGATTTTTCTGCACGTTAGAAACTGCAGCAGTGAGAGGTACTGGTGTATCTTGACGCCACCGGAAGCTAGGGCTTTGACATGGCTTCCATGGAGGAACGCCCCTGTCACAACCCTAGCTCCCGATTGGTGCAATACAGCAAGGTCCTGGAACGTGTTGCATTGCTAAAGGGGAACAATGCGTGGGCTGTCAGTAAATAGCGCTCCTAGTGTGTTAGCCACTACTGCACCAGTGTAACCTGCCAATGTTTCGCACTACCCAGTGTCCCACAACGCAATGAGATCCCTGCACTCTGCATTCGGCAGCTGTCACTGCTGTCTTCCTTCCCCGCTGAGGGCTCCCCGATGCTGTCCGCGATCTGCTACTTACATGTGGGTAAAAGTGTCTGTTCCGCCAACGCTGTGTGCCAGCTGTGAGTGTCTGTTCCGCCGACGCTGTGTGCTTCATGCTGCCGCTAACGGCAAAGACACTTACAGGGAATGGGGGGGGGGGGGGAGCGGTTGGTGACCCTCCGCCAGCAAAGACACTTCTGGGCGCTGTGGCTTCCCTGCTGCCGAGGCCACGCACCGCTTCACCACTGACGCCCACCGTTGTAGTCATGGTAGTGTCTGGATCCCTGGAGTCTGCAGCCACCGGTTGTGAGTGTCTGTTCCACAGGTGCTGTGGGCTCCATCCTGCTGGCCACAATGTCCAACTGAGGGGTGGGGACCGGCAAAGACGCTTCAGGGCACTGTATGCATGTCACTTCCATCCTTAGTAGGCTGCCAGGACCTGCAGCCCAGCCAGCTGTGCAGCCAATCACGTTCAGGGGACGTCACCCGGCTGTCAATCTTCTCTCCAGAAGCAATTCCTGGGGGCGTCAAGATACACCAGTACCGCAATGAGACATAGGTCTTTCCATTCAGGAGTCTCTGCAGCACCTTTCTCCATCAGTAGTGAGATGTAGGTCCCTGCATTCAGAAGACTCTTCAGCATGTTAAGGTCTGCCTTTCTCTGTCAGCACTGTTAAAAAGTTCCCTCCCCTCAGAAAAATCTTCAGCACAATGAGAGGTGTGCCTTTCTCTATCAGAAGTGATATTAGGGCACCTCCCCGCAGAAGACTCTTTAGCAGGTTGAGAGGTGTGCCTTTCTCTATCTGCACTGAGGCACAGTTCCCTCTCCTCAGAAGGCTCTTCAGCAGGTTGAGAGGTGTGCCTTTCTCTATCTGCACTGAGGCACAGTTCCCTCTCCTCAGAAGGCTCTTCAGCATGCTAGGAGGTCTTTATCAGCAGTTAAACCTGTTGCATCAATTCAAGGTGGGTCTGAATCTATCTAAAGATAGTCGTCGTCCTTGTGTGTAGAAGATTCTCTTGCTTTCTGGGATGCTTTCAAACCGCATCTTGTGACAGACAGGCTTCCCTTTGAGAGCTATTTTCCTTTTGTCTATGTATGAGGGAGTGCTGATAAGTCTTTGGCTTTACCCAGAAAGAAACAAGATAGGAAGATGAAACTTTACATTTATTCTACATACTCCCCACTGATGCCAACACACTTCTTACATCCGTATTCCAAGTTCTGTAAGCCTTGCAAAAAGAAGGATTTCGGTTGTGCCTTTAACCAGTCATCCATAGCAGCCATGGCATCAGAAATGGTGTGAAATTTGGTCCCCTTGAGGTGTTTCTTCAGGATTGGAAACAGATGATAGTCGGAGGGAGCTAGATCTGGTGAATAAGGTGGGTGGTCAACCAGCTGGAAGCCTAGCTGCACTAGTTTTGCCGTGGCCGCTTGTGCAGTGTGAGCGGAGGCGTTGTCTTGCAGGAACAAGATTCCTTTGGACAGCTTGCCGCGCCTTTTGGCCTTCAGAGCTGCCTTCAATTGGTCCAAAAGTTCAATGTAATACCTTGCATTGATGGTGGAAGCATTTTGAAGGTAGTCCACTAGCAGCAGCCCTCCTTATCCCAGAACACAGCCGCCATCACCTTAGTGGCTGAACTTCTTTGGGTGAGGAGAACCACTGGGCCTCCACTCTGCTCCTTGGTTTCAGGGTCATACAAATAAATCCAGGTCTCATCCATAGTGACCAGTCGATCCAGGAAGTTCTTATCAGTCCGGAAACACCGACAAATAGACCGGGCAGTCTTCACTCGCATGCTTTTCTGATCTGTGGTCAAACATTTGGGGACCCACTGTGCAGATCGCTTCTTCATGGTCAAATGTTCATGGATAATGACACAAACACATTCACCAGAAATCCCCATGATGTCTGCTATTCCTTTAGCTGAAATTGGCCGATTCTCCAGTATGAGGTTGTGCACAGCATCGACGATCTCCGTAACAACAACCTCTCTCGGTCGCCCAGGACGTTCCTCATCATTGGTGCTGAAGTGGCCCGTTTAAATTTGGCAACCCAGTTCTTAACTGTAGAATATGAAGGGCATTGATCCCCCAATGTCTGCGGCATATCACCATGAATATCCTTCGTGGAATTTTATCACTCCTCTGCTCTCATTTGCTGTGAATATCGCCTTAGACTCCGCCATTTTGTTTTCCCGTGTGCCGAGATCACTGTTGCCATAAGCTACAAACACAACATTTTGAAAACATATATTAGACACATAAGGCTTTCATGTGATGTAACATTCGTTACCATAAAAAGAAAAAAAGAGCACAAAGCCAAAGACGTATCAGCAGCCCCTCGTATGTGTATACTTCTGGCGGCTGGTGTATTTTGATTCAACAAAGATTTTTTTTTACATTGACGCATTATCAACAAAAAAATGAAAAAACAATCAAAAGTAAAACTAATAGATGCCAGTTCTATACAATAATAGAGACTGCAGTGCAGATACCTCCAGTCATCTCTGATTGGTATGGCCTTTTTTTTTTTTCTCTAGCCGGCCCAGACCACCAAGAAGACTGCTTTCAGCCACAACCCATTTCTGCACACTCTAGTAATCCTGCCACTACCACCATTGAACTTTAGCAATGACCCATAGTACAAAGTAATAACGTCCCCTCTGTAGACCATTTGCTAATAGTTTACCCTCTTGGACCCCACCATGCTATAATGTTTCTTCTGTGGTCCTATTAATTTGAGTGTCCCAAATTTCTAATGCTTCTTTCTGTGACCACACTTTTTATTGATCCCCTCTGTAACTCCCCTATACAGAAAATCCATTCATCATCAGCAGTAATTAGTAACCTCCACCTTCCCTTACATCCTGGCACTGGGCACTGACAGCACACCGCCCTATGTACAGGCTGACTTCTCTCGCTTTCTGCTCTTGATTGCAGGGTGTCGCTGGCCAGGGGTGGAAGCAGGATTCGTCCTATGTACAGAGCGATGCACTGTCAGTGTCTAGCACAAGGGTGTAAGCGAAGATAGAGGTTACTGATTACTGTGGCTAAGTTTCAGTAGCAATGCCCAGCAGGGGGTCGGTGGGGCATGTGATAAGCATTCTGCGACACCAAGACAACCCCCAAATTCGTAACTGTCCTAACAAACGCTGGACAGTCGGGAGGCCTGAACACAACCCAAGGATAGACGTGGCACTGTTTTTAGAAGAAAGTAGCCATGTTTTTCTAGATCTGGACAACCCTTTTAAGAAAAGTTATGTCAGTCATATCTTTGTAAGCCGAGCTCAGGCTCACCCACTGGGTCAGGAAGAACAGGACCATCTGCTACTGCCATGTCTGATCTACTTATCTCATCTGCAGATGAACTGGGCTTCATAAAATCATACTAGTCATTTATTGTGCCACATGGTGAGGCGGGTTGGCGGTGGAGAAAAGAGATAGGCCGACACAACTATTGATCGCCTATCTTCTGGGGGCAGGTCATCACACAGGACCATCTGCGATTAGCTCTTCATTGGGTGTATTCATATTGTGAGCTGATTTCTGTAGAAAGCAGACAGCTCTGTTCCACTACAGTTGTCAGACTTACTATTGCACCCATTCACTTCAATGGGAACTTTGTCTGTAATACCAAGCCTTGCCACTGCAGTGGGAGCGGAGCTGCCTGCTTCTTGCAAAAATAAGCTCAGTGCACGAGCACCCTGGCCCAGTAAACGGCTAATTAGCAAGGGTCCCAGGTGACAGACCTTTTCCAATCTACTATTGATGACCTATCCTTAGAATAGACCATCAATAGTTTACAACTAGACAACCCTTTTAGCGCTTCTTTACTGAAGAAACCTTAAAAAAACAGCAATAACAGACAATCTCCTTCTTGGCGGCAACAGCGATTGGCAAATAGTCCTTGATAGCCTAGAAATATATAGGATCAGTCAATTTACTATGTGTCATTACTGTAAAGTTGTATTCTGCTCTTTGTCCACTAGGTGGTGCTATGATTTTTTTTGTTTTCAATCGCTTTAAAGTTTCTATCTATATTAATGAAACATTTGCCGCTGTTTCGCCGCTGGCAGAAAATGGAATTTTTCCGATTAACAAGAATGTAATTTTTATCCACTATGTTATTCTGTAAATAGTAAAACAATACAATCTACACATAAAACGGATATTTGTTTTATGACTATGCTGGGGAATACAACCCTGAAATTCAGAAGATTTGTTTGATCCGACAGCAGAGATAGTGATGCTTAGGAATACACAGTAGCTGCCATTCCTCACATGAAGCCATTGGAGCAGGAACATTGTGAAAGGGGCTTTCCAGGTTAGAACTATTGGTCGCCCATCGTCAAGACATCAATAGGTGATCAGTGGAGGTCAGAATCACTCCTAAAGACTGAGCTACGGACTAAAGGCAACATACTCTCTTATACAATCCACATAAAGACATTCCTTCGTTATCTAAAAGAAAACTGATTGGTTACATTTCACTATAGTGTTACACAGGCACAGTAACTCTTTAACCCTACAAGTATTATTTCATCTCCAGCTCTAAAATAGGCATACTTCTGCCCTCCTTTTTCCAACACCTACCATCTTACTTGCATTACTTCTTTCATATTCAAATCTCATCTACCAGTCTATCACTTTCCACTTCCATATACTTTGACAGCAGCCCAGCGAATAGTTGATTGGCGGCGGTCTTGAGGATCTCCTACCATTGTCGGTCTTAGCTATGTGTGACCCGTGCAGTTGCATATGGATCTTGCCACCAGCAGAGGTGGCACCCTCCAGATATAGGTTGGAGCTCACTTAAGTCCATGCAGTGTCATGATCTTCTTCCGCCGTGTGGCAGCTTCTTGTGAAGCTACATGAATCATCCTCCTCCTGGCTCTGTCTCCTCAAGTCTCTTGTTTTGAGGCACCATTAAACCCATCGACGCCAACATAACACAATTGCTTAGTCTTGCTGATGTTTTTATGTTATGAGCTTGGTTCTGCTCATGTATTTATGTTATAAATATGGTACTGGGGCTCTATTTATGTACTGAGCTTGGTTCTGGAGCTGCATTTATGTTATAAGCTTGGTTCTGGTACAGTATTTATTCACTGAGCGGTTCTGGTGTGGGTATGCTGCTGCTATCTTACTGCTTTCTGCAAAAGCAAAATGCAGGCAGACTGCCTATTAGTGCAATATACAGTATATTGTTTATTACTAATTATGCCCTTAGCAGTAGGCAGCCTCATGGGCAGCTCTGGAGCAGCAGTGCTGGATATAAGGGGTAAGTAATGCAGCTTTAATCATTGTACGCCATGGGCCATATTTTTTTCTGATCCCAGACCATCCCGGTAAGCATGGAGCGCGGTGGAGGTAGAGGTCTCTTGTGCGTACATTCTGCCAGTTCATCTCCATCCCCTGTGGAACGCGCGGTGCCCTCAGTGCTGTGTTTTTGGATGTCGTCCTGTAAAACGCTTCCACTTGGTGATTTCATTAGCTAATTTGGCTTAAGGAGGCAGAAATTTGCAGATGACAAACAGATATATTTGGCCATACATAATAGGTCCCTGCGGTCCAGAGCCGCGCAGCTCTTCTCCTCCCTGCTTCACCCTCTACAGAGTAGGAGACACAGGGAAATATTTGTAGTCATAAAGCACTTGGCCATACGGATCAGAATGAGGAAAAACTGGCCATGTACCGGCCAATCAGAGTCCACGGTTCTGGTTGCCTACTCCAGTGATTGGTTTTGATTATGATTGATTAATACATGGAATTAGCTGATATGAGACCCGAACAACCAAACTCCCCAAATGTACCTATAGAGGAGGTACCATACACCCTTTTTGAATTTTAGCCAATTAACTCTGAGCATCATCAAGTCACATGGTGCGAAGGTGTGGAGAAAGTTCTCACACTATTATCGCCACAGGATAGGGGATAACTTGCTGATCAGTGGGGGTCTTACTGCTGAGACCCCTACCGATCTCAAGAATGGGACTCCCACATCCTACTTTGCCTTTCACTGCGGAGAGTTGCTTCTTCCCCCACAGCGGCGTCAGAATGAATGGAGCACTGGCTGATCATTCGCCGTCGACACTCAATTAATTTTTAGTAGGGCTGCCGAAAATACCCAACTGGGTTCCGCTCAGCTATCCCTTCAAGCCCATCGAACAAAGGAGGAAGTGCACAAAAAAGCTTTTTCTATGTGAATTTTTCCTATTTTTATTTTTTTCAATATATTTTTTATGTCTCTGTTGGAGACTTGAACCTGTGATCATCTCATCATTCACATAATACACTGCACTTCTTCTGTATTGCAGTTTACTATCTACATGTTTTACTATTACACACCATGGCAACCTATTGGCCCTCCTTTTGTTTGTACCAGAATTACAAGCATTTTTTTGTGTGTTGTAACATTTTAAGAGATACATTTTTTTCTGGTGTCTCCTCAGTCCTGTAGAGAAGCATTAAGAAAAATAACCATACCCAGGGGCGTAACTAAAAGCTCAGGGGCCCTGATGCAAAACGTGAGCTGGGCCCCCCCCCTCTATCTGTATCTGTACACGTACCCATACCTAAACCATGCTGCAGAGAGACATAACTTGAAGCTTCTGGGCCCCAATGCAAAACCTGTAACAGGGCCCCCAACTATAATGCTTTATTCATAGTACTGAGCTCCCTATATGGAGAAGAGAGGCCTTATGGGCCCCCTAAGGCTCCTGGGCCCGGGTGCAACCGTATCCCCTGCACCCTTTATAGTTACGCCCCTGACCATACCCTGTACATACGCTTAAAGGGGTTGTCCCGCGAAAGCAAGAGGGATTCAGCACTTCTGTATGGCCATATTAATGCACTTTGTAATGTACATTGTGCATTAATTATGAGCCATACAGAAGTTATTCACTTACCTGTTCCGTTGCTGGCGTTCCCGTCGCCATGGTGCCGTCTAATTTCAGCGTCTAATCGCCCGCTTGCGCAGTTCGGTCTTCTCCCTGGTGAATGGGGCCGCTCGTGCCGGAGAGCTGGTCCTCGTAGCTCCGCCCCGTCACGTGTGCCGATTCCAGCCAATCAGGAGGCTGGAATCGGCAATGGACCGCACAGAGCCCACGGTGCACCATGGGAGAAGACCCGCGGTGCATCGTGGGTGAAGATCCCGGCGGCCATCTTAGTAAGGTAAGGAAGAAGTCGCCGCAGCGCGGGGATTCGGGTAAGTACTAAACGTTTTTTTTTTAAACACATGCATTGGGTTTGTTTCGCGCCGAACGGGGGGCCTATTGAAAAAAAACAAAACCCGTTTCGGCGTGGGACAACCCCTTTAACTGACCAGCACTTCATTCTGTCTCCTCCTATCACCCTCCATAGTGAGGAGAATGGGGGACACAGGACCCCTATTCTCAAAATTGTTGGGGGTCTCAGCAAGTTATACCCTATCCTGCGGTTAGTCTGTGGATAGGCAATATCTACAAATTCTGGTACAACCTCTGTAAAGAGATTTTCCCATTACTTAAAATTGCCTCACAGCCCCTCTGTTCTTCTTGGTTGTTGCTGACCAGGTCATGTGACTTCTGCAGCCAATCACTAGCCACAGCAGGGACCTTCTATAACCAGTGATTGGCTGCAGCAGTCACATGTCCTGGTCAGCAGCAACTGGGAAGGACAGAGTGGCTGTGAGGCAAACTTAAGTAATGGGAAAACCCCTTTAAGGATCCCTGAACGTCTTATATCATCGAGTAAAGTTTACAAGTACATTTCTTGGAATATAAAAATGAAAAACGGACAATTTGTTTCTATTATCATCATTTAATGATGCTCCATATATTCATTTTTATTTTACGGACAGAACCTGCATATTGTAAAGTTTAATAAGGCATTATCTGATTAAAATAAACACAGTCTAACATCGGCCGGGGAATTGATTTGTCTTGCAAAATATTCTCCAAATGACTTTGGCTTGATTAGTATTTGCTTCTGGCTGAATAGAAAAATAAAATAGCAATCTATTGTGCGCACAGATGGCTGGTTTTATTACACACAATGAATTAGACTTCACCGTTTTTTGGTATTATGCAAAATGTGTTTAGGTGAATAATAACATTAGCAATTTCATCAGTTGCTAGGAGGCTTCTTCATACGTAGTTAGTGCTAGCAGATGAAGGATAAGAGCAGCCAAGCAAGTGGGTTTCCATCGGCTTCCACTTTCCAGGCTTGCTGAAGTTTTGGACACCTGTACTAATTCCGGGGGAAAATAAAAAACTTGCATGATTATAATCCTGTACATAGGGATCAGTATTATAGTAGTTATATTCTTGTACATAGGGGACAGTATTATAGTAGTTATATTCTTGTACTTAGGGCTCAGTCACACGGGCGTTTATTGCCGCGATTTGCGCATGCGCATGCGTCCGGCGATTTTTTAAAACCATTGCTTTGCAATGGTATCGGACACATGAGCGCTTTTTATGCGCTCGTGCGATAAATTAGAGAACAGAAATCGCAGATCATACCTATCTGCGATTCCTGTTCTCTTCTCTATATGCGCTCAATGGGGCCGGCGGCAGCAGCGCCGACCCCATTGAGAACATATAGAAGACAAATCATTCTTCTCTGCCACAGCTGGAACAGCTGTGGCAGAGAAGAACGATGTTTGCCCATTGAATTCAATGAAGCGGCAATACAGCCGCTCCATTGAAAGCAATGGGCTGCCGGCGTGCGCAGGGTTAATTGTCGGGAAGGGGTTAAATATATAACCCCTTCCCTGCAATGCATCCTGAAAAGTGAAAAAATAAAAAAAAAGGATGTACTCACCTGCTCCCGGCAGCCTGAGATCCCCGCGGCCGTCCTTCAGTGGGTGTGAAGGGGGTGTGACTCAGGCTTGCCCCTGATTGGCTCAGCCTGAGCCAATCAGAGGCTGATCTCAGTCACACCCATTCATGAATTCATGAATGGGTGTGACTGAGACTTGCCTCTGATTGGCTCAGCGCTGAGCCAATCAGGGGCAAGCCTGAGTCACACCCCCTTCACACCCACTGCAGGACGGCCGCGGGGATCATCGGCTGCCAGGAGCAGGTAAGTACATACATTTTTTTTATTTTTTCACTTTTCAGGATGCATTGCAGGGAAGGGGTTATATATTTAACCCCTTCCCGACAATTCATCCCACACTCGCCCGCAGCGCTTGCATTCAATGGAGGCGGATGTATTGCCGGCTCCATTGAATGCAATGCGCTGGACAGCTCCGGCCCGTTTCTAATGAAACGCGGCTAGGAGCAGATTTTCGGGCGATTTTTCGGCCGATTTTTCGGCGCCGGTCACGCGATTTGCGCATGCGCATCCGTCATGCGATGCGCAAATCGCGTGAAAAAACGCCCGTGTGACTAAGGCCTTAGGAGGCAGTATTATAGTAGTTATATTCTTGTACATAGGGGGCAGTATTATACTGGTTATATTCTTGTACATAGGGGGCAGTATTATAGTAGTTATATTCTTGTACATAGGGGCAGTATTATAGTAGTTATATTCTTGTACATAGGGGCAGTATTATAGTAGTTATATTCTTGTACATAGGGGCAGTATTATAGTAGTTATATTCTTGTACATAGGGGGCAGTATTATAGTAGCTATATTCTTGTACATAGGAGCAGTATTATAGTAGTTATATTCCTGTACATAGGGGCAGTATTATAGTAGCTATATTCTTGAACATAGGAGCAGTATTATAGTAGTTATATTCTTGTACATAGGGGGCAGTATTATAGTAGTTATATTATTGTACATAGGAGGCAGTATAATAGTAGTTGTATTCTTGTACATAGGGGGCAGTATTATAGTAGTTATATTATTGTAAAATAGGGGCAGTATTATAGTAGTTATATTCTTGTAAAATAGGGGCAGTATTATAGTAGTTATATTCTTGTACATAGGGGGCAGTATTATAGTAGTTATATTTTTGTACATAGGAGGCAGTATTATAGTAGTTATATTCTTGTACATAGGAGCAGTATTATAGTAGTTATATTCTTGTACATAGGAGGAGTATTATAGTAGTTATATTCTTGTACATAGGAAGCAGTATTATAGTAGTTATATTCTTGTACATAGGGGGCAGTGTTATAGTAGTTATATTCTTGTACATAGGGGGCAGTATTATAGTAGTTATATTCTTGTACATAGGAGGCAGTATTATAGTAGTTATATTCTTGTATATAGGGGGCAGTATTATAGTAGTTATATTCTTGTATATAGGGGGCAGTATTATAGTAGTTATATTCTTATACATAAGGGGCAGTATTATAGTAGTTATATTCTTGTACATACGGGACAGCATTACAGTAGTTATATTCTTGTATATAGGGGGCGATATTATAGTAGTTATATTCTTGTACATAGGGAGCAGTATTATAGTAGTTATATTCTTGTTTATAGGAGGCAGTATTATAGTAGTTATATTCTTGTATATAGGGAGCAGTATTATAGTAGTTATATTCTTGTACATAGGGAGCAGTATTATAGTAGTTATATTCTTGTACATAGGGAGCAGTATTATAGTAGTTATATTCTTGTACATAGAGGCTGTATTATTGCAGTTATATTCTTGTGCATAGGGAGCAATATTATAGTAGTTATATTCTTGTACATAGGAGCAGTACTAAAGCAGTTATATTCTTGTACATAGGAGGCAGTGTTATAGTAGTTATATTCTTGTACATAGGGGGCAGTATTATAGTAGTTATATTCTTGTACATAGGGGGCAGTATTATAGTAGTTATATTCTTGTACATAGGGGCCCGTATTATAGTAGTTATATTCTTGTACATAGAGGGCTGTATTATAGTAGTTATATTCTTGTACATAGGAGCAGTATTATAGTAGTTATATTCTTGTACATATGGAGCTGTATTTCAGTAGTTATATTCTTGTACATAGAAGGCAGTATTATAGTAGTTATATTCTTGTACATAGGGGCAGTATTATAGTAGTTATATTCTTGGACGTAGGGGGCAGCATTATGGTAGTTATATTCTTTTACATAGGAGGCTGTATTATAGTAGTTATATTCTTGTGCATAGGAGCAATAGTATAGTAGTTATATTCTTGTACATAGGAGGAGTATTATAATAGTTATATTCTTGTACATAGGAGGCAGTATTATAGTAGTTATATTCTTGTACATAGGGGGCAGTGTTATAGTAGTTATATTCTTGTACATAGGGGGCAGTATTATAGTAGTTATATTCTTGTACATAGGAGGCAGTATTATAGTAGTTATATTCTTGTATATAGGGGGCAGTATTATAGTAGTTATATTCTTGTATATAGGGGGCAGTATTATAGTAGTTATATTCTTATACATAAGGGGCAGTATTATAGTAGTTATATTCTTGTACATACGGGACAGCATTACAGCAGTTATATTCTTGTATATAGGGGGCGATATTATAGTAGTTATATTCTTGTACATAGGGAGCAGTATTATAGTAGTTATATTCTTGTTTATAGGAGGCAGTATTATAGTAGTTATATTCTTGTACATAGGGAGCAGTATTATAGTAGTTATATTCTTGTACATAGGGAGCAGTATTATAGTAGTTATATTCTTGTACATAGGGAGCAGTATTTTAGTAGTTATATTCTTGTACATAGGGGCTGTATTATTGCAGTTATATTCTTGTGCATAGGGAGCAATATTATAGTAGTTATATTCTTGTACATAGGAGCAGTACTAAAGCAGTTATATTCTTGTACATAGGAGGCAGTGTTATAGTAGTTATATTCTTGTACATAGGGGCAGTATTATAGTAGTTATATTCTTGTACATAGGGGGCAGTATTATAGTAGTTATATTCTTGTACATAGGGGCCCGTATTATAGTAGTTATATTCTTGTACATAGAGGGCTGTATTATAGTAGTTATATTCTTGTACATAGGAGCAGTATTATAGCAGTTATATTCTTGTACATAGGGAGCAGTATTATAGTAGTTATATTCGTGTACATAGGGGGGCAGTATTATAGTAGTTATATTCTTGTACATATGGGGCAGTATTATAGCAGTTATATTCTTGTACATAGGGAGCAGTATTATAGTAGTTATATTCTTGTACATAGGGAGCAGTATTATAGTAGTTATATTCTTGTACATTGGAGCAGTATTATAGTAGTTATATTCTTGTACATAGGGGGCAGTATTATAGTAGTTATATTCTTGTACATAGAAGGCAGTATTATAGTAGTTATATTCTTGTACACAGGAGCAGTATTATAGTAGTTATATTCTTGTACATAGGGGGCAGTATTATAATAGTTATATTCTTGTACATAGGAGGCAGTATTATAGTAGTTATATTCTTGTACACAGGAGCAGTATTATAGTAGTCATATTCTTGTACATAGAGGCTATATTATAGTATTTATATCCTTGTACATAGGGGCAGTATTATAGTGGTTATATTCTTGTACATAGGAGGCAGTATTATAGCAGTTATTTCTTGTACATAGGAGGCAGTATTATAGTAGTTATATTCTTGTACACAGGAGCAGTATTATAGTAGTTATATTCTTGTACATAGGGGGCAGTATTATAATAGTTATATTCTTGTACATAGGAGGCAGTATTATAGTAGTTATATTCTTGTACACAGGAGCAGTATTATAGTAGTCATATTCTTGTACATAGAGGCTATATTATAGTATTTATATCCTTGTACATAGGGGCAGTATTATAGTGGTTATATTCTTGTACATAGGAGGCAGTATTATAGCAGTTATTTCTTGTACATAGGAGGCAGTATTATAGTAGTTATATTCTGGTACATAGGGGGCAGTATTATATTAGTAATATTTTTGTATTTAGCGGGCAGTATTATAGTAGTTATATTCTGGTACATAGGGGGCAGTATTATATTAGTAATATTTTTGTATTTAGCGGGCAGTATTATAGTAGTTATATTCTAGTATATAGGGGGCAGAATTATAGTAGTTATATTCTTATACATAAGGGGCTGTATTATAGTAGTAATATTTTTGTATATAGGGGCAGTATTATAGTAGTTATATTCTTGTACATATGGGGCAGTAATATAGTAGTTACATACTTGTACATAGGAGGCAGTGTTATTGTAGTTATATTTTTGTAGATAGGGGGCAGAATTATATAAGTTATGTTCTTGTACATATGGGGCAGTATTATAGTAATTATATACTTGTACAAATGATGCAGTATTATAGTAATTATGTTTCTTACCATAGGGGGCAGTATTATAGTATTTATATTCTTGTACATTGGGGGCAGTATTATAGTAGCTATATTCTTGCACATACTGGGCAGTAGTATAGTAGTTATATTCTTGCCCATGGGGGTAGTTTTATAGTAGTTATTGTCTTGTACATAGGGGGCAGCATTATAGTAGTTATATTCTTGTACATAGGAGGCTGTTTTATTGTATTTATATTTTTGTCCATAGGGGGCAGTATTATTGCAGTTCTATTCTTGTACATAGGGGGCAGTATTATAGTAGTTATATTCTTGTACATAAGAGCAGTATTACAGTAGTTATATTTTAGTACATTGGATAGTATTATAGTAGGTATATTTTTGTACATAGGAGCAGTATTATAGTAGTTATATTCTTGTACATATGGAGCTGTATTTCAGTAGTTATATTCTTGTACATAGAAGGCAGTATTAAAGTAGTTATATTCTTGTACATAGGGGCAGTATTATAGTAGTTATATTCTTGGACGTAGGGGGCAGCATTATGGTAGTTATATTCTTTTACATTGGAGGCTGTATTATAGTAGTTATATTCTTGTGCATAGGAGCAATAGTATAGTAGTTATATTCTTGTACATAGGGGGAAGTGTTACAGTAGTTATATTCCTGTACATAGGGGGAAGTATTATAGTAGTTATATTCGTGAACATAGAGGGCAGCATTATAGTATTTATATTCTTGTACATAGGGGGCAGCATTATAGTAGTTATATTCTTGTACATTGGAGGTAGTATTATAGGGGTTATATTCTTTTACATAGGGGACAGTATTATAGTAGTTATATTCTTGTACATAGGGGGCAGTATTATAGTAGTTATATTCTTGCACATAGGGGGCAGTATTATAGTAGTTATATTCTTGTACATAGGAGGCAGTATTATAGTAGTTATATTCTTCTATAGGGATGAGCGAGCGTACTCGGAAAAGCACTACTCGTTCGAGTAATTTGCTTTATCCGAGTATCGCTGTGCTCGTCCCTGAAGATTCGGGTGCCGGCACGGAGCGGGGAGCTGCAGGGGAGAGCGGGGAGGAACGGAGGGGAGATCTTTCTCTCCCTCTCTCCCTCCCGCTCTCCCCTGCTCCCCGTTGCGACTCACCTGTCAGCCGCAGCGGCACCCGAATCTTCAGGGACGAGCACAGCGATACTCGGATAAAGCAAATGACTTGAGCGAGTAGTGCTTTTCCGAGTACGCTCACTCATCTCTATTCTTCTACATAGGAGGCAGTATTATAGTAGGTTTATTCTTGTACATAGGAGGCAGTATTATAGTAGTTATATTCTTGTACATAGGGAGCAGTATTATAGTAGTTATATTCTTGTACATAAGGGGCAGCATTATAGTAGTTATATTCTTGTACATAGGAGGTAGTATTATAGTGGTTATATTCTTTTACATAGGGGACAGTATTATAGTAGTTATATTCTTGTTCATAGGGGGCAGTATTATAGTAGTTATATTCTTGTACATAGGAGGTAGTATGAGGCCTTAGGCAGACGGGAGTTTTTTCGCGCGATTTGTGGATCGCATGACGGATGCGCATCTGCAAATCGCGTGACCGGTGCCCGAAAATTGCCCGAGAATCTGCTCCTAGCCGTGTTTCATTAGAAACGGGCCGGAGCTTTCCAGCGCATTGCATTCAATAGAGCCGGCAATACAGCCAGCTCCATTGAAAGCAATGCGCTGCCGGCGAGTGTGGGATGAATTGTCGGGAAGGGCTTAAATATATAAGCCTTTCCCTGCAATTCATCCAGAAATGTGTTAAAATAAAAAATATATATATACTCACCTTGTCCCGGCAGCCGGAGTTCAGAGCGTCCGACCTGCAGTGGATGTGAAGGGGGTGTGAGTGAGACCTGCCCCCTGATTGGCTCAGCGCTGAGCCAATCAGAGGCAGGTCTCACTCACACCTATTCATGAATTCATGAATGGGTGTGAGTGAGACCTGCCTCTGATTGGCTCAGGCTGAGCCAATTAGGGGCAGATTTGAGTCACACCCTCTTCACACCCACTGCAGGCCGGCCGCGCTGAACTTCGGCTGCCGGGAAAAGGTGAGTATATATATATTTTTTATTTTAACACATTTATGGATGAATTGCAGGGAAGGGCTTATATATTTAAGCCCTTCCCGACAATTCATCCAGCGCTGTCCGGCAGCCCATTGCTTTCAATGGAGCCGGCTGTATTGCCGACTCCATTGAATTCAATGGGCAAACATCGTTCTTCTCTGCCACAGCGGTTACAGCTGATTTGTCTTCTATATGTTCTCAATGGGGTCGGCGCTGCTGCCGCCCGCCCCATTGAGCGCATATAGAGAAGAGAACAGGAATCGCAGATCGCAGATAGGTGCGAGCTACGATTTCTGTTCTATAATTTATCGGACGAGTGCATAAAAAGTGCTCATGTGTCCGATACCATTGCAAAGCAATGGTTTTAAAAAATCGCCGGACGCATGCGCATGCTCAAATCGCCCGTCTGACTAAGGCCTTATAGTGGTTATATTCTTTTACATAGGGGACAGTATTATAGTAGTTATATTCTTGTACATAGGAGGCAGTATTATAATAGTTATATTCTTGAACATAGGGGACAGTATTATAGTAGTTATATTCTTGTACATAGGGGGCAGTATTATAGTAGTTATAGTCTTGTACATAGGGGGCAGTATTATAGTAGTTATATTCTTATACATAGGGACAGTATTATAGTAGTTATATTCTTGTACATAGGGGCAGTATTATAGTAGTTATATTCTTGTACATAGGGGGCAGTATTATAGTAGTTATATTCTTGTACATAGGGGACAGTATTATAGTAGTTATATTCTTGTACATAGAGGCAGTATTATAGTAGTTATATTCTTGTACATAGGAGGCAGTATTAGGGCGCCCACCCACTGGCGATTTTTTTTCCTTTGCGTTTTGCGTTTTTTCTCAAGAGCAATTAGTTTTGAATGTACTCCTGTCCACTGGCGTTTTTTTTTTCAGTCCGTTGCAATTTTTAACATAGGAACTGTCAGTTGCATATGTGTCCTTATTTTTCTCTTAATGCACCCATGAATGTCAATGTAAATTAACGCAAAATGCAGCGAAAATGCCGCGAAAAAGCCGCGAAAAACGCGCCGAAAACGCTGCGTTTTTCACGCACGAAAATCGCAAACGCCAGTGGGTGGGCGCCCTTATAGTAGTTATATTCTTGGACATAGGGTACAGCATTATAGTAGTTATATTCTTGTACATAGGGAGCAGTATTATAGTAGTTATATTCCTGTACATAGGGGGCAGTATTATAGTAGTTATATTCTTGTACATAGGGGGCAGTATTATAGTAGTTATATTCCTGTACATAGGGGGCAGTATTATAGTAGTTATATTCTTGTACTTAGAGGGCAGTATTATAGTAGTTATATTCTTGTACTTAGAGGGCAGTATTATAGTAGTTATATTCTTGTACATAGGGGCAGTATTACAGTAGTTATATTCTTGTACATAGGAGGCAGTATTATAGTAGTTATATTCTTGTACATAGGGGCAGTATTACAGTAGTTATATTCTTGTACATAGGGGGCAGTATTATAGTAGTTATATTCTTGTACATAGGGAGCAGCATTATAGTAGTTATATTCCTGTACATAGGGGGCAGTATTATAGTAGTTATATTCTTGTACTTAGAGGGCAGTATTATAGTAGTTATATTCTTGTACATAGGGGCAGTATTACAGTAGTTATATTCTTGTACATAGGGGGCAGTATTATAGTAGTTATATTCTTGTACATAGGAGGCAGTATTATAGTAGCTATATTCCTGTACATAGGGGGCAGTATTATAGTAGTTATATTCTTGTACATAGGGGCAGTATTACAGTAGTTATATTCTTGTACATAGGGGGCAGTATTATAGTAGTTATATTCTTGTACATAGGAGGCAGTATTATAGTAGTTATATTCCTGTACATAGGGGGCAGTATTATAGTAGTTATATTCTTGTACATAGGGGCAGTATTACAGTAGTTATATTCTTGTACATAGGAGGCAGTATTATAGTAGTTATATTCTTGTACATAGGAGGCAGTATTATAGTAGTTATATTCTTGTACATAGGGGGACAGTATTATAGTAGTTATATTCTTGTACATAGGAGCAGTATTATAGCAGTTATATTCTTGTACATACGGGGCAGTATTATAGTAGTTATATTCTTGTACATAGGAGGCAGTATTATAGTAGTTATATTCTTGTACATAGGGGGCAGTATTATAGTAGTTATATTCTTGTACATAGAGAGCAGTATTATAGTAGTTATATTCTTGTACATAGGGGGCAGTATTATAGTAGTTATATTCTTATACATAGAGGGCAGTATTGTAGGGGTTATATTTTTTTTACATAGGGAGCAGCACTGTTATAGCCCTATATATTGGGAAACAGTACTGCCACATCTTCTTGTCCTTCGTCTGTTTTTGCCTGTTCACATGCTTTTGCCTTCTCTTCCTGATACTTGGGTAATTACAATTTAAGGGCTCAGTCACATGGGCGTTTTTTGGTCCGATCTGCAGAACTATAGACCCAATGCATCCCAATGGGAGCAGGCACATGTTCGTTTTTCATGCGGATGTGCGATAAATTGTAGGACACAACGATTCATGCCGACCCCATTGAGAACATATACTAAAGATCGTTCTCCTCTGCCACAGCTGTAACAGCTGTGGCAGAGAAGAACGATGTTCGCCCATTGAATTCAATGGAGCCGGCAATACAGCCGGCTCCATTGAAAGCAATGGGCTGCCGGCAAGCGCTGTATAAATTTCGGGGAAGGGCTTAAAATATAAGCCCTTCCCTGAAAAGCATTCTGCAAATGTGTAAAAAAAAAAAAAAAAAAGTATACTAACCTTTTTTCTGCAGCCGGAGTTCAGCCGCGTCCGGGCGGCAGTTCTCTTGAACTGCTCTCTGTAGTATTCATAGGCGGGGATTTAAAATCACCGCCTGCTGAATGGGCTGCCTCTGATTGGTCACAGCCCTCACCAATCAGAGGCAGCTCTCACCCATTTATGAATTCATGAATGGGTGAGTGAGTGCTGCCTCTGATTGGCTGAGCGCAGGGACCAATCAGAGGCAGCCCATTCAGCAGGCGGGGATTTTAAATCCCCGCCTGCTGACTACTACAGAGAGCAGTTCAGGAGAACTGCCGGCCGGATGCGGCTGAACTTTGGCTGCAGGAAAAAGGTGAGTATCCTTTTTTTTACATATTTTCAGGATGGTTTTCAGGGAAGGGCTTATATTTTAAGCCCTTCCCCGAAAATTCATCCAGCGCTTGCCGGCAGCCCATTGCTTTCAATGGAGCCGGCTGTATTGCCGGCTCCATTGAATTCAATGGGCGAACTTCGTTCTCCTCTGCCACAGCTGTGGCAGAGGATAGCGGGCAGCGCTGGGCCGTTTCGCTGAAAACGCTGCTAGGTGCAGATTTTTCAGCGAATCGTCGGCCCCAGTAACGCGATTTGCGGATGCGCATCCATTATGCGATCTGCAAATCGCGGGAAAAAACGCCCGTGTGACTTAGGCCTAAGGATATAAATCACAACATTGCAGGATCAGCACTATCATGCAAGCAATTTTCATCATTACTTGGAATGACTAATAACTATTATTAACCGCATTTTTTTTTGCAGTGCTTTTATCATGATGAGCATAGTATCTTATCCTAAAATGACGGTTTTTATATAGATTATGAAAAATGGTGCATTTTTGTGGATATGTTTCTTCGGCTTGGTGTTTTATATTTTCATGCATTTTTGGATAAGCTTCTATTTAGGAAGAAAAACATCTAAAAAAATACATGACAAGAATATCTACGTAAAAAACTGTTGTGTAGTTGAAATACAAAGTGGTTTTTCTAAAGAAAAAACAAAAAAAAAACAAAAAAGTGTTTGTGACGGAAACCTAAAGCTACGAGTTTTGTGCGTTGTAAGTTGCACGAAACCGGCACTATTGCTGCGAGGTTAAAAATCGCTGCATGTCCTAATGTTTGCCGTTTGAATGTAGCGATTGGCCCATTTTGATCCTTGCTGTGAAACAATGTCTTCATTATTAGAGATACCCATAGAGGAATTTTTTCGCCAAGGTTACGTTGCGTTTCACTTACTGTATGTTACCGGCAATCAATGTTATTCAGTCATTTTTTTCAATGCACCCTTTCCAAAGATTTTCAGTGTCTTGGAAAAGCAAAATTTATAACTGTATGTATAACCGTCCCGCGGTGCAAGACTGAAGTTGGCGAAATGCAGGCGCCGTCATGCAGCTTTGATAGACACGACATGGAAGAGAATGACAGTAGCACATTAGGATGTCAGATCCTGCATATGAATGTGTAATCGGTGCTGATGGAGATATCACAAGGGTGGAATTTTGATTATTTTAACCTTTCTTTTCGTGAAAGGGGATCTTGGGAGTTTGTTTAGTTTGTACAGCTTTTTCATTCCCTCTCAGCCTCAGCAGTAAGGGAGCATGAAACCTAAAGCACAAGTCTTACAATAGCGCAATTCCCACTGAATAAACTAGAGTGAGCCGCCCCTAGTCTGAATGACTGATAACAACGAACAATAAAATATATTTTAACAGCTCATTGAATATTTTACCAGAACCAAACTCATTAAATAAATACAACACGGAGCTATGTATGGCACACGCTCCTGTGAATACACCGTAACACAGATAACACTGCTGGCCTGGTGAACCCCCTCCAACAATAATTCAAGGACCATAAACTTTCCCTCCCTTGTCAGGGTCTAGTTAAAAATGTTTGTGTACCTGTTGCAGCATTCATGGCCTGACGACCCCCCAACAGTAATTCAGGGGACCATAAAACTTTCACTCGCTTATCAGTGCCTAGCTTAATTATGTCTCTGTTGCAGTATTCCTTTTAAGTGCAAACCAATCACATCCATGTCTGTGCCTTGTCATATGTTGGTCATAAGTGTGAATAAATATTCATGCCTCTTCAGATCTATTCCATTTAGCCTGAAGAAAAACCCGAAAGGTTCGCAAGCCAGCTATAACATCATGTATTTTTGTTAGCCATTAAAAGGTATCATATCTACAAGATTACTTGGTTTCTCTTGCTGGGAACAATCACATCTGACTCTACTGGCTAACAGGGTGCCAAACCTTTGTTTTCATTATACTTGGCTATATGTTCTCAGCGGAAGAGAAACAACGAGGAGAATTTGTCAACAGAGGAATTTTTTTATTCCACTTTCTTGGCAGCATTTTTGCCCCTTTCCAACACAAAATGCTATCCATTTATCATATTTTTGTACAATAGTCATACATTTGTTGCATCTTTAAATATAACTAGAGATGTTGCTCTACACTTTGCACTACTGACGTACAGGAGTTTCCTTGCTTAACAATGTTGTGACTTTTTACATAAGTCTTAATCAATAAATCTCTCTAAAATCCTCCCTCCTCTCCATCCCACCCTCTTTTTTTAGGCACTTTTGAAAAGTGGACTGAAATGCGTAACATTTGTACTTTGCTGTATTTATATCATGAGTTTGGGTCTGGTGTAATATTTATGTATTGAGCTTGGTTTTGGAGCTCTATTTATGTTATGAGCTTGGTTCTGGTGCTGTATTTATTCACTGAGCTGTTCTGGTACTGTACGTATATTATGAGTTTGGTTCTGATGCTGTATTGATGTTATGAGCTTAGATCTGGTGCTATAATTATGTACTGAGCTTAGTTTTGGTGCTTTAGTCATTCTATGAGCTTGGTTCTGGTACTGAATTTATTCATTAGGCCGTTCTGCTATGAGTATGCTGCCATCTTTCTTATTTCAGCACAATACAGAATAGAGACTATCAGTACAACATATCGTATATCTTTTTTTATATAATGAGGGGGTGCAAAAAAACATTTTCATAAGGTGCCTTCTAACCAAAAACCAGCACTGATACTATATCTGCACCCCTTACAGTTATACCCTTACGTCTTCTATGAAAGAGCCAGTATGAACCTCAAGGGAGAGCTGGTTCAGGGGGAAATTGATAAAGAAGAAATCTGGGCTAATATCCCTCTTCCAGGATTCCATAGCAGCAGCGACTTCCTTTGCGGCATATCTTACCTTCATAGGAACTGACACCTAGAAACATCATTATATATAATACATCACAATAGCAAATATAATGTGTGTCTGCTTTCCCTGTTGTCACCACTGGATGGCGTCTTGCTAACGTAACACTTCGCCATCCGGAAGCTCAACATCGAATTCTTATACTTAGTATCCAACACAGACAGACAGCAGCTCCATCTGAGGTTCTATATAAGATACAAATATAGATGTCATTCCATGGAAGTCTCTAACTGCTTTGCCACAACCCAGCAGAGACTCCCAGAACAAGTCATGTGACACACAGAGCAAACTTTTTATTTAGCTACAAAATGTTTACAAATACAAGCCTGTTTTTTTTTTCTATGTGTTACATTGTATCGTTCTCCCAGGCACCACCTCAGCCTTCAGTCCCAGGGCACCATATTGGACTGTAATGCAGGATATAGAAATGGCGCAGATTTATTAGAATTCATTAGATCCCGGAGTTTAATTCTATGCTTCCGTGCAGTTATCTGTCATCCGTTCATGCAATTAAAAGAAAATATCTCTGTGTTTCCATGGAGCTGAAGCCTTGTGCTAGAACAGGCAGCCCACACAGGGCCTACAAGCTATGAAATATTAATTCGCTACAACCGTATACTTGATATTCCCAACAACCAGTAATCTAAACAGATACTGCAGTAAATTCCATTATCCACGGGCAGCAAAGGGTGCAGGTGCAGAAGGCGCGTGGACTCCTTCCTTCTCAAGGAACACGGCAGTTTCTAATTTAAGGATTAAAATGATTCTGCTAAAAGCAGATAATGAGCGGAGAGCCGCGTGCCGCTATTAGATAGAGAGAAAACAATGTGCTTTATTATTTTTTTTAAGCATTTATTGGATTATTTTACGTTTCCCTTTCACACGGAGGGAATGGCAAATGTTTATTCTTCATTGAAGTACGATTGATAACATCAATGAGGCATGAGGTGCATGTTGCCTCAAGGATTTGCTGATCGCTGCGGGTTCCTAAAGAGTCCATACAATCAAACATTTCATGGAATATAGATGAACACAGATGGGAATATTGTGGATTATCAGATTCGCCAGACTAAGGCCTCAGTCAGACGGGCGTTTTTTCGCGCGTTTTGCGCATCGCATGTCGGATGCGCATGCGCAAATCGCGTGGCCAGAGGCGAAAAATCGCGGGAAAAATCTGCACCTACCCGCGTTTATCATCGCTGCAAAACGCCCGTCTGACCGGAGAAAAATCGCCGTGCGCATCAAAATGGTTTTCTTTTTCTTTTTTACTTTTCTTTCCTTCCTTTCTTCTTTTCTTTAACTGATTCACCATCTTTCTTCCTTTTCTCTTTATTTCCTTTATTTCTTCCCATATCCAACTTCCTTCAATTCTTCCCTTTGATTCCTTAATTTCTTTCTTCCCTTTTTCTTTTCTTTTTTTCCCCCATACTTTCCTTCCTTTATTTCTTTCCCTTCTCCTTCCTTCCTTCCTTCTTTCCTTCCTTCGTTCCTTCTTTCCTTCCTCCTTCTTCTTTCCTTCCTCCTTCTTCTTTCCTTCCCTCCTTCCTCTTTGCTTCCCTCCTTTCTCTTTCCTTCCCTCCTTTCTCTTTCCTTCCCTCCTTCCTCTTTCCTTCCTTCCTTCCTCTTTCCTTCCTTCCTCTTCCCTTCCTTCCTTCCTCTTATCTTCCTTCCTTCCTCTTTCCGTCTCTATCCTCAGTTTCTTGCTTCCTTCCGTTTTCTTTCCTCTTCATTCATATCCTGCTATCCTTCCTCTTTCTTTCCTCTTAATTCCTATCATGCCATCCTTCCTCTTTCCTCCCCCTTCAACCGTTCTTCCTTACTTTTCCTTCCTTTCTTCCCTTTCCTTCCCTTCATTCAAATTTCTTCCTTCAGCTTTTTCTTCCTTTCATCCTCCTTTCCTCAACTCGTTCCATCCTTCCTTCTTTCCATTTTTCATTCTTTCCTTCCCCTTTTTTTGCACATTCTTTCCATCTTCCTCCTTTCTTTCTTGAGGCCCTTTTACATACAACGTTTAAAATAATTGTTTAGTTGTGCGAAAATAAATGATACTCGTTCAGTGTAAACAATAACATGAACAATAATTAGTTGGCTTATGGTTCGTTGTTCGTTTTATGCAGGCATAAGATCATTGTTTGTCGTTTGCCAACCGTTTTGTGGAAAAGGCGATCGTTCAGTCGTTCTCAGACCATTCCCAGACTCGGCTGACAGACTAACGATTGAATAAACAACTTATTACAAAATAAAATGCCAAAAAATATACACAATTATCTGCATGTGTAAAAGGATGTCTTTCAAAAGCAAACAACTTGAACATCGCTCACTCGTTCCAAAGATTAATTGCTCCACCTAAAAGCAGCCGTATTCTTCCTTCTTCAGGGATTTATTATGAGTCATGGCTGCAGCCGTCATCTTTCTTCAGCTGTTCCCGCTGCTGGCCATGGCGCACACTTTGCCCCTGTCCGTGGAAGGCGCTGTGCTCCGGCCTCCTGTCACTCTCTCTACTGCCTGAAGGGAGCGCATACGTCCACAGTCTTAAAGGGCCACTGAATGTCCTGTATTTCTGTTCCCCTCCAATTTCAGTGTACCTCTAGGTATATCAAGCACCTTTCTCTGAAGGAAGCTGCTTAGGCTTTTGGTCTATTCTTCTAGCTGAAGGTTTTATGTGTTTGTGCTGATTTCCTGTTACTGACTCCAGTCTTACCCTGACCACTTTGCTTTCTGCACTCCTGACCTCGGCTTGCTTTATTGGCCATTTTCCAATCTGTTGCTACTCCAATTCCTGACCTGTTTATTCCGTGCTGAAGCTACTCTGTGTGCTCTGACCTCTTTACTGTCTCTCACCTTGAAGTATATACTGCCTGCCTCGGTCCTGGACTCCTCTGACTACAACTCTAACTACACACTCAGGTACCGTGCCTTGGTCTATAGTCAGCTGCCACAAAACTGGGACCAGTTCTAGTGTAATGGCTTGGGGACCCCACAGCAAAGCCCAGATCCCGACTGGTGGGGTGAAAACCGAGGTTTCTCAGGTGTCGCCTCTAGATTTGGCCCATGGTATACCAGTGTGTGGCACAGCAGACCCACATCCACTGGTTCTGAATGAATTGCAATGTAGAATAACATCCTATTCCACATTTGTGGATACTTGACGCTTACATGCGCTGTAATTGGAGCATTTACTTCATTACTGTCCAAGGAGAGTAGAATTTTTCTCCTGGGGGAAAACAGTAACATGAGTAATATTGGTTCATCTATGCTGCTTCCTGATAAGCAAACCCAATAACAAAAAATATTGAACCACTTATCAGATCATGGCCAAATAGTCACATGTATGGTCTCAGGGGTGCACTCGTATCATAGAGTCCCAAAGCAAAACTCAGGATGCTGCCCCACAACTAAGAGCTCAACAAAAACGGTGACCAAACCCCAGTGGCGGCTGCAGATGCACTTTAGGATGCTTTGATGGGAAGCAAATTGGAGCTGGGCCCCATTCATCACAGACCCCATTATCTGCCTGCAGGGGCCTAGCTAAAGGCTCATGGGCCCGGTTGCAAAGGTTTATCTTGGGGCCGCCAAGATAATGGGTGAGTGAGTGCTGCCTCTGATTGGCTGAGGGCTGTGACCAATCAGAGGCAGCCCATTCAGCAGGCGGAGATTTTAAATCCCTGCCTGCTGAATACTACAGAAAGCAGTTCAGGAGAAGAGGCGGCTGGACGCGGCTGATCTCCGGCAGCTGCAAAAAGGTGAGTATATATATGTTTTTTATTTTTTACACTTTTTTTGGATGCTTTTCAGGGAAGGGCTTATATTTGAAGCCCTTCCCCAAAAATTAATACGGCGCTTGCCGGCAGCCCATTGCTTGTAATGGAGCCAGCTGTATTGCCGGCTCCATTGAATTCAATGGGAGAACATCGTTCTTCTCTGCCACAGCTGTTACAGCTGTGGCAGAGGAGAATGATCTTTAGTTTATGTTCTCAATGGGGTCGGCGCTGCTGCCGCCGGCCCCATTGAGCGCATATACAAGAACAACGATTTGCACAGAACACAGTTACATGCGTTCTGCAAATCGTTGTGTCACATAATTTTTGGCACATCCGCATAAAGAATGGACATGTGACCGATCCCATTGCTAAGCATTGGGTATATATAGATGCAGATCGCAACCGCATCTGCAAATCGGTCAAAAAACGCTCGTGTGACTGAGACCTTGTAAGTCAATCCATGCTCCTCTGGGAAATATGTAAATGGTAAGATAGAACAATGTCTCCACAGCGCCTCCTATTGGAAGGCAGTGTTCCTACAAGTCAATGTCAGACCTTTTAACAGGTCTTGTAACAATGAGTGGGAAAATAAGCCTAAGCCAGAGTCTTCTCCAGAAGGAAGAGATAGCCATATACAGACAGCTGTTACGAGGTGATAGCCCCTCATTAGTGTGCAGCAGGTTTCTTGCATGGCTACTGAGAGGTCTATACTTGCAGTAATGTTGCCTTACCATAGGTGGTGCTGTAGAGGCATTGATTCATCTTCCCAGTTCTCTGTGGGAAAAGTTCACATGTAAAGGAATTCTAGAAATAGCAAGTACATTATTAATAAGTGATGGTTTTTGCTTATTCCAGCTGTATATATGATAAATAATGGATTACTGTGACCGGAGTGAGATGCTCGCTGGCCCAATAATCATCTGTCTACAGTGAAAAGATTTACTGTACCGATAGGCCACATCCATCAGGGGGAGATCAATACATTCTCCGACGCCTGAGTCCTCACTGACTGCATTAGGATGCTTCTAATTATGAAGATTCAGAAATGAAAGAATTATATAAAACTCAAAACCAAGACATTTTACAGCAAAAAATATTAACATGTAACATAGTATGTAAGGCCGAATGAAGACAATGTCCATCTAGTCCAGCCTGTCTATCCTCCTATTTTGTTGATCCAGAGGAAGGCAAAAAACCCCAAGAGGCAGGAGACAATTAGCCCTTTTGGGGGAAAATTCCTTCCCGACTCTCTAATGGCAATCAGACTGTTCCCTGGACCAACCCCTAATAGTTCCTACCTGCCTGTAAACCCGGATTAACAATTAACCTAAGATTTATATCCTGTAATATCCTTCCGCTCCAGAAACTTATCAAGGCCCCTTTTAAACTCCTCTATGGATTCTACCATCACCACGTCCTCAGGCAGAGAGTTCCACAGCCTCACTGCTCTTACAGTAAAGAACCCCCTACTGTGTTGGTGATGAAACCTGCTTTCCTCTAGACGTAGCGGATGCCCTCTTGTTACCGTCGCAGTCCTGGGTATAAACAGATCATGGGAGAGATCCTTGTATTGTCCCCTCATGTATTTATACATAGTTATTTGATCACCCCTTAGCCGCCTTTTTTCTAGAGTAAATAATCCCAATTTGGATAGCCTCTCTGGGTATTCCAGTCCCGTCATTCCATGTATTAGTTTAGTTGCCCTTATTTTGAACCCCCTCCAGCACTGTAACATCTTTCCTGAGCACCGATGATCAGAACTGTACGCAGTATTCCATGTGGGGCCTGACAAGTGCCTTATATAGTGGGAGGATAATGTTCTCGTCCTTCGCCCCTATACCTCTTTTAATGCACCCCAAGACTCTATTAGCTTTTTCAGCAGCTGACTGGCATTGGTTACTCCAGTTTAGTCTATAATTCACTAATACCACCAGGTCTTTTTCCATATCACTTTTCCCTAGTGGTACCCCATTTAGTGTATATTGGTGACATCTGTTTCTCCTGCCCATGTGCAGAACCTTACATTTATCAACTGGAGCTGAACAGTACAGGATAACACAGTGACTCCACCAGCAGAATAGTGAGTGCAGCTCTGGAGTATAATACAGGATGTAACTCAGGATCAGTACAGGATAAGTAATGTATGTACACAGTGACTCCACCAGCAGAATAGTGAGTGCAGCTCTGAAGTGTAATACAGGATGTAACTCAGGATCAGTACAGGATAAATAATATATGTACGCAGTGACTCCACCAGCAGAATAGTGAGTGCAGCTCTGGAGTATAATACTAGATGTAACTCAGGATCAGTACAGGATAAGTAATGTATGTACACAGTGACTCCACCAGCAGAATAGTGAGTGCAGCTCTGGAGTATAATACAGGATGTAACTCAGGATCAGTACACGATAAGTAATGTATGTACACAGTGACTCCACCAGCACAATAGTGAGTGCAGCTCTGGAGTATAATACAGGATGCAACTCAGGATCAGTACAGGATAAGTAATGTATGTACACAGTGACTCCAGCAGCAGAATAGGGAGTGCAGCTCTGGGGTATAATACAGTATGTAACTCAGGATCAGTACAGGATAAGTAATGTATATACACAGTGACTCCACCAGCAGAATAGTCAGTGCAGCTCTGGAGTATAACACAGATGTAACTTAGGAGCAGTACAGGATAAGTAATGTATGTACACAGTGACTCCACCAGCAGAATAGTGAGTGCAGCTCTGAAGTGTAATACAGGATGTAACTCAGGATCAGTACAGGATAAGTAATGTATGTACGCAGTGACTCCACCAGCAGAATAGTGAGTGCAGCTCTGGAGTATAATACTAGATGTAACTCAGGATCAGTACAGGATAAGTAAAGTATGTACACAGTGACTCCACCAGCAGAATAGTGAGTGCATCTGTGGAGTATAATACAGGATGTAACTCAGGATCAGTACAGGATAAGTAATGTATGTACACAGTGACTCCACCAGCAGAATAGGGAGTGCAGCTCTGCAGTATAATACTAGATGTAAGTCAGGATCAGTACAGGATAAGCAATGTATGTACACAGTGATTCCACCAGCAGAATAGTGAGTGCAACTCTGGAGTAAGGTGTGGTTTGTTGGAGCTCCTCAGAGAACCAGGGTGTGGTTGCAGTCCCAGCTGCAAGCTTGTTTTGGATCCCAGGATCAGAGCACGTAGCTGGGCTTCCTTTTCTATGGAGTCCTGCAACTCCCCCCCCCGGCTTCGGTCGGAGGGGGGAGGTTCTGAGAAGGCAGCGACAACACCATCAGCGGCGCTGGCGGCATACGTGGTTTCAGCGGCAACAACCAGGAAAGCCGGAGCAGCTAGTAAAGCTGTGAAGAGAGAGGGTCCGGATCGCAGGCGCAGTGACATGGCCCAGCAGGTTGGTGCAGCTGCATCTGACAGCGCCGGAAGCGAGATGATGACCCGCAGTCAAACTCGCAGCCAAATGCTTGGCAAAGGAGGTAAGCCACAGTGGAGTGATCGTCGGAAAGGGGAATCTGTGGTAGAGCTGGCCTCCCGTCTGGCCACCAGCATGGCAGACTACGAGCGTGCGGGGAGAGAAATCCTCCTGCAGAAGGAGAAGCTGCGGTCAGCCAGGTCACTGAAGGACCAGACCGCCGCTAAAGGCAAAAGTGATGCAATCAGCAAGTCCATACAGGACTGTAAAAACTGCATACAAAGGTGCAAGGAAGAGAGGGACAGGATTCTAGAGCAAAGTGGTCCCTTTAAGGAAAAATTACTTAACAGTGATAGATTCTCCAAAATGGAGTCAGGACACAGTGGTCACAAGGAGGCTGATCACTCCAGCGATGGAGACAGCGGTGGTGACAGTACTGACGAGGATGCCTATGAGGATAGCCTGAGGGAGCAGCCTGTCTGCTCAGGAGAGCAGACCCAGAGTGGCACTACAACCACCAGCAGCCTCCGGCCGGAGCAGGTTGCGCTGCCTGCAACCTCCGGGGATTCGGATGCGGAGGAAGATAAAAGCGATGGGGGCGCTTTGATAATGCAGCAGATACGGCTATTGGAATCCCCCCTAATATGAGTGGCCTCCAGTTTGGTGATGATCTACCGGAGGAGGATGTCAAGATCAAGGCGAAAAAAAAGAACTTGGTGCAGGAAAAGTATGTGTATGTGACGGGGGGCGCTGGTTTGGCTGCAAAGTTGGATCAGGGCACCCCCACCCTGAGAACCCCGGTTTTTGACTCTGCAGTGGGTTTTGAACATGGGAACAGGGATAAAGGAGTTAAACTGGCTGGGTCCTCTGCCCCTGTTTCAGTTAGTGCAGTGACAGAAACGGCCAGCACAAGACAAGGCAAGGTGGCAAAAGAGTTTGGCAGTGGCGGAACTGCCAGCGCCAGTAAGGCCAGTGATGCGGAGGGTGCTGCGGGGTCGGGATCGGGGGTCATCCGTGCGACAGGTCGATCTGCAGGGGTCCCTCAGTCTAGGTCCCAGTCTAGGTCCCAGGCACCCAGTGATGCGGAGGGTGCTGGCAAAAGTAAAGAAAAAAACAAAAATAAAAATACTAAAAGTGCCGGAATGCAGAGTGCTGACCATGGGGGGGTCATTACGGTGGTTGCAGCTGCGCAAGATGGGGCAGCAGTGCCACCCCCAAGGTCTACCAAGGCCCAAAATAAAAAAGCTGCTTCCAACCCCAAGTCTGGTCCAGAAGGTCTTGGTATGAAAGGTGTGGATATGTCTGGTGCGGCCCGTGTGTCTGATGCTCCGACTCACTCGGAGGCACGGGCTGAAGCTACTGTTCCCAGCACAGGGGCACCTACTGTAAATATAGGCACAGGTTCTGGGGATAGTCAGGGCATATCACAGGTTCCAGTCGCCCCTCCGGCGGCGACTACAGCTGGTAGGAGTTATGCCAGTGTCGCCGCTGGAGGGGAGGGATCCTCCTTGTCTCCAGGCTCTAGAGAGGGCGTATTGCAACAGCGCCTCCTGGGGGCTCTACGGAAGGGGGAGAGTTCAATCACAGTTGGAGGAAGAGAGGTGAACCTATCTCTTTGGACAGAGAGACACGGCTTGGGAGCCTTCCGAGAGCAAAGGGGGGAGACCGTATGGTCCCTACCAACACCCGGGCAGGACGCAGGTCGTAGGAATGTGGTCCATCTTCGTTGGAGAGGCAATGATACATGCCCCCCGAGGGCGAGGGTAGTGGAGCTTCTACTGAAGATGGGCTTCAGGGCGGTTGACATCTTTGCCCTGATCCATCCCTTCGGCACGTCTAAGTTTGACATCCGTTTTGTTTGCCCAGAGGGTCTAGAACTCTTCTGGGGGAATTACGAGCTGATGAAAAGCGAGCCCGGCTGGCGAGACTTTGCCGTCCAGGTGGTGTCTCGCCAGAACGAAGTCAAGAAGGTGACCGTTTTGACTTGTAACGAGTCGCTTTCTTGTTTTGATATAATGACGTGGCTCAGCAGGTACGGAGAGGTGATGGAGATACCCAAAAAGAACAGGGATGAGCACGGCATATGGTCCGGGGCCTGGACGTTCATGGTCAAGCTGAAGCGTTCAGGTAACTCAGTGGCACACATACCTTCTGCAGCCTTCCTCGGTAGGGATCGTATCTTGGCCTTTTACCAGGGGCAGCCGAAGCTCTGCCATAGGTGCGGTGACCCCTCACACTTGAGCGCCGCTTGTAAGACCTTGAAGTGCGCTCTGTGTGGGGGTCTGGGTCATCTAGCCGCCTCCTGTGCGGAGATTAGGTGTAACCTGTGTGGTGACCTCGGTCTCCCATTTAGTCGCTGTCCGCGCTCCTTTGCCAATGCGGTCTCAGCACCTACGGATGGGGGTCATGATGCGGCCTCCGGGGGTGAGGGGAGGAGCAGAGGTGGAGGAGCTCAGGAGCCAGGGAAGAACCGGCAAAAGATGCCTGCGGAGCAGAGGCATCAGGAGAAACGCAGACGGAGCAGGGAGCTGACAGGAGCGCCCACAGCAGGTGGGTCGATGGTGGCCCCCGTTCCAGAAGCAAATCTCGCGGCTGAGGCTTTGAGGGACAGCGATTTAGATGAGGAGGACAGGAGGATCCAGAGGGAGGAGACCAACTCTGCAGATTCCTCCCACTGTGAAAGTGTGGATGAGGAAGGCAAGAGGTGGCTACAGAAACGGCGTAAGCTAGGTGCCACGAGGAGGAAGCGAAAGGGGGATTCAAGATCTTCTCCCACCACGGGCCAAGTACTGGAAGGAAAAGCCTGCTCGCCTCCAGTTGGACTCTCCAATAGGTTCCGAGCCCTTCGAGACATCTCTTCCTCCTCTTCTGAGAGGGGGGGGGGGGGGGGAGGGCAAGGTTCCTAGGGCAAAGAAAGGGTTAACAGGGGGCGCTGAGTCTCCTCCTCGTGGAGGCATAGTTCCTTCCGGGGTGGAGGCTACTCTGGAACCTGGAAACAAGGACGACGGGGTCAGGGGATCCCCTGCTATGGACACATCTGTGTCCAAAAAAAGAGGCAAGGGGCTTTTCTCTAACCCTGAGGAAGCGAGTGTGAGGAAGAAAGCCGTCTAATTTAATCACTCATGATGGCGGCACCCACTCCACTGACTCTGGCATCAATTAACGTTGCCAGCATTAAGTCCGATACGGCTAGATTTGCGGCCTTTGATTTTCTCGGCCGCGTTGAAGCCGACATTTTATTTTTGCAGGAGACCAGGCTGTCTGATTTGCCAGCCATACATAAGGCAAAAAGGGAGTGGAGGTCAGGCCCTTCCTACTGGACTCTTGCGGCCAAGCCGTATAGCGGAGTGGCGGTCCTTTTTACCGCAGCAGTTGAATGCCGACGAGTTATTGAATTAGAAATGAGAAGGTGCCTGATCTTAGATGTCCTCATGAAGGGACAAGAATTAAGACTTGTCAACATCTATGGTCCCCAGTCAATAAAGGACAGGAAGAGTCTCTTTATGAGGATCAAGCCCTACCTTTTTACCAGCCGCCAAGTTGTCTTTGGAGGTGACTTTAATGCAGTCACAAGAGCCCGCGATAGGGGAGGCTCTGGAGACAGGCGGTTGACTTTTGACAGCATCGCACTTAATAGCATAGTTAGCGAGGCTCGCCTAGTGGATGTCCACATCCGGCACACCCCAGGCCACGAGGGTTTCACCTATTATAGAGGTCAGAGCAGGTCTATAATAGAAAGATTTAATTTGAAGGAGGAAGCCATCTCTTCACCAGTGTCCGTTGTTGAGGTGGAATTCTCTGACCACTGTCTAATATTGTTTTCTCTGAATGTTGCAGAGACCCCCCGGATGGGCAGAGGTTTTTGGAGACTGAATTTATCACTCCTGGAGGAAGCAGAGATAAGACAGTCCTTTGAGGATTTTCTGCAGAGCCAGGTACCATTACTGGATCTCTGTAGCAGTAAGTCAGAGTGGTGGGAGATGTTCAAGAGGAGGGCGGCAAGGTTCTTCCGAGAGCTCTCCAACCTCAGATGCCTGGACAGGTACCGCCTGTACAACGGCCTGAGGAGGAAACTCGAACATCTCGTTTCGACTGGAGGTAGCCGCGAGGAGATCTCCAGAGTGAAATCTTTGCTCAAGAAGTGCCAGTACGATAGACACGCATCCTTGGTTTTTTAGAGGGATTTCGGGAAGTACCGCTCGCCCGACCCTTACAGAAACTGTAGGATGTCAGTGAATAGTAAAGTGGTCACTGGACTGATCGATAGTACAGGATCCCTGAATCGATCCAGATCAGGGATTCTGGAGGTCATCAGATCCTACTACTCGCAACTCTTGGGAAAGAGGGATCTAGATTCGGAAGTGATGTCGGCTTTCCTGGCTGAAACTGTCCCTGAGCCGGGGGTAGACACCTCTCTTGATGTTTTGACAGGAGAGATCAGAATAGAGGAAGTTAAACTGGCGATTGATGGGCTCCGGCTCAAAAAATCGCCAGGACCGGATGGACTAACATCCGAGTATTATAAGACCTTCAAGGACCTCTTGAGTCCCCTCTTGACGGAGGTATTAAATGAGTGTCTTTCCTCGGGCACTCTGCCAAAGTCAATGAGGAGGTCAGCTTTGATCCTTCTGTCAAAGGGTAAAGACTCGAGCCGTATTGAGAACTGGCATCCCATAGCACTTCTCAATACGGACAGGAAGGTTCTGGCAAAAGTGCTGTTTAATCGGTTGGTCAAGTTTGCACCCCGGCTCCTCTCGAGGGCCCAGCATTGCTCTGTTCCAGGCCGTAGCACCTTTAGCGCTGTTCTTGGTGTCCGGGAGGCAGTGGAGCAGGGTAGGGCTGGTCACTGGGAGGGGTACTTGCTGTCCTTGGATCAGGCCAAAGCGTTTGATCAGGTTAATCATGAGTACCTCTGGTCAGTCCTTCTGAGATATGGCCTGCCAGTGGGGTTTGTTGATTGGCTGCGAACATTGTATGCAGGGGCTGAGACTTTCCCGCTGGTGAACGGTTGGCTTGGCCGCCCTTTTGAGGTGGGTTCCGGTGTCCGTCAGGGCTGTCCTCTAAGTCCCCTGTTGTATGTGTTTGCGATAGATCCCTTTCTTAGGAGGGTTGATTGTGGACCTATAGCAGGGGTCGGGATGGACCGGGCGGTGCCGGAGGCTACCCTGAGGGCAGTGGCATACGCCGATGATGTCACGCTCTTCGTATCCTCAAGGGAGGAGGCGGAGTTTGTGGTGTCGGACGTGGATGGCTACTCAGAGGCATCCGGGTCCAGAGTCAACTGGGATAAGTGCGAAAGTCTCTGGTTAGGAAGGGGGGATCCTGTGTTTGATCTCCCGGACACTCTTCCGGTGCCCCAGACTTCAGCAAAAGTTCTTGGCATCAAATTTGACCAGGGGGATTACCCCATGCAAAATTGGGTAGACAGGCTGGATGGTGCCACTCAGAAGGTAAACCAGTGGAAGGGTTGGTCTTTGACCCTTCGGGAAAGAGTTAGCCTGATCAAAACATACCTGCTCCCTTTATTCATCTACCTGGGCAGCGTATGCATTTTGCCAGAACCTCTCTGGACCCGGGTCTACAACCTGTTCTTCCTAATGTTGTGGGGGAATAGGTTGAACCTGATCAGGAGAGATGTTACATACCGCACGAGGAGACTAGGGAGGTTATCTATGGTCAACCCCGTGGTGTTTCTTGTAGACACCTTTTTTTAAGATCAACATAGGCAACCTCTGGCAAGAAAGGGCTCCTCTGTGGGTCTACTCCTGCCGGGGATGGTTTCAGCCCTTCTTCCAGGAATGGGAGACAGGAGGGCGAGTGAAGGATCTTCGCACGCAGCATGGATATCTCCCGGCTTACGCTACCTTGGTTCTGAAGGTGATACGCCGATGGGGTCTGGGGATGTGGGAGATCAGGACTCTGACGAGGAGGCTCCTCGACGAAAGAGTCCTGTTGACCCGTTTCCAGAAGCCCCTGGCGCTCAAGGACTGCCCAAGTCGGGACCTGGAGGGAGGGTTACGTTTACTGAATTCAACCCGAGTCCCCGTGACGTTTTGGGACTTGGCTTGGCGCTGCTTTCACGGGAGACTGTATGTAAGGGGTAACTTGAAGAGCAGGCCTCTGATTGACAGGGGTTGCCCCCGTCAGGAGTGCAGCGATGTGCTGGAAAGCATGGAGCATTTCCTGCTTCAGTGCCCCTTTAATACAGAGGTATACCAACGGGTAGGGGTCTCCATAGGCTGGCGTCAGCTGGCACACCTCTCCTATGCGGAGTGGGCTTATGGAGCCTTCAGAGGTCTTGGTGGCAGGGACTGCTGCACTTTATTCCTAGTTAGCCTAGTGGTCAGGTTCCACATCTGGAGTGCACGGTGTTTAATCTCGACGGAACTGAAAGTCCTCCCCGTGGATACGGTATGTAGGAACATCCTGGGTGACCTGGTGAAGGTGCGTTCTTTGGAGTATGAGAGGCTGGGCATATCTAAGGCTTCTCTCCTATGGAGAGGGCTTGTATTTCGTTAGGGACAGTGTTTTCTTAATTTTCTAGGGGAAGAGTAGGGAGAGAATAGGGACAGGATAGGGAGAGAGGAGGGATAGGGCAGGGATAGGTTTCCATGAAGGGTCAGACTGAGGGGCAGACTAAGGACAGTCTAGGGCAAATTAGGGAGAGAATAGGGAGACCTGTTTTTAAATTCAAGGGATAGTACATTGTGATGTCTGTGCCCGGCTTATCACCTCCAATCCTGGTGGGGGGCTGTGAGTGCACCATGAAGCTTTTTGTTTTGATTTGGGCAAAATGAAATGAAGTAGGGCTGCAGGAGAGCCGACCTTAGGCTTTCGGGTTATGTATATAGTATATATTATGTATGTTGATATTGGAGTGTATTATGGTTTTGTATATATTGTATATATTCACATTTTGGGTGGTAGGTAGGTTGGGTGGGGGAGTTGGGGGGAGTGGGATTCACGCCTTGAGCCGTAGCCTGGCACGTCCTGAACATTGAACTCTGGGCACGGACTGGTGGAGCGGGCATGGCCCCCAGGCTGCGGCGGGCACTGTGTGGTATTTATTTAAAAAAAACAAACCCTGGTGTGGCTTGGCACGTCCTGAACTAAGAACTCTGGGCACGGACTGATGGAGCAGGCTTGGCCCCCAAGCTGCACTGGGGACCCAAAAAAAAAAAAAAAATTTTTTTAGTTAGTTTTATGCCAGTTGGCTCAGTCTTTCTGTTTGAATTTGGTTATTTATGTTGCTATTTCAGTTATTTATGCTGTTTATGTTATTGCTTACATTTGTGTTGTGTGGGTACAGTGCGGCACGGCCGGACCTGGAGTTATAGTTTACAGGGTTTATGTAGTTATAGTTTCCTTAGTTTTATATTTTAGGTATATAGTTGTATATTGTGTTATGGTTGTATATTGTGTTATATGTTGAGGGTGTATGTGTGTGGGTGTGTACGGCGGGGAGGAAACCCGGATATGGACATTTACTTTGTTTATGGATCACGGACTGTGGGGGAAGGGCCTTATATTGCTTTATATGGTTATTCTTATTGTTACAGTTTGTCTTTGTTGTGTTTTTTACTTTTATAATAAAAGATCTACAGGATGGAACCTAATATAGTGGATATTCCCGATTAAAAAGCATAGTCTGGGCCTCTATTGTCAACAGTGGATATTCCATAGGTCCTATTACATTACTAAGCTTTTGATAATAGGGAGGGTCAGCTGTACAAGTCAGTGCATTAGCTAGATGTGTTTATAAAGGGGTAATGGGAGGGGGTTTTCTTTGCTATGGCACATACACCCACCAAAACTTAATGGTGATGTCTGCATTAAAGGCATGTAGTACAACTGTGCAGATGGTTATAGGCTTCAGGTTGGAGATGACAAAACCTTATGTCAACCTCTTTTATATGAATCTGTGAAAGAATGAGGGCCCAGGCGAGCGGCAGAGGGTGGTGGTGGTGGGGTATTATTACAATGAGGCCTCCATCAAGAATTATTTCTCATTTCACCTCTGATGAGCATTTAGCCTAAGTGCATTGTACGGTTCTGTCTTTTTTTCCTCTTCTTGACAGCAGTGTACAAAGTAAAATGATCAATTCTTAGATAAAGGTGCACTCAGAAAATTTACAGCACGGACGCGTCTTCCAGTAAATTATTCGGAGGGATCTAATGAATAATGTATGGACAAGCGGCTACGTCGTGGATCTGAGCAGCCATCAAACCTCTCAAGTCAAGTTCAAAAAAAGGATTTTTTCCCCTAGATTTACGGCTGCAGGTTCCAGAACTTGCGTAACGCGTCTCATATTTTTTTTTCTATGTAGAGTCTAAATTTAGACAATTTATTTCAGCTTTGAGTCTTTTTTTCGCTATGGGAGACTGCAGATAGTGAATTCAAAGGAACCAAGAAAGAAGCAATGATGGATAATAGAATAAAGTATCTCAATGACGTCTACCGTTTTGGTCTCATGTGGCCCAACTTACGGGCAAACGCTGCTTGCCAGCAGTCACCACTAGGGGGAGCTCATTGTATAGGGATTTATACAACTTCCATTGAAACTGTTTAATAAATACCTATGCAGTGAGCTCCCCCTAGTGGTTAGAGAAAACCTTTTCATCACTTGGTTTCTCATAGACTGGAGTTCTTTGTAAGAAGATATACCGTTTGAACATGCAAATATATATCTGGTGATGCTCAAAAAATACACATATGTCTAAGGCATACAAACATATCCCAGGATGCCTAAATTAGTGTCAGATATCTGTTGGGGAAATCATCAGAGGGATTTCATAGTGTTTCATCGACGGCTCCAGATTATTATATGAGAAGTTGTGTACACAAATCACTGACACATGACACAGCCAGTATCATCCGACAATGATGCTCTTCTGAATTTATTACAAGGCAGACAATGTATATATACGTTCACTTACGTATCATCAGACACACACGCCCCTCTGTAATCATAAGAACTCATGATTGGCTCTAGGTGCTAATGGTTTAACATATGTTTATGCGCAGGTGCGGGCATTGCTTGCTACGGCGCCTGCATGGGATTACAGCGGAGAATAGAATTCAGTATGCATGCCAATTAAGAACAGGGGAGGGCGCAGCGCTGAGGGTAAAAGGAGACTCTTCAACTTAATATGGCCGGTAAGTTAACGGCACTTTGACTTAATTCCCGTCTGGTGAGTTACTGGCCAGGTGGTAACCCTACTCCTCGGATGGCCCAGAGACACAGTGCCTGGGGATGTATATCTGCTTGAATGGTTAAGACAGTTGAATGTAATGGAATCTCCTGCGGCCACCAACTGCTTTAGCTTCTAGAAGCAGGAGATGTAAATATATGCTAAAAGACCATCCTGGTTGGCACAAGATTGAGAAGCACTGAACATTCATGACTTTACCAGGAAACTAATGACTATTGTCTAACCTGGCTGGGCGGGACATATGAATGCAACAGTATCATACTTCCACAACATATACCAGTATAAATGCAATATCATACAGTATCTTCCATAACATATAGGACGTGGGGAAACAAGAATATCATACAGTACCTCCATGCAGTGGTGTAGCAAGGTCAGGTGGTACCCGGTGCCGACATTTTTTTTGTCACCCCCCCCCCCCCCCCCCCACGCCTCAATTTTAAAAATTTATGAAAGAAGGGGAAACAAGATACTTACTGTTGTGATTTTCTGGTTTATTTATTTAACATCATGAGCATAATCACTTAAAACCTTTGTTCTCTGCAAATTTTGAAATCACATCTTCAAAATCAATTCCTTTTCAGTTGACAAGATGGCTAAAGCCAGAGAGCCGCGCCGGACTCATCGTGGACCTAAGAGCTCTGGGTTCATTTTAGTTTTGAAAAACTCCTCAGAATTGCATTTTATAGCATTTTTTATACGTTATTCATTCTTATGGGTGATATTTGCATAAAAACAGGCGTAAAACGCAGAAAATAGGACGTGTAGTTTTACACGGCCGTATGCTGTCTTCTTGCGTGTAAATTCACTCAAACATGCAGGCACCTCAGCAACATTCAGTGGAGGTATTGCGTTTGCATTCGCGGCAGGACTGGGCAGATGCGGTCTTGTGGGCGGTTCTTCCATCCAATGGGGTCCCAAGATCCCTGAAAATGGCCAGAATGCCAGCACATCGTGTCACCACTGCTGTTTCACTAGACTTGGATTGCCAGAAGTACCAGGCGCTCTGCTGGGACAACTGGCGATGGGATGAGAAGTGGACTGTGACCAGATAGCCTAAGCACGTCAACATGCACATATGTCCCAACTGTATGGGCGCCATGGCACCACACAGCAGTAATTAGCAGCCAGTGACTAATTACCTGCACACTAGTCAGGCAGTATGTGAGAGACTACACTAAAGCTCCCATAGCTGAAGGCACTGGAGGGTCCAGCTGGGATCTGTCCTCGCCCCTTGTTGTCACACAGCAGCCCTCCGACAGCCCCGTGAGTCCTCCCAGTGACAGCCTCCCCTCCCTCCATCTTCCACATCAGCACAGGCCCCCGCAGCTGGCCACCGCGGCTCCAGCCCCTCACACATACAGTGCATGTCACTGCCCAGCTGAGCCTGTAGTGTTCCTACACTCCTAAACTCCCAAGGAATCTTTACTTTGTGTCTGAGGTGACACAAGAAGATGCACAATGGGTGTCCCTGCTAACTCCATGTCACCCCATTCAGGGATTGCATCTGGGGTGGCCCGCACCTGCCACACCCCACTTCCTACGCCACTGCCTCCATAACATACAGGATATGGGGATACAAGAATATCATATCAATGACAGCAAAAGTGCCCCCGTTATTAGAGCAGCAGAGTGACCCCAATATACAAAGATTGTAAAACGTGATGAGTAGATAACAGCACAATGAAACGTGTTACAAAGGCATACTTTAGCCAAAGGTGCACGATCCAGTAGTAGATCCAGACCCCAGGATCCAAAATAGAGCTTCACAGACAATTGATAGACAGATCAGCACTCCCGGGTTTTTCTTTATAGTAAAACTCCTTTATTCCTCAGCTTAAAAGACTGCAACGTTTTGATCCTATGTGGATCTTTTTCAAGCATGGAATAAAGGAGTTTTACTATAAAGAAAAACCCGGGAGTGCTGATCTGTCTATCAACTGTCTGTGAAGCCCAATATACAAAGGTGTCAGCCCTGTAAATAAGTCCAAATCTCTGAGCACGTTATTTGGTATACTTTGCTCTAAATTCCTCCTTTCCGGCTTAAAGCCTCCGAGTTATAGGGGTATTCTGATAAAATGAAGTTTTGCCCTATACATAGGATAAAGGATATCTAACTGATTGGTGGGGTCTCACCACTGGGATCCTGTGTACCCCTGAGTGATAGACACTGCTGCTCTGTGCATTTAAATGGGACTCCTGGAGGTAACCAGGTTCAAACACTCAGTCCCATTGAAATAAATGGAGCAGCAGCGTGCATTCTACCATTCCATTAATTTGGAGATTCACTGTTCCCCTGTTCTAGTGATTGGTGGTAGTCTTAGTGGTTGGACGCCCACCAACCAGATAGTTATCTCCTATAATATGGATAGAAAATAGTAATTTTACTAAAATCTCCTTTTAAATTTCTGACTGCCACCTGGGTGTCAAATTAACAAAAAAACCCGAAGATCTCTACGTAACAGATTTTACTCCTCTCCTATCGAGGGTCAAGAGTTTACTGAGGGATTACGATCATCCCCTCATCTCATGGTTAGGTAGGAAAAATATACTCAACTCTTACGTTTTACCGCTGATTATATATAAAATTCATATGCTGCCTATATATCTCCCTGCGGGTTCTTAAAAGATTTGCGCTCAAGCTTCTGCCATGCGTACACAACTTTTATAGGGCCTCTCAACTTAGCTACTGGTTGGAATTGCTTGCTCTGATAAAAGACCAACTACTCCAATCCCTGGTGTAGGGTTCCCACGGTAAAACCCTTCTAGAGGATCTGTGGTTCCCTTCCAAACGCAGATACGGTGGTAGGTTGTTCAACCCTTTCCTCCGGGGCCCCTGTGAGACCTGGGATGTCCTAAAGGATTCCCTGGCCCCCTCACCCTCTCCTGCTACTCCATTAAGGTTAATTAATAAGGTCCTCGGCAGGGAGGGGGACCCTTGCACTGCCTCTCTATGGGGGAAATTTAACAAGCTTCAACTTATGAATCTCCAAGCACTAGCGCACCTAAAGGTAGAAGAAATTCTCATTACTTTATTACCGAACCAAACCCTTTCTTTTCCACAGATAGCTCACATTTCTGGCGTTTTCAGGGATTTCCTAAAGCTCCATAAATCCACCAGACCGTTGACTTCTTTTGAGAAAATATTAAGAGATAGAGGATCCAGTCTGAGGAAAATAGCGCTTATGAGGAAAAAGTTTGTGTTGCCATCAGTCAATTCCAAACCTGCCTTCCTAATTTCTTGGGAGAGGGAACTTGGTGTCTCCCTCTCCATAAAAGACTCTAATCTGATACTAAAGACTGCACGCAGACACTTGGACTGTATTTTATCTCAAGAAAACCATTATAAATTACTGGTCAGGTGGTACGTGACTCCGCAGTGGGTATTTGACCACAAAATGGCATCCCATAACAGATGCTGGAGGTGTGACTCCAATGTGGGCTCCTTCCTACATATCTGGTGGGAGTGTCCGTTGCTGTCTCCCTTTTGCCGGTCGATGGAGGGTGTTCTGCGGAAACTCACTTCTTATAACTTCACCATTACTCCTGAGATGGTATTCCTTTGGCGGCCTTCTGGGCATTTTCACCCTTTGAAGCATAGGTTGGTAGCGTTTCTACTGGATGCTGCTAAGGCACTTATACCGCGCCTTTGGCTGCAGAAATCACCTCCCACTTTGGATCAATGGGTCAATGCGGTTGATCTCCTGTATATTCTTTAGGAGCTCACTAGCTGGTCGAGGGGAACACATGAGAAATTCATACTCATTTGGGATCCTTGGTGATTACCGTGGAAAGATCTGTGAGTCCCGGGTGGTGCCTTGAGTGTTGAATGGGGCGAGTCCACGTCTCTGATGGAGGGACATTGGTCCCTGCGCTTGGTGGGCAATATGAGAGCTATACACAATTCCCCCACTCCCCCTCCCATATATCTGTCTGTCTGTCTTCGTTCGTCTTATGTGTAACTGTTTATTAGTCTGTTTTCATTTATTAAATGTAAGTATTTTGGAGATAATTTGGGCCTTTTTTTTGTCCGGGGGATGGGCTGTGCACTGCCCCCTCCCCCTGCATTATAAGGCCTTAGTCAGACGGGCGTTTTTTGCCGCGATTTGCGGATCGCATGACGGATGCGCATCCGCAAATCGCGTGACCGGTGCGCGCAAGTCGCCCGCAAATCGCCCGAAAATCTGCTCCTAGCTGCGTTTCATTAGAAACGGGCCGGAGCTGTCCAGCGCATTGCATTCAATGGAGACGGCAATACAGCCGTCTCCATTGAAAGCAATGCGCTGCGGGCGAGCCCGGGATGAATTGTCGGTAAGGGCTTAAATATATAAGCCCTTACCTGCAATCCATCCTAAAATGTGTTAAAATAAAAAAAAATTGCATTCTCACCTTCTGCCTACAGCTCCGGGCAGCCGTCCTGCAGTGGGTGTGAAGGGGGTGTGAGTCAGACCTGCCCCCTGATTGGCTCAGCGCTGAGCCAATCAGAGGCATGCCTCACTCACACCCATTCATGAATTCATGAATGGATGTGAGTCAGACCTGCCCCTGATTGGCTCAGCGCTGAGAGGCAGCAGTCACTCACCCATTCATGAATTCATGAATGGGTGTGTGAGTGAAACCGGCCTCTGATTGGTCAGGCTGTGACCAATCAGAGCAGATCATTCAGCAGGCGGGGATTTTAAAGCCCCGCCGGCTGAATAGTGCCGAGAAGCAGTTCAGGAGAACTGACAGCGGCCGCGGCTGGACTCCGGCTGCAGCGGAAAGGTGAGTATACAATTTTTTTTTATTTTAACACATTTTAGCATGAATTGCAGGGAAGGGTTTATATATTTAACCCCTTCCCGACAATTAACCCCGCGCACGCCGGCAGCCCATTGCTTTCAATGGAGCGGCTGTATTGCCGCTCCATTGAATTCAATGGGCAAACATCGTTCTTCTCTGCCACAGCTGTTACAGCTGTGGCAGAGAAGAATGATTTGTCTTCTATATGTTCTCAATGGGGTCGGCGCTGCTGCCGCCGGCCCCATTGAGCGCATATACAGAAGCGAACAGGAATCGCAGATCGCAGATAGGTGCGATCTGCGATTTTTTGTTCTATAATTTTTCGGACGAGCGCATAAAAAGCGCTCATGTGTCCGATACCATTGCAAAGCAATGGTTTTAAAAAATCGCCGGACGCATGCGCATGCGCAAATCGCGGCAAAAAACGCCCGTCTGACTAAGCCCTAACTAAGTATATTTTTATAGAGATATTGATGCTTTTGATATTCTCCTGATGACCTAATTTGGTACTATATGTCTGTATTCTCCATGTAAAATTCAATTAATGCTGATTAAAAAAAAAAAAAATATTCTGACTGCCTGCAGCTGCCACTAGAGGGAGATCACTGCATACAGATGTATACAGCTCCCACTAAAGGGCACAGCAGCAATAAGCAATTAGCTCCCCCTAGTGGCCAGCAGTTCTCATGAAAGTCTACCCTACTTTGGAAGACGTCAGCAGCATCTAAAACAATATTGAGTATAAAGTATGTTGTTTAACCCCTTAACACCACAGGGCATAACTGTACATCCTGGCAGGCTGGTACTTAATGCAACAGTATGTAAAGTTGCGCCCTGAAGATAGCGCAAGATCAGAAGAGATTCTGCTGCATTCAGCAGCAGGAGCCGTCCGTCACTGATAGCTGGCCTCCCACTGCAACAGTGAGGGTGCATCAGAGTAGCGACTCCCGCTGTTAACCCCTTCCCTGACGTGATCTATGTAGATTGCAGCATGTAAGGAGTTCACAGAGGGAGTATGCTGCCTCTGTGACATCATCAGACTCTTGCAATGTAACCGCGGAGAGCTTGACGTGTTGCCATGGCAACAGGACGCCAAATACAGGCATCCTGCATTGCCAGTGCATATGATCGCTATAGCAATGTGTGCTTTTTCCCCTGTTAGTATAAAAAATTGTTAAAAATTAAAATCCCACATATTTGGCATCGTCGTATCCGTATAAAACCCTAAAAAACTGAGGCAAAATGCTTATTTTTTTCATTTTGGTCCCAAAAAAAGCGATAAAAAGTGATAAAAAAAGTATGTACCCCAAAATGGTATCCATAAAAACTACAGCTCATTACGCAAAATACAAGCCCTCGCAGAGCTCCGTCCATGGAAAAAGTTAAAGGACTTTGGATGCAGTGATTTAGAAAAACAAAAAATTTCCAAAAAAAGGATTTTTAATGCGGAAAAGAGGAACAGCTAAAAAAAAAAGTTTGGAGTTTTGGTATCATTGTAATTGTTCCGATCCACATAAAAAATCTATTGTATCATTTATGCTGCATGATTAAAGACCCATTTAAACAACGATTATCGCTCAAAAGCCATCTTTTGAGCGATATTGTTGCGTGTAAACATGCCCATCTTTCACTTCTTTGCCAAACGATGAATTTCAGTTCGGCATGAAATCCATCATTCAGCAGAACAGGTGATAAGACAGACCCGGGGACTTCTGAGAACATTGTCCCATCTGTCGCCCCATGGCAGAACAAAGGGGATGTATTCACCGAACAGCGGGAGATCTGTTCCCTGAGTACAGCTCCCTGCGTCCCACACGCTACTAATTGGTACTAATAGGCATTAGTACCAATTAGTAGCTTATGCAAAATGATCGCTGAAAGCCCTCATATGGCTGCCGTGTCGACGGAAAAATGAAAAAGTTACGGCTTTTGAAAAGTGGAGATGAAAATCCCCCCAAAATCATTGCGTCCTCAACGCCAAAATAGGCCGCGTCCTTAAGGGTTAATGAGTAATGCTCGTCTACAATTTGCTAACACTCAGTGTGGTGATCTGCTCTACAGCTGGTAGGAAACTACAACATCCATCATCCTTTCTAATTCCTCCCGAATTACTTCAGCAATTTCCATTGTAATTACAAGAAAATGTATTCAGCATCAACCGGTTAAAACAAACCTTTCTGCTTGAGGAAACACAAAAAACAACATATTATTTTATGGCATTATGATTTCATGCCACGTAGAACAACAATTAATTTGGATTGTGTCCTGGCAGATGTGCCACAGTTTGGAAATATAATGGGGTCACAAGCAAAGTGAGCAGATATTTTATGAGTTCGGCTGTATTCGGAGGTTATTTTAATGCATATTTAAATGAGCTGCTGAATCATCCGGTATAAAATCCAAGCAGCTGGAGAAGCCGCCGATGTCAAGTCATTTACACTGTTTGGGCTGTGGAGAAATATACATGGTTAATACAACGCGCATCAATAACCATAGAGGTGTCATAGAGACGTGTCAGGTCCTAGGATCTAACTGTCTGACCACTGAATTGAGACTGAGGAACAATAGACAGAACCATGGACTTTAATGAGTTAACCAAAGACTTTTTAACCTGGTTTCCTCTCTCACTATGTATCTCCTGTTAATAAAATGCCTGGTAAGTGCTGGCTGATAACAAAGAGAGGTAGCTTGCTGCTGCACCCCTTTATTTGAGTGTTGATATTGACTCTTGACATTGCTCTTTTGCTGAGATGTTGCCTGGAAATAATGGGTGTTGATGAATACATTGCTGTTCATTTCCCCACCAACAACTCACCCATGTGTCCACCCACATTGTTTGTGGCACCCGCCCATTAGCTAACTGAGTGACTCCATCCATGTAGGGTTAGTGAACGTGGGGCTATTTAAGGAGGGACGTCTCATTCACTCAGTGGCTGTCCTTCTGACAGCAGCTCACCATCAGGACTCATGGTTCCATCAGTTCACCATCAGGACTCATGGTTCCATCAGTTCACCATCAGGACTGCTGGTGTAGTGGAAACCCAATATATCTATATTTTGGATTGTGGACCTTTGTAGTGGACAGTGAACCTGTTTTTATATGTTTAGCATTCTGTATACTAAATGACAGTACTTTTCCATTGCTGGCTGTTCTGATACAAATATAGATATATATTCTTTCATGTATCCAATGTATCTACTTCCTTTAATGAAACTTCTATTCTCTAAACTCTGCTGACAAGCTAGTATTTAGCAAAAACATGCTATATTTTCTCCGTGTGTTTTGTAACTTTAGAAGTAAAATCAGACATAAATAACCGCAGTCTGAGGGTGCATTCACACGAACGTATATCGGCTCGGTTCTCACGCCGAGCCGATATACGTTGTCCTCGTGTGCAGAGGGGGGAGGATAGAAGAGCCAGGGCCAGGAACTGTGCTCCCGCCCCCTCTCTGCCTCCTCTCCGCCCCTCTGCACTATTTGCAATGGGGAGAGGCGGGACAGGGGCGGGGCTAATTCCCTGACCTTAGCCACGCCCCATCCTGCCTCCTCTCATTGCAAATAGTGCAGAGGGGCGGAGAGGAGGCAGAGAGGGGACGGGAGCTCAGTTCCTGCACTTGGCTCTTCCATCCTCCCCCCCCCCTGCACACGAGGACAACGTATATCGGCTCGGCGTGAAAACCGAGCCGATATACGTTCGTGTGACTTCACCCTGAAGCAGCTACCGCAATAATAACCCAACCAGTTTTACTGGAAACTTATGCAAATAACATGGGAAATTTATGCAATTAATAGTTCAAGCTGTAATATCCAATCATATCGGAGGAACCACACGTGGGTCCAAGACAACCCACTCATCTCGTCCTGCTACCACATGACGGCCAATAACAGATGACCGGAGGATGGAAGAATTTCAAGATGCTTATCCAATAATTAAACAATACGTTGTATCTATGTAATCTTTGACCTGCCCAGATGGGCAGATATGTTAAACTCTTTAAAAGAGGCTGCGCGCCCAACAATAAAGCAGAATTGAGGAAGCTTATACATGCTGAACCTGTGTCAGTGTGAAATCTTCCTTTGCACATAATCAATTCAGAATTAATCTGGAAGGGTGTAAATATTCCTAATTGAGTAGGCCGTGGACACAAAAAGGAAATCCACGACACTGGTTCCATCAGTTCACCATCAGGCCTGCTGGTTCCATCAGTTCACCATCATGACTGCTGGTTCCATCAGTTCACCATCAGGACTGATGGTTCCATCAGTTCAACATCAGGAATGATGGTTCCATCAGTTCACCATCAGGACTGATGGTTCCATCAGTTCACCATCAGGACTGATGGTTCCATCAGTTCACCATCAGGACTGATGGTTCCATCAGTTCACCATCAGGACTGATGTCTGTACCTGCTTATCTGGCATTCATGGCCTAATAATCTTGGCTATTGCAGCTCAGGTATATTCACCAGCCTCTAGCTGCCTTCTCCGGGTGATTGTGCCTGAGGTGTATATTAGCAACTCCAGGGTGTCAATGGAGATGATTGGGTCTCGGCCCTGTGTCTTTTTAGAGAAATGTTAGGAGGTCTCCGTTTTCCTTAGAAGTTACCCAATTGTGGTTTAACACGGCTGAGGTTTGGCTCCACCTGAAACCAAATACCACATCATTAACTACCGAGTGCGGTTCCGTGATATTTCCACCACATTAAGCTCCTGATGTTCTGTCCGTAGAGCCAGAGAAACGCGTCGAGTTTCTAAATATCTGTGGATTTAAAACATTGGATTATTGAGAACGCTGTCGTTCCTACCAGAGCATCCCAATATCATACTTTGGAGCGTTGAAGGTCTTTTTGAGCATCCAATATATCTACATGCTGTTGGAACATTAATCCAATAGTTCTATAGTATGCTGGGCAGTTCCTACCCCTCTGTAGGTCTGGTTTACCCGTCATCGCTAGCCCACTGAGGGCTCTTGCTGGACACCACTAAGGGTGCTATGTGGCTGCAGAATATATTGACGCCTCTGTAGTGTTTATCATCAAGCTTTGGTTCTGGATCTTTGGCCGCAGTCCTCGACCTTCATGCTGAGGACTGGGGTCAGACACAACGAGGTACTAGCTAGCCTGGTGATATTTATGTGGGGGTCTATCGAGCTTACAATCCCTCTTTATTAAGCCCTACCATCCATCAGGGCTTTGTTATCCCCTTTTCACATCTTTGGGGTTTGTTCACCTTTGTACTATGGTTTATTTTTTACTATAGAATCTTGGTGTATATGTGTTTGTCCCTTTACATCCCGTGGCTTTAATTTATCAATAAATGGTTGTTTTAGGTTATTCTTCTGTAGGGTTTTTTTCTGTGAATTAGAATTTAGCACTTTCTTAAGCCTCTCTGCCTCTCTGAAACATATTCTCCAAAAGTCCCATCACCAGAGAGCCGCCAGAGAGAACTACCTCTTCCAGTGTGTTTATGATTCCTATGCGGCCGTCTGAAGTCTGGATCACTGCATAGTGGTACACCTTTAACTGACACCCATGCGTGTTGAAGTCTATGAGAGCGGGGTGATCATTACTGCCATTCTGTGGCCACTGACCTTCATGTCAAGTTGTTTGAATAATACTAATCTGCCTGCTGAAGTTTGTTGTATTGTGTTTAAAAGTTAGTAAAGTCTTACCGGGCCTCTACCGTTCCTGAGGGACCAAGGTACTATACACTTGTCCAGTGTTATTAATCCTCCGTGTATGAATTCTGGTGTGTGGAACGGTGGCGTCACGAACTGACAACTACTACCCCCCTCATCCTGAGGACTACTAGCCCTATCCTCTGCTGCAGTAACTCCCTCCGGGACTAGGATTTGGTAAGTGCCACCATGACAGGTCCATGTACTACACCTGCCCAACTCCAGCCGTATGCTAGGGTAGTAAGTCATTCCCTACAGTCGCATGTCTCTATGGTTACGGAAGTACAATTATAAGCATTTCAGCAGTTTTAAACTTTTATTGACAAATGCATCAAGTTTAGGAAAGGCCTCAATATTTACAGTGACGATCCTTATTTTTCAAGACTCCTGCACTTCGCCCCCGCAGCTTCTGGGCCAAATTCTGACTGATGACAACCCATTCTACCTAAGAGATCTAAAAACACTGAAGCAGCAAACTTTGTGAAAACCAAAATTTGTGTCAGTCTCAAAACCTTTGGCCGCAACTGTACAATTATATACATAGAACACTACAACCCCCAACATGACCGACTACTGAACATGACCATACTAAATTCTATTATACTCCATGCATACAGCGCTACAATCTCCAACAAGATCCAAGCATTGGACATGATCGTAATATAATTTTATTACACTCTATACACAGAAGACTACGACCCCCAACATAATCCGACCACTGGACATAATCCTAAAACAATTCTATTGTCGGGGGTGGTGGGATTGCGATGCAGGATGTAGGATACAACGCAGCAGATGGAGTAACCACGATGAACAAAAGTTATCCCCTAAACAAAGAAATGAAAAGGAGTCAAGTTAAAATAACAGGCAAACAGATAACTTTTACCCTAGATCTCATCTTACTGACTAACTCGTAGGATCAATAACACTTTATGCAGAACTCGGAGTAACAGTCATGTAGGAAATAGTACTAATAATGCTTAAAGACAGCAGTCCTGGTAAACAAAGATACAAATCACGTAACAATATATGCACTTGTGCCTTTGGGAAGAGCTGACAGTCAGCGGGAGGCCAGGGAACAGAGAGCGGGAGCGAGAGAACGCCGGAGCCGCAAGAAGAACAGGAGAGCCGCTGGAAGGATACGTCCAGCGGATGAAGAGGAGAAGCAGTTAGCGAAGTGGCAGGAGGCCAGAGAGTGCGGCCGCCAGGAAAGAGGTCCTGACGCCGAGACTGCAGGTGACATCATCAGAGCTGCACAGGAGTTGCTGACAGGAGCAGATGAGTATTTTCTGTGTGTCTAAGTGTGTGTCTTAGTGTGTGTGTGGGTCTAAGTGTGTGACTGTGACTAAGTGAGGGGATGAAGGAGTGTGTAAGTGAAGTAAAACAGTGTAAGTGTCTGTGTGTGGGGTGTAAGTGAAGAATAATTGGGTGATTGAGCGAGAGCAAGTTGTAAGTGTGTGAGCGTTTTTATATATTAAAAAAAAGTGAGCGGTTGCACACGAGCAGAGGTGTGTGAGTGGCTGCGCACAGGTGGAGGTGTGTGAGTGGCTGCGCACAGGTGGAGGTGTGTGAGTGGCTGCACACAGGTGGAGGTGTGTGAGTGGCTGCGCACAGGTGGAGGTGTGTGAGTGGCTGCGCACAGGTGGAGGTGTGTGAGTGGCTGCGCACAGGTGGAGGTGTGTGAGCGGTTGCGAATGGGCTGAGGTGTGTGAGTGGTTGCGCATGGGCGGAGGTGTGTGAGTGGTTGCGCATGGACGGAGGTGTGTGAGTGGTTGCGCATGGGCGGAGGTGTGTGAGCGGTTGCGAATGGGCGGAGGTGTGTGAGTGGTTGCGCATGGGCGGAGGTGTGTGAGTGGTTGTGCATGGGCGGAGGTGTGTGAGTGGTTGCACATGGGCGGAGGTGTCTGAGCGTCTGTACATGGCCAGAGGTGTGTGTGTGGTTGCACACGAGCTAAGGCGTGTTTGGAGTAAGATCTAGTCAATCTTTACTACTTCACTACTTCCACAAGTAAATTGTAGATCCCCATTAGGATGAGCTCCATGCCTGGCAATGTCATCCAGTGTGCTACGTGTGCAATATATGCCGTCCTTGATCAGCCGATCGAGGGTGCATACTGTTGCGCAAGATGCGTGCACGTCGCACATTTAGAAGCCCAAATCCTGGATCTAAATGAGCAACTGGCAACACTGAGATCCACTAACAACATTGAAAGGAGTTTGCTGCTCACTGAGCAGGCGCTCGCTGGGGTAGAGGCGGGGCGGATGGTAGTACGGAAGAGCAGGGGGAGCAGGCAGCTAGCTGGGTGACAGATAGAAGGAGGGGTAGAGGGAAGAGAACCAGGGAGGCTAGTCCTGAACTGGCATAACCCAACAAGTCTGCAACATTGGCAGATGAGGGGAATGCCATTACAGAACAAGCACTGCTGCAGCACGACATGCTCTCTGAATGCCAGGGGGATGACTGTTCCAGTGAGATGGGGATGAGGAGCGCAGGGCTGACTAGACAGGTCCTAGTGGTGGGGGGACTCAATTATAAGGGGGACAGAGAGGGCAATCTGCCATAAAAACCGGGATCGTTGAACGGCGTGTTGTCTTCCTGGCGCTCCAGTTCAACACATCGCGGATTGGATTGACAGATTACTGGGAAAGGCTGGTGAGGATCCAGCGGTCATGGTGCACATTGGCACCAATGAACAAATTAGAGGTCAATGGAGGGCACTCAAAAATGATTTCAGGGACTTAGGGTCCAAGCTTAGGGCAAGGACCTCCAAGGTAGTTTTCTCGGAAATACTACCTGCACCTAAGGCCACACTAGAAAGGCAGCAGGATCTTAGGGAGGTAAACAACTGGCTCCGGAGTTGGTGTAAGAAGGAGGGGTTTGGGTTCCTGGAGAACTGGGCTGACTTTGCTGTTGGCTACAAGCTCTACTGTAGGGACGGGCTGCATCTTAATGGGGAGGGGGCAGCTGTGCTGGGGAGAAGATGGCTAGAAGGCTGGAGGGGTGTTTAAACTAGGGACTGTGGGGGGCAAAAAGAGAAACAGGGGGTAGACAGTGTCGATAGCGACCTGGGTCCAAGTAATGGGAATGGGGGTCGAGAAGGAGGTGGGGTTAGTACAGTTAGAACTGACAGAACAGCCAATAGTACCATTAGTAGCAAAATGAATTTAAAGAACAAAAATACCCCTATAAATTGTATGACCATGAATGCAAGAAGTCTGATAGGCAAAGTGGGTGAGCTTGAAGCAAGAATAACTGATGAAAACTACAATATAGTTGGAATAACAGCATCATGGCTTGATGATAAGTGCAATTGGGCGGTGAATTTACAGGGTTACAATCTCTTCAGAAGAGATCGTGGAAACCAGAAAGGGGGAAGGGTATGTCTATATGTTAAATCGTACCTCATGCCGAGGCTATGGGAGGATATAGGAGTAAGAGAAGAACAGGTGGAATCTCTGTGGGTAGAAACACAGGGAGAAAAAAAATAACAAAATCCTGATAGGGGTTTTCTATAGGCCACCCAAAGCAACAGAAGAAACTGAAATATTACTATTAAGGCAGATAGAAGAGGTGTCAAACCGCAACGAAGTAATTATTATGGGGGACTTTAATTATCCAGATATAATATGAGAAGATGAAACCTGCAAATCTCATAGGGGTGATAAGTTATTGAGAACAATTAAAGATAACTACTAGTGATGAGCGAACGTACTCATCCGAGCTTGATGCTCGGGCGAATATTAGGGTGTTCGGGATGCTCGTTACTCTTAACGAGCACCACGCGGTGTTCGGGTTACTTTCACTTTCCTCTGTGAGACGTTAGCGCGCTTTTCTGGCCAATTGAAAGACAGGGAAGGCATTACAACTTCCCCCTGTGACGTTCAAGCCCTATACCACCCCCCTGCTGTGAGTGGCTGGGGAGATCAGATGTCACCCGAGTATAAAAGTCGGCCCCTCCCGCCGCTCGCCTCAGATGCCTTGTGAGTTAGCTGAGGGAAAGTGCTGCTGCTGGTGCTGCTGTAGGGAGAGTGTTAGGAGTGAGTGTAGGCTTCAAGAACCCCAACGGTCCTTCTCAGGGCCACATCTATCCGTGTGCAGTACTGTGGAGGGTGCTGTTAGCAGTGTTGCACAATTTTTTTTTTTTCAAAATCGGCTGTCTGCAGAGCATTGCGCCTTGCAGTAATAGTCCAGGGACAGAAGTGGTGGTTAGGCAGGGAGAGTGTTAGGAGTGAGTGTAGGCTTCAAGAACCCCAACGGTCCTTCTTAGGACCACATTTAACCGTGTGCAGTACTGTGCAGGCTGCTGTTAGCAGTGTTGCATATTTTTTTTATTCAAAATTGGCTGTGCAGAGCATTGCGCCCTGCAGTAATACTACAGGGAGAGAATTGTGTAGGCAGGGCCAGAAGACATATATTATTTATTGAATATAGTCAGTGGGCCTTTTCTTTAAAAAAAAAAGGGAAACATTCTATTTGGCCTGCCTCTGTCAGTCCTCAGCGTTCTGTGTACGTGTGTGGTGGGTGGAGATAGTAAAAAAATCATAAAATCATACGCAGCCAGCTACGTTTAACAACAGTGTTGCGCCAATTTATTTCCTGCCTTCCTGGGAAAAATCACCGCTCTGCTGCACTTCATATAACTGCATTTCTGTGGAACAGATTTCTTATCTGATTGAATATAGTCAGTGGGCCTTTTCTTTAAAAAAAAAGGGAAAAATTCTATTTGGCCTGCCTCTGTCAGTCCTCAGCGTTCTGGGTACGTGTGTGCTGGGTGGAAATAGTAAAAAAAACATACGCAGCCAGCTACGTTTAACAGCAGGCTTGCGCCAATTTATTTCCTGCCTGCCTGGGGAAAATCACCGCTCTGCTGCACTTCATATAACTGCATTTCTGTGGAACAGATTTCTTATCTGATTGAATATAGTCAGTGGGCCAGCCTTCCCTTTAAAAAAAAAGGGAAAAATTCTATTTGTCCTGCAGGCTTGCGCCAATTTATTTCCTGCCTGGGAAATCACTGGTAATACAGCATGCTGAGGGGTAGGGGTAGGCCTAGAGGACGTGGACGTGACCGAGGACGCGTAGGCCCAAGTGAGGGTGTGGGCACAGGCCGAGCTCCTGATCCAGGTGTATCGCAGCCGACTGCTGCGCGATTAGGAGAGAGGCACGTTTCTGGCGTCCCCACATTCATCGCCCAATTAATGGGTCCACGCGGGAGACCTTTATTAGAAAATGAGCAGTGTGAGCAGGTCCTGTCGTGGATGGCAGAAAGTGCTTCGAGCAAGCTATCATCCACCCACAGTTCTGCGCCGTCCAGTGCTGCAAATCCGAATCCTCTGGCTGCTGCTCCTCCTTCCTCCCAGCCTCCTCACTCCACTACAATGACACATGCTCAGGAGCGGGAAGACTCCCAGGAACTGTTCTCGGGCCCCTGCTCAGATTGGGCAGCAGTGGTTCCTCTCCCACCAGAGGAGTTTATCGTCACTGATGCCCAACCATTGGAAAGTTCCCGGGGTCCGGGGGATGAGGCTGGGGACTTCCGGCAACTGTCTCAAGACCTTTCAGTGGGTGAGGAGGACGATGACGATGAGACACAGTTGTCTTGCAGTGAGGTAGTAGTAAGGGCAGTAAGGCCGAGGGAGGAGCGCACAGAGGATTTGGAGGAAGAGCAGCAGGACGATGAGGTGACTGACCCCACCTGGTGTGCAACGCCTACTCAGGACAGGTCTTCAGAGGGGGAGGCAAGGGCAGCAGCAGGGCAGGTTGCAAGAGGCAGTGCAGTGTCCAGGGGTAGAGGCAGGGCCAGACCGAATAATCCACCAAGTGTTTCCCAAAGCGCACCCTCGCGCCATGCCACCCTGCAGAGGCCGAGGTGCTCTAAGGTCTGGCAGTTTTTCACTGAGACGCCTGACGACCGACGAACAGTGGTGTGCAACCTTTGTCGCGCCAAGATCAGCCGGGGAGCCACCACCAACAGCCTCACCACCACCAGCATGCGCAGACATAAGATGGCCAAGCACCCCACGAGGTGGGACGAAGGCCGTTTACCGCCTCCGGTTTGCACCGCTGCCTCTCCCCCTGTGCCCCAACCTGCCACTGAGATCCAACCCCCCTCTCAGGACACAGGCACTACCGTCTCCTGGCCTGCACCCACACCCTCACCTCTGGTGTCCTCGGCCCCATCCAGCAATGTCTCGCACCGCACCGTCCAGCCGTCGCTAGCGCAGGTCTTTGAGCGGAAGCGCAAGTACGCCGCCACGCACCCGCACGCTCAAGCGTTAACCGTCCACATAGCGAAATTTATCAGCCTTGAGATGCTGCCGTATAGGGTTGTGGAAACAGAGTCCTTCAAAAGTATGATGGCGGCGGCGGCCCCGCGCTACTCAGTTCCCAGTCGCCACTACTTTTCCCGATGTGCCATCCCAGCCCTGCACGACCACGTCTCCCGCAACATTGTACGCGTCCTCACCAATGCGGTTAGTGGCAAGGTCCACTTAACAACGGACACGTGGACGAGCACAGGCGGGCAGGGCCACCACATCTCCCTGACGGCACATTGGGTGAATTTAGTGGAGGCTGGGACAGAGTCAGAGCCTGGGACCGCTCACGTCCTACCCACCCCCAGAATTGCGGGCCCCAGCTCGGTGGTGGTATGTTCGGCGGTGTATGCTTCCTCCACTAAAGCACCCTCCTCCTCCTCCTCCTCAACCTCTGTCTCGCAATCTAGATGTGTCAGCAGCAGCAGGATGTCGCCAGCAGTCGGTGTCGCGCGGCGTGGCAGCACAGCGGTGGGCAAGTGTCAGCAGGCCGTGCTGAAACTACTCAGCTTAGGAGAGAAGAGGCACACGGCCCACGAACTGCTGCGGGGTCTGACAGAGCAGACCGACCGTTGGCTTGCGCCGCTGAGCCTCCAACCGGGCATGGTCGTGTGTGACAACGGGTGTAACCTGGTGGCGGCTCTGCAGCTCAGCAGCCTCACGCACGTGCCATGCCTGGCCCACGTCTTTAATTTGGTGGTTCAGCGCTTTCTGAAAAGCTACCCAGGCTTGTCAGACCTGCTCGTAAAGGTGCGCCGGCTCTGCGCACATTTCCGCAAGTCCCACACGGACGCTGCCACCCTGCGGACACTGCAACATCGGTTTAATCTGCCAGTGCACCGACTGCTGTGCGACGTTCCCACACGGTGGAACTCTACGCTCCACATGTTGGCCAGGCTCTATGAGCAGCGTAGAGCTATAGTGGAATACCAACTCCAACAAGGGCGGCGCAGTGGGAGTCAGCCTCCGCAATTATTTTCAGAAGAGTGGGCCTGGTTGGCAGACATCTGCCAGGTCCTTGGAAAGTTTGAGGAGTCTACCCAGGTGGTGAGCGGCGATGCTGCAATCATTAGCTCACCATTCCTCTCCTCTTGAGAAGTTCCCTGCAAAGCATAAAGGCAAATGCTTTGCGCTCGGAAACGGAGGCGGGGGAAGACAGTATGTCGCTGGATAGTCAGAGCACCCTCCTGTCTATATCTCAGCGCGTTGAGGAGGAGGAGGAGGAGCATGAGGAGGATGAGGAGGAGGGGGAAGAGACAGCTTGGCCCACTGCTGACGGTACCCATGCTGCTTGCCTGTCATCCTTTCAGAGTGTATGGCCTGAGGAGGAGGAGGCGGAGGAGGAGGAGGAGGAGGATCCTGAAAGTGATCTTCCTAGTGAAGACAGCCATGTGTTGCGTACAGGTACCCTGGCACACATGGCTGACTTCATGTTAGGATGCCTTTCTCATGACCCTCGTGTTGCACGCATTCTGGCCACTACGGATTACTGGGTGTACACACTGCTCGACCCACGGTATAAGGAGAACCTTTCCACTCTCATTCCCGAAGAGGAAAGGGGTTCGAGAGTGTTGCTATACCACAGGATCCTGGCGGACAAGCTGATGGTAAAATTCCCCTCCGACAGCGCTAGTGGCAGAAGGCGCAGTTCCGAGGGCCAGGTAGCAGGGGAGGTGCGGAGATCGAGCAGCATGTTCAGCACAGGCAGTCCAACACTCTTTAAGGCCCTGGACAGCTTTATGGCTCCCCACCAAGACTGTGTAACCGCTCCCCAGTCAAGGCTGAGTCGGCGGGAGCACTGTGAAAGGATGGTGAGGGAGTACATAGCCGATCGCACGACCGTCCTCCGTGACGCCTCTGCCCCCTACAACTACTGGGTGTCGAAGCTGGACACGTGGCCTGAACTCGTGCTGTATGCCCTGGAGGTGCTTGCTTGTCCTACGGCTAGCGTCTTGTCAGAGAGGGTGTTTAGTGCGGCTGGGGGAATCATCACAGATAAGCGTACACGCCTGCCCACCGACAGTGCCGACAGGCTTACACTCATCAAGATGAACAAAGCGTGGATTTCCCCAGACTTCTCTTCTCCACCAGCGGACAGCAGCGATACCTAAGCAATACGTAGGCTGCACCCGCGGATGGAAGCATCGTTCTGTATCACCATCCAAAACGGTGACATTTCTGCTTCATCAATCTGTGTATAATATTCCTCCTCCTCCTCCTGCTCCTCCTCCTGAAACCTCACGTAATCACGCCGAACGGGCAATTTTTCTTTGGGCCACAAGGCTCACTCCTATAATTTTTCCAAACAATTTTTATACGTTTCAATGCTCTTACAAGCGATGAAACTTAAACTTGAACCAATTTTTCGTTAAACTGGGCTGCCTCCAGGCCTAGTTACCACTTAAGCCACATTAACCAAAGCGATTAATGGGTTTCACCTGCCATCTTGGTTGGGCATGGCCAATTTTTTCTGAGGTACATTAGTACTGTTGCTACACCAATTTTTTTGGGCCCCCACCTACAGTGTAATCATAGTAATTTCTATGTTCTTCGCCTGCACTCATCGTACAGAAAGGTGTGTGGGGTTGGCCTACACTTTTGATACATAAATGTAACTGGGGCCTTGTCTATACTGCAGCTACTGAAATGTGAAAGAGACTGTTATCTCCCTAAACTGCTGCAATGGGAATTGTTACTGGGGCTTGTCTTGAGTGCTACTATTACTGAAATGGAACTAAGACTGCGCTCCTCCTATACTGCTGCTTCGGAATTGTTACAGGGGCCTGTCTTGAGTGCTACTATTACTGAAATGGAACTAAGACTGCGCTCCTCCTATACTGCTGCTTCAGAATTGTTACTGGAGCTTGTCTTGAGTGCTACTATTACTGAAATGGAACTAAGACTGCACTCCTCCTATACTGCTGCTTCGGAATTGTTACTGGGGCCTGTCTTGAGTGCTACTATTACTGAAATGGAACTAAGACTGCGCTCCTCCTATACTGCTGCTTCGGAATTGTTACTGGGGCCTGTCTTGAGTGCTACTATTACTGAAATGGAACTAAGGCTGCGCTCCTCCTATACTGCTGCTTCGGAATTGTTACTGGGGCTTGTCTTGAGTGCTACTATTACTGAAATGGAACTAAGACTGCGCTCCTCCTATACTGCTGCTTCGGAATTGTTACTGGGGCCTGTCTTGAGTGCTACTATTACTGAAATGGAACTAAGACTGCGCTCCCCCTATACTGCTGCTAGTGATATGTTAGTGGGGCCTGTCCCTAATACTACCGCTGAAATGTTAATAAATCTGGGCTCTGCCTATACTGCAGCTAATGGTATGTCACTGGGGTGTGGAAACAGAGGCTTCACAAAGACATGATGGCGGCGAGGCCATTTCCCACCAATGCTGTTACTGTTAAGGTGCATATAACCACGGACACGTGGAGAGGACACATAGTGCCTCCAAAACATCCCCCTCCTCCTCCAACAATGAAAACATTCTTGGCAAATACCTTTGCATTGGTCCGTCTGGTGGCAGTCCAAGAAATTCACCTTTAACGACACTACAAGAGAGCACCACCACCATCCCCCCGCCACGGCCCACTTAATCATGGCCACATTCCGAAAACCAACTACATAAAACCGCGCTACTAGGTCCGCAGTCACCACCACATTACCACCAACGAGGTTACTGTTAAGGTACATATTACCAGTCTGACTGGGGCATGCAGTGTGGGCCAAAGCCCACCTGTATTGTATCTGACGTTAGCTCTGCTGAGTAGGGCACTGCAATGGGATATATTTATGTACCGCCGGTGGCTTCCTGGCACCCACCCATGCTGTAGGTGCACACGGAGTTTAACCTACATGTGTCCACTTCTAAAGAACCCCAGTCAGACTGGGGCATGCAGTGTGGGCCGAAGCCCACCTGCATTAAGCACGACATTACTACCTCAGCTGTGTTGGGCAATGCAATGGGATATTTTTATGTACCACTGGTGGTTTCCAGGGAGCCACCCATGCTGTAGGTGCACACGGAGTTTAACCTACATGTGTCCACTTCTAAAGAACCCCAGTCTTACTGGGGCATGCATTGTGGGCCGAAGCCCACCTGCATTAAGCACGACATTACTACCTCAGCTGTGTTGGGCAATGCAATGGGATATTTTTATGTACCGCCGGTGGCTTCCTGGCACCCACCCATGCTGTAGGTGCACACGGAGTTTAACCTACATGTGTCCACTTCTAAAGAACCCCAGTCTGACTGGGGCATGCAGTGTGGGCCGAAGCCCACCTGCATTAAGCACGACATTACTACCTCAGCTGTGTTGGGCAATGCAATGGGATATTTTTATGTACCGCCGGTGGCTTCCTGGCACCCACCCATGCTGTAGGTGCACACGGAGTTTAACCTACATGTGTCCACTTCTAAAGAACCCCAGTCAGACTGGGGCATGCAGTGTGGGCCGAAGCCCACCTGCATTAAGCACGACATTACTACCTCAGCTGTGTTGGGCAATGCAATGGGATATTTTTATGTACCGCCGGTGGCTTCCTGGCACCCACCCATGCTGTAGGTGCACACGGAGTTTAACCTACATGTGTCCACTTCTAAAGAACCCCAGTCAGACTGGGGCATGCAGTGTGGGCCGAAGCCCACCTGCATTAAGCACGACATTACTACCTCAGCTGTGTTGGGCAATGCAATGGGATATTTTTATGTACCGCCGGTGGCTTCCTGGCACCCACCCATGCTGTGGGTCCACAGGGAGTTGTAAATGCATCTGTTTCCACTTCTAAAGAACCCCAGTCTGACTGGCGCATGCAGTGTGGGCCGAAGCCCACCTGCATTAAGCACGACATTACTACCTCAGCTGTGTTGGGCAATGCAATGGGATATTTTTATGTACCGCCGGTGGGTTCCAGGGAGCCACTCATGCTGTAGGTGCACACGGAATTCCCATTGCGGAGTTGTACCTGCCTGTGACTATTTATAAAAAACCGCGGTCTGACTGGGGCGTGCAGACACCTTGACAGAATGAATAGTGTGTGGCACATAGGTTCCCCATTGCTATGCCCATGTGTGCAGCTCCAGATGGAGGTGGCACAGGATTGGATTTCTCATTGCTTCTGTACAGCATTGTGGACTATCGGCCCGCCCCTTTTATGGGGGGGTCGCTGCCTAGCCATGCCAACCCTCTGCAGTGTGTGCCTGCTTTTCCTGTGGCAGATGCACTTATAAATAGACATGAGGGTGGCGTGGCATGAGGGCAGCTGAAGGCTGGGCAGGGACAGTTTGGTGTGCGCTGTGGACACTGGGTCGTGGGGGGGGGGGGTTTGGGCAGCATGTAACACAGGAGAAGTGGCAGCGGAGTGTCATGCAGGCAGTGATTGTGCTTTGTTGGAGGTAGTGTGGTGCTTAGCTAAGGTATGCCATGCTAATGAGGGCTTTTCAGAAGTAAAAGTTGTTGGGAGGGGGGGGGCACCCACTCTTGCCGCTATTGTGGCTTAATAGTGGGACCTGTGAACTTGAGATGCAGCCCAACATGTAGCCCCTCGCCTGCCCTATCCGTTGCTGTGTCGTTCCCATCACTTTCTTGAATTGCCCAGATTTTCACACATGAAAACCTTAGCGAGCATCGGCGAAATACAAAAATGCTCGGGTCGCCCATTGACTTCAATGGGGTTCGTTACTCAAAACGAACCCTCGAGCATCGCGAAAAGTTCGTCCCGAGTAACGAGCACCCGAGCATTTTGGTGCTCGCTCATCTCTAATAACTACCTTACCCAACTTATGCGGGAACCAACGAGAGGGAGGGCCACTCTGAACTTAGTACTAACTAACAAACCAGACCAAATAATGGGGGTGCAGTTTGAGGGACACTTGGGTAATAGTGACCACAATATAATTAATTTCCAGCTGTCATTCAATAAGAAACCTTACCAGAGAGCAACAAAAAAACTAAACTTTAGTAAAGGAAAATTTGATCAGCTCAGAAATACTATCTGTAACAATAATTCGGACAACGTCCTCAAAAATATCAGTACAGACAACAAATGGGAAAAGTTTAAAAACATTCTAATCACCTCATGTGAGCAGTTCATAGCCTTTAAAAAAAACACAAGTAGAAGGAAACCAAAGTGGCTCGACAAGACTGTAAGGGGGGCAATAAATGAAAAAAAGAAAGCGTTTAAACTACTAAAACAAGAAGGCAGCAAAGAAGCGCTAAAACATAAAAGGAAAAATAAATACGTAAAGAAAAAATCTAAATTGCTAAGGAGGAGGCAGAAATTTTGATTGCCTAATAAAGCAAAAATAACCCTAAACTATTCTTTAACTATATTAACAGCAAACGGATTTGCACTGAGTACACTGGCCCTTTAATGAATAATGCAGGAGAAATCATGGAAGACGATGAGGGGAAGGCAAATCTATTAAATGGTTTCTTTTCAAGTGTATTCACGAATGAAAAAGAAATGTCACACAAGATGCAGAGGAATATAATAAACCACTCACACCCCCCACCCCCCTGCTAAATATTGCATACGTAGCACAGGAGGAAGTGCAGAGCTGGTTAAAGAGGATTAAAATCAATAAGTCGCCGGGCCCAGATGGAATACACCCAAGGGTTCTAAGGGAACTAAGTGATGTGATAGCTAGACACCACTATTTCTTATATTTATGGACACTATCAAGACCAGGGTTGTACCATTGGATTGGAGCATTGCCAATTTACAAAAAGGGGTTCAAAAGAGAGCCTGGTAACTACACACCCGTAAGTCTGACTACGATGAAGTAAGCTCTAGGCTGGACCTGGGAGAGTCTATTGATCTCGCATATCTGGACTTCTCTAAAGCATTTGACACCGTGCCGCATAATAGGCTGATATATAAAATGAGACAGCTCGGACTGGGTAAAAATGTGTGTAATTGGGTAAAGAACTGGCTCAGAGATAGAAAGCAGAGGGTGGAAATAAATGGTTCGTATTCTGATTGGGCCACCGTCGCCACTGGGGTGCCACAGGGTTCAGTATTAGGCCCCATCCTGTTCAATATATTTATCAACGACCTGATAGAGAGGCTGCACAGCAAAATATCAATATTTGCAGATGATACAAAATTATACGAGGTAATAAATGCACTGGAGGACAATGTACGGCTACAAACTGATCGAGATAAGCTGGAGGCTTGGGCAGAAAAATGGCAAATGAAATTCAATGTTGGTAAATGTAAGGTTATGCACATGGGCAGGAGGAACGGATGTCACCAATATACACTAAATGGGGTACTGCTAGGGAAAAGTGAGATGGAAAAAGACCTGGAAGTACTAGTGGACTGTAGACTTAACTGGAGCAACCAATGCCAGTCAGCTGCTGCAAAAGCTAATAAAGTTTTGGGGTGCATTAAAAGAGGTATAGGGGCGAGGGACGAGAACATTATTCTACCACTATATAAGGCACTTGTCAGGCCCCACATGGAATACTGTGTACAGTTCTGGTCACCGGTGCTCAGGAAGGATGTTGCAGTGCTGAAGGGGGTTCAAAGAAGGGCAATCAAATTAATAAATGGAATGAGGGGACTGGAATACCCAGAGAGGCTATCCAAATTGGGATTACTCACCCTGGAAAAAAGAGGGCTAAGGGGCAACCAATTATATATAAATACATGAGGGGACAAAACAAGGATCTCTCCCATGATCTGTTTATACCCAGGACTGCAATGGTAACAAGAAGGCATTCGCTACGTCTAGAAGAAAGCAAGTTTCATCACCAACACAGAAGGGGGTTCTTTACTGTAACAGCAGTGAGACTGGTGATGGCAAAATCCATTTACGAGTTTAAGAGGAGACTAGATGTCTTTCTAGAGCACTATGATATTACAGGATATAGACATTAGGTGACCAGCGGGGTTTGTAGTTCTGGGTCTTACATTCAGGTAGGAACTGTCAGAGGTTGATCCAGGGATTATTCTGACTGCCATTATGGAGTCGGGAAGGAATTTTCCCCCTGAATTAGCTAATTGGCTTTTGCCTCTTGAGGTTTTTTGCCTTCCCCTGGATCAACAAGGGGGGGGGGGGGGGGGGTTGAACAGGCTGAACTAGATGGACATTGTCTTCATTCAGCCTAACATACTATGTTACTATATAGTTTGTATTCAGAGAATAAAACACAGTAGGTAATTCTAAACACACCTTAGAAAAACTCTAATAATGTCTCTGAGGTTTTAGGCTTCATTCTCTTTTAATTGTCCACTTCCAAATTCTCGAGCCCAGAGTTGGTAACAGTCATTCAAATAACAAGGGTCCAATCACTCATTAAAGTCCCTGTCACTGATCGCAGCAGGCCTGTTGGCTATTTGGTTCCTAGCAGTGTGAATACATAGTAACATAGTATGTAAGTCTGAAAAACGCCCTATGTCCATCCAGTTCAGGCTATTACCCACCAATGTTATCCAGAGGAAGGCAAACAAAACCCAATGAGGTAGAAGCCAATTTTCCCCATTTAAGGGAAAAAAATCCTTCCTGACTCCAATCTGGCAATTGGAAGAATCCCTGGATCAACACTTAACAGCTTTACTGAGGCCGGCCTCACTTACAAGTCCTTGCTCCAATGCTCTCTTCATGATGTGGCTATAACAGGGCTACTCTCTGCCTCTTGGTAGCATGCAGTCTCTGGATCATTCAGTCAGTGCACTCTGTGCTCTCACAACAGCCCCTCTGAAATGCAGAGATCCAGGCTCAACCGTACCTTCCAGTTTCTTTCCAATAGCCCTACTGCAAGTTATTAAACCCCTTTAGCAGAATCTCAGAAGAACCTCTATACCCTTGCATAGTCCCTACGCTCTTATCCTTCTTTCTAGGACCTTCCACACAGGTGACCTACCAACAGCCATTAAAAGCACAGCACATAGGAGGCAATATGTGGTTGTAATTTTTCAAACTGGCCACTAGAGGTCATTACAAACTCAGGTTTCCTATTTCTAAGGCAATCTTAACCCTTCAGGGTGAGTCTCTTACACGATTATACTCTATTAAACTCTACAACTCCCAACATCACTGACCCATAGACATGACATAATACAGTTCTATTACCCTCCATGGAGGGACATTTTCATTGTGATTGCTACAGTTCCCCCGGACAGCCCTGGAATAGCCGTGTTAAGTTACGTGGCACTTAATGAGCAGAGGAAGTTGATGTAGTAAAAGTGACCGGTTCATCCATCCTCCGTCTCTTTAAAGTGCGCAGTTTATGGCTCGTATGATCGAACACCACCTGACAAGCACGATTTATCTGCCCGAGAAGATTGTGTTGTAAATAAAATCTCTGCTTGCTTTACTGCTTTGCACATTTCTTTATCTCTTACCGAAAAACCGCTTTTGAGAATAAACTCTTGCAGCCGACAAACGAAATGTCGCTATGTTCTTGCCGCTGGCCATCAAACTACTACAATTTTATCAATGCCACAGCGAAAAAATGTGTCCAATCACAAGCAATAGACTTCCAGGGTACAATGATTGCAGTGATATTCTCACATAGATTTTTTTCCAGCACTCGGACTGTTAAAAAAATTCCGCTCTTATAAAACCGTATAAACGTTCTGTTACAGACATTTTTCAGCGGTTTCCTGACACATTCCAGGTTTTTTACCCTCCGTAGGTAAAATTGAGGGGTAAATCACAGATGTAGACTTTTAGGATAACATTTTGCCACCTGCAGCCACCACTAGATGGAGCTCCAGAGCTTACTGTATACTGTGTTTTCATTGTGTTCAGTGTAGTATGTATCTACACTAAAAAGGCCATTTATTGAAGACCCCCATCTATTAGGGCGTTGGACTCCTTTGGCCTTGAGAACTGCAGCAAATTTGTCGTGGTGTAGACTCCACTGGGTGATGAAATCATTCTGGAGGAATATCGGCCCCTGCGGACAGGAAGCTTACTAGAATTGCTGCAGATTAGATGGAGGTGCTGGTCTACTAGGATCCTGTAACTCTGCTGTGCCAGGAGATCCCACGTGACCACCAGCTCACATATTGGAAGTTATACTTCCGTTTTCACTCTTTAGTACATAGTGCTCATTGAGCGCTGTGTACTAGGGAAAGGAAAAGGCAGAAGGTTAAAAACCATTCCTGCCTTCTTCTTCGAGTTCTCAGCTGTGATTAACAGCTGACAACCTGACCTGCTTCTGACTGATTGCAGAAGCAGGGGCTTTAATTCCCTGCTGTATTTTTACTATCGGTTTGGATTAAAGCCCAGGACCAAGCGCCGCAAATTTTCTGTGCTTTGTCCTTAATGGGTTAATAACAGACTTTTTTTTATATATGCACGATAACTACATATGGGAGAAATCCACTGTCTGTCTCCGCGCTCCCAGCGAATTTTAGGGATTTGCAGCAATGTATTGGGAAATATATGCAAATGAAGAACCAAGTTTTTTTTGTTATAAATGTAATTTTCCTATGGAATATGTTGTATGGAATATCTCTTCACTCTATATTGGGAAACGGCTGCATAGAAAATCACTTTTCAATTTTTAATCTGCAGGTAATAAAACATTCATGTTAATTTGTTTAAATTAAGTTTTCAAAGTCATGATTTCTTTATAAAGACGATATCGCAGTATTTGCCGCGGCTGTGTGGGCTCTAATTAAAGGAAGCTTCTATTTGAGGAGAGGATAATGCATAAGGAAACTCATTTGCAACCGCTGCAATAAATCACCCTTTGGTTATCTCATAGCATGTCAAGCTCAGGGTTTTTAAAGAGTGGGGAGGGGGTTCAACATTGGTCAGGGCTCTCAACAGGGATTGTAAAATTCTCCCAGAGTATACTTACTTTCTTAACTAAGGCCGGTGTTGGTATTTTTTTATTTATTAAGGGCCAGTAAAAAGTAATTATCAGCTGGAGTAGCATCTAATATGTCTCTATTATAGATGAGCGAGTATACTCGCTAAAGGCAATTGCTCGAACGAGCATTGCCTTTAGCGAGTATCTCCCCCGCTCGAGACTGCAGGTTCGGGTGCCGGCGGCGGGCACGGAGCTGCGGGGGAGAGCGGGGAGGAACGGAGGGGAGATCTCTCTCTCCCTCTCTCTCCCCCGCTCCCTCCTGCTGACAGCCGCTACTCACCGCTCCCCCGTGCCGGCACCCGAACTTGCAGTATCGAGCGGGGGAGATACTCGCTAAAGGCAATGCTCGCTCGAGCAATTGCCTTTAGCGAGTATACTCGCTCATCTCTAGTCTCTATCTCTCTCTTTAGCTGGCATATTTGGATATATGACTCCTCTGACCTCTCCTCCTGGTGTCTGCGTCCTGCACGACCTTTACACATCGCAGACGCTGGGAGAAGAGGTAACAGCTCTGATTATGGAGGCACAACAGGAGCTACACAGAGGTAGTGAGTACCATACTAGATGCAGTGAGGTTGCTGCACAGCTGCAGGTTTAGGGCTTGAAGGGCACAGAGGGGGCCCTATTACTATTAAGGTCACTAACAGAGTTACTTTTACTATTGGGATTACAACTGGAGGCATTAGGGCCCCCAGTAGTTATAATGCCTCCAGTTGTAACCCCAATAGTAAAAGTAACTCCATTAGTGACCTCAATAGTAATAGGGCCCCCAGTAGTTATATTACTATTGAGGTCACTAATGGAGTTACTTTTAATATTGGGTTTACAATTGGGGGAATTATAACTACTAGGGGCACTATCACTGTTGTGGCCACTACTACAGGCATTATTTCTATGTTGGGGCCATTACTGAAAGCACTATTACTATTAAGGCCACTGGTGGGTGCACGGTTACTAGTGGAGCCACTAATGGAGTTACTTTTACTATTGGTGTTACATCTGGGGCATTATAACTACTGAGGACAATATTACTATTGTGGCCACTAACACAGTTACTTTTGGGGGCATTTTAACTACTGGGGGTACTATTACTATTGTGGCCACTAACAGAGTTACCTTTACTATTGTGGCCACTACTACGGCATTATTACTATACTGGTGCCACTACTGAAGGTACTATTTCTATTGAGGCCACTGCTGGAGAGCATTATTACTATTGGGGTCACTAATTGGAAAACTATTACTATTGGAGCCACTACTAGGAGCACCATTACTATTGGGACCAGTACTGGAGACACTATTGTTGTTGGGAATACAACTGGTGGCACTATTACTATTTTGGCCACTATTAAGGCCATTATTACTATTGGGGTCATAACTCTGGCATTATTACTGCTGGGGGCACAGTTACTAGTTGAGGCTATTAGAATAACTGAGGTAAAACATACTTTGTGATAAACCACGCCCATAACCACACCCCATTTTACATTGGCCAGTATTTTTTAAAGTGACCCTCCAGTCTCGGACAAACTAAGATCGCAGTACTGCTTCTGTGACTACCTGGTGCACACTTTGCATTGATAGTGTGTAGCGTGCCGGGTCAGCCCTTTGGCTGGGGAGACAGCAGGGAAAACCTGATGGTATGTCACGAGTGGCTCTACTGTCTCTCCATGGTGCATCTAAAGCTGCAGCCAGCCCAACCTTGTACAGGGCCCAATATTGACAACTGTGTCAAATGAGTTTGCTACTTATCTGTTTACGTGACGCCAGTGCCTCTTCCGGAGTGAGCAATCACCCATACTGAATAAAGAGTCCACAGTCAAAGGATAGTTTTAAACTGGAAACACACGGTTTTCTTTACTCAAATTTTCAACTTTGATTTTCCAAGAACAAAACACTTTGACAGTCTTAGGCATAACACTTCTGGTACATTTCCTCTCTTACATAATCTCCGACACACTGGTTTCTAGGAGTCTCTCTTCTCTCCCGACATTTAGACGTCATCAGTCTCCGTTAACTGATGGACATTCTCCGGGGGTGCACTCCTGAAATGAAGAGGAACACATACAACTCTGTCTTCCATCACTTGCTCTGTCTTTCCTCTGACTGTTACAGCAACACTCAGTAAACTCTTGGCTTACGCTCAACTTGTCCCTTGACTCAGTAGATAAGGAGGGGAATGTGCGATCACGACCACTAACTCCTTAAGCAGGATCCGAACTTCTAGCTCCAGTCCCCAGAGGGGAAGTATCCCATGGCAAATGAGATGCGCCTGAGGCTCTGCCCCGGCAGAAGCACGAGAGCTTCAGCCACCCGCTCACACGTCCTCCTCCACCAACTACATCTCAACTCTCTCCTTCTCCTCACTAGACTCTGCCTCCTAGTTTCTTTAACCCTCCAATCACGCCACACACAACAAGTTAGAGGAGACACTCTCACCACCACAAAGATTGAAAACACCAACACAGAACACAGACGAACACATATAGACATACAAAAGACAGTTCACATAAGATAGGCACACATCACCTAAAGATATCCCACTCTGGGCCACTAGAAGTGCATCAGTTGTCTAAGATACTACATGCTTTTCTGATTATCCAGTGCCCCTTTTTAAATACCTGGGTGGTATGCGGAGTTAAATGCAATGAATAAGGATGTGCATCCAAAACATATTTGTGCTGGAAATGTCAGTCTCAACTAATCTGTCTTTAATAAAGCAAATATTCCACAGTCCTGGCTTATACTCCCAGTCAGGCTTGTTAAAAGGTCTGACATTGAATTGCAGGAATGCTGCTATCCAATAGGTGGCGCCGTAGATGCATTGTTCCTTCTTCTCATTTGCATAAATTTCCTGGAGGAGCATGGATGGCCTTATTAGTCTCCTCACACCTTCTAGGTGCTCTCCTTTAAAAGAAACTATACCTTTCCTAACTTTTCTCCTCCAAGCATAGCATTGTACATTTGTGCTAAAAGGTTCCACTTTGTGTGTCTTACCCATTCATAGAAAATTTCCCAGAAGCATTGTGGAATATGTAGGTGGTCTCAAGCAAAGGTGTAATAGGCTGCAGTATTTTGGACGGTGGTAACTTTTGTGGTTTCCCTCCATGAAAACTACTCTTGGTGGGAGTTGCTCTAAGCAGGGGCGTAACTATAGGGGATGCAGGGAATGCGTTTGTACCCGGGCCCAGGACCCTTAGGAGGCCCATAAGGCCTCTCTTCTCCATATAGGGAGCCTAGTAGTATGAATAAAGCATTAGAGTTGGGGGGCCCTGTTACAGATTTTGCATTGGGGCTCTCAAATAGTCAAGTTATGCCACTGGGTATGGGTACAGATGGCGGGGGAGGGGGCCCCACAGAACTTTTGCACCCAGGCCCCTGAGCCTTTAGTTACGCCCCTGGCTTTAAGGTCTCAATTACACAAGCGTTTTATCGTGGCTATTTTCTGTAATAAATGTCGGCTGAAAATTGCGACCATCTGAAGCTTTGGAATCCAATGCGTTCATTCACATGGGCGATTACTTGCATAAAAACGTCCGGCCAGCGAAGACAGGACATCGGAGGCTAAATACTCCGGCCGATGTTTTGACGCGGCCTGAAAAGATAAGTCTTGCCCTATTTTTTGTCTGCGATCAGCTGGCTTCTATGGGAGGGGGAGGGAGTTTAGCTTGCGCTACTAAACCATGTCAGCTGGTTCTATTTTACTAACAGAAGCCTTGCTGAGCATTTTTCCTGACTGACGGAATTCCGGGCTGTGGCGTATATACGACTCACCCGGTTGTGTGAATGGACAAGAAAAGTCGTGGCTTCTTCTCATTCATGCGATTTTTGGTTGCAATGCGGCTGGTGTAAAATCGAAGCACTCATGGGAATGAGTCCTAATAGTGGATCAATGAACAGAGGTTTATGCAGTTTGTAGAATCTTCGGAAGGTTGTTTTGCCCTACCCCTTGGCTTCTTTCTCACCTTTTTCAGGATTGTCCATTGCACCCTTGGAGTGATCTTCTTAACAGGTTGTCAAATCCTAGGGAGAATAGAACAGTCATAAATTTCCACTATCTGTAGATAATTTGGTTAACTACAGACTGATGTACATCCATGTCTTTAGCAATGCTTTTGTAGCCTTTTCCAGTTTCATGCATCTCTACAACAGAGGTTCTGACTAGAGATGAGCGAGCACGGTCGATTTGAGTAACTGCCTTCTCCTCCGAGCGTGCTCGGGAGAGGGGTGCAGCGGGAGACGGGGAGCGGCGGGGGAGAGCGTAGGGGAGCGGGGGTAGAGTGAGAGAGATCTCTCTCTCCCCCCTGCTACGCCCCGCTGCTCGCCCCTGCCGCCCCCCTGAGCACACTCGGAGGAGAAAGCAGTTACTCTAAATGAGCGAGGCTTGAAGCATGGTTCACACTAAACAATATTTCTGGAGAAGAACAGATTCGTCAGTAACTAGGCTTTGTGTGCCTTTATTTAATGGGCAAAGCATCTGCGAAACCCAAACTTTCAATCCCATCCCCTTAGCTGAAATACCTTTTGCCAATTAGTACTTGGAGAAGTCAATAACACAAAGGTTCACTTACTTTTTTTCTGAACACTTAGGACATTACTCAATGTGGTCAATAACAGACAATATGGGAAAAAAAGGTTTGGTACCATGTTAGCCAGTAAAGTGTGATTGTTCTCAGTAAGAGAAACCAGGTAATCTTGTAGATATGATACCTTTTAATGGCTAACAAAAATACATGATGTTACAGCAAGCTTTTGGGTTCTTTCTTATCAACCCTTCAGCAGGCTAAAATGAAACTGGTTTGGATGGCACACAATTATAACATACAAATGCAGAGGGGAGGGGGGATACCTCTCTTGACCTAAATAAATGTTCACACACAGAAATTTGAGACTTAAAATAACATCAATCTAAGCAAAGAGACAGATGCTTAATCAGTCCACTGAGCTAAGGAATGTGACAGTTTAATGACGTCTGTTATCTCTACTTGAACTGCACATGGAAGTAGATAGAAACACTACCTCTGCAGCACCATCTATTGGATGGCAACATTCTTACAATCACAGAAAAAAAAGCCAAAAATACAATACCTGAAGGTCTGCAAAGCAGACCCGGTCGCCATAGGCACGATCGCCATAAGGCAGGCACAATCGCCATCGGCACAATCGCCGTAGGGCAGGCGCAATGGCCGTAAGCCCTGGAGATATGCAGTCAGCCAGACAATAAAGTGGAGGAGCAGCTTGTTCTTGGCAAGCTAATATGCAGTCACCCACTCAACCCAGCCCAGATTGGGGAGGAGTGACTGCATATACTAATAGCCTGTACAGGGGAACGATACCAAAGATGCCAGCCATAGATGGATGGTGACCCACCATACAGGATATCAACCCTGGCTGATATAACAGCGGGTTGCCCTGTATCTCTAAAGTGGGCCACACTGGCTGACATCTTGGGCTCCCCCACCAACTAGCAAACTACATACAAAAGTACTAATGCATACTAATAAAATGCGGGTGTTGGTACTGCATTTTGGCCAAAACGCATAGGCTGACGGGCCGCGCCGAGGCCACACCGCTTCCGTCAGTACCTACGCTAACTCACTATAAATTACATGGGCTGGGTTGAGTGGGTGACTGCATATTAGCCTGCCAAGAACAAGCTGCTCCTCCACTTTATTGTCTGGCTGACTGCATATCTCCAGGGCTTACGGCCATTGCGCCTGCCCTACGGCGATTGTGCCTGCCTTATGGCGATCGTGCCTATGGTGACCGGGTCTGCTTTGCAGACCTTCAGGTATTGTATTTTTGGCTTTTTTTCTGTGAATAATGTCTTTGTTTTTTCCCTCACCTCTATGATTTCATTCTTACAATCAATTTCAGAATTTTTATGAGAAAAAAAAAACAAAAAAACAATGATTGGGAAGAGGACACCCGTCTTGACCTCCTTCAGACCTTTCATATTCTCCACTTATGCAATAATCCCGGGCTGAAGTTCATCCCATTCTTAAGGGGAATCAAACATGGCAATAAACTTATTCTGCCAAATTCAACTTCAAATTACAGCATCACAGAATAATTTGAAAGTATAAGTCTATGGCCATATTTGATATCCTTAAGAATGGAAACAACCTCAGTCTGGGATTGTTGCATAAGTGGAGAACATGAAAGGTCGGAAGGTCCTAAATGAGGCCTTAGAAAACCTCACAGAAATTAGGTAAATAAATCCATACGAAGAGAAAACTTAAAGGGGTTGTCCCGCGCCGAAACGGGTTTTTTTTTTTCAACCCCTTCCCCCGTTCGGCGCGAGACAACCCCGATGCAGGGACGTACAGAAAGCTTACCGGAGCGCTTACTTTAATCCCCGCGCTCCGGTGACTTCTATACTTACCTGTGAAGATGGCCGCCGGAATCCTCTTCTTCCGTGGACCGCAGCTCTTCTGTGCGGTCCATTGCCGATTCCAGCCTCCTGATTGGCTGGAATCGGCACGTGACGGGGCGGAGCTACACGGAGCCGGCATCCTGCACGAAAGGCTCCATAGAAGAAAGCAGAAGACCCGGACTGCGCAAGCGCGGCTAATTTGGCCATCGGAGGGCGAAAATTAGTCGGCACCATGGAGACGAGGACGCCAGCAACGGAGCAGGTAAGTAAAAAACTTTTTATAACTTCTGTATGGCTCATAATTAATGCACAATGTATATTACAAAGTGCATTATTATGGCCATACAGAAGTGTATAGACCCACTTGCTGCCGCGGGACAACCCCTTTAATAAAGACAAGTTTTTGAGTGGTTGCCAAGGACACATTATTTTACCTATTGGACTATTTTCGGATATAACCTCCATCCAACTTATGGTGCACTTTTGTACTTATCCATAGCTTTTAAGTAATCTGCAGACAACATCTGCTTCTACCTCTTAACAATATTCCTTTAACAACTTGGTCTATTTCATTTTACAGATTTTTTCTTACATAGACTGAGAGCAATTCTCTATAAATCTGCGGGATCCTCCATTTCCATTCTCTACATTAAGGTCTATCGAAGCCTAAGCAGATGAAATGACTCCTGAAGAGCGTCACCAGTGACATTTTCAGCTGCATTTTATTTTTCCGGCCCTTTAAAAAATAACTGCTTCATTCATGAAAGGCGTTTGGCGACGGACTCCTGTCAGGAACGTATTGTGGGGAGAGGAGAGAAAGACGCTTTATGTATCGAGTGACTCTTTTCTCAATTCTCCAAAGACTTCCAGTAAATTATTTTCAGGCAACTGTTGTATTCTAAAAATTGTGTGATATTGGGGAATGAAAGAGTCTTGACAGCCTCCGACTGAAAAGTGGACTGTGGAGAGGGAACCGGTGTACTTTGTAATGGAAAAGGTGAATTTCGAGGGCGAGATAAGTCCTTGTCTTCCAGATAAAAAGAGGAAAAAATAACAATGTGGTTTTATCACAAGATGGAATGTTCCGTATATGATGTCAGGACAGGAACGACATCAAGCGTGTTGTGATATGTGACTAATAAAGTGCATTTTGATAAAGTCAGGGACAGATATATTTACTATCTCTCAAAAACAGGTAACATCTGTGTAGCATCTCTCCAGAAAATCGAAATTCCTATCCATAAGGCCAGTATTATAGTTATATTCTTGTACATAGTAACATTGTTCGTAAGGCCGAATGAAGACAATGTCCATCTAGTTCAGCCTGTTTATCCTCTTGTGTTGTTGATCCAGAGGAAGGCAAAAACCCCAAGAGGCAGGAGCCAATTAGCCCTTTTAAGGGAAAATTGCTTCCCGACTCCCTAATGGCAATCGGACTAATCCCTGGATCAACCCCTAATAGTTCCTACCTGCCTGTATACCCGGATTAATAATGAACCTAAGATTTATATCCTGTAATATCCTGCCGCTCCAGAAAGACATCAAGTCCCCTTTTAAACTCCTCTATGGATTTTGCCATCACCACATCCTCAGGCAGAGAGTTCCACAGTCTCACTGCTCTTACAGTAAAGAACTCTTTTCTGTGTTGGTGATGAAACCTGCTTTCTTCTAGACGTGGCGGATGCCCTCTTGTTACCATCGCAGTCCTGGGTATAAACAGATCCTGGGAGAGATCCTTATATCGTCCCCTTATGTATTTATACATAGTAAATTGGTCGCCCCTTAGCCGTCTTTTCTCCAGGGTAAATAATCCCAATTTTGATGCCTCTCTGGGTATTCCAGTCCTCTGATTCCATATTAATTTAGTTGCCCTTCTTTGAACCCCCTCCAGCACTGTAATATCTTTCCTGAGCACCGGTGACCAGAACTGTGCGCAGTATTCCATGTGGGGCCTGACAAGTGCCTTATATAGTGGGAGGATAATGTTTTCGTCCTTCGCCCCTATACCTCTTTTACTTCACCCCAAGACTACCGTATATACCAGCGTATAAGACGACTTTTGAACCCCGAAAAATCTGCTCTGCAGTCGGGGGTCGTCTTATGCGCCGGTAATACAAAAAAAAAAAAGTGTAAAAAAAAAAAATTTTATTACTCACCTCCCACGGCGTCCTGTCGCGCTCCGGCAGGATGTCGCTCGCTCCGGCAGGCTGTCGCTCGCTCCTCGTCCCCGCCGCAGCATAGCTTTCTGAATGCGGGGCTTGAAATCCCCGCTTCCAGAAAGCTAATACACACGCCGGCAGCCATGACAGCATTGAATGGCTGTGATTGGCTAAAGCACACGTGGCTTCAGCCAATCACACTATTCAATGACATCATTGAATGGCTGTGATTGGCTGAAGGCGCACGTGTTAGCAATCACACCCATTCAATGATGTCATTGAATAGTGTGATTGGCTGAAGCCACGTGTGCTTTAGCCAATCACAGCCATTCAATGATGTCATGGCTGCCGGCGTGTGTATTAGCTTTCTGGAAGCGGGGATTTCAAGCCCCACATTCAGAAAGCTATGCTGCGGCGGGGACGAGGAGCGAGCGACATCCTGCCGGAGCGCGACAGAACGCCGGGGGAGGTGAGTAATAAAATTTTTTTTTTTTTCTCCACTGAATACCGGCATATAAGGTGACAGTTGGGGGGTCGTCTTATACGCCCCGTCGCCTTATACGCCGGTATATACGGTATATTAGCTTTTGCAAAAGCTGACTGGCATTGGTCACTCCAGTTTAATCTATGATCCACTAGTACCCCCAGGTCTTTTTCCATATCACTTTTCCCTAGCAGTACTCCATATAGTGTATATTGGTGACATCCGTTTTTCCTGTCCATGTACAGAACCTTACATTTATGAATATTAAACTTCATTTGCCATTTTTCTGCCCAAGCCCCCGGCTTATCTCGGTCCGTTTGTAGCCGCACATTGTCCTCCGTTGCATTGATTATATTGTATAATTTTGTGTCATCTGCAAATATTGATATTTTACTGTGCAGCCCCTCTATCAGGTCATTGATAAATATATTGAACAGAATGGGTGGTCCAATCAGAGTATGAACCATTTATTACCACCCTCTGCTTTCTATCTCTGAGCCAATTCTTTACCTAGATACACACGTTTTCCCCCAGACCGAGCTGTCTCATTTTATATATCAGCCTATTATGCGGCACGGTGTCAAATGCTTTAGAGAAGTCCTGATACACAAGATCGATAGACTCTCCCAGGTCCAGCCTAGAACTTACTTCATCGCAGAAGCTGATCAGATGGGTCTGACATGATCAACCCTTCCTGAATCCATGCTGGTGAATAGTTATTCCGTTCTCTTTGAGGTATTCTTTGATGTTGTCTCTCAGAAACCCCTCAAATATTTTTCCAGTTACTGAAGTGAGACTTGCCGGCCTGTAGTTACCAGACTCACTTTTAGACCCCTTTTTGTAAATTGGAACCACATTGGCAATTCACCAATCCAATGGTACAACCCCGGTCTTGATAGTATCCATAAATATTAGATATAGTGGCCTAGCTATCACATCACTTAGTTCTCTTAGAACCCTTGGGTGTATTCCATCTAGGCCTGGCGATTTATCGATTTTAGTTTTTTTTAACCTGTTCCGCACCTCCTCCTGTGTTAGGTGTGAGATATTTTGTGAGGGGTTCATTTTATTTCCCCGCATCTCATATGGCATTTCCTTTTCGTTTGTGAATACGCTTGAAAAGAAACTATTTAAGAGGTTTGCCTTCCCTCCATCATCTTCAATGATTTCTCCTGCATTATTTGTTAAAGGGCCAGTGCTCTCAGTGGCAATCCTTTTGCTGTTAATATAGTTGAAGAATAGTTTCGGGTTGTTTCTGCTCTCTTTGTCGATCAGTCTTTCAGCCTCCTTCTTAGCAATTTTGATCTTATCTTTGCATATTTTGTTTTTTAGCACTTTTTCACTGTCTTCTTGCTTTAGTAGTTTGAATGCTTTCTTTTTTTCGTTTATTGCCCCCCTTACCGTCTTGTCCAGCCACAATGGTTTCCTTCTAATTGAAGTTCTTTTATTTTTAAAGGGAATGAACTGCTCACATGAGGTGATTAGGACCCTTTTAAACTTTTCTCATTTGTTGTCTGTACTGATATTTTTGAGGACGTTGTCCCAATTTATGTTACCGATAGTAGTTCTAAGCTGATCAAATTTTGCTTTACTAAAGTTTAGTTTATTTGTCGCTCCCTGATAAGGCTTCTTATTGAATGACAGCTGGAAGTTGATTATATTGTGGTCACTGTTCCCCAAGTGCCCCTCAACCTGTACCCCCATTATTCAGTCCGGTTTAATAGTTAGTACTAGGTCCAGAATGGTCCTCCATCTCATTGGTTTCCGCACAAGTGGGGTAAGGTAGTTATCTTTAATTGTTTTCAAGAACTTATCACCCCTATGAGATTTGCAGGTTTATTATATCTGGATAATTAAAGTTCCCCATGATAATTACTTCGTTGCGCTTTGACACCTCTTCTATCTGCCTTAATAGTAAGGTTTCAGTTTCTTCTGTTGCTTTTGGTGGTCTATAGAAAACTCCTATCAGGATTTTGTTATTTTTTTCTCCCTGTATTTCTAACCATAGAGATTCCACATGTTCACCTCCTGGCCTTATGTCCTCCCTTAGCCTCGGCACTAAGTACGATTTAACATATAGACATTACCCTCCCCCTTTCTGGTTTCCATGGTCTCTTCTGAAGAGATTGAACCCTGTAAATTTGCCGCCCAATCGCACTTATCATCAAGCCATGATTCCGTTATTCACACTGGGAAGAGCCCACTAACTAATTTTAAACATAAAATATAACTTTTATTCACTCTGTTAAAAATTGAGCTCACTGACAAACATACACAGATATATATCAATCTAAATGATCAATTTACGATCAGTAAAGTATCAACACTGTAGTTCCAATATTAATAGATTCTGTTGGTGGACAAAAAGTATATAAATTATGCACGATCAACTTGTTTTTGTGTATCGTGCAGAAATTAATTTATTCTCCCACAGTCGACGCGTTTCTTCAGTCACCTCCAACCTGTGACTGATTCATCAGGATGGGGAGACAGTATATTACAGAAATAGGTCCACTTTGATGATGGATAGTGAGGATGTATTAATCACTTATCAAAAACTCCCTTTTTTTTTTTTTTACCCTCTTTTCCTGTGGATTTTTATATAGTACGGGAGTTTTCTTTTCCCCAAAATTTGATGATACTTGTGTTGCAAATGGTCTGAATTATGATATTAATTGGTTTCAGCTCAGTACTTGAAGTATCCAACCCAGATTGATTTAGGTTTAATCATGGTTAACGGATGCCATCCGAGCTAGATCTCTAACCACAATAATGATATCATTCAGGAATCATATGGTTACGGTAATACACGGACTGGTATCCAACTGATGTATGTATCTTCACTGTGACTCTGTTAGGCCGCCTGCAGACGAGCGGAAATCCCGCCGCGGGATTTCCCGCGGGATTTCCGCCGCTGAAAGTCTGCATAGGAGTGCATTACAATACGCACTCCTATGCAGACGGCCGCGGTTTGGCCGCGCGAAATCTCGCGCGGCAAACAAACCGCGGCATGTTCTAATTTTGTGCGGAGCACGCACTCACCTGGCCGCCGGCTCCGGTCTGCGCATGCGCCGGCTGCGCGGCAGCCGGCACATCAAAGAGCCGGGGCCGCCAGGCGCGGGTGAGTACGCGCTCGCCCCTGCAGGCTCTGGGGTCGGATCGCGCGGCGAGATTTCTCGCTGCCGGATCCGACCCGCTCGTCTGCAGGCGGCCTAAGACTAATGGTCATCAGTGTGATCTTATTCCATAAATTATTCTAGTAACTTAGGGTGCCTGCACACGAGCAGAATTTCAAGCGCGTGATTTTAGGCACATAATCTGCCCCAGACCGCAGCCAATATACTCCTATGAGGATCCGCAGTTGTCCCCAGACGGACGGATTTGTATCGCGTTTTTTCACGCGCGTGAAAAAATCTGCGACCTGTTCTAATTTTGGTCGGATCATGCGCGTGAAGCCTCCAATACAAGTGAATGGGTGCGTTTTTTCACGCAGCACATCCGCAGTGCAGCTGCAGATGGAGTCACTGGTTGCTATGACTACAGGAAGTAGGCATGGAAGGAGACGTCCCAACACACAGCACAGAGCTTCACAGGCAAATTTCAACTGCAGATCTGTCCTTTCAGTCCCCTCATCTACCAGAGAGCAGCCAGCAGACACCAGCCTGCCACAAGCCATAATGATCGACATGGGGAAACTTGTGGCAATCATGCAGGACTTCCCCAGCCTATGGGACAGTAACTCCCCAGAATACCTCGACAAGAACAGAAAGGAACAATCCTGGCGTCTACTGTCCGCGCAGGTTTATGGGGATGCGTGGACGAACGCAGTAGAAGCAGAACAGAAGAACTTGCGTGAGTATTATTCGCTATTGCGTCAAATGTACTTTTTTTTTCATTTTAACCCCTTAGTGGCCAAGCAGTTTTACTTTTGTTTTTATTGTGCTTTTTTCCATCCCCACTTTTAACCCCTTAGTGACGGAGCTTTTTTGCTTTTTTCCTTTTTTTCCCCCTACTCCCTAAAAAATCGTAGTTCCTTTATTTATCCATCGACGTCGCTGTATAAGGGCTTGTTATTTTTTTGCGGGACGAGTTGTATTTTGCAATGGCACTATTTATTGTACCATATAATTTACTGAAAAACCTTTAAAAATTGTAATCGGAGAGAAAAAAAAAGACTTTCCACCATCTTTCGGTGCGTCCTGTTTCTGCAGCGCGCAAAGTGCAACAAAAACGACCCGATATTTTTATTCTATGGGTCAGTACGATTACTACGTTACCAAACTTACAAAGTATTTTTATAGTACGTCCGAAAAAAGTTACATGGATCAAAGTTACATGCCCACAAAGACATCTGCTCACCGGGTGAAAGCATGTTGCCAGAATAATTTAACGGTGCTCGCACAAGCAAGAGGGACAAAACGGAGTCTGGGTGTTGGTTTTTAAGCTGTTTTCCAGGGAATGGGCAGTTCTCTAGGGGTTGGGTTTACAATAAGGGTGTCTTCCGGATTTTTCTGCGCGTTTTTTTCCGCAACACATCCGCGTATATCCGCGCGTGATTTTTCACGCATCCGCACCTATCCGCAAGCACATTTAGGTACCATACGCGCGTGAAAATCCGCTAGTGGAATCCGGAACGCTCGTGTGCAGGCGGCCTTACTGGGGTACTTCTGTGTAGCTGTCCCTGATGTTTGTTTATAAACCATCAGTAAGTATCTAACAGATGTTACACAGCTACTTGAAATGTTTTTATATAGGCGGTCATAAACACAGTTGGGCCTCAATATTATGAGCCCATTGATAAACTGTGTTATCATTAGTGTCCTTAGTGCAGCTTTAGGTTAGTCTAAGTCAAAAGAGCTAGATACTTTGGCTCAATTGCAGTGACTGAACACTAAAGCTGACTTAGTTTGCTGCCCGGATCACTAAAGAGAGCTGTAACATAGTACTGGAATCGGATGTGATATCTGATAGCACCCTTCAACCTTTCCCACACAGCACAGCATGTGCAACCGCTGGGATCAATGTCCCACAATAAACTGACAGACCTGGTATCCTCTGCTTTGCCAGGGTTTAAGTATACCAAACTCCTCCCCTCTCATTGGGGGCTTGTCTCTGTTTGCACCTATCACAAGATATCCGGCCCTGAAGTGGGCATTCCCATCTGCTGCAATCATGTGACCACTAGTGTCCCTTGACTCCCACGCCTGTGTGGCGCCTCGTGAGTTAATAGGTCACATGACATCCGCAGCCACATGATTTGAGGATACCAGGTCTGTCAGTTTATCAATGGGCTCATAATATTGAGGCCCAACTGTGTTTATGACCGCCTATATAAAAACATTCCAAGTAGCTGTGTAACATCTGTTAGCTACTGATGGTTTATGAACAAACATCAGGGACAGCTATACAGAAGTACCCCAGCAAGTTACTAGAATAATTTATGGAATAAGATCACACTGATGACCACTAGTCTAACAGAGTCACAGTGAAGATACATACATCAGTTGGATGCCAGTCCGTGTATTATCGTAACCATATGATTCCTGAATGATATCATTAATGTGGTTAGAGATCTAGCTCGGATGGCATCCGTTAACCATGATTAAACCTAAATCAATCTGGGTTGGATACTTCAAGTACTGAGCTGAAACCAATTAATATCATAATTCAGACCATTTGCAACACAAGTATCATCAAATTTTGGGGAAAAGAAAACTCCCGTACTATATAAAAATCCACAGGAAAAGAGGGGAAAAAAAAAAAGGGAGTTTTTGATAAGTGATTAATACATCCTCACTATCCATCATCAAAGTGGACCTATTTCTGTAATATACTGTCTCCCCATCCTGATGAATCAGTCACAGGTTGGAGGTGACTGAAGAAACGCGTCGACTGTGGGAGAATAAATTAATTTCTGCACGATACACAAAAACAAGTTGATCGTGCATAATTTATATACTTTTTGTCCACCAACAGAATCTATTGATATTGGAACTACAGTGTTGATACTTTACTGATCGTAAATTGATCATTTAGATTGATATATATCTGTGTATGTTTGTCAGTGAGCTCAATTTTTAACAGAGTGAATAAAAGTTATATTTTATGTTTAAAATTAGTTAGTGGGCTCTTCCCAGTGTGAATAATTAAGTTTAAAAAGAACCCTACTGTCACAGTGATTAATGATTCCGTTATTCCAACTATATCACTCACTTTGCCGATCAGACTTCTTGCATTTATGGTCATACAATTTATACAGTTTTTTTTTTGTTCTTTAAATTCATTTTGTTACTAATGGTACTATTGGCTGATCTGTCAGTCCTAACTGTACTAACCCCACCCCCTGTTCGACCCCCATTCCCATAGCTTAGACCCAGGGTGCTAGCTACACTGACTACCCCCTTATTTCTCTTTTTGCCCTCCCCCTAGTCCCTAGTTTAAACACTCCTCCAGCCTTCTAGCTATCTTCTCCCCAGCACAGCTGCACCCTCCCCATTAAGATGCAGTTTGTCCCTACGGTAGAGCCTGTAGCCGACAGCAAAGTCAGCCCAGTTCTCCAGGAACCCAAACCTCTCCTTCTTACACTAACTCTGGGGCCACTTGTTTACCTCCCTAAGATCCTGCTGCCTTTCTAGTGTGGCTTTAGGTACAGGTAGTATTTCCGAAAAAACTACCCTGGAGGACCGTGCCCTAAGCTTGGACCCTAAGTCCCTGAAATCATTTTTGAGTGCCCTCCATTGACCTCTAATTTGTTCATTGGTGCCAAACGTGCACCATGACCACTAGATCCTCACCAGTCCCTCCCAATAATCTGTCAATCCAATCCGCGATGTGTTGAACTGGAGCGCCAGGAAGACAACACGCTGTTCAACGATCCCGGTTTTTATGGCAGATTGCCCTCTCTGTCCCCCTTATAATTGAGTCCCCCCACCACTAAGACCTGTTTAGCCTGCCCTGCGCTCCCCGTCACCATCTCACTGGAGCAGTCAGCTCCCTCGCGTTCAGAGGGCATGTCGTGCTGCAGCGGTGCTGGCTCTGTATTGGCATCCCCCTCATTTGCCAACTTTGCAAACTTGTTGGGTTATGCCAGTTCAGGACAAGCCTCCCTGGTTCTCTTCCCTCTACCCCTCCTTCTATCTGACACCCAGCTAGCTGCCTGCTCCTCCTGCTCTTCCATACTACCATCCGCCCCGCCTCTACCCCAACGAGTGCCTGCTCAGTGAGCACCAAACTCCTTTCCATATTGTCAATGGCCCTAAGTGTTGCCAGTTGCTCATTTAGATCCAGGATTTGGGCTTCTAAATGTGCGACGTGCACGCATCTTGCGCAACAGAATGCACCCTCGATCGGCTGATCAAGGACGGCATATATTGCACAAGTAGCACACTGGATGACATTGCCAGGCATGGAGCTCATCCTAGTTGAAGGATCTGGGGATCTACAATTTACTTGTGGAAGTAGTGAAGATAGACTTGCTCCCACCGCCGCCTATGCGCAACCACTCACATACCGCCGCCTATGCACAACCGCTCACACACTGCCGCCTATGCGCAACCACTCACACACTGCCGCCTATGCGCAACTGCTCACACACTGCCGCCTATGCGCAACTGCTCACACACTGCTGCCTATGCACAACTGCTCACACACTGCCACCTATGCGCAACAACTTACACACTGCTGTCTATGCACAACTGCTCACACACTGCCACCTATGCGCAACAACTTACACACTGCTGTCTATGCGCAACTGCTCACATACTGCCGCCTATGCGCAACCGCTCACATACTGCCGTCTATGCGCAACTGCTCACATACTGCCGCGTATGCACAACCGCTCACACACTGCTGCCTATGCGCAACTGCTCACACTTTTTTTTTTACTATAATCTAACGCTCGCACTCTCACTCAATCCCCTAATCCTGCTGCACTTACACCTTGCACACAGACACTTATCCACTCACACTCTAATACAATCTAATAGCCCCTCCCTTAGACACACACCTAGACCCACAGGCACACACATACACACACACTAAGACACACACTTAGACCCACAGGCACACACACACACGTAGACCCACACACTACAACACACATAGTATACTTATTGGCAGCTCCTCCGCAGCTTCGGTGACGTCACCTGCAGTCTTACCGGCAGGACCTCTCTCCCGGCGGATGCACTCTGTCCTCTTGACGCTCCGGGACGTGCACCTCTGCTTCTGCCTGCTGACCGGCCGCTCCTTCGGACTCCTGGCGGCGTCGGCACCAGCTCCTGTGCCGCTCCGATGTCCCCTGCTCCCGGCGAGCTTCCCCTGCTCCTGCTTTTGGCGCCCGTTACCTGGCGTCTGACGTCACTTCCGTGTGATAGTTCTCCAATGTGGACATAGTGGTCAGTATTATAGTAGTTATATTCTTGTACATAGGAGCAGTATTATAATAGTTATATTCTTGTACATAGGGGGCAGTATTATAGTAGTTATATTCTTGTACATAGGAGGTAGTATTATAGTAGTTATATTCTTGCACATAGGGGGCAGTATTATAGTAGTTATATTCTTGTACATAGGAGGCAGTATTATAGTAGTTATATTCTTGTACATGGGGGCAGTATTATAGTAGTTATATTCTTGTACACTGGAGCAGTATTATAGTAGTTATATTCTTGTACATAGGAGCAGTATTATAGTAGTTATATTCTTGTACACAGGGAGCAGTATTATAATAGTTATATTCTTGTACATAGAGGGCAGTATTATAGTAGTTATATTCTTGTACATAGGAGGCAGTATTATAGTAGTTACATTCTTGTATATAGGGGGCAGTATTGTAGTAGTTATATTCTTGTACATAGGGGACAGTATTATAGTAGTTATATTCTTGTATATAGGGGCAGTATTATAGTAGTTATATTCTTGTACATAGGAGGCAGTATTATAATAGTTATATTCTTGTACATAGGGCGCAGTATTATAGTAGTTATATTCTTGTACATAGGAGCAGTATTATAGTAGTTATATTCTTGTACATAGGGGGCAGTATTATAGTAGTCATATTCTTGTACATAGGGGGCAGTATTATAGTAGTTATATTCTTGTACATAGGAGCAGTATTATAGTAGTTATATTCTTGTACACAGGGAGCAGTATTATAGTAGTTATAGTCTTGTACATAGGGGGCAGTATTATAGTAGTTATATTCTTGTACATAGGGGGCAGTATTATAGTAGTTATATTCTTGTACATAGGGGGCAGTATTATAGTAGTTATATTCTTGTACACCTATGAACAAGAAATTAACTACCATAATATAGTCCCTATAGTATAGTAGTTATGTTCTTGTACATAGGGGGCAGTATTACAGTAGTTAAAAATATAATGAAAAATATGCACATAATACGCGGGCGATATATGCCTGTGTAGGTGAGCCCTAAAAACCTATACTTTTTGGAACCGTGTGCCTCTTCCAAATAATGTTTTCTATACAATAAATCTTACTAGCAGTTGCAGTTCTAAGTGACACATTTGGGCTACTTTTCATCCTCAACTTTTAGTAACAGTTTACTTAAATTCAGGCATTTTTCAAGATTTCCCTCTTCTCAGCACATTTTCTCTCATACAGAAGTTTCTGCCAAATACTAGACATGAGCAGAATAGCAGTAATAACTGGAGGATTGCACTTTAGAATAGAGAAATACAGGTCGCGCTGTTCTTGGTAATGGTGATAATACTGCACAATGTATGGCAGCCGGTCTTTAATAATGCTTTCTGCACCTATCTGACTCTACACAGTGGTCATTAAGTTGTAAAGTAAAACTAAAGTATCACTTTCCACTGGCTCACCTCCTGCCATGCTTGATGTTCTGCTCCCCACCGCTACTCTCCTTCCAGGGTCCACCACTAGCTCTTTGCATACGCTGACTATGATTTCTCAAAGGACCAATGCGTACTAAAACTTCCTGTTACCAGCAGTGCTAGTAAGCCCTGACTTCTTTTGGGCTCGTCCCTCATCACCCAGTGATGGTTGTGAGCAGTGACAGGTGGAGCAAGATGTGGTCTGCATCGTAAAACATACCTATTGTTACCATAGTTCTTTTTCATAGAACAGTAGTGCAGAAAAATAAGATATAATAGAAAGCTTTTATATATATTAGCAGGACATTGGCATCTACCTCACTTTTCAGCAATCTGCAGTTGCCCTTTTCTTACCAGCATGTGGTCTGTAAATACTTCCACTTAGGGCTAACTCCAGGCTTATGTGGGTGCTTGGGTGACAGAGGCTCAGTGGGTGCCTTTTACAGTGTGTAACACACATGCGGCAGTAAGTATGTCGCAGCACATACAGTGGCCATATAACAGTATATACCAGCTCTAAACAGGTGTTTTGCAGACCATTTATGTGACTACAGTACCATTTTATCCAGTGATCACAGGTGATGTTCCCTGTGACCGAAATTGTTTCGTTCCCCTTTTCTTCTGTATCTGGTCCAGACCACCATGACGACTTCTCCCGGCCGCAACTTCTCTCTGTAGATTTAACACACAGATATCTTTGGTTCCTTGCTTTTCCATCACCTTCCCTATGTTATTTACACTTTTACGCAATACCTAATTGATAATAATGTTAATAGTAATAATGTACTGTACTGTCCCCATTCTTGTGCCCCCTGTAGGCCCCGCACAGTAAGTGCTGTTTATAGTGGCCCTCACACAGTAAAGGTGCCCCCAGCAATAATATTTTCTTTGTGTCCCCACTTAGTAATACTGCTCCTTCTGTCCCCATTCACTAATGCCCCTTTTCAGAAATAATGTCCGTTTTCCCACTTTCAGATATGTCTCCGTTTTTCTCCTATTAGATGTAATGCCCTCTTTTCAGAAATAGTGTACCCTCTTAGAAATAATGCCCTCTTTAGTAATAATGCCCCTGTTTGCCCATTTTCGGTAATAATGCTCACTTTTAGTAAAAAAAATGCCCCCAATATCCCCATGTATGTAATAAAAGAAAAACAGCACATACTAATTCCGTATATCGCTCCCCGGCAGCTGTAATGGGCACGTTGTTCCCTGCTCACTTCTGCATTATTGTAAAATACAATGTATTCTGCAATACTGCACCCACCTGCAACTTTTTCATGAGACAAGACTGTGGCTGCATTGATCCACACACATCATGTGACAATTAATTTGATGACATTAATGTATGACAGCTTTGTAACTTTGGCTGCTGCTGTGTGTCATGGATTCATTAGATATTCCAGGACTAAGGGTATTTCAGACGACCGCATTTGCGCATGTTTTCACCCGTGTAAAGTATACACGTGCAATGCGCAGACAATAGAACCCACCAATGTCAATGGGTTCATCCCAATGAATTTTTTTTGTGTATTTGTGCATCAAAGCCCCCATAGAAGTTTTTAGGAGGTGCGCAAATGGACACTCAATATGTGCACAAATGTGCAATTCCACAAAAAAAAGTACACCTTTGGACCTAATTAGACTTAATAGCTTTTTAAATCATAATGTGGTTGTATCACCTGCATGTTAACTAGTACTGCATGCGCAAAAAGTACAGTACTATACGTCGCTACATGTGCAAACCTACCTCATCAAACCTTGTTGACTGTGCAAATACGTTGAGATAAAGCAAGCCCAGTGAATAAATAATGTACCAGAACCAAGCTCACAAAAGAAATACATCTCCAGAACAAAGCTCTCATAATATAAATACAGCTCCAGAACCAAATTCACTACAAAAAGAAAGGACAAACCAACCTCCCTACATAGATTCAATACCAGAACCAAGCTCATTCCATAAACGCAGTCAGAAAATAAACCTCATTACATAAATACTAGAGATGAGCGAGTATACTCGCTAAAGGCAATTGCTCGAGCGAGCATTGCCTTTAGCGAGTATCTCCCCCGCTCGAGACTGCAGGTTCGGGTGCCGGCGCGGGGGAGCGGTGAGTAGCGGCTGTCAGCAGGGGGGAGCGGGGGGGGGGGGGGGGGAGAGGGAGAGAGAGATCTCCCCTCCGTTCCGCCCCGCTCTCCCCCGCAGCTCCGTGCCCGCTGCCGGCACCCAAACCTGCAGTCTCGAGTGGGGAAGATGCTCGCTAAAGGCAATGCTCGCTCGAGCAATTGCCTTTAGCGAGTATACTCGCTCATCTATAATAAATACCATACCAGAACCAACCTCAAAATATAAATACCATATCAGAACCAGGTTCATAACATAAAAACAGTACCAGAACCAAATTTAGTACATAAATGCAGCACAAACATACTTTGGTACATAAACACGACATAATCAACCTCAATCCATAGATACAGCACAATATCAGACCTAAGTTTATAGCATAAAATATAGCAGCAGATTTAAGCAATTGTGTGCAGAGATACCAATGGACTAACAGCAGTGCCCAAGAACATCAAAGGGATGGAGACAGAGTCAGGAGGAAGAGAATTCATGTAGCTTCACAAGACACTGCCACACAGAGGAAGAACATCATGTAGCTGGGTGGACATAAGTGAGGTGATTGCCCCAAGCCTACATTTGCTGGGCTTTCCCAGTAAGCTGGTGGCTGGCACCTATTGAATGACAGCTGAGAGCTGCCTCTGATTAGTCCCTGCGCTCAACCAATCAGAGACAGCACTCACTCACCCATTCATGAATTCATGAATGGGTGAGTGAGAGCTGCCTCTGATTGGTGAGGGCTGTGACCAATCAGAGGCAGCCCATTCAGCAGGCGGGGATTTTAAATCCCCGCCTGCTGAATACTACACAGAGCAGTTCAGGAGAACTGCCAGCCGGCCGCGTCTGATCTCTTGCTGCAGGGAAAAGGTGAATATATATATATATATATATATATATATATATATGTATGTATTTTTTACACATTTCAGGATGCTTTTCAGGGAAGGGCTTATATTTTTAAACCCTTCCCGAAAATTCATCCAGTACTCACCGGCAGCCCATTGCTTTCAATGGAGCCGGCTGTATTACCGGCTTCATTGAATTCAATGGGCATCATCGTTCTTCTCTGTTACAGCTGTTGTAGAGGAGAACAATCTTTAATATATGTTCTCAATGGGGTCGGCGCTGCTGCCGCCGGCCCCATTGAGTGCATATATAGAACACAGCGATGCGCAGAACGCACATAGGCTAATCGTTGTGTCCTATAATTGATCGCACATCCGCATAAAAAGCGGACATGTGACCGATCCCATTGGGATGCATTTGGTCTATAGATCTGCAGATCGCAAGCGCATCTGCAGATCGGACCAAAAAACGGTCGTGTGACTGAGGCCTGAAGCTGAGAGAAACTGTTTGTTTTTCCAAAGCTGAAGTCCGTTCAAGCCAGCTCTGGTTTCTACCAGACAGCAAGACAGACACAAAGCTTCAAACAAGCAGTAGAGAATTTTCATAGGAATTTTGTGAGTACTAGATAAAACTTGAGCACAGTGCTTCATGGTGGGCTATTTACTGTTAGTCAGAAGAAAGGGACATTTTCTGATCAATTCTCTCTCTATAGCTCTCCCTTAGCTCAGATGCTGTCTCCTCAAAGTTTGTTTGTAAACTGTATATATGCAAGTTGTATATGCAATTTCTGGTGCTTAATATTAATTCAGACAACCACGTGCCTGAAAGTAAATGGTATGCCTTCCATTTACCTACATACGTGTGTTAGTTTTATTTTGCTACCAAGTGCTTTTAATGCAGGCACTGGCTTCACGATCTCCTAATTCCATTAGTTATCCAGATCCAGTGCTGTACTAATTGCCACCATGACCTGGCTCCTCAGTCACATCTTAGAAACTGCTCAGAGAGTGCAGGTCTCTTACCACATGTTGCATCAGTGTCTAGGAAACATAAGGGAAGGAGACTCACTCTCCTCTCATGCATTCTGCCCTGGTCATCTCGGTCACCCTCTAATAATTTTAGATGTTTTGGCTGCTCCCCAGCATGAGGAGCCAGCCATTGTTGCTGCTCTTAACCCAGTGCCGTCTTAACAGCATTATGGGCAAATGACAAAGCAGTGTACTGGGGCCCCTATGACAATTGCTCAGAGTAATAAAAATGTAAACTGTCAATAAAATTAAACATTTATTTTATTGGCACTTCCAACAAACTTGGTGTTTAAACATTAAAAACATGCTGTGCAGCTACAACTAATAATCATGTAGGCCTCAGTCAGATGGGCACTTTAACTTGCCTGTGTTACCTGCTTTGCGATCTGCATCTATATAGACCCCATTCTTTTCAATGGCAGCGATCATTTGCCTGATATTTACCTGCGCACAAAAATGCGCAGCGGTAAATATAGGGCAGCAGATTTTAAAATGCAGGTAACTGTGGCATCTTTTTTGGATGTGAAACACCTGGATGCTGTCACATCCAGGGGTTTCACCTTGTGCTCAACGGGGCCGGCGGCAGCAGTGCCGACCCCATGGGGAACCTACAGTGAAGATGTGACAGCTGTGACAGGAGCGCAATGTTCTCCCATTGAATTCAATGGAACCTGCCCTACAGCTTTTCGGGGAAGAGCTTTAAATATAAGCCCTTCCCTGAAAATCATCTAAAAAATGTGTAAAAAATAAAAATATATATATACTCCCCTCTCTGCAGCTGCCGGGGCTCAGGCCAGTCTTCTCCTGACCTGCTCTGAAGTGCATTCAAATCCCCACCTGCTGAAAGAGCTGCCTCTAATTGGCTCAGCACTGTGACCAATCAGAGCCAGCTCTCAGCTATTGAATGACAGCTGAGAGCTGCCTCTGATTGGTCACAGTGCTCAGCCAATCAGAGGCAGCACTCAGCCATTCATTGAATTCAGCCATTCATTGAATTCAATGAATAGGTGAGTGCTGGTCTGATTGGCTGTAGCGTTGGATCCATTGAAGTCAATGGGAGAACTTCGCGATCCTCTGCTACAGCTGTGGTAGAGGATTTGTTCATCTCCGCGGGGAGTCCTCTTGTCACTGAACACTGTGACAATGCTGTCACAATGTTCAGTGGCAAGGGGACTCCCAGCAGAAATGAAGAAATCCTCTGCCACAGCTGTAGCATAGGATCACAATCTTCTCTGTATGTCAATGGGGCCTCTGCTGCTGCCGCCAGCCCCATTGACCAAAGGTAAAACCCCGGGATGTGACAGCATCCATGGGTTTCGCATCCAAGGAATCCCCTGCTGCAGCTGTCACAGCCACAGCAGGGGATAGCGGGCAGCGCACTTTATGTGTGGAAAAACGTGGCTAAGTGTGTTTTTTTTCTGCATGATGCCAGCTTCAGTCACGCAAATTTGCGTTCTGCGCTCAAAAATTCCCACATTAAAACGCATGTTTGATTAAGCCCTTAAAGGGTTATCCACCTGTAAACATATATTATATGGGAATGCGGCAAGCACGGGACCACATCAAGAAAACTCAGGAGGATAAGCAAGTTAGTAAGGCTCTCTTTTATAGCTCTCCTCTGATGTGCTCCAATTGAGAACATATTCGGGCTTGTTCCCCCTTAATCGTCCCTACATGGATGCTGGCTCTGCCAGGTGGGGATGAGATAGTTGCGTAACTACCCACCTCCTTAAGGGGGCAAGACCTTTCTCTCAGCGCCTGAAGCACCAAACACAGTCCTCTCCCTTCACCATGTCACTTGTTGGAGCTTCTTCCTGGTACTACAAGCACCTCTTTTGTCTTCTGAATGTCTGAGCACTACCTGTGATTGGCTGAGTGCTGTGAACAATCACAGGCAGCGCTTAGCTGTCATTCAAAGATGGCTGGGCGCTGCCTCTGATTGGTCACAGCGCTCAGCCAATCAGAGGCAGAGCTTTCTGGAGGCGGGGATTTGTCAATCTCCTGCCTCCAGAAGACAGATGACAACTGCCGGGAAAAGAGAGAACAGTCACTTATCTTGTCTAGGGGAGTTAATTTTTTTTTAAACTTTTTTTTTACAGCTAGGGATGATTTCATCAGCTAGGGATGAATCACAGCGCTCAGCCAATTACAGATAGTGCTCAGTTATTCATTCATGAATAGCTAAGATAGTGCTGTTCATGAATGAATAGCTAAGCACTATTTGTAATTGGCTGAGTGCTCAGCCAATCAGCACAGCCCTCTCAGGAGGCGGGGATTTTTAAATCCCCGCCTGCTGAAAGTACTGGATAGCAGTGTCACGGAGCCAGCCGGAGTGCGACGGATAGGTGAGTACTTTTTTTGTTTTACTTTTTTTAACCACTTATTGATGATTTTTCAGTGAAGGGCTTATATTTGAAGCCCTTCCCCGAAAATCATACTGCAGGGTTTGCCAAAAACCATTGCTTTCAATGGAATCGGCAGCATCGGCGGGATAGCATGCTGCACTTCTGCCACAGCTGTCACAGCTGTGGCAGAAGTCTGCGGTATTCTCCATATCTTTTCAATGGGGCTAGCGCTGCTGCCACTGGCCCCATTAAAAGGCTGGCAACATCCCGGTCTCATTCCGGCATCTTTCTTTAATCTGTGGCACCTAACCCGGGATCTACACATTCCTAGTCCCCTGTATGAGCCACGGAATTTTATCTTGAACTGTTGGACTCTTGATGCATACTTGGCAATTCAGGAAAACTTGAATAGTCCTGGACTGTGAAGTGAGCCCACTCATCTCAGAGTGGATCTATTACTGGAGATTGTCACTGTACCTCTCTAAGGGCTCTCCACTGGCAACATTCATTTTTCATTGTCAGTGAATAAGTCTGCAAACCTGATGTGAGAACTGATCAGTTCAGTAGTGTCGGCTCATCCTTTCCGAATCGGTTCTCCATCCTGGTTTGATTGGTGTTTTTTGTGTGAGTTTGTTTGTATCAGCCCTGGTAAATTTAAGGATTATTAATAAAATTTGGATATTTTAACTAAGGTCTATTCTGTGATACACAAACCCCCCAATGTTTCAAATTTGCGATTTTTGATGCCAGAAGAGAGTCCATAAATTCCTCTTGTTGTTTTTTCATATGTCGTATTTTTTTGGAAAATCACAGATCTAAAAATGCAAAAACCACCCTATTTCCGTTTTATTTCAGCCTTTACCTGATAAAAGTCTTGATGTTTCTCACATCAGCATCCCGGCGTATAATAAATTCTGCAAATAGAAGTGCTCCCAATAGCTGATGAGCAGGTAATGTGCCGCACATGGTTATCTAGAAAAAGAGGGAAAGAAGCAGCGCCAATACCGCAGCATTACGCTTTATTTCCTTTTGCAAGAATGTTGGACCCAAGAGCTCTATAAAATCATTTATATGTGTTATCTAGTTTAGAAAACCCATTGTCAAATATCCTGTAGGGAATTCCCATTCATTTCAAATAGAACTGTGTAATGCCTCGTTTCTCCTGTGACGGAGAATTAAACACTTGCTGCTGGATTCTCATTCCCAGAGCTCCCCCTAGTGGTGGCTGAACTCAGGCAAAATTTTATAATTCAACCCTATGGGAAATTTAC